>NC_045771.1:11284112-12002112 GCF_008692025.1 Phocoena sinus
TTGATTTGCATATATTGAAGAATCCTTGCATTCCTGGGATAAACTCCACTAGATCATGGTGTATGATCCTTTTAATGTGGTGTTGGATTCTGTTTGCTAGTATTTTATTGAGGATTTTTTGCATCCATATTCATCAGTGATACTGGTCTATAATTTTCTTTTTTTGTAGTATCTTTGTCTGGTTTTGGTATCAGGGTGATGGTGGCCTCATAGAATGAGTTTGGGAGTGTACCTTCCTCTGCAATTTTTTGAAGAGTCTGAGAAGGATGGGTGTTAGCTCTTCTCTAAATGTTTGGTAGAATTCACCTGTGAAGCCATCTGGTCCTGGACTTTTGTTTGTTGGAAGATATTTAATCACAGGTTCAATTTCAGTGCTTGTGATTGGTCTGCCTATTTGCTATTTCTTCCTGGTTCAGTCTCAGAAGGTTGTGCTTTTCTACGAATTTGTCCATTTCTTCCTGGTTGTCCATTTTATTGGCATATAGTTGCTTGCAGTAATCTCTCATGATTCTTTGTATTTCTAAAAGGTCAGCTGTTACTTCTCCTTTTTCATTTCTAATTCTATTGATTTGAGGCTTTTCCTTTTTTTCTTGATGAGTGGCTGTTTATCAATTGTGTTTATCTTCTCAAAGAACCAGCTTTTAGTTTTTGATCTTTGCGATCATTTCCTTCATTTCTTTTTCATTTATTTCTGATCTGATCTTTAAGATTTCTTTCCTTCTGCTAACTTTGGGGTGTTTTTGTTCTTCTTTCTCTAATTGCTTTAGGTGTAAGCTTAGGTTGTTTATTTGAGATGTTTCTTGAGGTAGGATTGTATTGTTATAAACTTCCCTCTTAGAACTGCTTTTGTTGCATCCCATAGGTTTTGGGTCGTTGTGTTTTCATTGTCATTTGTGTGGTATTTTTTGATTTCCTCTTTTATTTCTTCAGTGATCTCTTGGTTATTTAGTAGTGTATTGTTTAGCCTCCACGTGTTTGTATTTTTACATTTTTCCTTTAATTGATGTCTAGTCGCATAGCACTGTGGTCAGAAAAAATACTTGATATGATTTCAATTTTCTTAAATTTACCAAGGCTTGATTTGTGACCCAAGATATGATCTATCCTGGAGAATGTTCTATGAGCACTTGAGAAGAAAGTGTATCCTGTTGTTTCGGATGGAATGGCCTATAAATATCACTTAAGTCCCTCTTATTTAATGTATCATTTAAACCTGTGTTTCCTTATTTATTTTCATTGTGGATGATCTGTCCATTGGTGAGAGCAGGGTGTTAAAGTCCCCTACTATTCCTGTGTTACTGTCGATTTCCCCTTGAATGGTTGTTAGCATTTGCCTTATGCATTGAGGTGCTCCTATGTTGGGTGCATAAATATTTACAATTATTGTATCTTCTTCTTGGATTGATCCCTTGGTCATTATGTAGTGTCCTTCTTTGTCTCTTGTAATAGTTTTTATTTTAAAGTTTATTTTGTCTGATATGAGAATTGCTACTCCAGCATTCTTTTTGATTTCCATTTGCATGGAATATCTTTTTCCATCCCCTCACTTTCAGTCTGTATGTGTCCGTAGGTTTGAAATGGGTCTCTTGTAGACAGCATAGACACAGGTCGTGTTTTGGGATCCATTCAGCCAGTCTATGTCTTTTGGTTGGAGCATTTAATCAATTTACATTTAAGGTAATTATCGATATGTATTTTCCTATTACCATTTTCTTAATTGTTTTGTGTTTGTTATTGTAGGTCTTTTCCTTTTCTTGTGTTTCCTGCCTAGAGAAGTTCCTTTAGCATTTGTTGTAAAGCTGGTTTGGTGGTGCTGAATTCTCTTAACTTTTGCTTGTCTGTACAAGGTTTTAATTTCTCTGGTCAAATCTGAATGAGATCCTTGCTGGGTAGAGTAATCTTGGTTGTAGGTTTTTTCTCTTTCATCAGTTTAAATATGTCTTGCCACTCCCTTCTGGCTTGCAGAGTTTCTCCTGAAAGATCAGCTGTTAACCTTATGGGGATTCCCTTGTATGTTATTTGTTGCTTTTCCGTTGTGCTTTTAATATTTTTTCTTTGTATTTAATTTTTGATGGTTTAATATGTGTCTTGGCGTGTTCTTCTTGGATTATCCTGTATGGGACTCTCTGTTATCCTGGACTTGATTATTTCCTTTCCATATTAGGGAAATGTTCAACTATAATCTCTTTAAATATTTTCTCAGTCCCTTTTTTTTCTCTTCCTCTACTGGGACCCCTATAGTTCGAATGTTGGTGCGTTTAATGTTGTCCCAGAAGTCTCTGAGACTTTCCTCAGTTCTTTACATTCTTTTTTCTTTATTCTGCTTACTGTAGTTATTTCCACTATCTTATCTTCTAAGTCACTTATCTGTTCTTCTGCCTTAGTCATTCTGCTATTGATTCCTTCTAGAGAATTTTTAATTTCATTTATTGTGTTGTTCATCGTTTGTTTGCTCTCCAGTTCTTCTAGGTCCATGTAAATGTTTCTTGTATCTTCTCCATTCTATTTCCAAGATTTTGGATCCTCTTTACTATCATTATTCTGAATTCTTTTTCAGGTAGACTGCCTATTTCCTCTTCATTTGTTTGGTCTGGTGGGTTTTTACTTTGCTCCTTCATCTGCTGTGTATTTCACTGTCTTCTCATTTTGCTTAACTTACTGTGTTTGGGTCTGCTTTCTGCAGGCTGCAGGTTCACTGTTTCCATTGTTTTTGCTGTCTGCCCCCAGTGGCTAAGTTTGGTTCAGTGGGTTGTGTAGGCTTCCTGGTGGAGGGAACTGGTGCCTGTGTTCTGGTGGATGAGACTGCATCTTGTCTTTCTGGTGGGCAGGACCACGTCTGGTTGTGTGTTTTAGGGTGTCTTTGACCTTACCATGATTTTAGGCAGCCTTTCAGCTTTATGCTTCTGTCTTGCTAGTTGTTTGGCATAGGGCGCCAAGCACTGTACATTGCTGGTCGTTGATGTGGAACTGGTCTTAGCGTTGAGATGGAGATCTCTGTGAGACCTTTCGCCATTTGATATTGCATTGGTCTGGGAGGTCTCTGGTGGAAAATGTCCTGAATTCGGCTCTCCCACCTCAGAGGCTCAGGCCTGACACCTGGCCAGAGCACCAAGGCCCTGTCAGCCATTGCTAGTGTTGGAGGGTCTCCTGCAGAGGCGGGGGGTAGCTTTGGCTCACCGCGGGGACAAGGACACTGGCAACAGAAGTTCTGGGAAGTACTCCTTGGCGTGAGCCCTCCCAGAGTCTGCCATTATCCCCATCAAAGAGCCCTTGTTGGGTGTTTTAAGGAAATCATCAAATTCTCCTGTTACCTCTCAACTGCTAAACATTTGGTAGAGTGCTTAGTTGACAGAGAAGTATTTCTCAAAGCATGGTCCAAGGGCCTCCAGCATGAGAAGAGTACTTCACTATACTTTAGCTAAAAGCACTTTGCAAACTCTGAAGCTGAAAGTAAAGGTAAGATGCTATTTTTAAAATAAAATATTTCATGCATGCAAAGAACTTTAGAGACCATAGTGTCCAAAGGTGTCATTTTAAAGATGAGAATGCTGAAGCTGTAAAACGTATGATTTCTTGAAGACTAAAGGCAGATTTAGGATAATAATCCAGGCATCTCGAATCTAGTGTATTCAAAATGTAATGGTTTGTTTTCTTCTCCTTGTCTTACCTATCACAGTAAGTTGTATCACTGCACCCTCAAGTTACTCAAGTGAGAAATGGAATCACTCTTGATTCTTCTTCCTCTTCAAATGTGTCTTAATTCTGTTCACTTCTCTCCACCATCAGTGCCACCACCATAGTCCACAGTCTATTAGGGGGGTTAGATCCTGGATAAGAAGAGAGGAGAGGTTTGAGCCTCATAGTTATAATGGCCTTAAATACATATATTTAGCATTACTTCCAAACTGAATAGTGTAAACAGATATAAATTCATTACATCAAGCCTATATTTATTGTATAACCTTCAATTCTCATCCCATTACTGGACCATGTTGCCTATAAAGTACTATAAATAATATTTTATTATCCTATAATTACCTTATCTCTAACAAAGATAGATTTTGTTAGTTTTGTATATTAAAAGCATTAATTAGTTATATGAAAACACTTTATTTGTGCCTTTCCTAACCTCTGTGAGGCTTTATTCTAGTCAGGGCCAACCAAACCCACGAACTAATGTAAAGTCACTTAACTTGGCCTCTGGCTTCCATTCCTGCCTCAGTACAAGACTTTCTCTACATAGTAACAATTATCCTTTGAAAATGCAAAACATATTGCATATGTCTCCTACTTAAAAATCTATAACATCCTCCCTTTACACATCATAAAACCAAATTCCTTTCAAAAGTTTTGAAAGAGATAAATGGTTTGGCCCTTCCTCCTTCTTAAACCACATCTCCTTTTTATCTTTCTCTTTGATTACTGAGTTAAACCCACACTGGGCCTAGAACAAGTTCTAGATCATATCAAACTCTTTCCAGCCTTGGGGTTTTTTCACTCACTGATCCCTATAGCCAGAAGTATGCTCTCGGTTTAATTATCACTTGTCCCCTTCTACCCCAACCACACTTCTATAATCTACTCAAGAGCACAGGTCAGAAACTACAATTCTTATGCCTTTCCATTGTTTGTATATATCTAATTGTTACTGACAGTGCTGTGCTCTTCACAGTACATCAGAGCATACCTGACACTGACCCATCTCACCACTGGCAGTGTTTTAATCTTGATCATTTGATTATGTTGATATCTTCCAGGTTTCTCCACCATAGACTCCTGATTTTCCCTTTGTAGTTATAGAGTTTTGTAGGAGATATTCTGACATTGTACCAACATTTTGATCTTTATGAGAACTTTATCCACCAGGTTCAGCCTCAATTGATGACTTCTGTCTAAATCAATCAGCATTATAATGGTCACCAAATGACAAGTTTCTATTTCTATCATTTATCCTACATTTATGAATTATCATTCTAGTAAATAAGATCTTACACATCTTTCATTATTTTATTGGTAATTTATTTGTTTATATCAGTATGGATATATCATGGATCCATATTTTACTCAGTGGACTGTAATCTGTTACTTTCATTTTTGTTTTTATTTGGCCAATAAGAGTTCCTTCAAGGTGACATCCCCACTGATTTTTGAGTATTTTCTTATTTCCGGTATAAAAGATGTTACAGACTGATGAATGGATAAAGAAGATGTACTACACATACATACACACAGTGGACTATTACTCAGCCATAAAAATGAATGACATCTTGCAATTTGCAGTGACATGGGTGGACCTAGAGAGTACTAGGCTAAGTGAAGTAAGTCAGACAGAGAAAGGCAAATATCATATGGCTTCATTTATATGTGGAATCTAAAAAATAAAACAAATGAACAAAAGAGAAACAGTTAAAGATACAGAGAACGAACAGGTGGTTGCCAGAAAAGAGGGGGAGAGTTATGAGTGAAATAGGTGAGGGAAAGTAAGAGGTCCAAGCAGGGGGATGTAATGTATAACGTGGGGAATATAGTCAATAATAAGGTAGCATTTTTGTATGGTGATGAAGGTGGTCAAAATGTCCAAACTTCCAGTTACAAGATAAATAAGTACTAGACATGTAATGTATCTATCACAACATGATAAATATAATACTGCTATAGGTTATATACAAAAGTTTTTAAGAGAGTAAATCCTAAGAGTTCTCATTACAAGGGGAAAAAAAGTTTTTTTCTATTGTTTTAATGTATCTGTGCAACATGATGGATGTTCACTAAACTTATTGTGATCATCATTTCATGATGTATGTCAGTCAAAGCATTATGCGGTACACCTTAAACTTATACAGTGCTGTATGTCAATTATATCCCAATAAAACTGGAAGGGAAAAAAGACATTAAAGGCTTTTATTGTACTTTTTTTTTGAATCTTACCCTAGAATTAGCCATTTCTTCAGGAAGCCCTGTAACTTTCAGTGGAGATGAGTATTTAAAAACCAAGATCTGAGCTCTCAGTGTGTTCACTGCCAGTAGTGTGTCAGTATTTCTAAGCCCTCTAGGCCAGCAAACAGGGGTAGGAAATAAATGTATTTACATACTTACATACACACACTTACCTATAAACATACATCTATAACTACTTCTGTATTAATATATTTCAAAGCATGGTTTTACATAAAATGATCAATTGTACTTCATCAAAATTAAAAACATCTGTTCTTTGAAAGACACCATTAAGAACATGAAAAGGCAAACCAGAGAGCTGAATAAAATGTTTAGAATACATATCTGACAAAGGACTTCTATCTAGAACATATAAAGACCTCTAAAATTTAGTAAGAAGACAAACGACCCAAATAACAAATGGGCAAATGGCTTGAACAGATACTCCAAGGAAGATAATATAAAAAGGGTCAATAAGCACATTAAAAGATGTTCAACATCGCCAGTCATCAGAGAAATACATATTAAAACAATGAGATACCAAAATATACACATTATAATGGTTAAAAATTAAAACCCAATTGTAACGAAAATGTTGAGCAACTGAAATTTTCATATATTGTTGGTGGGAACAACTATTTTTCAGTGCCAAATAAAGTAAAATATACTTTTACATGGTGAAGTATATAAATACTTCTAGACATTTTCCAAAGAAAATGAAGTCACACAAAGACATGTACACAAATGTTCAGTGCTGCTTTGAAAAAAATAGCAAAAACTAAAAACAATCCAAATATTAACCAACAGTTGAATGGATTTAAAAATTTTTGATATATCCGTACAATGGAATGTCATTCAATAAAAATAAATGAACTGCTAATACATGCATTAACATGGATGAATCAAAAACATGATAAGTAAAAGATTAAAAAGAGAATATTCTGTGATTGCATTGATATGAAATTGTATAACAGGCAAAACTAATCTACAGTGGCAGAAATCTATAGTGGCATGTCAGAGGATAGGGCAGAGGGTAACAGGGCATAAATCCACTGAAAAGGGATACCAGGAGAGTTCTCTGAGTGATGGAAATGATCTAAATTTTGATTGTGTTGATTTGTCATGACTCATTGGACTGTACTCTTAAAAGAAATACACTTAATTGTGTGTAAATTATTCCTCAATGAAGTTGACTAAAAAACAAAGTAAGTTCATACTGATTGCTCCACTTCAATCCTACTCTCTCTGGGTGCTTTCTACCCTATTACCATTTTCCAGTTGCAAGTCCTCAAATTATTTCCTTACTTGCTCAATCAATTGCTTATTTGCTCAATGCATCCAGTCTCCAAACCATGCTACTTCTACAATCCAGTACATGTACACACATTCCTGACACATCACCCCACCCACATCCATACAGCTGGCCAATTGCTGATTTCTTCTTATAGGAAAAGAAGGTGGGAAAGATAGAAATATTTAATTATTCCATTTTATAGTTTTATTCTCTTCTCTTCATTATATCTGTTTCCACTGATTTCTTCTTTTCTTTTTGCATTTGTCTCTCATTGGAAAAATCCATATATGGAGTTTTTACATAGGGTTACAGATGGTCCAGCTAGCCATTTTGTTGAGATTTTCTCAAATATAAATGTCTCCTGGGCTCTTTGGTTTATCCAACGAATTCTCTAACATCTTGTCTAATTGTGAGCAGGTGGTGTAGAATGCACCTGAGTGTGAGAGAATGAGGTGCAGGGAGAGTAACTGGGCTCACCTTCTCATCCTTCAGTACTCAGACTTTCACTTAATTCCTCTGTTTGCAGACCCAAGCTTCACTGGCTCCTGCTTTGTCTGGGACACCAGAATTTAAGGCTTCTAATCTTCAGGTTTTCCATAGAATGAGATCTTTTAAATTGAATGGGCTCATTTAAATTAAATGTGCTCTTGCCCAGGGTGAGATGTTACCTAGCTGTGTAGGGATGGTGCAGAAGTCAGAAGATCCAACCACTGTAATAATAGACTTTCATTTTATCTCCATTTCACCCTTTGGGTACCCCGTCCCTCCACTGTTGCTAGTGTCCTCAAGTCTCTAGCCCCTAAAGGGCTCTGAGAGGTAATTCATCTTACTTCTTAATGGTTTCCCCTTCTGCATGCTTGTTATTTGGTTGCTTCCTCTCTGATATGTTCGTTATCATCCCTCCACGTACTTTTCATATATTTTTTAATGCTGCAATTTCTCTTGTTTGTTATGTCTCCTCTGCCATTCTATTTGTTCTTGCGGATTATACCTCTTGCTCTATTGCTATATCAGTGTATCTTAGAAGGGAGAAAAGATACACATGTATGATCAATCTTCCTCGCTCTAAAAGAGTACTTATCACTTGAAATTTTTTATTTCTATCAAGTAATTCTTCACCCTAAGAATTCTCTCTCTCTAAAGTAAATTGCATTTAATTCATCTAAATTTTTACACAAGAAAATAATCCTAGCACATTCAGGAAAATCTTTTGACTACTAGTAGTTTGCTGGCTTATTTTTTTCGAGAGGTATTTGAGAAATGGGGAAATTATTTACGTTTACATAATGGTCTAAACCCTCTTTATTAAATTCCATCAGATATATCATGTCAATGTCTCTCCTGCCTGGACTGTCTATAATGAATTGAACTCATCCCAGGTTCTTCTTCCATTTACCTTAATCCCAACCCTGTTCCACTGGTATGTTTGACAGGTGGTTAAGTATGAAAATCAATGTAAATGCAAGGTCAAAGAACTCAGAAGAATTGGTCACATCAGCAGTAAATTTCAGTCCTTTCCATTACTTGCTTCATGCACCCAAACTTACTTCTACAAATGAGTTTAAATTAAATGGTCTTCAGCATGAATTGCCCGATTGGTTCAATTACATGTCCAATCTGCTTTGTGCACGTCTAAGCATATATATGTATTTTTTTTCTTTGTTGATTTCTTGGGGATGAGGGGATCACCTGACATACCCATCAGGTTAGAGCCCTGAGGTAGCCTGAGTCTGGGGACAGAGTTGGTGAGTGTGTGCTTATGCTCCCCACTGTGGATCTGGTGAGCGCTGTTAGGTCCCCAGTTGCCAGCCAATAGGACAGAGGCCCAAAGTTTGTACTCAAATACGAAACTAATTGGAAGAGTCTCACTTATCAGTGACTTATTAAAGACTTCCAAAGTACTCTCCCCCACTTCCTCCCTCCCTCAGTGACTGCAAATGAATATGGAGAGATTCTAAGTTAAAAGGTGTGTGCACCTCTGAGCCTGCCCAGGGAAATCACCCTTAGGGTTTCTTGGAAGTTTTCATGCCCTTACTCCCCCAAAGCTCCTGCAACTTTAGTTAGTTCTCTACAGAACCTAAAGGCTCAGGAGCCTTTTAGAGAACTCATTAAAAAGACACAGCTGGAAAGTTGCCTCAGGCATCTTGGCAGAGATGGAAAAAAAAAAAAAACTTTTTAATTGATCTGGAAGGAATAGAAACTATTTCAGGATCTAAAACTAGGTGTCAGAAAAAATGTCCTTGTGGAGTTCATTAAAACGCTGCCACTATTAATTACAGCAGCAGAGCTCTCCTCAGGCAGTTGCTCAAGAAAAAGTCCTGGCTGCTCAGCAGTGGGGCCCCAGAGTTAAGGTTTAAGTGGAGTGTGGGGATACCCTGCTTGGAGATTGGGGCTCCAAGTGTCTTATCAATGGATTGAGCTCTAACTGCAATATATTCCAGGTACACTGTTAAGGGCTTTATATGAATTATTGTGAATTATCCAAATGATATTTTAAAGTAGATGTTTATTTCCTTCCTGTTTATAAAAGAAGCAAGTTCCATCAAGTTAAATAACTCATCCAAGGCCATATAAATGACAGCCCCTAAATTTAAAAATGATTCTGAAGCCTTTTCCATTTTTCTGCTAATAGACTCTAGTATGAACTCAAGCACAGTCTCTCTAGACCATCTCATGGTCTCTAGTTCAGCTACTCAAACAGCTGCCCTGTGTATTTTTTCTTAGCAACAGCAAGGAAGACAAAACAAAGCAACATTAATGGAAGATACGATGATAACCCCAGGTCTAACTCAACCATCTCCTTGCCATATATTCCATTTATACACATTTGCTGATATGCTACAATAGAATCGTCTCAATAGATTGATACCAAATCAATGGTAAATTATTCAGCCCTCTCAGTTCTTCTGTAAGCCTGACTAAGGCTCAAGGCATGGGGGAATGCTTGAGGTTAATGAGCTACAGTGTTTGTCTGGGTCCTCTAAGAAGCAGGTGCCAAGACAAGATTAGATGTGCAAGGGATTTATTGGGAAAACACCATGAGGGAAAATGAGGGATCCAGTGAAAGCCTGAGGAGCCATTTCATGCTGGTCTGATTCCTGTGGTGGAGAGAAAAAAGGAAGGGATCAAGGCATGTGTATCACCTAGGGCCACAGTTGGAAACAGATGGCACACTCAAATGTGGTAATTTGAGGAAAGTTTAATAAAGGGACTCTTTACAAAGGTATGTGCAGGGTGTGGGGAAACCACAAGGGAAAGTGCAAGATCCCATGCTAGTGCAAGAACCTGGGCTATTGATAAAACTTTTTACAACCCCTAGGTCTAAAGGAGAAGAGATTGATGTTACTAGAACCTGGAGACAAGGAGGGCTGTGCAGAAAGAGCAGCCTGATAGAAACTGGAATCTTAAGGCAAATGGACCAGTCCACACTGATGTTGCAGAAAGTAATAAATACTTAGCCTCACTCTCCTCCCTCTCTTTGGTCTTTTGCCTTTGTTTCTAATGAGCCAAACCCAACAAGACGCCAGAGGGCAGTGAAGCCCCATGACGTAGTACCTGCAGATCAGTCTTCCCAGGCACAGAGCAGGGGAGAGAAAGGTAAAGTGTGGATGTGGAGAGGCAAATGGAAGATGCCCAAACAGCATCTGATTTGTATGTTCATCATAACTGGCCATGGTTTTAGACTCCATCAGATCAGAAACCTCAAAGAAATTACACACATTTTATTTATAAATATTTCCTTATATGAATAAATAACATTTTGGATAGTAATAAAAGTACATTAATTAATAGTGGTAAGAGGGAAAGTTCTTCTTTAGCAAAGAACGTTAACTAACAATTGTAAAAGGACAGAATTAGAAAATCACTATTTTGTAGCCAACTTAATAATTGATTCAGGCAGTCAATGGATGCTAAAATAATTGGCTGAAAATAGTTTTAGGAGACATAATCCTCACATAATTTCCAAGATTCATGCTGCAGAATACTAATTGATTTCAAAGGAAGAAAAAGTTCCTTTACAATGGAGAAATCTAATAGAAACCAGTCTGCCAAATTACCAAACTTAAGTTATCAATATTGGGACAGACTGACATCATGGGCCCCCTAATATGATGCACTAGGAAGAACACAACATCATCTATGTAGAATTCCTTCCAAAAAAGTTTTATCTGGCTCTAAATATGATGAATCCAAATTTCAGGACATACTACAAAGCAACTAGCCTGCATTCTTAGAAATGTCAATGATGTGAAAGACAAAGTCTGAGATTAAATGAAACTAAAGAGATAAGAAACTAAATGGAATGCATGAACTTTGACTGGATTCTGAACTGGAAAAAAAAAAAATCCAAAGAACCATTTGTAGATAATAATATTGTATCAATGTTAAATTTTGTGAGTGTAATAATGGTATTGTGTTTAATATTTGTTCTTAGGAGATACATGTTATTCATTGGTGAGAAGGTTGTATGTACATATATTCTATTAAAGTTTACTCAAAATGTCTAATGTACTTAAAAGTGATTCAGCAATATATATATAAATATGTAAATTATACACATTTATTTTGAATATACATTATATACTGTATCACATAATATATATTAACACACACACATATATATATATATGTTATTTCCCTCTTTAACCTCAGCATCACTGACATTTAGACTACATAATTCTTCGTTGTGGAGTGTTGTTTGATACATTGTAAAATGGTTAGAAGCACCCGTGGTCTCCACCCAGTAGATGACTATAGCATCCCTCTCCAATTTTAACTATCAAAAATATCTCCAGACTTTGTAATATATCCCTTGGGGAAGGGGTACAAAATTGCCATGGATATATGTACATGAATAGCTATACATCTATATAGAGCTAGGCAGTTATCAAGAGAAAGCAAGATAGGTAAATAGATAGTTGATAGGCAATAGATAAAATATATCAAAATACTAATACTTAGCAATTAGTAAATATAGGAGGAGATATAGGTGTTCACTACATTATTCTTTCCAAAATTCTGTGAATTTTAAAATCTTACAATAAAACATTGGTTAAAAAGAAAAACTGAATCAAATAAAACATCAACTAGACTGGCCAAAAGATGTGATCCAAAAATAAGAAGACAAAGTAAGAGCATGAGATATAAAACAGTCTGTATCTGTCAGTCTGACTCTGACCCACTTTCCTTCTCTCACCATTTACTCTGATATACTTTTGATAGCCAAAGATCATTAAAAAATCTGTTCATATATTTTTTCTATTTCTTATACTTTTAAATTATCCAACACAGAGCAGTTACCTGGCACAGAGGTGGCCACCAAACACAAGCTGTCGTTGCCACTGTGAAACATTTAGGGTCAGCATCATCCCTACTCATGCTCTGCTTCGGGCTTTAGAAGATGATGTTCTATTTATGAAAAAAAAACTACTATACAAATAAAATAACCCTACCCTGAAGAAGCAGTCTAATTAGTGAGTACACATTTCCAAGTCAGCCTGCTTGGGCCCCCTTACTCCAACCTTCTCTCTTTTTCTTCCCCTGTTTTCCAGTCTCTCTTCTCATGCTAAAACCCTGAGTTTAATAAAAATAAACATTATTCAAGCTGTTCTTTCCACACTTAAGGCTCTGGTAAGGTTATTTAGCTTCAGCTACTTTTAATTCCATCATTTAAGCTGAAGATTAATAATTTTACCAAGCTGCTTTTTAAAGAATCAGATTAATGTGATTAAAAGAAGAAAAAACAGTACAACATGTTCAGCTGAATTGCCTATATTTCTCTCCTCTGCTCACTCTCTGCCCACTGAGCCCTGTGGCCACCTATAATCTCTCAAGCACAAAATCCACTCATTAGCTTTCCCATGCATTGGAATTCACTTATCTTGGTTCTCTGACTTCCTGAGACCCTCTAGCCTTTCCATTTTTCCTCCCTTTCTTCTATTACTCTCAGCTGTTTTCACTTTTTTTCTCAACCTACTTATACTTCATGTTCCATCTCTTTAACAATGTTTTTAATAAATAATCTAAATCCCATTGTCCTTTCTCTGAAATTGCCTGGGAAAGACACTGCTCTTGGATCCATCCCACTCTTTTACTGTCTTTCCCTTCAGACTCAGGCTGAGCACTGCTGAAAAAATATGATCTTAGATATTTTTATCTAAAAATCTCAAAACAGGGGGGCTTCCAGCTTTAGTAATGGGATATGTCTTAGTCTCTTTGTGCTGCTGTAACAAAATACCATCGACTGAGTGGCTTATCAACAAGTATGTATTTCTCACAGTTCTGACGGCTGGGAAGTCCAAGATGATGGTGCCAGTAGTTTTGGTGTCTTGTGGGGCCCTGATTTATGTGTCACAGACATGCGCCTTCTCATTGTGTCCCCACATGGTGGAAGGGACTAGGGCATTCTGTGACGTCTTATACGGCCACTAATCCTAATCAGGAGGTCTCAGCCCTCATGACCTAATCACCTCCCAGGCCCCCACCTCCTAATACCATCACCTTGGGGATTAGGATTTCAACATATGAATTTTGAGGCGACACAAATATTCAAACCATAGAAACATTTGACATTTCCACCTTCTCTTCCTTGAAGTTCTCCATAAACCTCAAAGACAATAAAAAACAAAAATTACAAACTCTATTTTGGAAAAACTAAGGTCATCCTTTTGTTATTTTATAACTTTATTGAAGTATTATTGAAGAACAATAAACTGCACATATTTAAAGAGGGCAGTTTAATGAGTTCTGACATATGCACGCACCCATAAATAGCACCACAATCAACATCACCCTCAAAAGCTTCCTTTGAAATCCATCCTTCATCGCACCTCATTCACAGTTAATCTCAACTCTGTTTTCTGTTACTATAGATTAATTTATATTTTATAGAGTTTTATTTGAGAAGAGTCATACAGTATATATTCTTCTTGATAAAACTTTCTCCATTCAGCATAATTATTTTGAAATTTGTAGGTGTGGTTGCTTGTATCAATAGTTTATCTCTTTGTATTGATACATAGTATTCTGTTGTATGGATATACTATAATTTGTTTATCCATTCACTTATTGATGGACATTTGTTGATGGACAATTTTGGCTACAAATAAAGATGCTATGAACATTTGTATGCAAATATTTGTAAGGATCAATGCTTTCACCTCTCTTGGACAACGACTGGGCTGTATGGTAGGTATATGTTTAAATTTTAAAGAAACTATCAAACTGTTTTCCAAAGTGGTTGTGCTGCTTTACATTTCCACTACCACATGATGAGAGGTCCACCTTCATCAACACTTTGTATGGTCAATTTTTAAATTTTTGTTGTTCTAATAGTTGTATATTACTATCTCATTGTTTTAATTACCATTTTCCTAATAATTAATAGTATGCAGTAATTTCCTTTGTGCTTATTTCCTACATGTATATATTTCTGTGAAGTGTATATTCAAATCTTTTGCTTACTTTGTTGGGTCATTTGTCTTATTATTGAACTGAGGAAATTCTATACCTAACACAGATGTACATTTTTGGCAAATATTTTCTCCCAGCTTATAAGCTGCTTTTTCATTTTCTTTATACTGCATTTTGAAGACTAAAATGTTTCAATTTTTATAAAGTCCAACTATATTTCCTTTTATAATTTGTTTTTTGGATATTATTTTAGAAATCTTTGCTAACCCAATATCACTAAATTTTCTCATATTTTCTTCTAAAGTTTTAATAACTTTACCTGTTACATTTAGAGCTATAATACATTTTGGATTAATTTCTATATGTGATGAGAGATAAGGGTGGTTGAGTTTTCCTATTTTTTGTTTATTTACATATGGCTATGCAATTGTTCTAGCACAATTTATTGAAAAAATTGTTTCCCCATTGACTTCTCTTAGCACCTTTGTCAAAAATCAATTGGCATTTTAATAATAGTGAATATTCTTTTACTTGAGCATGATATATCTCCATTTCTAAGGTTTCCTTTAAATTGCCTCAAAATACTTTGTAGTTCTCAGAGTATAGCTCTCACGACTTTTGTCTCATGTTTCATAATTGTGTTGCTATTATAAATGGTTTTTGTTTTCCAAATTCAATTTTTATTTGTTTTTAGTACTTAGAAATATAATTGATTTTGTATATTGGCTTTATGTCCTGCAATCTTGCTGAAATAACTTGTTAGTTCTAGTAGTTTTTTGCAGTACCTCTCTCTGTGTACATGTACATACACACACACACACACACACACACACACACACACACACACATTATCTGAGGATAAAGATATTTTTCTTTTTCATTTCCAATCTATATACATTTTATTTCTTTTTACTGCCTCAATGAACTTTCTGGATACTTCGGTACAATACTGAATAAAGGTGGTAAGAGATAAGCCACAGACTGGGAGAGAATATTTGCAAAAGACAGTTCTGATAAAGAACTGTTATCCAAAACAAACAAAGAACTCTTAAAAGTCAATAACTGGAAAACAAACAATTCACTTAAAAAAATGGCCAAAGACCTCAATGGACACCTCACCAAAAAAGACATCAGATGGCAAACAAGCATATAAAATGATGCTCCATAGCATATGTCATCGGGAAAATGCAGATTACAACAATAAGATACCATTACATACCTACTAGAATGGCCAAAATCCAGAACAATTACAATATCAAATGCTGGTGAGAATGTGGAGCAATAGGAACTCTCATTCATTTCTGAAAGGAACGCAAAATGATACGTACACTTTGTTGTTTTTTTTTTTTTTTTTTTTGCGGCACGCGGGCCTGTCACTGTTGTGGCCTCTCCCGTTGCGGAGCACAGGCTTCGGACGCGCAGGCTCAGCGGCCATGGCTCACGGGCCCAGCCACTCTGCGGCACGTGGGATCTTCCCGGACTGGGGCACGAACCCGCGTCCCCTGCAGCAGCAGGCGGACTCTCAACCACTGTGCCACCAGGGAAGCCCGATACGTACACTTTGGAAGACAGTTTGGTGGCTTCTTACAAAACAAACATACTCTTATCATATGATCAAACAATTGTACTCCTTGGTATTTACCAAAAATAGTTGAAAATGCAAGTCCAACAAGAAAACTTGTACATGGATATTTATAGCACCCTTATTCATAACTGTGAAAACCTGGAAGCAACCAAGATGTCCTTCAGTAGGTGAACGGGTAAACTATGGTATATCCAAACAGTGGAATATTATTTAGCACTAAATCAAAATAAACTATCAAGCCATAAAAAGACAGGAAAGAAACTTAAATGCATAATTCTTTGTGAAAGAAGCCAATCTTAAAATACGACCTACGGTATGGGTCCGACGGTATGACCTTCTGTAAAAAGCAAAACTATAGAGACAATAAAATTATCAGTAGTTACCAGAGGCTGACGGCGGAGGGATGAATAGGTGAAGAAAAGAGAATTTTTAGGGCAGTGAAAATATTCTGTATCATCAATTATAACAAATGTGCCACTCCGGTGGAGGATGTTGACAATGGGGGGGGGGGGCTATGCCCATGTTGGGGGGCAGGGAGTATATGGGAAATCTCTGTAGCTTCTGCTCAATTTTGCTGTAAACCTAAAATTGCTCTCTATATGAAGCATTAAAATAAAAAAAACAAGTCTAAAAAAGAAATCTAACCCTGTATTTCCCCCAGAAGTGCTAGTTCTGTATTTGTTAATTCAGTGTTCACAGTGACTTTATAGAACATTAACTACTACAAATAACTAAAAATCAACTGTATTATTCTGGTTCATAAGGAAATTTCCTGTTGGTTTTGGCTCTTTCTTTACTTGTCCAGGAAAAATTTATCTGCTTCAGATAGTCCATGGGAAACAGACTAATACAGCCGATTCTCATTATTTGCAGTAGTTGTGTTCTATAGTCACTGTGAACACTGAATTACCAAATACCGAACTAGTGCTCTCAGGTAAAATACAGAATTAGGTTCTTGCAAACCTCTAGTCACAACATGTTTATCAACCAAAATGCCATTTGCATTATATAGGTTCCCTTACCAAAACAAGCCCATCTCATCAGCACTGAAAACTTACTCTTCCACGTAACTTTTTTTCTTGTATAACACTTAACAAGTATTCTAAAAATTCCTTCACGGTCCCCATATCTGCAGAGAATACCTTGCCTGAGCGTTCAACATTTTTCACGCTGCACTGCCTTTTGAAAACTGTGAGCCAGACAGCACTAGCTGAGAAGGGCTAACATTTTTCTGACTCTGGGTAACATGATCACAATATTTTTGGTTTTAAGCCTCACAACAATGCTGCCCATTACACCTTTTATCAGTTTTCATCTCATGAATGCACATTTTAGCCACGTTTCCATCTCTTCCATAGCTTCATCATGCACTATAGCTGTTACATTAGCATTTTAAGAGAATTCTTACGTACACATCAGCAAATTTCCTCTTTGTTTTTCTGGATATACTGTATTGTTGATTCATTAACATTGGATTCAAGGCCAAGAGCACCATAAATCATGCCTGAAGAAGGTTATCTAACCGTCATCAACCAAATTTATGGTTATCTTTTCCATAAAGCACGTCACAATCTTCTTCTGCTTAGGAACACTAGACAGCACTTCAGGGTTACATTTGGGAACCATTTTTTTTTTTTTTTTTTTTTTTTTTTTTTTTGCGTTACGCGGGCCTCTCACTGTTGTGGCCTCTCCCGTTGCGGAGGACAGGCTCCGGACGCGCAGGCTCAGCGGCCATGGCTCACGGGCCCAGCCGCTCCGCGGCATGCGGGATCTTCCCGGACCGGGGCACGAACCCGTGTCCCCTGCATCGGCAGGCGGACTCTCAACCACTGCGCCACCAGGGAAGCCCCTGGGAACCATTTTAAACAGTGAAACTACCAACAAAAGGCACCAAAATGTGAAAAATGTGGCATTAATTAGACCACAAAAGGTACACGAGTTTACAACACGAGAGCTGAAACAAGAAGGCAGAGTATCAGCTTGTTCACCTTAGCTGGAAACATGCACACTGAGAAACTAAAATGTTCAGCCACTCTGCTCATGTCCATGAATGACCATGAAGGTATCCCACATGTCTATTTGGGGTTACACATACGTTTTAGCAAGCAGACAAATTCACAATTACAGAATATTCAAATAATGAGGATTGGCTGTATCTATGAAAATACTCTGCAAGAAAAAAGGAAAGAAACTAGAAAACTTAATAGGTGATAAAGAGTACTCATGAGAGAAATTTTCTCACATAATAGATAAAAATGGTAACCAAACATTTCTCCATAAAATTTTATGAAGCTCTTTTCTCTGTAAAACAAAACTTTACAAAGACTCACAACTTTGTAGAGAATCAAGAATTTAGGAAAAGACAAATGGATAAAGAAGATGTGGTATATATATATACAATGGAATATCACTCAGCCATAAAAAGGAATGAAGTTGGGTCATTTGTAAAGATGTGGATGGACTTAGAGACTGCCATACAGAGTGAAGTAAGTCAGAAAGAGAAAAACAAATGTCGTATATTAACGCATATATGTGGAACCTAGAAAAATGGTACAAAAGAACTGGTTTACAGGGCAGAAAGTGAGACACAGATGTAGAGAGCAAACGTATGGACACCAAGGGGGGAAAGCGGCAGTGGGGTGGGGGTCGTGGGATGAACTGGGAGATTGGGATTGACATGTATACACTGATGTGTATAAAACAGGTAACTAATAAGAACCTGCTGTAAGGTTTCCCTAGTGGCACAGTGGTTAAGAATCTGCCTGCCAATGCAGGGGACATGGGTTCGAGCCCTGGTCTGGGAAGATCCCACATGCCACGGAGCAACTAAGCCTGCAAGCCACAACTACTGAGCCCACGTGACACAACTACTGCAGCCTACGTGCCTAGAGCCCGTGCTCCACAACAAGATAAGCCACCACAATGAGAAGCCCGCACACCGCAACAAAGAGTAGCCCCCGCTCACCACAACTAGAGAAAGCCCACGCGCAGCAACGAAGACCCAGTGCAGCCAAAAATAAATAAAATAAAATAAAATAATTTAAAAAAGAACCTGCTGTATAAAAAATAAAATAAAATTCAAAAAAAAAGAATGTGTGTATGTGTGTAACTGAGTCACTTTGCTGTACAGCAGAGATTGGCACAACATTGTAAATCAACTAAATTTCAGTAAAAAAAAAAGGTAATAATAAAATATGGAAACAAAATGCAGTGCTAAAACTGGCCTGAACTCTTACAAAAAGTAATCAGACAAAAAGGCTGAGTATGGGGCAGAGAATACTCTTCTATATTAAAAGAGACTAAAAAGACCTAACAACCAAACATGTGAACCTTGCCTCCTGAACTGAAATAAAAAATTCTGTAAAGACATTCTTGAGACCAGTAGGGAATGACACGACTGAATGGCTGTTTACTTCCTTGGATGTGATGTGGTGCTCTAATGGTGTATGCAGAGTGGTGTCTCTCAGTCTCAACAATCTGGAGACAGATAATTCTCTCTTCTGGGACTTTAGCAGTATTTCTGGCCCCTGCCCACTAGGTGTCAGGAGCACCACACCTGTTCAGGTGCAATAAGCTGAAAAGTCAGTGCCGGTTTAGAATTAGGAATGAAGGTTGCATCACATCATGAATTTACTAAAGAAACACCTTAAAATGGTTAAATGGTGAGTTTTATGTTACGTGAATTTTTTCTCAATAAAAATTGTAAAAAAAAGGAATTTAGGAAAAACACAGTGATGCAGCAAAAGGAGATGAAATATAGAAATATAAAGCTTAAAACAGAAACGAAAAACTATGGAAAAAACTCCAGAAATGGAGTTGAAATTGGAATGGGGAAAAGAGAATAGAGACACTGCTAGAAACATACTAAGGAAATTGAGCATAAAAATAATAAAAGCAGCATAACCAAATTGAAATAGAGAGTTAAATTGAATTAGGAAAATAAAAGATATGAAAGTTAGGCATAGGAGACAATGCTTTCATTTTCTAAAATATCTAAATCATAAAATACAAATATTTAAAAATACAATTCAAGAAAATTTCCGTGAAGTAAGAAAATAAATGAAACTAGAGACTGAAAAGACAAACTTTGCCCCTGGTAAATTGACACAGAATGGCCATATAAGAATATATCTTAGTAATGTTATTAGATTAAAAACATAAAGAATCATGTGGTTAGAGAGCAGAAAAAACTACTTATAAAGCAAAAAAAAAAAAATTCCATCTGGACTTAACACATTTCTATAGTAATATTCAATGCTAAAGTTTGTGAAGCAACACCTACACAATCCTTCAGGAAAGAAGGAATCAACCAAGTTATATACCCAGCCAAATGGTTATACAAACACAAAAGCACAGTGTAGAACATGAAAAAAATCCAAAGAATATCAGTCCTAGAAAATCTATGGCAAAAGAATTGGAAGTGAGAATTGAAGCGTTTTACTTGTAGACTATGATGAATATAATTACGAGGATTAAGGTGATAGAGCAAAATTCAAATGCTTAAAACATGCCCTGACAATGCAGAAACAAATATAAGTAACAAAAGTTGACAGGAAAGAAGGAGAGGAGTTCTGTAATGCTGACTTTCTCATCTTTGGTATCTAGGAACAAAAATATTTCACTTAAATAACAAAACCAGGTGATTTATAAGTACATTTATGATGACAGTAATTACCAAGAATGATAAGATCAACTAAATGTAGGTGGAAGAAAAGAGAGAAAGAAAGAAGGATAAAGAGTAAGTACTCAGAAAAATTTCATTATTGCCCACAGTAGGTAATTATTACCTGTGGCAGATAATTAACTTCAATGTAAAAACACAGAAAATTAAGGATGTTATACAAAGTTATAGATATAAAACATAACCTCTAGAATGAAACCACAGTTTTCCTAATTATTAATAGACGTGTGCATGACAAAAATAAAATATACAACACAGTTTTTCAAGGCTATAAACCCATCAAGTTTAACATAAAATTAGATGATAGAATCCATACCAAACATTGTAGTCACAACAATAAATGTAAATAGACTTAAACTCACTTACCAAAAAAACCTTAGAGACTAGATAAGAAAATCAAAGTTCAAGTCTATGCTGTTCACAAGAAACATAGGCAAAGCAGAGATTCAGAATATTTAGAAAGAAAAGTGTGGACAATGGCAAATGGGGCAAATAAAGCAAGTAAACAAGTAAACAAGTAAAGCATGAGTTGTAATCTCAATATCAGAAAAGGCTTAATACAGACAAAAAGAAGCATAAATCATATTAGGGCACTCATAACACCAAGCAATGTAACTAACACAGAAGATACAATAGTTATAACGATGTAACTTCAAATGAAATAAGGTCAACCTTCACAAAGCAAAAACTACAAGTGATTTAAGGAGAAACAGAAAAACCGAAGCGGTAGGAGACACCAGTTCACGTTTCCCAGTCCCTATCAGATCACTGAAAAAATTAAGGTATGGAGGATTAAAAATAGCATAATCAATAAAGTACATCATATTAACATTGCACAGACTCTATCCTGAAAAAGCATGAGTCTTCTTTCCAAACGCCAATAGAACACTCACATACACACATACACACAAAGGTCACATATCAAGACTTAAAGAAAGCTAATTTCAAAAATTAGAACTAATACAGACATTATTTCCTAAACACAATCCAAAAAAATATAGAATACTAGTAAGAAAACTGAACATCCATGGTCTCTTAAAAATTAACACAACATGTAAACACTATGTCAAAGAAACTTTAAAGAATTGCTTAGTGATGCAAAAACCTGATCAAATGGAAAAACTTTTATGTTATTGAATAGGAAGTCTGAGCATTATAAATATGTCAATTCCCCTAAGCAATTCAATAAATATAATGCAATTCCAAAGTAGCAACAGGATTTTTAAATTAGATAGGACGTGCTAAAATCATATGGAAAACTAAAAAGCATGAACAACTGGCAAAACTTTGTAAAAGAAGAGTCATAAGGAAGACTAAACTTTTTCTATTTTCAAACTTCATAAGATTACAGTAATCAAACAGTGTGTTACTGGTGCATGAGCAGAGAGATACATCATTGGATCAGCATAGAAAGACCATAAATAGACAAGTGTATATTGGAATTTTATGATGAAAATGGCATCTCAAATCAGTGATGCAAAGTACAATAAATGTACTAAAACCTCATCAAAACACAACACAAATTCAACCTCTTCTAAAAACTTTTTATTCACTTCACTCTTAGCACATTTTTCTTATTCTTCTGAATTCTTATAGAAATTTTTGTCCAGATATTTCATTAAGTATTTTAACTCATATTGAATAATTTAAATATTTCATTGTCATCTTTGACATATTAATGTCTATTTCCTGTGCTGGTAGTAAATTATGTGAGGTCATGAACCATGCTTTGTAATTCTTAATATCCCGTCTAACAGTTCACTTCACATAATAAGTGCTCAGCTTTTTGCAGACCATGAGAAGCTTCTTAAACTTTCAAAATCTCAGTTTAGTAATTTGTATAATGAATTATACAGATTATATAGACCAGATGATCTTCAAGGCCTGTCTTAGTACTAATTCTCCAATGCCAATTTAATCATTGAGTATTACTCACATTTGCCACTAGATGGTACTGACACCAAATAAACACTGCTTGAGGAAATTGACTTTTTTTTATTAAGTGAGTTGTAAAAGTAAATTATCAGAATAGGTAGCCTATTATGTATACCAGTTATAATTTGTGAAAAATCAATTACAGAGAATCATAGAATTTTTTTCTACTTTTTTAAATGGACAGTTATTTGCTAATAAACAACAATAAGTATCCTCAAAACCCGCATTTTTTGCAGTAATGTTTGTGAAATCAACCGAAAATAACTTGTTAAACAAATGCTTACTGAGTTCCTACTCTGAACACAAAAATATGATGGTTGTTTGAGACTACACAAAGGTAAATCATGCATGGATGCTCTTATAAAGAAAATGAAATACACAGAATTTTAAAAAACAAAATACAAATTGAAAATGAGTTTATTCAGAGGCTGCAGATATTACTTTCAGGTCAGAAATCAGCACTCGTCTTCATGGGGAATGGGGCATTTTATTTGGGGGTTAAGGGCTCAATTTGTTGTGTCACATAAAAAACAAAAGCTTGGGGCTTCCCTGGTGGCGCAGTGGTTGAGAGTCCGCCTGCTGATGCAGGGGACACGGGTTCGTGCTCCAGTTGGGGAAGATCCCACATGCCGTGGAGCGGCTAGGCCTGTGAGCCATGGCCACTGACTCTGTGCGTCCAGAGCCTGTGCTCCACAACGGGAGAGGCCACAACAGTGAGAGGCCCGCGTACCGCAAAAAAAAAAAAAAAAAAAAAAAAAAAAGCTTGTTAAAGCAGACAGTAGAGGATATTGAATATAAAACAAAGGTCTTTGGACTTTATTCAGACAATGAGATAAAACGGAAGACTTTTCCACACAGAGTTTCATGATCAGAGATATGTTTAAAAGTTATGACTTTCTGACTGAAAGTGAGGGGATGAAAAAGGTATTTCATTCAAGAGAACAGGGGTAGCAACACTCACATCAGACAAAACAGACATTAAAACAAAGACTGTAACAAAAGACAAAGAAGGGCATCATATAATGATAAAGGGACCACTACAGGAGGATATTACACTTGTTAACATATATGCACCCAATACAGGGGCAGCTAAATATCTAAAGCAAATATTAACAGATATAAAGGGAGAAATTGACAAAAATACAATAATAGTAGGAGACTTTAACAGCCCACCAACATCAATAGACAGATCATCCAGACAGAAAATCAAAGAGGAAATAGTGGTCTTAAATGATACAACAGAACAGTTGGACTTAATAGATATCTACAGGCCATTCCACTCAAAAACGGCAGAATACACATTCTTTTCAGGTGCACATAGAACTTTCTCCAAGATAGATCACATGCTAGGCCACAAAATACATCTCAACAAATTTAAGAAAATAGACTATACTCTAAAGCTATAGTAACCAAAACATCATGGTACTGGTACATAAATCAGTGAAACAGAATAAAGAGTCCAGAAATAAACCCACACAGTAATGGTCGATTAATCTACAAAAAAGGAGGCAAGAATATACAGAGAAAAGACAGTCTTCAATAAGTGGTACTGGGAAAACTGGATAGCTACATCTAAAAGAATAAGATTTGAATATTTCCTCATTCCACATACAAAAATAAACTCAAATTGGATTAAAGTTCTAAACGTAAGACCTGAAACCATAAAACTCCTAGAAGAGAACATAGGCAGAACACTCTTTGACATAAATCACAGCAACATTCTTTGTAGATCTGCTTCCTAATCCAAAAGAAATAAAAGCAAAAATAAGGAAATAAGACCTCATTAAATTTAAAAGCTTTTGCACAGCCATGGAAACCACTGACAAAATAAAAATGCATCTACTGATGGGAGAAAATATTTGCAAATGATATGACCAATAACGGGTTAATATCCAAAATATAAAAACAGCTCACATAACTTGGTATCAAAAAAACCAAACAACCCAATTAAAAATCAGGCAGAAGCCTGAACAGACATTTTTCCAAAGAAGATATAAAGATGGCCAACAGGCACATGAAAAGATACTCAACATTGCTAATCATCAGAGAAATGCAAATCAAAACAACAGATATCACCTCATACCTGTCAAAATGGCCATGATCAAATAGAAAACAAATAACAAGTGTTGGCAAATATGTGGAGAAAAAGGAATCCTTGTTGTATACCATTGGTGGGATTGTAAATTGGTGCAGCCGCTATGCAAAACAGTATGCAGCTTCCTCAGAAAACTAAAAATAGAACCACCATATGACCGGAAGAAAAATGAAAACTAATTCAAAAAGATACATGCACCCAAATGATCATAGCAGCATTATTTACAATACCCAAGATATGGAAGCAATGTCAGTGTCCATCAAAAGATGAATGGATAAAGAAGATGTGGTACATATATACAATGGAATACTACTCAACCACACACAAAAAGAATGAAATTCTGCCATTTGCAACAACGTGGATAAACCTACAGAGTATTATGCTTAGTGAAATAAGTCAGACAGAGAAAGACAAATACACTGTGTTGTCACTTATATGTAGAATCTAAAAAATAAAACGAATGTGTATAACAAAATTAAGACAGATTCACAGATATAGAGAACAAACTAGTGGTTACCACTGTGGAGAGGGAAGGTGGGGAGGGGCAAGATAGGGGAATGGGATTAAGAGATACAAACTACTCTGTACAAAATAAATAAGCAACAAGGATATATTATTGTACAGCACAGGGAAATATAACCACTACGTTGTAATAACTTTAAATGGAGTATAATCTATAAAAATACTGAACCACTATGTTTTACACCTAAAACTAGTATAGTGAGCCAACTATACTTCAGTTTAAAAAAAGTTATATCTGCTCCCAAAAAGACTACATGATCTCACTGATACATGGAATCTAAAATAGCCAAATTCATAGAAGCAGATAGTAGAATGGTGTTTGACAGGGCTGATGGAAGGGGCAAGGGGGATGATCGAAGTGTACAAAATTTCAGTTATGCAAGAAAAATAAGTTCTGAAGATCTTACTACAGAACAGAGTGCTCAGAGCTAACAATACTGCATTGTATACTTAAAATTCTTCTAATAGGATAGATCTATACTAAGTGCTCTTACTAAAAAATAACAATAATTAATAGTAACAACAAAAAGGGGGTGAGAGGAAACTTTGGGAGGTGATAGTTATTATGTCATGGCTTTGATGGTGGTGATATACTTACAGGTGTACACATCCCCAGACTCATCAAGTTGAGTATATTAAATACACACAGCTTTTACATGTCAATTATACCTCAATAAAGCAATTTTTATAAAAAGATACATCTGCTGGTGGTGTGGTTATTTGATGAGAATAAGAGAAAGGAAATAGGGCTACTGATTGAAGGGATATGACAGTACATTCTTGTGAGAGATTCTGATGGCTTAGAGAAGAATGATGGCAACAGTGATGAGGGATATAGGCCATCAAGGAATATAGTAAGGGATGGACTGAAGTGGAGAGCGAGGAAAATGAGAACAAAGGTAATAACTGGGTAATAATTGGAGAAAATGAGTCAGTTTTATTTTTAAGAGTTATGAAGATATTAAAATGATTAATAATTTGAACATCCTGAGTTTTAGAAGCTGACACTACAGCTTCTCTCTCCACAAATCCAGTATTTTTTTCTGCTCAGCGACAGCAACAGCTCCCCATTTCTGTTTTTGTAGCATGCTACATGCTCACTGATGATTTAAAAAGCTACTAGATTTGTTGAGTAAGCATTATGATTGTAGCATCATCTAAAGCAAATACTCATAGCCAGGTCTTTCTTGAGTCTGTTAGTAATAGCTACAGAATTGTGTACATCTTTAGGATTCTTCTCATAATGAAACTTTTCAAGACATTTAGAGTAGTATTAGAGAAATACCCTGTATACACTTCTTAGTTCCTTTCCTTTTACTCAGAAGCACAAACTCTCCCTTAATTCAGTTCAGGTTAGATTAACACTGTTAATCAGGCATCAACTATATGCCAGGGGCCGGTGTTAGACTCTAGGGAGACAAAGATGAATAAGACAAGTTCCTGTTCCTTTGATATCAGGAAAGAGAATGCAGGACAGCTGATTGTGCCTCAGACAGAAAGGGAAGGTAAGGTTCCTGAAAGAGGTGATACCTAAACTGAGTTAAAAGAGTGAAAAAAACAAAAACAACCCAATCACATAACTGGAGATGGCAGGATGTTTTAAGCTCAGGAAATAGCCTGAACCAGACAGGGACGCCTAAAACAGCATGTTGTGTTTATAAACTACAAGAAGTTTGAGACCAAAAATGTTAGGTGGGAATATCTGACACTGATGCTGGAGAAGTAGGTGCCGAGGTGGGAAGCATGGGCAGGAACACAGCAGAGAGCTTTACAACCCAGCTAAGGACCTCGTCTTCGTAGGTGGTGAAGAGAAACAATGAAATGTTTTGAAGAGTGTGACAGGAGCACAGTAGCATTTTCATGTAGGGGGGAATTATTTTATCTTGGAAACAGGCAATACAGCATTTATTAAGCAGAAAAGCAGGAGAAAATATGAGGTAAGTAAAAAAAAGGAGGAGGAGGACCAGAGAGAGGAGGACGAGACACAAAAATCTTGCAGTGCGTCCACTCGTAGACAAACACTTCTTCTATTCTGTATCTATATCTCTAGATTTTTTTCTTTTTAGATTATTATTGTCCACATGGCCTCAGCCCACCATGGGGACATTTCAGCGTCTCAGACTAATCATGAATCAAAAGAGAAACGCTCCAAATGTCAAATATGTTTTATGTAGAGTTATAATAACTGCTTTAGTATGCTCTCAGTTCTGAGCCCTACCGTTACCATAACAACCTTCACAGCAAAGGCAAGGTTGATGAAGTTGTTCTGATCCAGAAGCTTTGCCTTGCTATTTGATGCTTTAGATTTTTTAATATCAAATAAACCACAGCCTTTGTGCATACTCTCTTATACATTAGAAACATTCATTTACCTAAATTTCATATTTCAATATAACTTGTTTACCCTATGTATACACTTACGGGGTCATAACCAGCCCAATCCACAGAGGCTTCTGGGCCTCAGAAGAATCTGTCAATAAACAAAAGGGAAAAAGGAAAATCATATTTTGCCATTCATTGTTATCCTGCCTTGGTGTAATTATCACTAGTACAGAATGTAGGAAGCAGGTTAAAGAATAGCTGCCTAGCTCTCTCAAACTATATTGGGCTATTAAATCTTCATTTGATTAATATTTGACCCATCTACTCTCATCTCTGCATTCTGGAAATTATTAATGCTTCCTCCTTTTATCTCTTTTCATGAAAGTATACATATGCCATATATTCATATATTTTATGAGATCATACTGTACATCATTTTTGTAATTGCTTATTTGCAAATTATTTTTTACCCAATAGTATTCTATGAGCCATTTCCATGTCATTTTTTTTAGCTACAATATTTTCCATCACAAGGACATTTTTCTCTATCCAAGTATATTTTTTAACATGCTGGGGTTTTCTTTATTCATTTTTTTCTATTATAAACAACATTGCAATGAGAATCTCCTTAATTATTCCCACATGTATGCATTTCCTTAGTATAAATGTCTAAATTGGAATTATTATACTGCAAGTTTTACTTTACTCGCAGCATTATTAACCTTCTCCACGTAACATGCCACTCTAATTCTCACTATAAGTGGCTGAACTCATTATGTGTTTTGCCTATAAAACTTTGTCCCAAACAGAAATAAAAATAATCCTTTATTGAACACTTACTCTGTGCTGAACACTAAATTAATTACTTTACCTGTATTCACTTATCTTCAAACCAATGCAATGAAGTAGGTACAGTTATTAGCCTCATTTTACAAATGAGGAAACTGAGGCACAGAAAGATTAAACTTGCCCAAGTTTACACAGCAGGAACTAGTTTCAAAGTAGGTAGTGTGGCCCCAGAACCTGTGCTTTTCAGTCACTGGACTTTACTTGTCATGATTGGCTACTTCTCATCATTCAGGCTTTGTATAAAAATGTTACCTCCTCATAGGCCTTCCTAGACCACTGTTACTGAAGTATTCCATCATCAAAAAGTCTACAAATAATAAATACTGGAGAGGGTGTGGAGAAAAAGGAACCCTCCTACACTGTTAGTGGGAATGTAAATTGGTGCAGCCACTATGGAGAACAGTATGGAGGTTTCTTTAAAAACTAAAAATAGAGCTACCATACAATCCAGCAATTCCACTCATGGGTATAATACCTGGAGAAAACCATAGTTCAAAAAGATGCATGCACCCCAGTGCTCATTGCAGCACTATTTACAATAGCACTATTTACAATACATGGAAACAATCTAAATGTCTATCAACAGATGAATGGGTAAAGAAAATGTGGTATTTATACAATGGAATATTACCCATAAGAAAGAATGAAATAATGCCATTCGCAGCAACATGGATGGACCTAGAGATCATCATACTAAGTGAAGTAAGTCAGACAGAGAAAGACAAATACCATATGATGCTGCTTGTATGTGGAATCTAAAAAAATGATACAAATGAACTTATATGCAAAATAGAACAGACCCACAGACATAGAAAACAAACTTATGGTTACCAAAGGGGAAAGGAAGGGTGAGAGATAAATTAGGAGTTTGGGATTAACAGATACGCACTACTATACATAAAATAGATAACCAACAAAGACGTACTGTATAGCACAGGGAACTATACTCAATATTTTATAATAACCTATAATGGAAAATAATCTGAAAGAAAAAGATATATGTGTATGTATAACTGAATCACTTTTCTGTACACCTGAAACTAACAACATTGTAAATCAACTACACTTCAATAAAAGAACAAAATAAAGTATTTCCTAGCCACACGCTATTATCATGTTGCTCATTTACCACTTGCCCTGCCTCGCCCCACTGCCCCACATCTAGTCTCCAACAAATAAATAATGAACACGCGCCAACATTCATTTAACTTGTTAGTAAGAAGCAGGAAGACAAAATAAATTGTCCCAACAGCATTAAGGAACAGAACTTTACACAGTCAGCCAGGAAAGGAATACCAACATAAGACTACTGAGTTAGATATAAGCCTGGTGAACTTTTCACAGCCCAATAAACCAAATCAACTTTGGTTCAACTTTTCTAAAGAGGCTGCAGAATTACAACATCTTGTCAATGTCTGCAGGTTAACCGATAACTATATAGGGCTTTAAATTCTGCACCTTTGTTGTAAATTGTTGGTCAAATATACGGCAACGTTCTCCAAGAAAGCTCCATTAGTATCAAACAGGCTTATTAAAAAAGGCTTTGGCATAATATCAAAAAGTCAAGAAATTGTCATTCTGCCTTTTGTCCAAGTTTGAAAAAAATTTTTTAAAAATAGAACAAGAGCTCTATTCTTCCTATACAGAGAGGATTGCTTATTGGCTTGTCATCTTGGACCTGGAGCTCAATGTAGCACCCATGAGAATTGGGTTGTCTCCATTCAGCAGTAGACGGGAGCGATGGGGGAGGATTTTTTTTGGTAAGCATGAGCATCTTAGGAAGTTTACCTTAGGAAATAAGGTACATGGGGGTTCTAGGCAACCAAAATGGAGTAAGGTAGTGGGCATTTGCAGTTCTGAGCAGCCAAACTCAAATTGCTCCCTTGTCTTGATAACAAAAATCCCAATTTCTTCTGTCTGGAATGATCTTTGCCCAGTTAATCAGATGTCTTGCTCCTTCAGCTTCTTCACATATTTGCTCCAATGTCACTTCCTCAGTGAGGATTTTCTGGAACCTCGTAATTACAATTTGAAATCTTGGGCTTCCCTGGTGGCGCAGTGGTTAAGAGTCCGCTTGCCAATGCAGGGGACACGGGTTCGAGCCCTGGTCCGGCTACTAGTTGAATGAGCTAATTAATATAGTCCCTTTAAAAATATACTGCATGTATAAGTAATATTTTTTTATTTGATGAAGCTTCTTATAAGCTTGGTTGATTATAACTAATCCTGATGGATTATAATTAAATCCTGCTAAAACTGACTACCAGAGTTTATATTATGGTTACCTAAACCCACGCAGGCTGCCTCAAAACTTATCACTTGCTTTATGCACCTCACCTTACAAATAGCTCTCTTCTGTGTGCATTTATCCATTACACTGCTATTAAACATCTTCTCTCTGCTGAGGCTGATTCCCATCTTGGTTTGATCTGTACCGTCTACTTTTCGGAGGCCATGCATTTAGATATTCTTCTCACAAAGAGGTCAAGGCTACATTTTGCTGATTCCCATCTGCTCTTTGAAACACAATAGAATTTATGAAGAAATTCTACTTCCATGCTCTCCCTCATTCAGACACTTCTGAAAATAATAAAGAAACAAGCATCCCCTTCTATTGGGAGTCTCCCAGCTTATATACACGAAGCTCAGGCAGTGTGGACAGTTTCAGACAGGTCGAGGGCACAATCTTCCCCACCAGTTTCCTCGTCTAAACCCTCACCAACCTTCAGCTTGCTTAGGTCTCACGCTGGTTAACGTTTTTAACAATCAAGATCTTTTGCATCATGCCAGGTGATCTTCAAGACCACTGTGTAAAGGAAGCAGCGTAAGCATCATTATTCCTATTTTACACGTGAGGAATCTGTTTCAGAGTTTAGATGGTTTGTTCCAGCTCACATGACAGAAATATACCTGGGACTAAAACTCAGATTGTCAGCAACCAGTTGGTTGTTTACACCCCTCATTTACTGATTCCTGCTAAAGATGTCTTTGCCTATTTTTCCGTGTACACATTTCATAGCCCTATATGACTGTACTGCTATGTTTTGAATCATCTGAATTATCTCAAAAATAATCACTTATCTTTATATGTTTGGGTTTTAAATGGAAATACATTTATAACCACTTCTTTATGTATGAAGGGACCAAAATATGTTCTAGGAGCAAACATTAAATCATTTCCATTGTAAGAATCATTTCCTTTTATATCTTTATTCTCTAAAGAGGTTTGCATTTTACCTTTGTTTCTTTCTTTCCTGAGGAGTATACTTCACATGTGTCCACTTTTATTTTATTAACAGTTCTCTAGATATAGTGATTATTCCAACCACATCCCTGCACAATTGGCTTCCACACTAGGCTTGCTAAAGAAGCATGTTTCCTCTCTGGGGAGATCCCATGAGCTAAGAAAGGACCTAGGGCTTAGAGTGAGCAGATCTGGGTTTTGACCTCTGTTCCCCACTGTCTGTGATTATTCATTATTTACTTCCTTCTGTTCTGGAAGTTTGTAAAATGAAGCAAAGAGCCCACCTAATGGCTCTTACTTCAGAAGAAAGAAAACGTTCTTCAAAGTATTGTTTGTGAAAGAGGATGCAAATTATAAAAGCCATTCTGTTTTAAACTGCTCTAATGGAAGACTTAAACTACTGACATCAGCATGTTACATTGAATACAACTTAAACTATAGCTCCCTTTGCCATTGTCAGAACTATGAATCAAGAGTAGGCATATCCATGTGCGCTTCTGCAGGTGTGTGGGCTCATTTTATCAAAAAGGTAAGGCGTACATGGGTAGGGTGTCAGATAAACAAGTAAGAGAGTTGAGAGACACTGTGGTATAGGACGAAAATCTGTCAATTCCTAAGACTGGGCGAGTTATTTGTATATGAGGTGAGGGAGTGAGCCCAGAGGAAGTAAAAGAAAACTGAAGAGGAATGAGGGAACACTGGGATCAGAAGAAAGGAGGACTGTGAGGGCAAGCTTCCGTTAGCAAATAATATATGAGATGATATTTATTTATCAGCTATTATGTGCTCATCCACTAGAGGATACAAATAAACATACTGTGACATCTAGGAGGGAAATATGAAATTCAACATAAAACAACTGAACAAGTTATATAAGAAGACAAAATATCATTGAAAAACATCCAGTTCACTTACGGATAACAGAAAGCACTCCAGCTGTTTGAAGGAGAAAGGTACTTAATGCAGGGAAATTGGTGGTTACAAAAAGTGCTGAAAGGCGGAGAGGAACAGTCTCTAGTCTCTGCCACCAAGACTGACTCCTGGCATAACATCCAGAATGGACTGTTGAAGCAGCTGCTACCTCTGTCTCAGTCAGGAAACTGAGAAGTCAGGAAGCTGTCACCAAATCTGTTACCCCCGAGTGTTTAATGCTTGCTAGATAAAACAGCTAATTCATATGCTGCCATCTCTCTCTCCCACTTAACTCAGGAATTTACTCACAGTCTTAGAAACCCCATTTTGGATCAGAGCCAAAGGGAATTCTCTGTTCAAGGGGTATGCCCTTAGAACACAGATTGATGCAGACCTCAGGACATAGCCAAGAGCCCGTGGTTAATGTGGATGTGGTGAGGTCACATTAACGTGAGTAATATCCAGGTGAGGCATTAAAGGAGAAAGGATGGAGGACAGAAGAACAGGCACCAAATCAAATTACTTCTTTCTAATCAATTGTAACAGACTAGCCAGATCGGATGGCCTGGCAGTAAGCCAGTTTCTTCAGAGCCTCTCTGACCTCTCGGTTCCTTAGACAATAAATGAAAGGGTTAAGAGCAGGGGTAACAATGGCATAGAAGATGGAAATAACTTTGTTCATGTTGAAAGCATGAATGGCTCGGGGCCAGACATACATGAAAATAGTAGCTGAATAGAAGATGGTGACCACCACGAGGTGGGAGGCACGAGTAGGAAACGCCTTCTGCTTTCCTGTGGGCATGTGTAGGATGGTGGCCAGAATGCATCCACAGGACAGGACAGTGGGGCGGGGGAGGAAGATGACCACAGCCAGGACAAAGTCCACCAATTCAGCTGTGGACATGTCTGTGCAGGAGAGGTTAAGTACTGGAGAGATATCACAGAAGAAATGACTGATGCCATTGGGGCCACAGAAGCTGAGGCAAGAGATGAAGTAGATCTTAGCCAAGGAGATGCCAAAGCCGTTGGTACAGGAACCAAGAGGCAGGAGGAAGCAGAGCCCATGGCTCATAATGGGGGGGTAGTGCAGTGGGCGGCAGGTGGCCACATAACGGTCACAGGCCACAGCAGCCAGGAGCACACATTCTGTGCACATGAGTGCAATGAAGAAGTAAAGTTGTATCATACAGTGAGTGAAGGAGATGCTGTTGCTCACGGACCAAAAACTAAACAGCAACTTGGGCACAGTCACAGAGATGTACCAGGTCTCCAGGAAGGACAGGCTGGCCAGGAAGAAGCACACAGGCTTGTGCAGTGGCAGGTTCTGCTGCACCGACAGGATGATGATCACATTTTCAGCCACTGTCAGAATACAGGCCACGAACACGCACACCCCAGTTCCCAGGAAACCCCACCAGAATGAACCTGGTGACCCGTGTCTGGTTCTCCACTTCCATATTGGAGACACAGGGCTTAACTCTCCTGGGGGAAAAAAATCACTTGGTCAGACTTCCATCTTTTGCCTTCTCTGACTAGTAGCAACAGTAACAGATATCATGTTTTAATAGTATATTATAGGCTAGATCACACACTGGGTACATTATGCACATAATATACTTTGATTCTCACACAGCCTCTTTATACATATTATTATACCCATCTTAGTAATGAAGAAACTGAGCTTTGGAAAGGTATTAAGTTACTTAACCACATTCCCACTGGCAGCAGGGCAGGAATCACGTTCAAGTCCAAGTCTAAACAACATGCTCTATCTAATATTCTACACTGCCCTTCACAACCACACCCAAATTAAACAGTATCAAACCACCATGTTCCATGTTACCATTGCCAATTCTAAAGGATACACCTGGCTTTCTTGGCCTTTCATCCACCCAGAGCTCTGGAAATTCTACCTTTACAATTCATTTATCCTTCACATACCAATACTTTTTTCCCTCTACAATCCATGGAGGCGGAGTGAAATCTGTCATATTCTGTGAGGTGCATGAGAAGGTGCGATGAGGAGAGTTAGGCTTTTCAGTATTAAAAACCTGGACCTCAGTCAAGTACCAGGTTTGCCCATAGATTGCGATATGAACCTTGAAATCTTATTCTCTCTGAAACCCAATTTCCTCTTCTGCAAATGTGAATGTTAATATTTATCTAGCTTATGTCAATGTGGATCAAAACCCAAATGAAATAATGTGAATAAAATTTTATATAAACTCTAAATGACAGTAAGTGTGAAAGGGCTCTTACCCCATATTAGGACATTAAAAAGTAGGGATGGACTAATAGTAGTGAGGAGAGTAACTGCTATGGGCCAAGCAGAATGGTGAGCTTCCTCTTGGGGAGATTTAAGTCCTTGGGGCTGGAGGTGAGAGTCTCTCGGAGGAGATTTTTTATAAGATAAGCAAACAATAAGAAATACATAATAAAATATGAGGCATTTTCTACAAAGGTTAAAAAACTGAACATGATACTCATGTGATTGGGGAAGGTCTCTCTGACCTCTGGGGAGGTAACATTAAGAGAGAGAAGGATGCCAGGGCCCAGCCCATTGAGAGTGAGGTGGGAGAGAGCTGCACTGAGATGCGGCCAGTGCTGTGCTGTGATGGATGGGGGAGGGAGCACAGGAATAGGTGGGAAAGGTGGGCAGGGCCAGCATGAGCAAGACCCCATAGGTCATAACAGGGGATGTGAATAGTGGTCTAAAAGCAATGAGAGAGAGAGCTCCAAGATGGCGGAGGAGTAAGACGTGGAGATCACCTTCCTCCCCACAAATACATCAAAAATACATCTACGTGTGGAACAACTTCTACAGAACACCTACTGAACGCTGGCAGAAGACCTCAGATTTCCCAAAAGTCAAGCAACACCCCACGTACCTGGGTAGGGCAAAAGAAAAAAGGAAAAACAGAGACAAAACAGGGACGGGACCTGCACCAGTGGGAGGGAGCTGTGAAGGAGGAAAAGTTTCCACACACTAGGAAGCCCCTTCACTGGCAGAGATGGGGGGTGGACGGGGGGAAGCTTCGGAGCCACGGAGGAGAGCACAGCAACAGGGGTTCAGAGGGCAAAGCGGAGAGATTCCCACACAGAGGATCGGGGCCGACCAGCACTCACCAGCCCGAGAGGATTGTATGCTCACCTGCCAGGGCAGGAGGGGGCTGGGAGCTGAGGCTTGGGCGTTGGAGGTCAGATCCCAGGGAGAGGACTGGGGTTGGCTGCGTGAACACAGCCTAGTGCACCACAGCTAGCCAGGAGGGAGACCTGGAAAATGTCTGGAACTGCCTAAGAGGCAAGAGACCATTGTTTCGGGGTGCACAGGAGAGGGGATTCAGAACACTGCCTAAACGAGCTCCAGAGACGGGTGCAAGCCATGGCTATCAGCATGGACACCAAAGATGGGCATGAAATGCTAAGGCTGCTGCTGCAGCCACCAAAAAGCCTGTGTGCAAGCACAGGTCACTCTCCACACCTCCCCTCCTAGGAGCCTGTGCAGCCCGCCACTGTCAGGGTCCCATGATCCAGGGACAACTTCCCCGGGAGAACACACGTCATGCCTCAGGCTGTTGCAACAGCACGCCGGCCTCTGCCGCTGCAGGTTCATACTGCATTCTGCACCCCTCCCTCCCCCCGGCCTGAGTGAGCCAGAGCCCCTGAATCAGCTGCTCCTTTAACTCCGTCCTGTCTGGGCGGGAACAGATGCCCTCAGGCAACCTGCACCCAGAGACGGAGCCAAATCCAAAGCTGAGCCCCGGCAGCTGTGCGAACAGAGAAGAGAAAGGGAAATCTCTCCCAGCAGCCTCAGGAGCAGCGGATTAAATCTCCATAATCAAATTGATGTACCCTGCATCTGTGGAATACCTGTATTCCAGGTACAAATCATCAAATAATACAACAAATCATCCCAAAGTTGAGGCGGTGGACATTGGGATCAACTGTAGACTTGGGGTTTGCTTTCTGCATCTAAATTGTTTCTGGTTTTATATCTATCTTAGTTTAGTATTTAGAGTTTATTATCCTTATTACCATTGGTATATTTGCTTATTGATTTAGTTGCTCTCTTCCTTTTTATATATATATATATATTTTTTTTTTTCCTCTTTCTCCTTTTGTGACTGTGTATGCTTCTTTGTGTGATTTTGTCTCTACAGCTTTGCTTTTACCATTTGTCCTGGGTTCTGTTTGTCAGTAGTTTTTTTTTTTATAATTTTAGTATAGTTTTTAGCACTTGATATCATTGGTAGATTTGTTTTTGGTTTGGCTGCTTTCTCCTTTTTTTTAATTACATTTTTATTTTTAATAATACTTTTTAAAAAATTATTTTCTTTCTTTTTTCTTTCTTTCTTTTTTTTCTCCCTTTTCTTCTGAGCCGGGGGGCTGACAGAGTCTTGGTGCTCTAGCCGGGTGTCAAACCTGAGCCTGTGAGGTGGGAGAGCCAAGTTCAAGATATTGGTCTACGACAGACTGCCCAGCCCCACGTAATATCAAACAGCGAAAGCTCTCTCAGAGATCTCAAACTCAGCACTAAGACCCAGCTCCACTCAATGACCAGCAAGCTACATTACAGGGCACCCTATGCCAAACAACTAGCAGGATAGGAACATAAACCCACCCATTAGCAGAAAGGCTGCCTAAAATCATACTAAGTTTATGGACACCACAAAACACACGACCAGATGTGGTCCTGCCCACCAGAAAGACAAGTTCCAGCCTCATCCACCAGAACACAGGCACAAGTCCCCTCACCAGGAAGCCTACATAACACATTGAACCAGGCTTACCCACTGGGGGCAGACACGAAAAACAACAGGAACTATGAACCTGCAGCCTGCAGAAAGGAGACCCCAAACACAGTAAGTTAAGCAAAATGAGAAGACAGACAAATACACAGCAGATGAAGGAGCAAGGCAAAAACCCACCAGACCTAACAAATAAAGAGGAAATAGGCAGTCTTCCTGAGAAAGAATTCAGAATAATGACAGTAAAGAGGATCCAAAATCCTGGAAATACAATGGAGAAATACAAGAAATATTTAACAAGGACCTAGAAGAACTAAAGAGCAAACAAACAATGATGAACAACACAATAAATGAAATTAAATAAATGAAATTAAAAATTCTCTAGAAGGAATAAATAGCAGAAAAACTGAGGAGGAAGAATGGGTAAGTGACCTAGAAGATAAAATGGTGGAAATAACTACTGCAGAGAAGAATAAAAATGAAAAGAATTGAGGACAGTCTCAGAGACTTCTGGGAAAACATTAAACGCCCCAACATTTGAATTATAGGGGTCCCAGAAGAAGAGAAAAAGAAAGGGTCTGAGAAAATATTTAAAGAGATTACATTTGAAAACGTCCCTAATATGGGAAAGGAAATAGTCAATCAAGTCCAGAAAGCACAGAGAGTCCCATACAGGATAAATCCAAGAAGAAACACACGAAGACATGTATTAATCAAACTATCAAAAATTAAATACAAAGAACAAATATTAAAAGCAACAAGGGGAAAGCAACAAATAACATACAAGGGAATCCCCATAAGGCTAACAGCTGCTCTTTCAGCAGAAACTCTGCAATCCAGAAGGGAGTGGCAGAACATATTTAAAGTGATGAAGGAGAAAAACCTACAACCAAGACTACTGTACCCAGCAAGGATCTCATTCAGATTCGACGGAGAAATTAAAACCTTTACAGACAAGCAAAAGCTAAGAAAATTCAGCAGCACCAAACCAGCTTTACAATAAATGCTAAAGGAACTTCTATAGGCAGGATATACAAGAGAAGGAAAAGACCTACAATAACAAACCCAAAACAATTAAGAAAATGGTAATAGGAACACACATATCAATAACTATCTTAAATGTAAATGAATTAAATGCTCCAACCAAAAGACATAGACTGGCTGAATGGATACAAAAACAAGACCTGTATATATGCTATCTACAAGAGACCTACTTCAGACCTAGGGACACATACAGACTGAAAGTGAGGGGAAGGAAAAAGAAATTGCATGCAAATGGAAACCAAAAGAAAGATGGAGTAGCAATTCTCATATCAGACAAAAAAGACTTTAAAATAAAAACTATTACAAGAGACAAAGAAGGACACTACATAATGATCAAGGGATCAATACAAGAAGAATGTATAACAATTGTAGATAATTATGCACCCAACATAGGAGCACCTCAGTATAAAAGGCAACTGCTAACAACCATAAAATGGGAGATTAACAGGAAGATGATAATAGTGAGGGACTTTAACACCCCACTTTCACAAATGGATAGATTATCCAAAATGAAAATAAATAAGGATACACAAGCTTTAAATGATACATTTAACAAGATGGACTTGATATTTATAGGACATTCCATCCAAAAACAACAGGATACACTTTCTTCTCAAGTGCTCACAGAACATTCTCCAGGATAGATCATATCTTGGGTCACAAATCAAGCTTTGGTAAGTTTAAGAAAACTGAAATCGTATCAAGTATCTTTTCTGACCACAACGGTATGAAAATAACTATCAATTACAGGAAATAATCTGTAAAAAATACAAACTCATGGAGGGTAAACAATACAATATTAAACAACCATGAGATCACTAAAGATATCAAAGAGGAAATCAAAAAGTACCTAGAAACAAATGAGAATGAAAACACGACGACCTAAAACCTATGGGATGCAGTAAAAGCAGTTCTAAGAGGGAAGTTTATAGCAATACAATTCTACCATAAGAAACAAGAAACACCTCAAAAAAACAACCTAACCTTAAACCTAAAGCAGTTAGAGGAAGAAGAACCAAAAAAACCCAAAGTTAGCAGAAGGAAAGAAATCATAAAGATCAGATCAGAAATAAATTAAAAAGAAATGAAGGAAACAATAGCAAAGATCCATAAGACTAAAGGCTGGTCCATTGAGAAGATAAACATTGATAAACCATTAGCCAGACTCATCAAGAAAAAGAGGGAGAAGACTCAAATCAATAGAATTAGAAATGAAAAAGGAGAAGTAACAACTGACAATGCAGAAATACAAAGGATCATGAGAGATTACTACAAGCAACTATATGCCAATAAAATGGACAACCTGGAAGAAATGGACACATTCTTAGAAAACCACAATCTCACGAGACTGAACCAGAAAGAAATAGAAAATATAAACAGACCAATCACAAGTCCTGAAATTCAAACTATGATTAAAAATCTTCCAACAAACAAAAGCCCAGGACCAGATGGCTTCACAGGCGAATTCTATCAAACATTTAGAGAAGAGCTAATACCTATCCTTCTCAACTCTTCCAAAATATAGCAAAGGGAGGAACACTCTCAAACTCATTCTACGAGGCAACCATCACCCTGATACCAAAACCAGATAAAGATGTCACAAAGAAAGAAAACTACAGACCAATATCACTGATGAACATAGATGCAAAAATCCTCAACAAAATACTAGCAATCAGAATCCACCAGCACATTAAAAGGATCACACATCATGATCAACTGTGGTTTATCCCAGGAATGCAAGGATTCTTCAATTTACACAAATCAATCAAAGTAATACACCATATTAACAAACTGAAGGAGAAAAACCATACAATCATCTCAATAGATGGAGAAAAAGCTTTCAACAAAATTCAACACCCATTTACGATAAAAACACTCCACAAAGTAGGCACAAAGGGAACTTAGCTCAACATAATAAAGGCCATATATGACAAACCCACAGCCAACATCGTTCTCAATGGTGAAAAATTGAAACCATTTCCAAGATCAGGAATAAGACAAGGTTGCCCACTCTCACCACTACTATTCAACATAGTTTTGCAAGTTTTAGCCAGAGCAATCGGAGAAGAAAGAGAAATAAAAGGAATCCAAACTTGAAAAGAAAAAGTAAAGCTGTCACTGTTTTCAGATAACATGATACTATACATAGAGAATCCCAAAGATGCTACCAGAAAACTACTAGGGCTAATCAATGAATTTGGTAAAGTAGCAGGATACAAAATTAATGCACAGAAATCTCTTGCATTCCTATACACTAATGATGAAAAGTCTGAAGAGAAATTAAGGAAACACTCCCATTTACCACTGCAACAAAAAGAATAAAATATCTAGGAATAAACCTACCTAAGGAGACAAAAGACCTGTATGCAGAAAACTATAAGACACTGATGAAAGAAATTAAAGATGATACAAACAGATGGAGAGATATACCATGTTCTTGGATTGGAAGAATCAACATTGTGAAAATGACTATACTACCCAAAGCAGTCTACAGATTCAATGCAAACCCTATCAAACTACCAATGGCATTTCTCACAGAACTAGAACAAAATATTTCACAATTTGTATGGAAACACAAAAGGCCCCGAACAGCCAAAGCAATCTTGAGAAAGAAAAACGGAGCTGGAGGAATCAGTCTCCCTGACTTCAGACTATACTACAAAGCTACAGTAATCAAGACAGTATGGTACTAGCACAAAAAAAGAGATACAGATCAATAGAACAGGATAGAAAGCCCAGAGATAAACTCACACACATGGTCACCTTATCTTTGATAAAGGAGGAAAGAATATACAATGGAGAAAAGACAGCCTCTTCAAGTGGTGCTGGGAAAACTGGAAATCTACAAGTAAAAGAATGAGATTAGAACACTCCCTAACACCACACACAAAAATACACTCAAAATGGATTAAAGACCTAAATGTAAGGCCAGACACTATAAAACTCTTAGAGGAAAACATAAGCAGAACACTCTATTACATAAATCACAGCAAGATCCTTTTTGACCCATCTCCTAGAGAAATGGAAATAAAAACAAAAATAAATAAAGGGGATCTAATTAAACTTAAAACCTTTTGCACAGCAAAGGAAACCATAAAAGCAAGATGAAAAGACAACCCTCAGAATGGGAGAAAATATTTGCAAATGAAGCAAATGACAAAGGATTAATCTCCAAAATATACAGGCAGCTCATGCAGCTCAGTATCACAAAAACAAACAACTCAATCCAAAAATGGCAGAAGATCTAAATAGACATTTCTCCAAAGAAGATATACAGATTGCCAACAAACACATGAAAGGATGCTCAACAACACTAATTATTAGAGAAATGCAAATCAAAACCACAATGAGGTATCACCTCACACTGGTCAGAATGGTCATCATCAAAAAATCTACAAACAATACATGCTGGAGAGGGTGTGAAGGAAAGGGAACCCTCTTGCACTGTTAGTGGGAATGTAAACTGATACAGCCACTATGGAGAACAGTACAGAGGTTCCTTAAAAAACTAAAAATAGGGCTTCCCTGGTGGCACAGTGGTTGACAGTCCACCTGCTGATGCAGGGGACACGGGTTCGTGCCCTGGTCCGGGAAGATCCCACATGCCGCGGAGTGGCTAGGCCCGTGAGCCATGGCTGCTAAGCCTGCGCGTCCGGACCCTGAGCTCCACAACAGGGGAGGCCACAACAGTGAGAGGCCCACATACCACAAAAAAAAAAATAAATAAACTACCATACGACCCAGCAATCCCACTACTGGGCATATGCCCTGAGAAAACCATAATTCAAAAAGAGTCATTTATCACAATGCTCACTGCAGCTCTATTTACAATAGCCAGGACATGGAAGCAATCTAAGTGTCCACCAACAGATGAATGGATAATGAAGATGTGGCCCATATACACAATGGAATATTACTCAGCCACAAAAAGAAATGAAATTGAGTTATTTGTAGTGAGGTGGATGGACCTAGAGTCTGTCACACAGGGTGAAGTAAGTTAGAAAGAAAAACAAATACCGTATGCTAACCCATATATATGGAATCTAAAAAAAAAAGGGGTTCTGAAGAACCTAGGGGCAGGACAGGAATAAAGACGCAGACGTAGAGAATGGACCTGAGGACACGTGGAGGGGGAAGGGTAAGCTGGCACAAAGTGAGAGAGTGGCATGGACGTATATACACTACCAAATATAAAACAGATAGTGGGAAGCAGCCACATAACACAGTGAGATCATCTCAGTGGTTTGTGACCACCTAGAGGGGTGGGGTAGGGAGGGTGGGAGGGAGACGCAAGAGGGAAGAGATATGGGGATATATGTATATGTATAGCTGATTCACTTTGTTATAAAGCAGAAACTAACACACCATTGTAAAGCAATTATACTCCAATAAAGATGTTAAAGAAAATACAATGAGAAGCAAGTGAAAGGATTCAAGCTGAACAGGGGCACGGTATGATTCATGCTTGGAAAGATAACTTTGTCATTGCAAAAGATTCTAGGGAGGCAAGAGTGGGAGTTGTGAGACTATTGGAGGGTGCTCAGGGAAGGTGACAGTAACCTTGAAAGCGGTGGTTTCAGGGAAGTGAGTGCACTGAAGATCCATTTTAGAAGCATCTTTAATGGTAAATGATGGATTAAATATGGGAGGTAAGAGAAGAGAGAAATCAAGGAGGAATCTCAGGTATACGGCTTATTATATGGAAGTGTGCCATTTACTATGATGGGGAAATCTTGGGATGTTAACAGACATTTCCTCAGATTTGAAGAGATGGCAATGGGCATGAATTTGGTAGGGTTTTGTTTTGATGAGTTTTAACATGAAGCCTGAACAATCAGTCCAGAATATTCTCTAATAATAATTTATCAATTATTGCTAGGTGCTGGGAAATTTGCTAAATATTTTTTGAATATCCCATTTAATCTACAAAACAAACCAGTGAGGAACTGTTACTCTGATTTCACAGAGGACACTGTAGTTTAGACTGATTAAGTAACATTTCCAAGCTTGAGAGTAATGAAATCAGAATTACAGTGAAGCCATGTCTGTCTGACTACAGAAGCATAGCCTCAACCACTAGGCTCTCTCATGTACAGATAAGGATACCAGATTTTGCCCTCAACACCTTTTTTATATTTAAAATTTCTGATAACTTTAGGAAATGTTCTCTAACTGTACTGAAATTTCATTATAGGCACAGGCTATTAGAGATGAGCTCAAATTTTATGAAATGTGACACAGATACGTATTCAATCACACATATAAAACAGCAATGTTTTATATAGAAAACAAATATAGAAATGCCTGGTAAATGTATCAGAGAAGAGAGAATCATTAGATTGAGTCTTAAAATATAAATAAGTTAGAGGATGAGGCATTTTAGGCAGATGAATCAGAGTGAACAAAGGCACAGAGATAGGAAATAGCCTGACATTTTCAGGGAATTAACTCATTAAGATTTACCTGCTCTGTGAGTGGGCAAGTTAATGAATGCACAGAAAAGGAGAGAGAGAAAGTGGGGGACAGGAGAGCGAGAGAAAGGAGGTGGGGGAGAGAGAGAGAAAAAGAGAGATAAAATAGTGTTAAGGACCAGATTATGGAGACCTTTATATGAAGTACTAAGGGATTTAAGAATTATCCCGTATTATAGACAATAAGTAATCACTGAACGTTTTTCAGCAGCTGATAACATCCTCACATTCCACCCTGGTTACTGATGTGAGGGAGGGTGGATTTGGATGAGTCAGGGTTGCCAAATCAGAGATTAAGACACTAGTTGGAATACACCCTCATACTTTACAGACACATTCTTAAAGACACACACAAAGAAAAGAAAAATCACCCCAGTTACAATATTTGTTAAAAAAGACAACCAATATTTAGACATACCTGCTCATAAGTCATACAAGTAACTTTGCACTCCTAGAGGAAGCTCAACAAAAGACCTCCCTCTTTCTCATCAACTAAATGAAGAGTGCATAAGCACTAACTATTACACACAAATAGGAGGAATTAACTATATGTGTTGTCAATGTATTATCTTACCATAAACTTTGTAGACCTTTTCACTCATAGTAGTCGCTACTCCACTACAGTGTACTCAAACTTGTTACCCCCTCATTTGAGATTTTTACCAATGATCTAGAATCAAACACCTTAGCTTTTTCTCTCCATTCTTGTGCCTGCTGTGTGTACAGTTTCTTTTAATTCTGTCTGGATTCTGTACAAGGCTAGATTCCAAGTAATTAAAATTTGATAAAAATATAACCTCCTTCCCTGTCAAGACAACAGCAGTTTTTGTAGCCACCATCACAAATGAATTGCCGGGAAGATGCAGCAGCCTGCAGTACATGGATGTCAGAAGGCATAACAGAAATCTGTAGGTTGGGATCAGAACTGGATGTGCTTGTTTCTGACCCAACTTCAGGAGATGCCCCTCAAAAATAGTAGCGGGAATGTGTTCTCTCTGCTCACTGCATATATGGCTGTACTTAGAGTTCAGAAGATGAGATTATCACCCTAATTGCTGGAGATTGAGGGTGGGTAGGAGGGAGAAGCGTGATAACAGAATTAAAATTTTGGATTTAAACATTGCCGTGCTATATGAACCTGAAACAGAGGTGCCTGTATCGTTAGAAAGTGATGTTCTGAGAGGGGACACTTACCTTGGCTCTCAGCAGCCTCTGAGGGGGTAGAATGTGAAAAGAAATTCTTCACTGATTCTAAAATAGGAAGAAGTAGAAAAGAAAGGTTCAGGTATTGAATAGCTGTGAGGAACCCACTCTCTAAAACCTACAAAGCGTGAAAGGGCACAGATTACCCAACTGCTTCCAAACTGATTGCCAGGACGAGATGAGAGGTGAGCCCTGGGCACCAGGACCACATCTGTGCCTGATGTGGCACCGGGATGACCATGCCAGCACCCTGGGGCCAGAGCACCCATTGCCTTCCTGGTGGAAGCTACAGTGGTCTTAGGGACACCAAGCTGTGAAGATCTTTGGATTCTGAGGGCTTTATATGGTTTCAATACTTTGCCCTGCATCTCTGCAAACACCCAAGAGAAAAGTACTTTGACAATGGCAGTTCGGGCCTCTCGTGGGAGCCATGAGAAATTGCTATTTGCCTATTGTACAATCTTACTTATTTTATACAATATTAGTTCCATAGGGGAAAGAAATTCACTCATGGCTACATGCTTTGAGAAGAACCACATTTGAATTTATTCATTGCTGAAACACGAAAAGAAGAAAAAGTACTACTTTTAAATCTATTTATAGATTTTCAAGTATTATTCAATCTTCAGTTGCTTGAAACGGGACAATCATCTCAGCACTCCAGGGGAGACATTAATATCCAAAGTAAACATATTGCTAGACTTCAGTAAAATTTTAAATAAAAGTTTTTGTTTTAAATGCTTGTGCCATAATTGTGTGCTAAATAAATTTATCATGATGGGATCATTATTACTTTGTCAGCTGCCTTTGGGAACCATGTGACCAGTATTTCGTGTTATGGGACAAAACTGTAGTTTACTAAAATCATTCCTCTGTAATCTGATGAACTCTTAAGTACCCTCACAGAAAGAAAAGCTGTCAAATTCACTGGGGTTTCATGAAATGATAAATGGAAATATTGGCAGTTATAAGCAATTCAGTCTGCCACATGTGTTTATGGTAACTAAGCAGCCTTTAACATAGTTTATCTTAGGGTTGAAGTATAAAAAACAAATTGCAACAAATAAAAGGCATTTCTTTCAAATCCCTGACCCCTACTTATCTCAAAATCCTAGCATCCCCCAAAATGTTTGCCATCCGCCAAAACGTTTCATTTGATATCATCCACAATTTTCCAAAATGGATTTTAAATCTATCATGATGTGGTGGTCATTAATGGAAAGAAATGGCAGAGTGTCCACCAAACAATAACTGCACTAACCAGGTTCTGGTCACCTGTTGTGGTGGCAGTGTGCCAGGGAGACTAAAAAGGGGGAGCACACTTCTACTCCAAAGATAGGGAATGTCCGTCTAGTAATTCTATGAATTACTGTGTCTGTGAGCCTTTATACAGCACGTTTAGGGTCCGAACTTCATACAAATAATCCCAAATAGGTTGGAGATGTTCATCAGATACAAACCGGCTATATTCCATGACATGCTGACACTATCCTAGCAGCTATACAGGCTTTTCTTGGAGCTGTTTTTTTATACTTGTTGACAGTTCCAGGTTGGAGAATTTTGCAGATCTCTGTCCAGGATATGTGGGAAGCATTAAGGAAACCCAGGGAACTCACTGTCTGTTGTGTTGTCCCTCAGGTCCTGAGGTCCCTTGGCTATGTTTTTCCTTTTTTCGGTGTATTCTTGTATCTGTTCTGTTATGCCCAGATTTTTTAATTGTAAAGGACAGTTCACTTTTTTATTGCTAAGTGGTATTCCAGTATATGGATATTACCCTGTTTGTTACCTATTCACCACTTGATGGACATTTGGTTCTGCTTGAGGCATGCTTTAGACACTTACCCAAGACGTATATATCGCTGTCTTGGTCTTCACTTCCTGCAGAGCCTGAAGGTCACCCAGAGGTGAAATCCTTCTCAGCCTTTTTCTAAGCATGACTCCAGCCTTGAGCATGCCTGAAGCCTTCTCAATTCCCTGGCATGTACCTGAGGTTTTAAAAGCCCTTATTCTCCTATATATATCCTTTTCCAGCCTCTTCCTTCCCAATCTTTTCAGCCTGGCTGTTGGCTGTCTCGACTGTTAACCCTAGTGTCAGGCTGCAATACTTCTGCCTTTAAATACTTTCCGCAAACGCCACATGGAAAGCCATCCCAGCCCTAAGAACACTGAGTCAGTGAAACAAAGGCAAGCCTTTATGTCAGCCCTTCAGGTAGCTGCCAGATAGGTTGAAACAACCGAAATTCTTTGACAATAAGGTCCAGATTGCTGGTTTTAACTAGCAACCTCCATCAGGAGTATAGACTGTCACGTTCATGGCTGTCACCAATATGGGAGGTGAGAGGTAATAAGTGGGCAATTGAAATGCCCCAGCACTATTTTACCAAAATGCAGCAGTTTCAGTCTTTATTAATCCTTCTCCTTTTTGTAGTCAATTTTTACTAGATTTCAGAGTTCTACAAAAGTTTTTGCCAGCTTATTTGCTGTTTTGTGGAGAAATAAAGTCTTGAAATTCCCTATTCACCATTTTCAGTAATGTTTACAGAAACATTACCTTAAATATGTATAGAATATAATTTATATTTATATATTTAATTAACCTACATATTTAAATGCATATATACACACACATACTTTGTATATTGTCTTTGCATCTTTCAACTTTGCCAGACTCCCTTTTTAATTCCAAGACCTTTATTGTAGATTCTTGGAGATTTTCTATGTAAATGATAATGTTGCCTGAGAATAAAAATGATTCTATTTATTTCTTCCTAATTTGCATTCCTTTTATTTCTTTTTCTGGCCTTATCACTTTGGCCAGAATTTCCAGATAAAGGAAAATGATGATCATGGACATCAGGCACTGTTCACAATCTCAAAGGGAAAATTATTCAGTTTTTCACCATTAAGTATGATGTTAGCTATGTTATTTGTATATAAACTTTATTAGGTTAAGAAGTTTCCTTCTACACCTAGTTTGTAAAGATTTTTATTATTAATGTTGAATTTATTTACTTTTTTGCCATCTATTGAGGTGATCAATTGGTTTTCCCTTTTAGTCTGTTGATATACTGAAATATGTACACTGATTTATTTAAGGATGCTGAACTAAACTAAAATATAAACTGTTCTATTTTTGTAAATTACCAGATTTTATTTGGTAATATTTTTAGAATTCTGTGTGTCTGTTCATGAATGTTATTGGTCTGTGGTTTTCTTCTTGTAATGTCTTGGTTTGGTTCAGTGTGAGGGTAATACTGGCTTCATAAAATAATGGGGTGTTTACTCCTTTTCTGTTTTTTGGAAGAGTTTGAACTAGTATATATAGTTTAATAGAATTCACTAGTGGAGCCATCTGGGCCAGGAAAAGTTTTTCATTGTACCTTCAATTTCTTTTATAGGTAGAAAATTTGCAGGTTACCTATTTCTTCTTATGCAGGTTTTGGTACTTTTTGATTTTCCAGGATTTTATCTATTTCATCTAAATTCTTGAGATTATTGGTGTAAATCTATTGAAAATATTGTCTTAGTATTTTTTTGAACAAATTAATTTTTTGTAGTTGATAACAATGTTGTGTTAATTTTTCTGATGTAGACCAAAGTGTATATATTTTTTCTTTTTCATATTATTTTCCATTATGATTTATTACAGAATATTGAATATAGTTCCCTGTGCTATACAGTAGGACCTTGTTTATCTATTTTATATATAGTAGTTTGTATCTGCTAATCCTAAACTCCCTATTTATCCCTCCCCAGCCCCATTTTCCCCTTTGATAACCTGAAGTTTGTTTTCTGTCTGTGAGTCTGTTTCTGTTCATGAATGAGTTCATTTGTGTCACATTTTAGATTCCACATGTAAGTGATATCACACGGTAATCGTCTTTCTCTTTCTGATTTACTTCACTTAGTATGATAATCTCTAGATCCATCCATGTTGGTGCAAATAACATTATTTCATTCTTTTTTATGACTTAGTAGTATTCCATTGTATATACATACCACATCTTCTTTATCCATTCATCTGTCAATGCACATTTAGGCTGCTTTCACGTCTTGGCTACTGTAAATAGTGCTGCTATGAACACTGGATGCATATATCTTTTTGAAATACAGTCTTCTTGTGCCCAGGAGTGGGATTGCTAGATCATACGGTAATGTTGTTTTTAGTTTTTTAAGGAACCTCCATACTATTCTCCATAGTGGTTGTACCATTTACATTCCCACCAACATTGTGGGAGGGTTCTCTTTTCTCCACACCCTCTCCATTTATTATTTGTAGACTTTTTGATGATGGCCATTCTGACTGGTGTGAGGTGATAATCTCATTGTAGTTTTGATTTGCATTTCTCTAATAATGGAGTATGAGCAGAGGTCTAGGTTATGATCACCAAAGATGATGACTGAAGTGCGTCAGAGGACAAAACAATGGAAAGAAATAGAAAGTCAAATAACAGAGATGCCAGGATACTGAATGGATCTTTTGCATTGATGTAGAAATTTTCACATGTACAACAGAATTAGTAGTAAACCAGCGTAAAATAAGGAGGATGGGTGGTAAGTGAAGAAAAAAAGGGGATGATGGTGCAACAGTCTGATACCATATGCTTCAAAGGAACTGGAGTAATTTAGGAAAAAGTAAAAAGAGCAATGGTCCGGAAGTGGCAGAGGATCAGGAAAGATACTCTTCACTTTCCTACTCAGTATTAGAGAAAATATCAGAGAAAATGAGTGTGCATTTCAGAGGACTGAGTGGAATCAGAGCTCTCAGTGAACAGTCGGCTTGACATTCAAGTACGAAAGGGAAGAATACATTTTTTAAAAGCCATTCAGAATATAGAGCATTTTGCTGATGATGGAGCACAAGTTTCAGGGGACAACTGGGAATGATTGTAATAATCAGAGCAGATTAGTATTTTGGTCAGATATTTAGGGCAAATTGAGATAAAAGCCCAGATGATGAAGGACAAGCTGTAAACTGTGGACTTCCTGCCAAGCCTCAGATACACAGGGTTAAGAGGCATGAAAGAATTACTTGGGATAGTCCCTTAAGGGAAAGCGGTTAATCAGAGGCAATTAAGACCTCTTTCTAGACACTGGGCTATATCCAAGTCCTTATTCCCTCGGGGGGCAGCAGCTTCATTTTGTACTCCCCACTCTGGCCTTTGTTTCTTCACTTTCAACATGTAGAAATTTAGTTTTGGTTTTTTTTTTAAAGATTTGATGAAAGTTCATAATAATGCAATTGAAAAGGAAATTTAGTTATTACTGACATATACATTTTAAAGTAATAACTAGAATTATGACTTATAACATTATAAAAGAACATACAAGATTTTTAGAACTTTCATGTAATATCTGAAACATTTATATTAACATATTTCCATACAAATAACCCAAAGAAAGTTTAGTTGTTTTTTTCTGTTTGTTTTTTTTATACTGCAGGTTCTTATTAGTCATCAATTTTATACACATCAGTGTATACATGTCAATCCCAATCGCCCAATTCATCACACCACCATCCCCATCATACCATGATTTTCCCCCCTTGGTGTCCATACGTTTGTTCTATACATCTGTGTCTCAACTTCTGCCCTGCAAACCGGTTCATCTGTACCATTTTTCTAGGCTCCACATACATGCATTAATATATGATATTTGTTTTTCTCTTTCTGATTTACTTCACTCTGTATGACAGTCTCTAGATCCAGCCACATCTCAACAAATGACTCAATTTCGTTCCTTTTTATGGCTGAGTAATATTCCATTGTAAATATGTGCCACATCTTCTTTATCCATTCGTCTGTCGATGGGCATTTAGGTTGCTTCCATGACCTGGCTATTGTAAATACTGCTGCAATGAATATTGGGATGCATGTGTCTTTTTGAATTATGGTTTTCTCTGGATATATGCCCAGTAGTGGGATTGCTGGATCATATGGTAGTTCTATTTTTAGTTTTTTAAGGAACCTTCATACTGTTCTCCATAGTGGCTATATCAATTTACATTCCCACCAACAGTGCAAGAGGGTTCCCTCTTGTCCAAACCCTCTCCAGCATTTGTTGTTTGTAGATTTTCTGATGATGCCCATTCTAACTGGTGTGAGGTGATACCTCATTGTAGTTTTGATTTGCATTTCTCTAATAATTAGTGATGTTGAGCAGCTTTTCATGTGGTTCTTGGCCATCTGTATGTCTTCTTTGGAGAAATGTTTATTTAGGTCTTCTGTCCATTTTTGGATTGGGTTGTTTGTTTCTTTAATGTGGAGCTGCATGAGCTGTATATATATTTTGGAGATTAATCTTTTGTCCACTGATTTGTTTGCAAATATTTTCTCCCATTCAGAGGGTTGTCTTTTCGTCTTGTTTGTGATTTCCTTTGCTGTGCAAAAGCTTTGAAGTTTCATTAGGTCTCATTTGTTTATTTTTGTTTTTATTTCCATTACTCTAGGAGGTGGATCGAAAAGATCTTGCTGTGATTTATCTCAAAGAGTGTTCTTCCTATGTTTTCATCTAATAACTTTATAGTGTCTGGTCTTACATTTAGGACTCGAATCCATTTTGAGTTTATTTTTGTGTATGGTGTTAGGGAGTGTTCTAATTTCATTCTTTTACATGTAGCTGTCCAGTTTTCTCAGCACCACTTATTGAAGAGACTGTCTTTTCTCCATTGTATACCTTTGCCTCCTTGTCATAGATTAGTTGACCATAGGTGCGTGGGTTCATCTCTGGGCTTTCTATCTTGTTCCATTGATCTATGTTTCTGTTTTTGTGCCAGTACCATATTGTCCTGATTACTGTAGATTTGTAGTATAGTCTGAAGTCAGGGAGTCTGATTCCTCCCACTCTGTTTTTTTCCCTCAAGACTGCTTTGGGTATTCGGGGTCTTTTGAGTCTCCATACAAATTTTAAGACGATTTGTTCTAGTTCTGTAAAAAATGCCATTGGTAATTTGATAGGGATTGCATTGAATCTGTAGACTGCTTTGGGTAGTATAGTCATTTTCACAATGTTGATTCTTCCAATCCAAGAACATGGTATATCTCTCCATCTGTTGGTACCATCCTTAATTTCTTTCATCAGTGTCTTATAGTTTTCTGCATACAGGTCTTTTGTCTCCCTAGGTAGGTTTATTCCTAGGTATTTTATTCTTTTTGTTGCAGTGGTAAATGGGAGTGTTTCCTTAATTTCTCTTTCAGATCTTTCATCATTAGTGTATAGGAATGCAAGACATTTCTGTGCATTAATTTTGTATCCTGTAACTTTACCAAATTAATTTATTAGCTCTAGTAGTTTTCTGGTGGCACCTTTAGGATTCTCTATGTATAGTATCATGTCATCTGCAAACAGTGACAGTTTTACTACTTCTTTTCCAATTTGTATTCTTTATATTTCTTTTTCTTCTCTGATTGCCATGGCTAGGACTTCCAAAACTATGTTGAATAATAGTGGTGAGAGTGGATATCCTTGTCTCCTTCCTGATCTTAGAGGAAATGCTTTCCATTTTTCACCATTGAGAATGTTGTTTGCTATGGGTTTGTCATATATGGCCTTTATTACATAGAGATAGGTTCCCTCTGTGCCCACTTTCTGGAGAGTTTTTATCATAAATGGGTGTTGAATTTTGTCAAAAGCTTTTTCTGCAACTATTAAGATGATCATATGGTTTTTATTCTTCAATTTGTTAATATGGTTTATCACATTTATTGATTTACGTATATTGAAGAATCCTTGCATCCCTATGATAAATCCCACTTGATCATGGTGTATGATCCTTTTAATGTGTTGTTGGGTTCTGTTTGCTAGTATTTTGTTGAGGATTTTTGCATCTATATTCATCAATGACATTGGTCTGTAATTTTCTTTTTCTGTAGTATCTTTGTCTGGTTTTGGTATCAGGGTGATGGTGGCCTCATAGAATAAGTTTGGGAGTGTTCCTTCCTCTGCAATTTTTTGGAAGAGTTTGAGAAGCATGGGTGTTAGCTCTTCTCTAAATGTTTGATAGAATTCACCTGTGAAGCCATCTGGTCCTGGACTTTGTTGGAAGATTTTGAATCACAGTTTCAATTTCATTACTTGTGATTGGTCTGTTCATATTTTCTGTTTCTTCCTGGTTCAGTCTTGGAAGGTTATACCTTTCTAAGAATTTGTCCATTTCTTCCAGGTTGTCCATTTTATTCGCACAGAGTTGCTTGTAGTAGTCTCTTAGGATGCTTTGTATTTCTGCGGTGTCTGTTGTAACTTCTCCTTTTTCATTTCTAATTTTATTGGTTTGAGTCCTCTCCCTCTATTTCTTGATGAGTCTGCCTAATGGTTTATCAATTTTGTTTATCTTCTCCAAGAACCACCTTTTAGTTTTATTGATCTTTGCTATTGTTTTCTTGGTTTCTATTTCATTTTGTTCTGCTCTGACCGTTGTGATTTCTTTCCTTCTGCTAACTTTGGGTTTTGTTTGTTCTTCTGTCTCCAGTTCCTTTAGGTGTAAGGTTAGATTGTTTGCTTGAGATTTTTCTTGTTTCTTGAGGTAGGCTTTTATAGCTATAAACCTCCGAGAACTGCTTTTGCTGCATCCCATAGGTTTTCGATCATCATATTTTCATTGTCATTTGTCTCTAGGTATTTTTTGATTTCCTCTTTGATTTCTTCAGTGATCTCTTGGGTATTTAGTTATTGTTTAGCCTCCATGTGTTTGTGTCTTTTACTTTTTTTCTCCTGTATTTCATTTCTAATCTCATAGCGTTGTGGTCAGAAAAGATGCTTGATATGATTTCAATTTTCTTAAATTTACTGAGGCTTGATTTGTGACCCAACATGTATCTATCCTAAAGAATGTTCTGTACGCTCTTGAGAAGAAAGTGTAATCTGCTGTTTTTGGATGGAATGTCCTATAAATATCCATTAACTCTGTCTGGTCTATTGTGTCATTTAAAGCTTGTGTTTCCTTATTTATTTTCATTTTGGACGATCTGTCCATTGGTGTAAGTGAGGTGTTAAAGTCCCCCACTATTATTGTGTTACCGTCAATTTCCTCTCTTATAGCTATTAGCAGTTGCCTTATGTATTGAGGTGCTCCTATGTTGGGTGCATATATAATTGTTTTATCTTCTTCTTGGATTGATCCCTCGATCATTATGTAGTGTCCTTCCTTGTCTCTTGGAACATTCTTTATTTTAACGTCTATTTTATCTGATATGAGTATAGCTATTCCAGCTTTGTTTTGATTTCCATCTGCATGGAATACCTTTTTCCATCCCCTCACTTTCAGTCTGTGTGTGTCCCTAGGTCTGAAGTGCGTCTCTTGTAGACAGCATATATATGGGTCTTATTTTTGTATCCATTCAGCAAGCATGTGTCTTTTGGTTGGAGCACTTGATCCATTCATGTTTAAGGTAATTATCAATATGTATGTTCCTATGACCATTTTCTTAATTGTTTTGGGTTTGTTTTTGTAGGTCCTTTTCTTCTCGTGTTTCCCACTTAGAGAAGTTCCTTCAGCATTTGTTGTAGAGCTGGTTTGGTGGTGCTGAATTCTCTTAGCTTTTGCTTGTCTGTAAAGCTTTTGATTTCTCCATCGAATCTGAATGAGATCCTAGCTGGGTAATCTTGGTTGTAGGTTCTTCCATCACTTTAAGAATCATGCAACTCCCTTCTGGCTTGTAGAGTTTCTGCTGAGAAATCAGCTGTTAACCTTATGGGAGTTCCCTTGTATGTTATTTTTCGTTTTTCCCTTGCTGCTTACAATACTTTTTCTTTGTCTTTAATTTTTGCCAATTTGATTACTATGTGTCTTGGCATGTTTCTCCTTGGGTTTATCCTGTATGGGACTTGCTGTGCTTCATGGACTTGGGTGGCTATTTCCTTTCCCATGTTAAGGAAGTTTTCAACTATAATCTCTTCAAATATTTTCTCTGGTTCTCTCTCTCTTCTCCTTCTGGGACCCTTATAATGCGAATGTTGTTGCATTTAATGTTGTCCCAGAGGTCTCTTAGGCTGTCTTCATTTCTATTCATTCTTTTTTCTTTATTCTCTTCCACAGCAGTGAATTCCAGCATTCTGTCTTCCAGGTCACTTACCATTCTTCTACCTCAATTATTCTGCTGTTGATTCCTTCTAGTATAGTTTTCATTTGTTATTGTATTGTTCATCTCTATTTGTTTGTTCTTTAATTCTTTAGGTCTTTGTTAAACATTTCTTGCAGCTTCTTGATCTTTGCCGCCATTCTTTTTCTGAGGCCCTGGATCATCTTCACTATCATTATTCTGAATTCTTTTTCTGGAAGGTTGCCTATCTCCACTTCATTCAGTTGTTTTTCTAGGGCTTTATCTTTTTCCTTCATCTAGTACATAACCCTCTGCCTTTTCATCTTGTCTATCTGTGAATGTGGTTTTTGTTCCACAGGCTGCAGGACTGTAGTTCTTCTTGCTTCTGCTGTCTGCCCTCTGGTGGATGAGGCTATCTAAGAGGCTTGATGGGAGGGACTGGTGGTGGGTAGAGCTGACTGTTGCTCTGGTGGGCAGAGCTCAGTAAAACTTTAATCCACTTGACTGTTGATGGGTTGGGCTGGATTCCCTCCCTGTTGGTTGTTTGGCCTGAGGCAACCCAACACTGGAGGCTACCTGGGCTCTTTGTGGAGCTAATGACAGACTCTAGAAGGGCTCACACCAAGGAGTACACTGGAGGCTACCTGGGCTCTTTGTGGAGCTAATGACAGACTCTAGAAGGGCTCACACCAAGGAGTACTTCCCAGAACTTCTGCTGCCAGTGTCCTTGTCCCCACGGTGAGCCACAGCGCCCCCCCCACCCCGCCTCTGCAGGAGACCCTCAAACGCTAGCAGGTAGGTCTGGTTCAGTCTCCCCTGGGGTCACTGCTCCTTCCCCTGGGTCCCGATGCACACACTGCTTTGTGTGTGCCCTCCAAGAGTGGAGTCTCTGTTTCTCCCAGTCCTGTCGAAGTCCTGCAATCAATTCCCTCTAGGCTTCAAAGTCTGATTCTCTAGGAATTCCTCCTCCCGTTGCCAGACCCCCAGGTTGGGAAGCCTGATGTGGGGCTCAGAACCTTCACTCCAGTGGGTGGACTTCTGTGGTATAAGTGTTCACCAGTCTGTGAGTCACTCACCCACCAGTTATGGGATTTAATTTTACTGTGATTGTGCCCCTCCTACCGTCTCATTGTGGCTTCTCCTTTGTCTTTGTACGTGGGGTATAATTTTTGGTGAGTTCCAGTGTCCTCCTGTCGATGATTGTCCAGCAGCTAGTTGTGATTCTGGTGTTCCCGCAAGAGGGAGTGAGAGCACATCCTTCTACTCCGCCATCTTGGTTCCTCTCCTCGAAATTTAGAGCTTTTTAAACTCAATTTTACACTTAGAAGGTTTTAGCTTGTTACCTGTCTTATCACAGCTTCAGTTTCATGCCCCCCAGTCCTTCATTTAAACCATCTTCTGTTTGAAGTTTTCACATTTTTTGTTGTATTGCCTGTGGTCTTAATGAAGGATGAATGGGTCATAATTTTGAGTTCTTGCATATGTAAATATGTATTTCTATCACCATTTAAAAGTGAATGATGTCAAGAGAATGGAAAGACAATCCAGATGCTGAGAGAAAATTTTTGCAAAAGATACATCTGATACAGAACTGTTATCTAAAATATACAAGTAACTCTTAAAAATCAACAATAAGAAAACAAACAACCTGATTAAAAAATGGCCCAAAGACCTTAACAGACACGTCACCAAAGAATATATAGAGTTGGCAAATAAACATATGAAAAGATGCTTCATATCATGTGTCATCAGGGAAATGCAAATTAAATCAACAGTAAAATACCACTACACACCTGTTAGAATGGCCAAAATACAAAACACTGACAACACCAAATGCTGGTGAAATATGGAGCAACAGAAACTCTCATTCATTGCTCGTGGGAACGTGAAGTGATACAGCCACTTTGGAAGACAGTTTGGTGGTTTCCTACAAAGCAAAACATACCTTTACCATACGATCCAGCAATCAGGCTACTTGGTATTTACCCAAAGGAGTTGAAAATACGTTCACACAATACCTGCACACGAATGTTTATAAGCAGCTTTATTCACAATTACCAAAACTCAGAAGCAAACAAGATATCCTTTAGTAGGTAAATGAATGAACTGTGCTACATGCAGACAACAGAATTTTATTCAGTTCCAAAAAGAAATGAATGATTAAGCCATGAAAAGACATGAATGAACTTAAATGTAAATCTCTAAGTGAAAGTAGTCAATCTGAAAAGGCTGCATACTATACGATTCCAACTATAAGACATTGTGGACCACTTTTTTCCAAGTTTGCAGTGATACATAATTGACATGTACTATTTGGTGTTTATTTTTATAACTTTTTCTGCTTATTGTATCCATTGAAAAAGAAAGACAAAATAAACAAAAGGAATGAATTGGAGAATCAAAATTCAAAATAATCTTGGCAAGTTGGTGTGATGTGTGAAAATCAGTAACAATTAGCAGAACAAAATGCATATACTTTTAAGTTAAAAAAAGAAAAGAGTGTAATGGGTGTAGAGTCTTTGTAACCAGATTATAGGAACCAGGTCTTGGGAAATTAGTTGTATAAAAGACTGGTGGGCTTCCCTGGTAGCAAAGTGGTTGAGAGTCCACCTGCTGATGCAGAGGACACGGGTTCGTGCCCCGGTCTGGGAAGATCCCACATGCCGCGGAGTGGCTAGGCCCGTGAGCCATGGCCGCTGAGCCTGCACGTCCGGAGCCTATGCTCCACAGTGGGAGAGGCCACAACAGGGAGAGGCCCGCGTACCGCCGAAAAAAAAAAAAGACTGGTAATGAATAATTTTGGAAATAAGATAGTGGTGATGTTTGCACAGCATTGCAAATGTAATTAACGCCACTGAAGTGTACACTTAAAAATGACTAAAACAGAAAATTTTGTTACATATTGTATGTTTTACCACAATAAAAAGAGACTACAGTGAAGCCACAGATTTCTCATCTTAAAAGCAAATGAGATCCAGCATAATGGCCTGAACAAACATTCTATCATATATTATTTATTTCAGGATATAATATCACAGTCTAGACTAAGGCACAGATGGTATTGAAAGTTTCAAAACTGATATTATTTTTTAAAGAGTTGAAAAAACCATTCGTGGTTATCCTGGAGAAAATTAAGCTATTCTACAAACAATTGGAGTATTGTCATGTAGAAAGAAAAACAGACATTATCTATTCTGTTCCACAGAAGTATAAGTGAACCTAATTGGTGGAATTCATCTACCCATTCAATCCACAAACCAGGTCTGCTTGATGAAGTCATGGCTCATTTCTTTAAACACTGGTACGCTAATAAAATTTTTAAATAGGCAGATGATGTCTAAATACTACTGAATACCTGAGAGAAGACGATCTAAAAAAAGGCTCTCTGCTGAATCACTGACATGTAAATTATCTGGTATTGGCCTGTATAAGGAAATCCATTCATCATGTGGAGGAATTCTTCATTTGAAAGCAAGGGTCTGACCATGATAGTCTTCCTTAGCGTGAGTGTGGCAGTCCCACCTTCACTTATCTGATCTCCTTTTTGATTCTGCTAATAGATAGCAAGAAGTTCTTATAGTCTTCACCCTTTACCTCTGAATTTCTCTAAAAATTTATAGAGAGCAGCCGTAACTTCTTTATTCCTCAAGCTGTAAATCAAGGAGTTCAACATAGGTGCCACCACAGCATAGAACAGAGCAACCATCTTCTCCTCTTCCACTGAGGAGGCTGACCGTGGCCCCAGGTAGGTGAAGATGGTAGTCCCAAAGCACATGCAAACCACAGTGAGGTGAGAAGTGCACGTCCCAGACACTTTGCTACATCTCTGAGTAGAACAAATGCGCAGAATGGCAACAACTATACGACCATAGGAGAACAGAACCAGGGAACAGGGAAGCATGATCACCAGAAATACTGAGGCAACCACCATGACCTTGTTGAAGTAGATGTCCACACAGACTAGCCGTAGCACTGCTAGGGTCGCACAGGCAAAGTTATTAATAACACTGTGACACAGGAGAAGCCGAAAGGTGATGATTGTTTCCATCAGTGAATTCATGGAACCAGCCACCAAGCAGCCGGCAGCCAGCCCCAGGCACAGCCCTCTGTGCATGACTGTGTAATGCAGTGGGTAGCACACCATCACGCAGCAGTCATAGGCCATGGCTCCCAGCAAAAAGAACTCAGACCCACCCAATGCCAGGGGTGCATAGAGCTGGAGCAGCTATGGAATGGGATGGACTTCTAGACTGAGAGCAGGTGGGCCAGCATTTGTGGGGCAAAACTGTTTACATAACAAAGGTCCATAAAAGATAAAACACTAAGGAAGAAATACATGGAGGTATGAAGCATGCTGTGCAGTCCGATCAGAAGAAGAATGAGGAAATTTCCCACAACAGTCGCCAAGTACATGGCCAAGATCAAGACCAAAAGGGAGACTTGAGTCCCCCAGTCACTGGACAGCCGCAGCAAAATGAACTCACTCACCCATGTCTGCGTTTTATTTCCCTGGCCCATGAGTTTCTCCGGACTGAACTAATGATGTCAAAATAACAAATTAAGGAAAATCAGAATTGGAAAGTGGCTTTTAGACCACAGGGAGAACCCACCCACCTGAACTTAAAGTTCTCCTTGAATGTCTCTGCCAAATCATTAACGAAACTCTGCTTGAACATATCCGTAGATGAAGAACACAATGGGACCCAGTTTTGCAGCTGGAAATCAAGGAGGAAAAAAGTTACATTCTTGAAATTCAATTTATTGGAAGATAATTTCTTCTCCTAAACATCTGCTCTTAAATGGAGGAAAGAAATTAATGAAGTGGTTAGACAAAATCCTAGTCAATTTAGTAGTTACTATAGGGGATAATTTCTTTCTTTCTGGTGCGACATTCTTTAGCCCACATGACTTTTTCTGAATTCTACATGATGTTCTATACCATTTTTTTTTTAATGTGTGTGTGTTTTGTTTTTTTTTTTTGGTTTGTTTTTTAGTAAATTTATTTATTTATTTACTTTTGGGTGTGTTGGGTCTTCGTTTCTGTGCGAGGACTTTCACTAGTTGCAGCGAGCGGGGGCCACTCTTCATCACGGTGCGCGGGCCTCTCACTGTCGCGGCCTCTCTTGTGGCAGAGCACAGGCTCCAGACACGCAGGCTCAGTAGTTGTGGCTCACGGGCCTAGTTGCTCTGCGGCATGTGGGATCTTCCCAAACCAGGGCTCGAACCCGTGTCCCCTGCATTGGCAGGCAGATTCTCAACCACTGCGCCACCAGGGAAGCCCTGTTCTATACCATTTAACTTTTTTGTTTTGTTTACTCTGGATACCTCAGACACAACTCTACTCACCCCTCCTTAATGGACTGTATCCATGAAATCCTGAAAGTTTTAAGTGATATTCTCATACTTCTTATTACTAAGTGATTTTGAATTTATTTTCTGTAATTTGCCCTTTTAATTTGAGAGTGGCAGGTGGAAGGCCTCCTCTCCACCCACCTCATACCAGTGGCCCAGGTGGGCAAGATCAACCCAGGATGGCCAACTTCAAGACTCTGGCTGAATGAAGAGAAGGTATACAGAGCTGCTAAAGTTGATCTCTTATGTCCCCCAAGGGAAATTTAATAAAGCATGTAATGATGTCAGGTTATTACTTAATAATAATGTTTTCTCAAGGAAGGGACAACTTATTTCCCAATATAACAGGGATCAGTCCTCAGCAGGGAAGGCAGAAGGATAGAAAATCAGGTCTTAATTACAGAGCATGACAACAGAGACAGTAGTAGTTTTTTGACCCCAAATCAAAATTTCTTTTATGTTTGCTCACTTAAAGAAAGAAATAAGTGATCCATAACCAAAATATACAGATGGGAGTTTGAGGTCTGAGACAATCCTGTGACAGTACATGAAAGATTCATGTGAAGATAATTATCCCCATGGCTTCTGTACTATTCATGCTATAATTATAGATGGACAGCAGATTACACTTATTGAAAGTTTCCAGTTTCAGCATAAAATCTTTTAGAATGATTGTTACAGATCACACCACTTATAACACAGATGGCTGGAGGACTTAATATTATAGCTTATTATCATATGGTTAGTTATAAAATATTCAGAATTTAGTATTGCTTTGAATAAGGTCCAAAATGTCAAGGAATTATTAAAAAGAGAGCTTTCAGAAATTGAGTATCACACAGAAATTAGTGGAAATGATCAAACAATGTCAGATACCACGTTCAAGGCCTTGCACTGAAAGCTTTCAGTCACTTACACCAAAATTGATTGGAACAAGATACACAGCTGCAACATTGGCAAAGAAATGCACAATATTTAAAGATATAAGTAATATTCTTCACTACATGAAAAGATAAAGAATCCAAACTCTTGATGACAAATAGGTATAGTTTATAATCAAGAATGAGTTTTTTTCTAGAATGTTGAAAATTAACAGCTTGTCAGCCTCACAGCTACAAACCAATAGCCTAGTCTTAATTATTGTGCATTCCCTTCTTTGTAATTTTATTTTGCATTTTACCTAGTTATACATCAATTTCTTTTTGTTCTGCTACATTTTACATTGGAATAAAAATTGTCATTATACTTGTTGGAAATCTTCCTAGTCATTTCAAGCCATGATAAAAATATGAACTGTTAATATCTACAGTGCTTTCCTATTCCTATGTAAATGGACTCTGGCATTCCAATGCTTTTTAGAGATTTACCAATAGCTAGAGACCACACTATAAAATACAGCTAAATGCAAGACCCATCCATCCTTCCACATCCATTCACTTTATTCCCAATATATGGCTGCCTATGCTTGCAGTTTTCAGAATATTTGGACTGAGAGAGTCATCAGGCCCATTGTGACAGACAAGGGAGTTTTCTGGAAAACTCATTATAAGTACTTTATCTGGGGATATCAGTTCTGCATCTAAGTATCTGAACTATATTTTCTCCACATGGAAGTGTTTGCTCTTCTTTTTACTTTCTCCTTCCCTACCTAATATCATGATGGCTATAGATGGCCATGATGTGTATATATATCATGTATTTGTGGCTCCACGTATTAGTGAACTCACACAGTTCAAACCCATGTTTCAAAGGTCAACTGTATATATGTATTATTTTCAAAACTTGCTAACATAGATATTGAAGAAATTAATAGTTATTTTGTGTTTAATGCTTTATGTTATGATTTAATTAAATAAACAACTATGTAAATCACTAATAAAACCTAAAACATACCAAAGTGGATGAATTGTTTCCAAGAAGTACTTCTACTGTGACCTGTTCTTTAAAGGAATACCAGTGATTTGTCCTACGTTGTATGTTCAGGCCTGTCTCCTGGGGCTCAAATGTAACTGTGATGCAGGAACTCTTCCAGGTTTATCAGCAGGTATATATGTGCAGATAGGTAGCATGGATGTGACAGTGATAGTTAATGGTAGATTCATTTACACTGTTTACACTTCTATAACCAGGACTCAAACGAATGTCAATTTTTAAAAGTCAATGTAACAACAAAAAAATAAATGGTGTCTTTTTACCTATCTCCAAAACCATATCCCAAAAAAAGGGTATCTGTGCTTAAAGTCATGTTGCTTTTGCTCAGTAATGAAGTCAAGCAAGTGAATTTCCAAGTGACACATTACTTGCAAGCAATTTTGTCTTTTTTAAATAAAGTACATTTGATATTTTTTTTTTTTTTTTTTTTTTTTTTTTTTTTAATGCGTTACCCGGGCCTCTCACTGTTGTGGCCTCTCCCGTTGCGGAGGACAGGCTCCGGACGCGCAGGCTCAGCGGCCATGGCTCACGGGCCCAGCCGCTCCGCGGCATGTGGGATCCTCCCAGACCGGGGCACGAACCCGTGTCCCCTGCATCGGCAGGCGGACTCTCAACCACTGCGCCACCAGGGAAGCCCACATTTGATATTTTTAAAAAGTGATGTGTAAAGTCAAAGTAAACCCGTTTCTTTGTAAAACTGTTTCAAATAATTTAACAGGTCAATTGCCCTGTGAATCACTGAATGGTAAGGTTCAGTTTTAGAAAATGTTCTCAGTCTTGTCTATTATTTTGGAGACAGATGGCAGGAAGAAAACAAACAAGCTCCTGAAACACTTTTGCCCAGAGTGCAAAAATCCACTGGAGTGGGAAAGATGGTAAGAGAAGAAATAAGAATCATAATTACACTTATTTTTATACTGAGTTGATATAAATACTTCATTTGCTGAACACTTACTCTGTACTAGGCATCATACTACTGTATACATCTACTAATATAATACAGTATAATAATATTCACAACAACACTCTGAACTTTGGCTTATTATCTCTGTTTTACAGATGGGAAAAGGACTAGACCATGGAGGAGTCAGCAGGTAAACAGGATTATCTGATAGCCTGGGGCACATCAATCACCCTGCTCCTACACATAGCAGACCTTGTGTATAGCACAGTAATTTTTTAAAGGTTGTGGATTCACCTAACATGGAAATCATAAGACATATCAAGAGGACTAATTGAGTTCCTACTTTTGATCCCATTTACTTCACAGTCATGGTGGACCAGAGTAGGTACTTCTCACTCACCTATGAAGTTGAAGTCTGGCCTTCAAGCCACATCAGCAACATAAGGAAAAGAAACACAGCCCATCACCCCTATTAGAGACTCTCTTCATGAAGTATGTGATTAACTGGCCTCTTTCATAAATTTGAAAAGGTGATCATGCTTCTACTTTGTGTCTCATATGGTGATGAAAACACAACATCTTATAATGGATACATGGCAGGAAGTTCTTTCTTCCTCTTATAAGAGAAAAATTAAGGGCTCTAATTATGGAAAATAAGGAAAAAAACAATTTAACAGAAATGGATAAATCGAGTGCTTATTTTTTTTAATTAGCTTTCAAAAGAAGATTTGAACCTAAGGATAGTTTTCTCTAGCCAAAAATATCCCTAACAAGTAAGAGATGAGACATGACGAAGGGTCCTGGTCTGAAGGTATGAGTTTTATCTGGTTGGGAAGATTTGTCCCTTCTGAGCTGTGTCCCACGGGGAACTTGGAATCTATTCCCCGTAGTGGTGAGTGCTTATAAATAGTGCCAATACATCCCCTACTGTGTAAACAGTTACTATCGCACTAACATAAAGAGTGGGCTATGTTTCCAGGTCACTTGGCAGTCACACCAAAGGCAGAGGAAAACTGTTGAGGGGCCATGTAGCTAAGCCAAAATTATTACACAGGTGGAGAAGAGAGCCAGGAGTTCTCTCCACTCAGAGGAACACTTTCCATAGTGTCCTCTTTGGACCCCACACATAAGCACGCTCACTCACACTCAAGCTGTTGACAAGCTTCTTTTCAAACCTACTTAGCTGTACACTCACAAACATAATCTGAAGAGCCAGAACATATTTTTTAGGATAACTTTCTACTAGAGGCCAATATATCAAGCCACCATACTCTTAGGTTTGAGGAGTATGGCAGGAGAGGCCATGGATTACAGGAACCTGGTTTCACAATTTATGTTGCTAAATAAGTGATGAAGAAAGACTGAAAATGCCTGACTCACCTCTGGAGAATGGAGGAGGCCATCCTGTGCCTTGGAAAGATGGCAGGGCTCGGAAAGTTATGGAATTTGAAGCAAGTACAGTTGGAACAGGTAACTTTTTATAACTTAGTGATAAAATCTCAAGGGACCAATTATTTTTTGTTTATTAGATTTCTTTTATTTTCCATTTCCCTCTGTCTGGTCACTTCTGCATCTAACACCCTAACCTACATTTCAACTTTGCAAATGAACATTTTGTTTCCTTGTCCCTGGAGCATGGGAAGGAGCTTGCCAAACTTTAATTTCTCAAGGGAAGTGTGTCTGAGTCTTCAGTGATAACACTTTTGGATGGTGAGAATTTTTATCCCACTTTAGGACCGTGAAGATTAAATCGAAACTTTCTCATTCCAACTCATCCATCTCCACGTTCCTCTAAGCAATAGCTCCTGGGCCGGGCAACTCACGGGACCACTGAGATGCTCTATGGTACATCATCTAATCCGAGGTTGGACAGGGAGAGTTTTTTATGCCAATCCCTAAACAGATGTTGCTTATTATTGGGCTGCTCTCAGGTTTGTAATTCTACCATCACATCCTGTAACCTTAGCAATTTCACCTTTCCCTTCACTTTAAGGAGGATGATCTTTCATATCCTGGTTTGTACTTAGGGATTTTTAGTGTTGGGAACCTTTAATAAAGTACAACCTCCTCTGTGAAAATCCTCTAGTGAGGATGTTAAGCATTGTACAGGGGTACCTCTAGTCCCTATTTCCCTTTCCCAGGAGTGGGAAGGGAGATTTCCACTGTACGCCTTGTCTATGTCAGAGTGCCCCCAGTCTGTTCTCATCCTCTGCTCAACTACCTGGCATTGCCCCAGGGAAGGGCTTATTCCGGGAGCTGGTGACAAAAGCATCTTCTGGCGACCTAAAACCATAAAACTCTAGAAAACATAGGCAGTTTACTCTTTGACATCAGTCTCAGCAATATTTTGTGTGCGTTTGTCTGTCTCCTCAGGCAAGGGAAATAAAAGCAAAAATAAACAAATGGGACTACATCAAACTAAAAAGCTTTTTCATAATGAAGGAAATCATAAAATGAAAAGACAACCTACTGAACAAAGGAAAATATTTGCAAATGATATACTGGATAAGGGGTTAATATCCAAAATATTTAAAGAAATCACACAACTTAATATCAAAAAAAAACCCAAAGAGGTCTATTAAAAAATGGTCACAGGACCTGAATAGACATTTTTCCAAAGAAGGCATACAGATGGCCGACAGACACATGAAAAGATGCTCAACATCACTAATCATCAGAGAAATGCGAATCAAAACCACAGTATCACCTCACACCTGTCAGAATGGATATCAACAAACAGACAACAAATAACAGTTCTTGGCAAGGATGGGGAGAATGGGGAACCCTCTAGGCAGTTCCTGTTGGTGGGAATGTAAATTGGTGCAACCCTATGGAAAAATGTGGAGGTTCCTCAAAAAATTAAAAACAGTACTACACAGTCTAGTAGTTCCACTTCTGGGTGTTTTCTGAAGAAAACAAAAACACTAATTCAAAAAGATATATGTACTCCTATGTTCATTGCAGCATTATTTACAGTAGCCAAGATATAGAAACAACCTAAGTGTCTACAGATAGATGAATGAAGAGGTGATATATAGCTATATACACAATGGAATATTACTCAACCATAAAAAAGAATGAAATTTTGTCATTTGTGACAACACAGATGGACCTAGAGGATATTATGCTAAGTGAAATAAGTCAAACAGAGAAAGAGAAGTACTGACTGATTTTACTTATATGTGGAATCTAAAAAGACAAAACAAACCAACAAAAAAAAAAAACAGAAGCAGACTTAACAGATAAAAAAACAAACTGGTGATTGGAAGAGGGGTGGGAGGTTGGGGAAAATAGGCAAGACAGATTAAGAGGTACCAACTTCCAGTTACAAAATAAATAAATCACGGAATGTGATCAACAGTATTGGGAACATAGTCAGTAATTTGTAATAGATTTATCTGGTAACAGACGGTTATTAGACTTATCATGGTGATCAATTTGTAATGTATATACATGTTAAACTACTATGTTTTATACTTGAAGCTGATATACTATTGTATGTCAACTATACTTCAATTTTTAGAAGTAGAGTAACAGGATTACATGGTGCAAGAACAAACGAACAAGTAGACTTCAAAGACAGACCCATATATAGGTAAACAATGTACATGAAAGTTATTAAAATGACTGAATAAAGAATAGACTGTTTAATAAATGGACCACACATGGAAATAAACACTAGATCCATATTTAACAACATATGTAGAAGCAGATGTCTAAAGAAATACTAAAGATAAACTAAAGAAATACTGTGAAAGGTAAAAGTATAAAACTTAATTAAATAAAACAATATTTTATGACCTAGATACAGGGTTTTTTTGTTTTTTTTTAGAAAAACAAAACTTCGTAAGCATAAATCATTGGACAAAAATGTGATAAATTGGATTATATCAAAATGAAGGTTTTTCATTCAACAAAGGACTCTATGAATAAAACTGACAGAGAGGTGATGGATCAGAGGTATGTATTTGCAATGGCTATAACCAAAAAGGATTCATATTTATAATATACACACCAACAAGGAAATGGTAGAAAACTCAAAGGAAAAATGAGCAAAGAAAATGAACACAGAGTGTCCAGCAACAGAAACCCAAAAGGCTGACAATATGGTTCACTCAGAAAATATTTATTTGGTGCTAACTATAAGACAGACACTATCCTATATTCTTGGTATATATATTTACCTGAACCAAAGAGCCCTGCTCTCAAGGGGCTTACATTATATTCTGGGGGCAGTGGAGGGATGACAGACAGACATTAAACAATGAGTTAATTGCAAATATGTTAGAAAAGGTAAGCTCTTTGGAAAAAACTAAATAACAAGGTAAGAGGGAACAGGCGTAGGGGGCAAGGAGAAAGTCTGCAGCACCAAATAGGGCAGTGATGATAGTTAAATGAAGAATTGGAGGAGATGAGGAAGTGGCTAACTGAGAAAGCAGCATTCCAGGTAGAGAGGCATAGTTAGGAGAAAAGCCTGTGTTCATTGTAAATACTTTGGATTTAATTCTGAATAACTGCATGGTTGAAAGAGGAAGGACATGATTCAAGTTCTGTTTTAAAGGGATCACTGAGTGCTGGGATATAAGAATAGAAGCAGGGAATTTGATGCAGGCAATTGCAGTAACCCAAGTGAGAAGTCAGGGTGGCTCACGCTGGGGTGTAAGAGTGGAGATGCTGAGAAGTGATCATACTATGTATATATTTTGAAAATAGAGACAACAAGCTATTCTTGCCAATTTATGAGAGAAAGACTGGGAAATTGCCTAATCACTGCAATGATGGAGTTAGCACGAACTGAAGCGGGGAAGGCATGGATAGAGTGGTACTGGGTGAAGGCAGACAAATCAGAAGTTCAGCATATGAAGACACGTTCATACTGATTACTTATCAGAGTAACGCAAAGTAAGACAATTTTATATCTTTTAGCCTAGAAAAAATTCAAAACATGCAGGCTGTGGATGGATAAGAGCCATCAGGCACTGACGTACGAGTGTAGGCTTATAAAGCCATTCTGGAGAGCATTATCCATTACCTAGCAATTGGCTCCTATGTATATTCCTTAAATAAGTCTCACAGGTCCTTAAGTGCACATGTATTATGATGTTCATCATCGGAATATATGTGGTGGTAGGGAGCTGGGTACCATAGCTAAAATATGGTGAACACCATGGATTACTCTGAACAGTTAAAAGTAATAGACTAGCAATATGTATCATTCTTAAAAATACAGTGTTGAGTAAAAAAAAAAAAAAAACTTAAGATACAGTCTGAGTAGTTAATATATATTTTAAATACATAAATGTACTCTCAAACATCATTATATGCATTAAACATATCAGAATAGGTGAGGAATAAAGAATGGGATAAAACAGAATTAATTAATAAAAGAAGCCTTGTATGGGTGATAATATTTCATCTACTGAAGAGTATTATGAACCAATTAACTCTGAGCCTGAGATTTTTTAAAGCCTATTTACTATTATATTAAATTCCAACATGCATTATCTTTATATATTTCATAAGAGGCAACTTCTAGAATAGTAAAGAAAATTTCAATTAATAATCAGCAGGAATTTATTAGCATTGTTAAGGCACTGAGAACACAAATAAGATAAAATGCATAGTCCTTGCTCTCAAGAAGCTTATAGTCTAACTGATGAATATAATACTTTGCCCTTTCCAAGGTAGAAACTTAAATTTTCTCCTTTTAAAACTGGGAGATCAAAACATCTCTACTGTTGAGATTTTACTCAGAAATCTGAGCCCAGTTATTCATGATGCTAATTGATAGGATTCAGAATTTCCAGTGAAAGGAAGTATTTATTACTAAATTTATTAGTGCTTATTAGTAAATTATTAATACATTGGATAAGTCTCAGATTTCACATACAAAAAATGTACAGGTCTACAATTATTTTTTCCATGAATGTCTATGACTTGTAAAAAAAATAAATTTTCCTTTTATAGAGATTTAGCTGTTTTCTTCCAACCCTTGTTGGAGAAGCAGTGTGCCATGAGAGCATTGAGAGGAAGGAGTCAAAATGCAGATGAAGAAGCAGGCAGCAGCTGGACCAAGTTAGGTCCTGTACTTGTGGAGTTTGGATTTTATTCTAAGCAGGAAAAGGATGTGACTTGATTTATTTTCTAAGATAGAGGAGACTTCTACAGATCAAATGGCCCAGGTCACTCAAATAAATTGTAGGAAAAAGAAAGAGTTGGAGGGGACCTATAGATTAATGAGATTTCAAAGCATATCAAATTGAAAAAAATGGGCAAAACTAAACTACAGTGACAGTGAGTAGGGATGTTTGCTTGAATAATATAGCCATAAAGAAATGCAAGACAGTGATTACTACAGAGGTCACGAGAGCAGTTACTTTTGGGAAAAAGTTGTGATTATGATGGGGCACATGGAGTGACTGCTACAGTAGCTGGCAGAACTGTTTTTTGTTTTGTTTTGTTTTGTTTTTACTTGAGTGGTGGTTACAAGAGGGTTTGTCTTACAACAATTCACTAAGCTACACATTTATTTAGTGTGGTGTTCTGCCTGTGTTTTAGTTTACAAAATAAAGTCAAAAAACAAATAATAATTTTAAAAATTAAAGCTGTTGTATGCAGAATAGAATGTAGAAAGCAGAGGTGGAAACGGAGAGACCAGTTGATCACATATTTTGTTGACAAGCTAATGGAATCTATAGCTGGGTAGGGTGTAAAATAAAGGAATCAAGAATTACTCTGATGTATGATGGTTCCTTTTACTAAAACAGTGAAGGTGTATTGGGGCAACAGGAAAGGAATAGCTTGGGATAGAGGAAGCAAGAACAACAGCTCTATTTTAACTATGTTAACAATGAGATTCATATAATGTAAGTGAAAGGAGTTAAGCAAGCATTGATACATGTGTTTGGAGATCATGAGAAAGGTCTTGTCTGGCTTGGAGCTAAAAAATACATAGATAGACAGAGACAGAAAAGTTGGATGGATGAATGGATAATGAATGGGTGGATGGATGGATGGAGAGATAATAAATTGGGTGGACAGATGCCGTGGTTCTGGGTAAGGTGGCTACCTGGAGCAGACACAGAACAGTGATCTACTAGAGCCACAGCACAAGGAAAACATTCACCGTGAGTCACTCTGTATAGAGAGAAGGCTGCATAATGTGTAATGCTGTAATTGTGTCCTACAAGCTATTTTTAAAAAATAGTTGAATACCTACTCTATGCCACCACTCTACTAGGCATTTTACATAGATAATTTATAATCTTCAAAATAATCACACACACTGGATATTACTTCTTTTTATAGTTGAGGAAACTAGAGGTCAGAGATGTTAAGTACCTTTTTCAAAGCAACATTGCTGGTGATGGGTGGGGTCATGAAACAAAGTGTGGCTCTTCTCACCCTGAAAATTTTTACTGTTTATGTTTCATTTTCTGAGGGACTAGGCAGGAAGTATATGGAAGTAAAAGGGGGAATATGAAGTCTAGGAGGAGAGATTATCCAGCAGACTGCAGTTTAATAATTAAAGGTTTGTTTTTTTTTTACCGTATGTATAACAGAGCAGTGATACATAGTCAAAATGTGGATGAATGTGGAAAGTCAGTCTAGAAAAACTTGTTCACCATGATCTACCTTATGAGAAAATCTGAGAAGAAAGGGCATATCCATCATTTTCTCTTTGTTTAGAATGTCGTTCTATGGGCTGTTGGAGGGAAGGAGAAATTCTATGAATCTTTACCCTTTGTCACTAAGTTTCCCCAACACTCTTCTAGAGGTGCTCATCACTTCCTTGTTCCTCAAGCTGTAGATTAAGGGATTCAGCATTGGGGTCACCACAGCATAGAACAGGGTGACCATCTTCTCCTGTTCTGCTGAGGAGCCAGCCATGGGTCTCAAGTATGTGAAGATGGCTGTTCCAAAGCACATGGAAACCACAATGAGGTGAGAGGCACACGTCCCAGATGCTTTGTGGCATCCCTGGGCAGAATGAAGACACAGAATCACAGCAACTATACGACCATAGGAGAACAGAACAAGAAAACAGGTAAGCATCATCACCAGAAATCCTGAGATGGCCACCATGACCTTGTTGAAGGAGATGTCCACACAGGTCAGCCTCAGCACAGCCAACATCTCACAGGCAAAGTGATGAACAACCTTATGGCACAGAGGTAGCTGAAAGATGATTGTCTGCATCAGTGAATTCGTGAAACCAGCCAGCAAGCAGCCAGCAGCCAGCCCCAGGCACAGCCCTCCGTGCATGATGACTGCGTAGTGCAGTGGGCGGCACACTGCCACACAGCGGTCATAAGCCATGGCTTCCAGCAGGAAGAGCTCTGGGCTGCTCATGGCCAAGGAGATAAACAGCTGGAGCACACAGCTGTAGAATGGGATAGACTTCTGGGCTGACAGGAAGTGAATGAACATCTGGGGGACAGTGCTGTTGATATAACAGATGTCCACAAATGACAGGATACTGAGGAAAACGTACATGGGTGTGTTTAGCCTGCTGTCCAGTCTGATAAGGAGGATGATGAGGAAGTTCCTCAGCACAGTCATCAGATACATGGCCAGGAAAAGGACAAAGAGGGAGACCTGAGTCTCCCAGCAGCTGGACAGTCCCAGCAGAATGAACTCACTCATCCATGTCTGGTCTTCCCTGCCCATGAGCTTCTGAAGACCAAACCCAAGTTATAAATCAAAAAAACTAGATACATAAGGTGCCAGAGGACCTTATACGGTCACTTAGACCAAATAGCCATCTAATATTAAGTGGTGTGGTTTTTCAGATTGTATGTCTCCTTCTGGGAAACAACAGAACCCACTGATGTGGCTCAGATCCAAGGAGAAGCTTCCTTAAGCAGAAATGTTTTCATTAAAATGCTTATTTGAGTTAAAAAGATTAACTGTAAAACATGGTATTTTTTCTTTAAAGCCAACTCCTAACCATGGAGTTTGTTTACTTCCCTGTTAGACACCGGTTTTTCCCTCCTTACTATCTCAGAATCCATACTGAATGGAACCTAATAGGTATGAACAGGTTTTCTTTTTAATTTACTTTTTTTACTTCTGGATTCTTTGACTATGAAAATGAGATACTAAATTTCCACCCTTTTAAAATCACAAATTTGGGGTTGTAAGTTAGAAGGTAGCAAATATAAAATAGTTTTTAGTAGCTAAAAATTATCGAAAATTACATCTTAGAGTCAGTGAGATAAAAAATGAAGACCTGGGTGACCAGGCTCATTTTTGAAAAATCTTCACCTGTTTGTCTTTTACCTGGCTGAGAGAATAAGAGGAAAGAATCTGCAATATTGCATTTCTCCTCCCTTGAAAGAGCAGCAGATCAGGGGGTCGACAGCAGAGTATGGCTGTCAAGAAACAAATCAAAGATGCATTAACTGTCTTCCTTAGTAAATGCCGAGAGCTCGAAGAGTTGCCACACGTGCTGGCCTATTAACTAAAAGGTAAGGGGAAACTGGCTGCACGTTCCCTCTGATTCTATTTGTATGTATTCTGGATAGTGATTATTGTGATTTGGAGACCATATAATGTGATGGAAAAAATTAATTACAATTAACTCAGTGAAATGACTGTTGATGATCTCTTTCCTTTAACCGTCCTTACTTTTATCTTTATCTGAAATATTTGACTATCCCCTGCCCCTTAGAAAACTCTGTCTTTTCTCATCCTTGTGCTATGCTCCCTCTACTGTGACTCACATGACCAGAAGGTAATACTCTAGTCTGCTCAATACCATCCCCAAACTTTCTAATCCTGCTGATATATTAGTATTTCTGAAAGCTCAAGGGCTCTAGTATTCTTTCTGGAACTCTTAGTAATCTTATTTGTACCTTACTTGTCAAATCTCAAGTGATTTCCAAAAACCTCACGGACTGAACAAAGCCCACTCTAGATTTCCCACATACCCTGTCCCTCTAATTACTCTGTCCTTTAGGCAGAGAAAATGAAACGCATGCACTGCTGTGACAAGGAGATATTATCTGTTTGCTGTCTGTGATCAGATAGTGCCATTGAATGTATGATGAGAATCATATTTTGTGTTGAGGGCATTCATGACAGTAAGGGCAGCTAAATGCAGATAAATAGGGTGCCAAAGGTGATTGGATTAGCCAGCAGAGAAGGGTCTATTGGCATTTGCATTTGATAATCTTTTATCTAGAAATGAATTAAGCTTGATAAACCATTCCTACTCTGAGAGATAATTTATGTAAATTACAAGAGGAGGCAATAAAAGTACAAAATGTTCCTTAATTCTTTAGAATTTACTCTAGAGCTTCAGATCAGCAAGCCACTTTGTAATATTTCTATCAAAGAAAGAGGAAACCTACCTTTTTATCCCCAATGAAAAGGGAAAAGTTGGAATATAAAATTATCACTGGTGAAGACCTCAGGTACAAAAGAGAGATAAGTGACTTCAAAGGGGAAAATCAGTGCCTGAGACCTGTCAGCAGAACCTGACAATGTACAGATGATATTTTAATAGATAATATTCCTAGGAAGTGCATGAGGCAGTCTCTGATTCTGCTATAATACATGAAACAATTCATGTAGCAATTCACCAGGAGAGGGCTAAAAGGAAAAAAAAATACAGTGCAGGAGGTAGCGGATGATTATTTAAGGTATTCTCAGGTACCAAATAAGGAGACTTGACTGAAAAATCTGATGATAATATCTTGTGGTTTTGAGTTTTCACTTCTTAAAAACTAATAGTAGTTAAGGGCTTGACAAAGAAAATGCAGTAATCCCTGGTCTTGGATCAGTAATTCCGCTTAAAGGCTCAGCAAGGTATTGTTTACAAATAGAAACACTCATGGTACACATGACACGTTTCTGTACCATCTTCATGTTTTCTAAAGTGCCTCTCCCCGGGAGTGAATGAACGACCTGCTTGGCCAATGAACTTGCATTTCCCAGTTCGACTGTCATTACTACAGCTGCTCCTCAGTATCCCTGGGATTGGTTTCAGGACTCCAGTGGATACCAAAATCCACAGATGCTCAAGTCCCTTATATAAAATGGCCTAGTATTTGCATATAACCTACACACATCCTCCTGTACACTTTAAATCATCTCTAGATTACTCATAATATCTAATTACAAAGTAAATGATAAGTAAATAGTTGCTAGCATTAAGCAAATTCAAGTTTTGCTTTTGTGAACTTTCTGGAAAATTTTTTAATATTTTCAATCCATGGTTGGTGAATCCACAGATGTAGAACCTGTGGATCTGGAGGTCCAACTGTAGCTTCTTCATCTGTCTAAAGGGAGCATAAATTCAAGTCTGTCCCAATTCACTGGAGTGAGGGAAGTAGGGAGGATAATAGAAAAAGGATATGACATCAATAGGAAAAAGAATAATTTTTTAACCAAAAGTAAAATGTTTAAAACACTTTTGAAAATATGGTATGTAAATAAAAGTTAAAAACAGATTTTCAGAAATAAGGTGGAGGTGGTGTAAGTGACAATAATAGTAAGATAAACAGCATTCCTGAACCACCTCTCCTTCCAAGAACTGTGATTCAAGCTTCCTAAAGTTCTACATCAGAAGTGTTCTCAAAAGAAGCCACCTGGAAAGCTTGAGATTTCCCAACAATGTTAACTGGCTAAGTTGCTATCCCCACCCCATTCCCACTTCCTAATGCATACCTACAACTACAACAGAAAGTTTAGAGCCAGTCATCTAGATGAAGTTACCTTCTGACCATCACTGTTTAAGAATGAGCTGGTTAACACAAACCTGTTCTCAGGTCCAAATTTCCAGCAGTGGACAAGTGCTGGGGGGAGTGCAATGTGACAGGACCTGTAGTAAATAAGTTCAATGTTTCCCATGAATGCAGTAAAAGCCCCAGGCTAGGTGCTTCATTTCTCAGAGGTATTCGAGAGAAATTTCTCCCCAATTTGGCTACCTAAATGTATTTTCTTAAAACCAATTGCAAAAATGGGACCTTAATCTCTGTAGTAACCAAACTCAACCCAAGTTTCACATGAGCCCAGAAAGAAGCTGTGTGTTAAGGAAATCCTTGCTTCTTGACTCATAATCCTAAGAACCCAATGGAGATCCTCTGAGCATGACTGCCTTACCTCCAGGAAAAGAGGTCAGCATTGCCCAGGAAGAGCAGGGCTGGGCAAGAAGTGGGATTTTATTTTCCCTCAGAGATAAAATCTCTACAGGCCAATTATGCTGTGCTTGTTAGGTTTCCATTGTTTTTTCACCTTCTCTGTATGGTGACTCTCTCACCTTAAACTCTCATCTGCTTTTAAAAGAATTTACAAGTGAGAATTCAGTTTTCCCTGAGCCAGAAACAGGAGAGAAGAGAATCTGAATCCCCAATTCCCCTGGAGACATTCTCCTGTCTTTGTTGAAGTTTCACTTTGAGGTAGTTAAAACTTGCCCATGACTTTCTGTCCATGTACTCATGACTGAGACTATCTGAGCCAAAGTGCCCAATTATTTATGGACCGTCAAGGGGATCTTTGGGCAATATCTCCTGTAACAAGGTTCTGAAATTGTACATAAGCTATGATCATATATTATCTACACAACTTATGCAACTTTTTCATGGGACAAATCTCCATTTTGTCTCACTATTGGGAGGTTCCTTTTCACTGGGCATTGTCATTATGTATTTTTGTATCTAGATTTTTGCCCTCATTTTCTAAAAATACTACAAAAATTTACTACCCACTTAAAGGCATCTCAAATCTGATATCCATCCCACTGATGGACATTTAGGTGGTTTCTAATTTGTGGCTATTAAAAACAACACTGCTATGAACATTCACATAAACACACTCTCTCTCACACACAAACACACACACACACACTCACTCACTCATCTTTTGTCCCAGACATGTACTGTACTCATTTCTGTTGCCTAGTAGTGGAACTGCTATATCACAGATTATGTGTGTCCCACTTTAGCTAATATCACCAGTTCTGTCAAAACAGATGTTTCAATTATATTGCCACCAACTCTGTATGAGTATTCCTTTGCTCTAACCATTCTTTATCCTTGGATTAAGTCTTTTTCATTTTAGCCATTCTGATGTGTACATAGTAGTATCTCACTGTGATTATATTTTACATTTCTATGATAACTAATGAGGCTCTACATATTTTTAAGTATTTACTGACTGTTTGGATATTCCACTTTCTGAGGTGTGTGTTCAATTTCTTGCCTATTTTCCTATTGGGTTATTTCTCTTTCTCTTTTTGATTTTAGTTCTTTATATATTTTGAATGTGAGTCACTTGTCATTTATATGTATCACAAATATTTTCTCCCACCTATTCATTCTCTAATGGGGTCTCTGATGAAGAGATGTTATTAATTTTAATGTAGTTCTATTCATAATTGTTCTTAATATAGTTACTGCATTTTGAGTCTTAAGTGAGAAATCTTTGTCTCTCCCAAATCATGAAGTTATTCTTCAATGCCATCTTCTGGGAGTTTTAATGTTTTACTTTTCACATCTAGATCAACAATATATCTGGAATTTATTTCTGTGCATGATATGACACAGGAACCTAGATTCATTTTTTTCTATGTGAATATCCACTTTTATTGAGGGTCAATTCTTTCCTCACTATTCTCCTGTGTTACCACAAACCAAATTTTAATTTATATTAAATTTGTGTAGGTTTAAATATGTGTAGGTTTTTCTCTAGACTATTTTTTAATGATCCATTGGTCTACTTAGATCTATTATTATACCAGTACTGCATTGTCTTAATTACTGTAGCTTTATAAAAAACCTTGTTTATAGTAGTATAAATCGTCCAACTTGATTCTACATTTTCAAATTGTTTCGGCTCTTCATGGCTATTTGAATATTCAATCTGACTCTAGAATTAGAATTAGGTTTCCAGGAAAAAAAAAAAACAAACCTTTGTGAAATTTTAATTGGGATTTTACCTAAAAATCAATTTAGGGAGAAGTGACATTTCTATGCTATTCAGTATTCCAATCCATAAAAAAAAAATATTCTCCCATTTATTTAATATCTTTCCTTTTTTCTATGTATATTTTTTCTGTGTGTTGTATATGTCTTATTAGATTTGTTCCCAGGTATGACGGTTTGAAGTGCTGTTTTAAATAGTAACTTTTAAATTATACAAAAATGTAACTGACTTTTATATATTAAATATGCATATACGAAATTACTTTTGTGGATGAGTGGTGTTATTTCTTCCTTATATATTTGGTAGAGTTCACTGGTGAAGCCACCTGGCCTGAAATGCTCTTTGTTAAAAAATTCTTAAATATGGATTCAAATTTCTTAGTATATAGGACTATTCTATTTCTTCATGTGTCCATTTTGGTCAGGTTTATCTTTCCTGGGAATTTATCTCTTTCATCTAACTTTTCAAATTTATTAGTCCAAATTTGTTAATACCTTCTTATATATTTTAATGTATATAGAATCTGTGGTAATGTCTCTTTTCTTTCCTAATATTGCCTATTTCTTCCATTTCTCTTTGTCTTCTTTTATTAGTCTTGGAAATGGATAATAGTTTACTATACACTATTTTTAATATCACTTGATGCAAGGAGAACAAAGATGGGGTAGTCCCACCCCTTAGAAAATACCATTTAATAGGTACAGGGAGAAGACAAATATTTCCTCTTTCAAGCACTTAAATCTGGAAACTATAAAAGAAATCAAACATCATGAAAAATTTCCTAAGATATAGGTGAAGAGAACAGAAGTATCCACCACCCAAAAACATAAAACTCACAGTGTCTATAATCCAGTAAAAAATTTTTCCAAGCATACAAAGAGGCAGAAGAGTTTCCAGGCCACAGCCCAAGGAGAGGGAATGCAAACAAGCCATGATGAGGAGAAAAATCAACAAATAAAAATTATGCAGTAACAACAGAGGTGATAAAATTAGAATACAAGCACATTAAGATAGCCATTATAAATACACTTCACATTTCAAGAAGACAGAGAAAACACTAAGCATGATGAGGAAAGAAACCAAAGATATAAAAATACCCAATTCAAACTATAAGGTGATGAAAAATATGATACCTAAAATGAAAAATACACTGGATAAAATCAATAGCAGATTAGACACTGCAGAGGAAGAGATCTGAGAACTTGCAGACATAGCAATAGAAACTATCCAAAATGAGGTAGAGAAAAAAAGAGTGAAAAAAATTGAACAGTGCTTCAATAAGCTGTGAGAAATATCAAACATGAAATCAGAGTCCCAGAAGTAAAAAGGAGTACTGGGGTATAGGGTAAGACATAACCAATATTTTAAAAATATTAAACTCAAATTTCCAAATATAATGAAGAGAAAGAACCTACACATTCAAGGAGCTCAGTAAACCTCAAGCATTTTTTAAAAACGAAGAAAAACATTACAAAGTGCTACATTATCGAAGTGCTGAAAAGCAATAATAAGAACAAAATTATGAAAGCAGTTGTATAAAAAAATGCATTACATACAGAGAAAAAAATGATATTAACAGAAAAACTGAAAGAAAAAAAATGCCAACCTAGAATTCTATGCCCAGAGAAAATGTCTTTTAAAAAAAAAGAGAAATAAAGATATTTTCAGTTATTGATAAAAGTATTCATAGTCAACAGACAAAATATTACAAGCAAAGTTAAGGACATACACCTAAGATAAAATAAAGATGAGAACAGAAATCAATGGAATAGAAAAGAGAAAAATAGAAAAAAAAAATCAGGATGATTCTTCGAAGGCATCAATAAAACTGATGAACTTCTATCTAGACTGATCAAGAAAGAAGAGACAAGACACAAATTATCAATATAAAAAATGAAAGGGGTGACATCACTACTGATCCTACAGACATCAAAAGGATAAGAACAAAACCTTATGAATATAGTCTATGTTAATACATTTGACTACTCACACGAAATGGAAAAATTTTTAATTTCTATTACAAGTTTTGTGCTGCCAAACTCATAAAAGAAGAAACAGATACCATGAATAGTCCTATATCTAAACAACAGACCAAATGGCTTTACTGGTGAATTAAACCAAACATTTTAGGAAGAAGTATTACAAAATCTACCAAACTCTTCTAGAAACCTTCAGCAGAAGTAACTTTGCTCCTTTAATTAATTCTTTAAATATTACCCTGATATCTAAACCAAACAAAAACACTGCAAATAAAAAAAAGAAAACTACAGACCAAAATCACTCATCATCATAGACACAAAAATACTTTTAAAATATTAGTAAATTGAATCCAGCTTATAATAAATATGTTATTTCCAAGTTGAGTTTATCCCAGGAATGCAAAGTTAGTAAAACTTTCAATTGGTCAATATTCTTCAAAAGTGTCAAGGCATGAAAGACAAGGAAAGACAAGCTGTTACAGAATGAAGGAGATTAAAGAGAAATAATAAGCAAATGTAATGTGGGATCCTGGATAGTGTTCTAAATTTTAAAAAGTAAATAATTAGTGAGAAAACTGATAAAATTAGACCAAGCACTATAATTTAGCTAAAAATGAAATAATATTAATTACACCAATGTTACATTCCTGGTTTTGTTATTTGTACTATGGTCATGTAAGAGGTTAACTTTACGGTAAACTTTCTGTATTGTATTTTCAAGCTTTCCTTAAGTCTAAAACTAGTTCAAAATAAAATCATTTTTAAAAAAAACTAAAAAATGTGATTTACCAAATCAAGAGTCTACAGATTACCTATATATGATAATATATATCTATTGAGACATATATATCATATATATGGTATCTATTGAGATATATATGATGTATATGCTATCTATTGAGATATATATATATGATATCTATATGAGATATATCTCAATAGACATGAGAAAAATTGTTTGACAAAATTCAATATCCATTAATTATAAAAACTGAGGAATCTAGAGATAGAAGAGAAAGTCCTCGGTCTGAAAAAGGACATTAACAAATTTCTAATAGTCAACATCATTCTTAATGGTGAATGACTGAATGATTCCCCTCTAAGATCCAGAAAAATGAAGCAGATTTACTCTCAACACCCCTATTCAACACTGTATTAGAGGTTCTAGTCATTGCAATAAAGAAAGCAAAAGAAATAAAAGGAGAATCTACCAATAACAAAAACAGGAAATCTAATAAGGGGTTTTAACAATGACAAAGGATGCACATCAGTATGAAATAATATATTTTATTTCTACATTCTAGCAATGAATAAAGTGGAAACTGAAATTATAATAGAGTATCATGTAAAGTACATTAAAAACCACAGAATACTAGAAAAAGAGCTAATGAAACATGTGTAAGATTTTTATCATGGAAACTACAAACAAACTGATCAGAGACATTAAAGAAGACCTAAATAAATGGAAAGAAATACCATGTTCACGAATTGTAGGATTCAATATTGCTGAGCTGACAGTTCTCCCCTACTATTTGACTTATAAATTTGATGCAATCCTAATCAAATTTCCATCAGGCTTTTTTGAAACATTTGACAAGCTGATTCTAAAATGTATGTGGAAAACAAGGAACCTAGAATACAGACTAAGTAATTTTGAAAATGTAGAACAAATTTGGAGTGACATTCTCTGATTTAAAGACTTACTATTAAGCTACAGTACTCAATACAATCTAACATTGCTTTATCAGTAGAGGCATGGATCAATGGAACAGACAAAAGAAGTTTCCCTTTCTAGCCAAGATACAGAAACAGGGCTTGAACTTACCCTCCCATCAGAAAGAACTATAGATCAGGACAAAATATATTAAACTACAATTTTCATGGCGTTGGACATCAGGCAATGAAGGACAATGATCCATGAGATATGGTGAAAAAATACCACATTAACACTAATCAAAAGAAAGCTAGAGTTTCTATGGTAATATCACTCAAAGTAGATTTCAGAGCAAAGAACACTACCAGGGATAAAGAAAAGCATTTCATAATAGTAAAAGATTCATCAAGAATACAGAACAATTGTAAATACTGAGGCACTTAATAACAGAGCCTCAAAACACATGAAGCAAAAACTGATAGAAATGCAAGGAGAAATAGGCAAATTCACAATTATACTTAGAGATTTCAATACTTCTCAATAATTGATGGAACAAGTAGAAAGAAGCGAATAATAAGGAAATGATAAGGAAACAGAAAACTTCAACAGCACTATCAACGGTGGACTAATTAACATTTATAGAATACTCCAATCAACTATTACAGAAAACACGTTTTTTTCAAGTATGTATGCAACATTTACAAAGATTGAACATATGACTGGTGATAAAATAAGTTTCCACTAAGCAAAACAATTCAAGTAAAAAATATGTTAATGCCTCATAACCCTAACAGAGGGCTTGACTGAGGAAGGGCCACACCATCCAGGGTAAGCCAACCTGGACCTATCTCTGAGTTTTTTCTGCTGGAGCTAGCAGACAAGTCAGGATTTTGTCTCTCACATCATGTTGTATATCTGGGGCCTCCAAGGGTCACTTTTTCCACCTCATAGAGGAAATCGATGAATGATAGAAAAAAACAAGCTCCACAGAGAGAAGCAAAGCCAAGAGGCAGGAAATAAGAAGAACTTTAAAAAGACAAACTTCAAAAAAATTTTTAGACTCTAGATTCAGTTATTCATGATACCATTCACGATACTGATTACTATATTCCACAGTTAAGGTATTTAATTTATTTAATTTTTAGCTTTGCTTATCCAGTTTGTTTTGGGTCTTATCACTTGAAACTCTAACGGTCCTAACTATAATGGTAACACTACGGCTCTGTGGGTTTTTCACATCTTCAACTGAACGCTGATCCACACACGGCAGACTTAAAGTGCCAAAACTCCCTGTGGTATCCCAAAAGGGATACACCTTTGGATTCAGACAAGCCAAGGCTGAACTGAATCTCGGCTGTATGTGTTGAGTACTAGCTGTCTGAGCTTGTGTGAGTTACATATACTTGAAATTCATATTTTATCCCCAATGTGGATAATAATATCTGTATTTTAAGGAAAGGCATTAATATAAGCTTATAGAATTTAGGAGACCTTTAAAGTTTAAAATTCGTAAGTGTAGCACAGAGCTAGCTAATATTACTCTGCTCTTTCAGATTTTTATAAATCTGACTTAAATCCTGTATTTATATAACTGATGGGAATTCTAATACCCCCTCTAAAAGTCTCTAGACTTCTTGGCTCCCAAAAAGTGAGTAAGCATCTGTGAAACAGAACTACTTTGTAACAGAACCCCACAAAGCACAGTCATAAATAAAAATATATAGAACAGGTGATCAAGTGTCCGGACTGCTCACAGTGGCTTGATGAGGAAGTATCACAGCACTGCCACCAGGTACTTTGCCAGAAGTTGAACAGGGTCTCCAGTGACTCAGGTCCCACAGCAGGGTGAATTCACTCAACTTTCAGTTGTCCATACCTTTATGGCTGTAAAGGCCAAAAGTAGGGGTAGAAACCAACTGGGCAGAAGGATTTGCTTAGATAGAGTAGGTCAAGGTAGTCAAGGCCCAGGGTTATAGACTAAGATAGTAAAAAACAGATGAAGCAGACATCAAGCCTATAACAAATTAACTCTAGGACTATACGTCTTCTGACCTCTGAGCTTATGATTCACTTGTGAATATTGGTGCCCAAACAAGGAATAGTTCTCTACAGATGGAGCAGTTTGTCTCAGTCCTTTATTCATCATCATCCCTAAAAGAAAACTTTTTAGACATCTTTTTCTTAATCACCCAACCCATGAAAATTTAATACCTTAGATATTGTGTGTATCTGTTTATATGGTCCCTTTGAAGGACCATAAGCCATTGCAATATCGGATATATATATATATATATATATATATATATATATATATATATATATATATATCGGCAGGCGGACTCTCAACCACTGCGCCACCAGGGAAGCCCAATATCGAAGATATTTTTGCCCCCCGCCCATGAAGACCAATTTTCACCGCTTGGGGGATGATACCTCCTACAATGAGAATGCATGAGACAGAATTTGTTCTTTGTTGCCAAAAATTAGGGGTCTGTTTTCTAGACACTATTCTGGCGTCTACTCTTCTGTCAGACCCCTTAGATTGTTTGGGATGGACTAGTGAGTTGGTCTAAAATGTTTGACAGAAGGTCAGGGAGGACAGGAGGTGGCGAAAATGGGTAGAACACTTTATGAGAAAAAAAACAAAGATAATAGCAAACAGTTATCAAGTGCTTTTTGTGTGTCAGCCATTTTACTGCTTTACATATAATATTTCACTCAAGACTCTCAAATTTCTCATGAGGAGCTTATTATTCTTTGTAAGTTATGAAATAGAGAGCTGATTCTTAGAGAGGTTTTATAACTGTCCAGGATCGCACTTCTTGTTTTGTTATCTGCTATACTTCAATGAGGAAGATGTAGAAGCCTCAGAGCAGTCAGGAAATAGGACGCATACAGTGGTGAGATATTTTCCATGAGATGGGAAACAACCTCATGCTACTGAGGATCAGATTTCACTGAGAGTAGCCTAGCCCAAATTTGGAACTAGAAGGACAACCAAACCACATCAGTCTGACTTGGTTGTGTATATTTTACAGGACCTGTATTTTATACAATAGGCTTAGATCTCAAAATCCTGAATTTTAGTGAGATGAATAGGGGAGAACCTGATGGTCCCAGATGTCATGATAAGGGACAGTACAGAGTGAAGCTTCAGCTTGTATGTAAGGGAATGTGTCCCCAAAAGACCTGTCACTGTAGTTAAATGCTGCTAGGGCTAAGAAGTAATACAAATCATCCAATTAATATTCAACCGATATCTAAGAGTTATGCTCAGTGTGTGATTCACGTCCTCCATTCACCCATTAGTATGGAGTCCTTATATCTTGGGTAAATGGACCTAAATGACTATGAGAAATGAGATGCTTTCTGAAATGCAAACTGAAGTGAGAACCACTTCATTTTCTCTTAGAAGCCTTCACCATTATAACAGTCTACATGCAGAAAAGAATCCCTTCTTCCTTTGAATATCAGGACTCTTTATGAACCCTTTCTTCCTTTGAGTATCAGGACTCTTTATGCGCATACCTCGTATTATAATTTTGCACTTTTGTTCTATTTCCCCTATAATGGTGTAGCAAACTATTGCCCAAAAGCCAAATTTGGCCTGCCATTTGTTTTTGCATGGCCCACAAGAAAAGAATATTTTTAAATCGTTGAAAAAATAAAAAGGATATTTTATGATGTAAAAATTACATAAAATTCAAATTTAAAATTTCAGTGTCCATATATTTAGATTTATTGCTACCAGCCACATTCATTCTTTTTTTATGTATTATCTATGGCTATTTTAGTGCTATCATGGCAGAGTTGAATAGCTGTGATGTAGAATGTATGGCCCACAGAGTCTAAAATATTTTCTATTTGTCCTAATACAGAAACAGTTTCCCAACCCCTGCCCTAGAAAACTGTAAATTTCTTGAGGTAGCAGCTATACCTGAACACAACTTTGATACCCCACAATGCCAAAAGCACTGTCTACAACAAAGTCAATGCCTACAAAATGATCGACTGTAACTTTGCTTTAGAGAAGTCTGAGAATAAAGATAACGTTGGTCAAATTAGAGGAAAAATATGACCTTTGTGACCTTGTAATTGAAGACACTGAGATGAAATTCAGAGATACTTTAGGCTCAGTGATGTCCACAGGTAAAAGGGGCACATTTGTCTATACCCATGTGGACTATTAACCTTCACCGTTCTCGGACTTCCCTGGTGGTGGAGTGGTTAAGAATCCGCCTGCTAATGCAGGGGACACGGGTTTGAGCCCTGGTCAGGGAAGATCTCATATGCTGTGGAGCAACTAAGCCCGTGCACCACGACTACTGAGCCTGCGGTCTAGAGCCCACAAGCCACAACTAATGAGCCCATGTGCCACAACTCCTGAAGCCCCCATGCCCTAGACCCCTTGCGCCACAACTACTGAGCCCATGTGCTGCAACTACTGAAGCTCGTGTGCCTAGAGCCCGCGCTCCGCAAGAAGAGAAGCCACTGCAATGAGAAGGCCGCGCACCGCAACAAAGAGTAGTCCCCGCTCACCACAACTAGAGAAAGCCCAAGTGCAGCAAAGAAGACCCAACACAGCCAAAAAAAAAAAAAAAAAAAAACCTGCACCATTCTCAAGTCTCACTCCTGTATCTCTTCCTCCTTCCCCTGTACTCTCAGCCACGGGTACTCCATCTTATTTCACAGAGAAAATAGGTGCTGGTGGAAACCCTTCAACTTCTGATCACCAATGCCCAAACGCAAATCAACCAAAAGCCAATCAACTGACTTAACAATGAGACCAAAAAAAAAAGAAGAGTGCCTCTTTTATACTCCTTGAAGAGAGTGAGAGGACCCACTATTACCATATTTTTTGTCTCCTTCCCTTACCTATCCCTTGTGTAATCCTTTCTTTCCCCTCTTTTACCTTATTTAGGTTTATCCTCAGAGACAAGGTACACTCACAATGCCAGCTCACAAGATTTACAGAGATTAAGTAGGGTTTTGGTGTCTGTGTGTGTGTGTGTGATGGGGAGGGGAATACAAGAAGGCCTTTAACGTGGAGACTTGAGAATAACATCTGCAGAGCAGACTGACCTATCCTGATAACACAAAACCAAAGCTGTATTATCGTTCACTGGCTTCTCCAAGAAAACTGCTTTTCTTAGATTAACTATGTCTTAACATTGTATTCATTTATTTCCTTGTTTATTTGCTTATTTTTTCCCAAGATCTCAGAGAAAAGAAAGTTTGCTAAATTTTCAGAAATTACAGTTTTACCTTTTGAATGGTACCCAATATACATGCAATAGTTTTCTTATTAAATTATTCATATGCTAATTAGCAGTAACTGAATCTCATATTTTTCTTAAATAATGTCATTGTGTACAAACAACCCTCGATTATATCCTTATCATGGTAAAATATGACTTTGGTCGATGTTTCTCCTCTCATTTATTTCCATTACTCAGACAGAGTCTGTACACCCACATGCGGTAGGTCATGCACAAAAACATTTTAATCAGCGTCGATAGCAGCGCCCTCCTTACGATAGTGTCTCACACAATTAATGAACGTGACTATACATGCCACACAATATTTTAAGTGAGTGTTCAAGTATGAAAATGCATTTTGTTCCCAACGGAAATACAATAACCTCTTTAAAATGTGGTTGAATAAAGTCAGTGTTCCAAGGTACGATCCAAGAATGGGTCAATGATTACAACAATTTTTCATGCTATCAAAAACAATAAATGATATTTTCCTCAAATACTCTGAGGCCATGTGAATGGATACTGAGTGGTTAACAGTGGGAAGTTCTATTACAGCAGGGCTTAATTTCTCTGAACATGCTGCTGTGACATGAAAACACCCTTACATCCCACACCCCAACCCAATCACTCAGCCTCCTACCCGGTACCACAAGCACACATTTTGTCATCTCCTTCCTGGTTGCCAGGGCAATGCAGTAACAATGCTTCATATCTGAGTTGGGTGGGAAGCATACAAGCAAAGCTCTTTTCTCTAAGTGATGCTCATGATTCATCAAGTTGCCAGTTTTGACGTTAATCCAGATAATTGCCCTAGTAGTTTCTGAAAGGCCCCCTTCACCTCCTTATTCCTCAGACTGTAAATCATGGGGTTCAGCATGGGTGTCAAAATGGCATAGAAGAGAGAGAGCAACTTCTCCTGAAAGACAGAAGGGCTGGAGCGTAGTTGGATGTAAGTGAAAATGGCCATGCCATAGCAAAGGACAACTACTGCGAGGTGAGAGGCACAGGTGTGGAAGGCTTCCTTTCTCCCCTCTGTGGACTGGATCTTTAGGGTGGTGGAGATGATCTGGATGTAGGACAGGAGAACCAAGCAGAAAGGTGTCATCAGCAGAACAATACTAGAAACCATGATTGCGATCTCATTGGAGGAGGTGTCCACACAGGCCAGCCTGACCACAGCTAGGAGTTCGCAGGATATGTGATCAATATACTTGTTGTGCCCATGGGCAACTGAAAGGTGATAGTGGTCCGCATGAGAGAGTTGACAGAGGCACTGATCCAGGATGTGATGGCCAACTAGTACAGAGCCCTCCATGCATGACGACCAAGTATCTCAGGGGGTCACACACAGCCACATAGCGGGCATAGGCCATCACTGCCAGCAGAACTAACTCAATCCCACCCAGGCCCAGGGAGGAAAATAACTGGGCTGCACAGCTCACATATGGGATTCCTTTATGTTCTGCGAGAAAATGCACCAGCATCTGAGGGACAATGCTTGTGGCATAGGAGACATCAACAAGGGAGAGGCTGGTGAGAAAGAAATACATGGGAGTGTGGAGTCGGCTGTCCAGTCTGATCAGAATAATAATGAGGAAGTTCCCCCGCACTGTCACCAGGTACATAACCAAGAACAGGACAGAGAGAGCAACTCGAGTGTCCCAGTCACTGGACAGGCCAAGGAGAATGATTCTCTCACCAAAGTATGGTTATCTGCTCCCATTTAAAAATGTGAGGATTATTAATCTGCAGAGAGAGACAGAAATAACAGAATCTACTGAATCACAGAACCATAAAAATAACTTTTATCAGTACAAACTATATACAATTGGCCACCCTTAGTCAGATGTTTCACATCACTCATGGGCCAAGATGACAGGCTTCATCCTGATATACACTGTATCCATTCTGCATCAGAGAACGGGACAGCACCTTCATAAGGAGTTGACGTTGTCCCTGGGAGGCCCAGTTAAAGCCTGAAGATAATGCATTACAATTTTAGGAGCTGCACATCTTTACCAACTTGCCTAAGTTTCTAGGGCAAGGGAAGGATGGTAGATAACAATGACAGGTAAATTGATAAACAGTGAAGAAAAGCTTGGTAGGAAAGTTACAAAAACTACCTTAAATATGTCAACTAGACCCATTATGATGTATAAAAGAAATATTGAAAAGAGGCAGGGGCTTGTGAAAAGATCTGGAATCAGAGAATCTAGGTTTGAAAACTGATTTTATTTACCAGCTATGTGATGTGGGTTTAGTGACAAACTTTTACATATGAAACAGGTAATATTATACAACTCATAAGTACATTTAAGCTCACATGTAGGTAATTTATGGAGAAAGTACTCTGTGAACTATTACTTGTAGCAGTACTGTAGTAGTATGGGTATTAGTAGTCATATGATCTCTGCCTTGGCGTAAATAAAGTAGCAAACATGTTTTTCTCATGTAACTCCCCCCTCAACAATTCAGTCATAAATAATATTGGAGGCAACTTTTAATAGAACTGAGGGCTTAGGAATAGCTGGGTCACTTTGAGGACCTGGGGACCATCTGTCTTTCTGATAGCCTTGGGTCTCTTGAGCCTCAGTGAGATACAGTGGGGTAGCTGATTGTGATTGTACCTTGTTCTTTTCATTTTTCTCCTTTCAACTTGCTGCTGTTAAAAATCTACCCTTTTATATGGGCTCAAAATGAAGGAAATGAGAGTGTGAATGCTTGACTTTTTATTTACAAAAGAGAAAGGGAAGCAAATGTTTAAATACCTTTCTTTTTTTTTTTTTTGCTGTACGCGGGCTTTCAAAAAAAAATGAATAGTCTTAGGTTAAAATTAATCAAGTACCATACCAACAGAAGATATTTCAGCTATTTTAATAAAATACTTTGCTGTAAAACATAGTATAATAATTCTACAGATAATAAATTTTAGAAATAAGACAGGACAAGATTGTGGATTGTGTGGGAATTCTTCTGCTCAGGATGAACTTAATTCTGTATACATTTAGACATCATAGATCTGTTTGTGCATGAAAGTGATGTGAAGAAATTTGTTTTGCATGATTAACGTGGAGGCAGTGTGTAGGATGTGTGGAGTGGGTAGAGCTTACGTCAGGGAAATTTACAAGGAAGCCATTACGCTTCATAAAGTGGGATTGATGAGGGCAAACGTAAGTGTGAATGAACACTAAATGAAAGATGGAAGATATGTAATTAAAGCAAAGATTTATTTATTTGAGGCTTAAATAAATGAGTATTTATTCTATGGAGTGGTGAGGAAGAAGAAAAAAATCAATCATGATGTGTTAGAAGAGTGGGAGAACTTTTAGTTCCATTGTCAGACATGAAGAAGTCAGGAAGGAATACAGCATGTGGGGAGATGAATGGAGATGTTCGTGAGATATTTATGAAATATTTTTAAAATTGTTAGGAAAAGCATCTGGAGCTTTGGAGGGAAGTCTAGGAGGTAAATGTAGAATTGAGGGTGAGCTACATATAGCTGACAATATTACTGTAGTTTGAAATCAAAAACGCTTCAAGAAAAGAAAACTACAGAAAGAAGAGTATTAACTGTGAGCAAGAAACTTACAAAGTTCTCATGGTAATGGGGTAGGAGAATTTAGGAAAATTACCCAAGAATGCAGATGAGGAATAACAGATTGGAGGAAAATCCGATCAAAAGTGAATGATAGAGTTGAGAGTTGGAAGGAGGAATTCGTTAACACTGTTAAAAGTTAGCAATGAAAATGAAATGGAAGTTTCTGAGTTTGATGCCTAGAAGGCCATGAGTGACCTTTAAGAGTACAGTTTCTAGGGATTAGTGAAGGTGAAAACTGCTTAAATGAAGAATGTTTTGAGGAAATAAACCCAGCAAGTGGATACCAATCATTTGAGAACTCTGGATGTGAAAGAAAGAAATAATTAGAGTGAAAAATAGCAAAGATTCCTCTCTCCATGGTGAGAGGCATGTATATTTTTTATAATGAGGGAAAAGGAGTCCATCAGAAGCAGGAGAAACCCCAGCATGACAAACAGACTAAATGAAGAAATAAGATCCTGAAAGAGAGAGAGAGCATGGAATCAAAGGTTAGATCAATTATCATCACCAAATAACGGGTACCTGCCCTAATTCAGTCATTAGTATAGGAATGTTGGGTCTTCAACTGCTTAATTTCACCGATGATCCTTTCAGTAGGCCAATATTATCCACATTATATACATGAAGAGTAGTGAGACTCAGAGAGGCCAAGTGGCTTGCTTCAGGAAGTGGAAGAGAATGAATTCAAAGCAGAAACTATTAGACTCCAAAGCTCATACCTGCACTCAGCGGCACTGTCACCTGTGTGTAATGAGGCACAAGCTGTAGTGGAGAGACGTGCAGGGTGAGTAAAAGGAGCACAGGGAAGTCACTGGCTGGCATGTTCTCCAGGCGGCTTGCACATGCACCAGGGGAAAAAAATGATGTGATGATGATCTGTTTTGTGTCATTTCCTCTATGCATGGGTTAAGTCTTTGAACACAGGTAAACGTAATATTTGCCTTGAAACACCAACATCTAGCCAAGATGAGACTTTATAGATATTTGCCAAATTAACAGAAAAAGAAACATCTACTTTCTGCTGCAGATCTGCTATATATTCAACAACGGTAACATATTTTTTAAGTTAAATATTTTCTTGCAGTCTTACAATTATATTTGAAGGCCTTCTTTGAGGCAAGTAGATGTTATTTCAGCCTGACCATGTTGAAGAAAAGCAAAGTGAGGGGTGGTGGTAGAAGTATCTTGATAGAGCAGTGGAGGACATCAGGTTTGTGGACATTACAAAAGAGGTTTATGAAAATTTATGTATCTGAATCATGAAATATATGGCCATTTCTAGACCTACTTGCTTTGTTTTGTCCTTTAAGAGGTTTTCAACTTAAAAACAGAACAATTATTTTGCCAGCAAAATGGGTTTATTTGGGAGAGGGTTTATTGCAAGAGAAATCGCAATTCAGGACATGCAAGCTGTAGCAGAAGCCATAAGCAAGTCCCACAAAGGAGAGGAACCTTATAGAGTAAAAGAAGGATGTTGGGAAGGGTTGTTTTGAACCAAAGTCCTTTGGAGGAAATTGAGAGTTCAGGGTTGTGATGGTTTCTCACTGGCTAAGTTGCTAGGGTAATCGGTTACTTACAAGAGATGCAATGTGTGTATCTTCTCCTATTGAGGTTTGTAATTGATGATTCTTTCCTGTTGATGATTCTTCCCTGGGGCCTGTAACTGACAATTCTTCCTGTAATTTACACTGATGGTCTGCTTGAGACTCCCTATCAAGCCTCCCTTAGTCAGGGTTTTCCTTTATTAATTTTCACACAGGTTAAGAGAGTTGAAGCATAGACAATATTCACTTTTCTGCTCAGAGACCCTACCCCAACCCCTAAGGGTTTGTGGATGACACAAGCAGCTCTGTTTCTGCCCTCAAGCAAGCCCTCTTACTGCCTTATCTCCTATTTTCCTTTATTTTGTACTTTATTTTGTACACTGCAAGAAAAGCTAGTGAATTAGGCAGGCATGAGAAATAATAAGAATGAATCAGTCCTATAAAAATTTTTTTAATGTAAATGGATTCTTATTAATATTCAAAATTGACATTATAACATACAATTCTATTGAAAAAGCACTTTCTGGGTTAAAGAAAGCAAAAAGTCAACTCCATTCCTCTGTACATCTACATGAATTCATACCTCCTTCTCTGCCTTCGACAGAGTAGCCCCCATTTGCCGCAACTAGAGAAAGCCCACACGCAGCAACAAAGACACAATGAAGCCAAAAATAAATTAATTAAACAAAAGACTGAGACCCTTACAAATGACGGAGGGATGAGGAATGTCACAGAAATTATAGGAAAAATCACGCATGAGGTTTGGAGAGCAAAGACCAACTCCTCACGGTTAAAATATAACCTTTGTTGAACCTACTTAAACGTTCCTCCACCTGCCTTCTCCCATTATTCTAGTTGTTAATACAACAAATAGAACCAAAATGCCTTCTAAAATGAAAACAGAAAATTAGTTTTCAGATTCCTAATACAACATATTTTATATAATTTAATACAACTAATTAGTTCAATTTAGTCAGTTATGATTTTTTTTTTGTTTAAATACAGAAAATGTGTCCATTTAAGCTTAAACCTATTTGACCTCTGTGTTGGGATTCTAAACAGTCTTGGATGGGACAAGTGAAAGCCCTGAATAAAGAAGGAGAACACATAACTGTGGGTCCCACATATTTATATACCTGCAGATATGTTTATTTCATGCTGATCAAAAGAAGCTAGTCACATCTTTATAAAGCTGAACTGTCCATAGCAATGGCACTTTCAGTTAAAGAAAGAGTTCTCTGACTCGTGACTCAAGAGTTGGCTGATGTAGACACTGAGTGTATCCATCTTGAGAAGTAGTATTTGCATCATCCTCAGGGCCCAGGGCCCTTTGGGTGGCTGATATCTCAAATATGAGTTTGACATGCTGAAAGAAGATGGGATTTATTTTTAATTTTTATTTTTGTTTGTTTGTTTTTGCGGTACGCAGGCCTCTCACTGCTGTGGCCTCTCCCGTTGCGGAGCACAGGCTCCGGACGCTCAGGCTCAGCGGCCATGGCTCACGGGCCCAGCCGCTCGGCGGCATGTGGGATCTTCCTGGACCGGGGCACGAACCCTTGTCCCCTGCATCGGCAGGCGGACTCTCAACCACTATACCACCAGGGAAGCCCCAGAAGAATGAATTTTTCTTTTCTCTTTGGGGTCTTGTTAACCTTTTTAGCCTGATATGATTACTTGAATTTTTACTTAAGCCCAATTTTTTAAACTCAGTTTCTCAAACATGTGCAACCTAACATTCACTTTTGGTGACATATTTTATTATGGTTTCATCCTGTGAATTCTCACCTTCTTTGTATTTCTTGTTCCCTGTTACTAAGACTAGGGTTTTCTTTTGCAGTAAAATTCCCTCTGTCTGGCAAGTCTCCACAGTGCAGTCCCTACAGCCAATTCTAGAGGAACCAAGCCTGGGATGGGAGGAGACATAGATCCTAACTCCAATTCACTCCCTAAGTGCTGAAGGTCTTTGCATAAACCATTAATCGCCTTACATCTTAATTTATCTGTTATTAAAAGGAAAAGCATAGTATCATGCGTAGCAAACCCTTCAGAAATAATTGAGACAGAAGGCTTTAAAGCAATTAATAATTTATCTTTTCTTGTCTGGAAATGTAATATGTTAATATTCCCACCATCTGCTAGTTAATACCTAACTAAAGATTTTATAATTCTGGGCTTTTTCCTTTAGTGTCTTTGTCTCTTTACAACAGTACTAAACCTGGGAGAGGTCTGTTGAAAAATATTATACCCAAGCCTCACGCTTTCTGCAATGCAGAATTATTTTATTGTATAATTTGCTATGATACTTAGAATAAGATTTCACCAGTCATGTTTCATATCCCTAATCCAAAGTCCCTAATAAGTCACATAATTTCACACTCGCACATGCTGTTGATGCCTCTCAAATATTAATCGGTGTCTAACAAAATAAACATCTCTGTTACCATCTATGTCTAAGTGGATCTAAAGAGCTTTCCCTTCCAACAAAGAGGTGGACCATGTAGAATAGAAACCCCCAAATTCCTTGGGCTCCAGGCTCATAAGTCATCTGGGACTAACTGTGATTGCGAAGAACACTACTGGGAGGAAGCTGACAAGAGCTCCAAAAACAGCTCCAACACAGACCTAACAGCTTTGGCAGCAGTTGCGCTGGCCAACGTTGGGCCAACAGATTCCCCTCAGGAGCCCCATGCATTAGAATGTTAACTGCTGCCCCCATTCCCAATTCACAAGAGCAGGGCCTCCATGCTGCCCTTCTCCCTGTGGAAGGCTGTTCTCCATCCTTCTCCCACCAACATCTTCATTATAGCCTTAATTCACTCTAAAAAGAGAAGCAGCTTACTGAGGCTTTAGTATGTTCTCCTATAACCCAAGTCAAACTTTAGTCTTCAATGCCCCAATCTAGGGAGAAGTGATGCGGCTGCATCTAATTCTAGTGTAAATACCATTTCTCCCCTTTTGGATCCAGATGCCCTTATTTCTTCTCCTAGAGACAGGAGAGAGGTACACCTCAGTCCCCTGATGTACGTGCAGTCTCATGGGCTTCTGTGAGCACTGGGAGTATAATGGACATCCTAGTACATTTCTCATAGTACTACGAGCTCAGAAAATAGACATCAGCATTAAATAGACAGATTTTAAAATCCAGCTCTACAGAAAGTTGATAAAGGGAGCTTCAGCAACTACTGAAAAAAATGGAAAAGCAATAAGGTCACCCAAAATCCTTAACACAGAAGGGTGAAACTTCTACACCTCTTTAAACATTTTTTCAGGCTTACTGGTGTATAATTAACAAATAAAATTGTAAAATATTTTTTGTGCACAAAGTAATTATTTGATATATGTATACATTGTGAAGTGATTCAAACTATTTTTTAAATTAAATTTTGTATTTTAAAATCATTGTGGATTTACATGCTGTTGTATTAAATAATACGGAAGTATCACTTGTACCCTTTTCTAGTTTCCCCCAATGGTAATATCTTGCAATTTATAAATTTATAGCTTTACATGTAAGTCCATGGCCCATTTAGGTTAATTTTTTAAATAAGCTGTAAGACCTATGGAGCTGCTTTTTTTTCTTTGGCCTATGGATGGATGGCCAATTGCTCCAGTACCATTTGTTGTAAAGTCTATCTTTCTCCATTAAATTGCTTTGGACCGTTGTCAAAAATTAGTACGGTACATACATGTATTTATTTCTGGGTCCCCTATTGTGTTCCACTGATCTATGCATCTATCCCACATAGATGGGATACCACATAGTCTTTATTACTGTCGATATATAATAAACCTTAAAACTGGATAGATTGATTCCCCCCTCATTTTACATTCCTTTTTCAAAATTGCTTCACTATTCTACTTCCTTTGCCCGTCTATATAAATTTTAAAACAGTCTTCTGTATACGTACAAAAAAACTTGGGCTTTTGATAGGAATTGTGTTTAGCCTATATATAAATTTGTGGAGAATTCAAATCTTTGCTGAGTCTTCCAATCTGTGAACACAGTATCTCTCCATTTATTTAAATAATTTTTATTTCTTTTATTTGCAATATGTAGTTTTAAGCATATAAATTCTGTGTATTTTGTCAGATTTACATAAAATTATTTCATTTTTGAGCTCTTGTAATTGGTATTGTATTTTTAATTTCAGTGTTCACATATTTATTGTTAGTATATAGAAATACAATGGATTTTTGCTTCTCTTATATCCTGTGGCCTTGAAGAATCAATTACTCTAGGAGATTTGCATAGATTTCTTGGGATTTTCTAGGTAGACAATAGAAACTGTCTAGTAGGGACAGTTTTATTTCATCGTTTCCAATCTGCATGCCTTCATTTTCTTTCTTACTTTACTGCATGGCTAGATGCCTAGCACTATGTTGAATAAGAATGTTGAGAGCAGATGTTACCACCCTATTCCTGATCTTAGGGGGAGATCATTCATTTATTATTTAGTATAGTGTTAGCTGTGGGCTTTTTGTAAATGCTGTTTGTCAAGTTGAGGAAGTTGCTCTCTATTCCTATTTTTTGAGGATTTCTATTATGAATGTATGTTGAGTTTCATCAAATGTTTTTCTGCATTAGTTGATGATTATGTAATTTTTCTTTCTTAGTCTATAAATATTGTCTATACATCGATTTATTTTCAAATGTTGAACCAGACTTGCGTTCCTGAAATAAACTCCACTACGCTGTATATTTCTTTTTCTATATTGATGTATGCTATTTGCTAATACATTGTTAAGAATGTTTACATCTATTTTCAAGAGATATATTGGTTTGTGGCTTTATGTGTCATCTTTTTTATGGTTTTGGTATCAGGATAATACTAGCTTCATAAAATGAATTTGGAAGCACTTCTTTCTTCTAATTCTGGAAAATATCACAAGAATTCGTGTTAATTCTTCTCTGTCTGGTAGAATTTTCCAGTAAAACCATATGGGTCTGGAGAGTTATTTGGGGGGAGTTTTTACATTATGAATTCAATTTTCTTAACAATGAGAAGATTAAAAGGAGAAGGGTACCTCACTACAGCCAGGTAGGGGTGAAAGTCTAGGCTCTCCACATAGTTTCCACTGATGCCCAGGTGGAGAGGTAGCTCACTGCTGGCTGGCATGGAGGAAAATCCTGGCACCCTACTTGGTCATCTCTAACACAACCCCAACAGGAGCTCTGCAGAAGGTCCTTGCCTGAGACTTGGGAACAAAGGATGAGCCTAAGACTGAGAATCAGAACGAGAGAAAAGAAACCTCTACCCCCATCAAAACTATGTGCCGGGGTTTCCCTGGTGGCGCAGTGGTTGAGAGTCCGCCTGCCGATGCAGGGGACACGGGGTCGTGGCCCGGTCCGGGAAGATCCCACATGCCGCGGAGCGGCTGGGCCCGTGAGCCATGGCCGCTGAGCCTGCGCGTCCGGAGCCTGTGCTCCGCAACGGGAGAGGCCACAACAGTGAGAGGCCCGCGTACCACAAAAAAAAAAAAAATAACTATGCGCTGGAAGGCAATGGAGTGACAATTGTTAAGTGCTGACGAAAAAAGAAAAGCTGTCAACCCAAATTTCAGAGAAAATATCTTTCAAAGATCAAGAAGAAATAGGAGTTCATCAGAAAAAACAAAAACAGAACTTATTGCTAGAAAACCCACACTACAAAAAAGTTCTTGGAAATTTGTCAAAGGGAACATAATACCAGACAGAAATCTGGATACACACAAAGACATGAAAAGTGCTGAAATGATAAAATTGAGGATAAACATTAAACTCATTTTTAGAAAGTTTTAACAGACGACTATATAATAGAGTCTAAAGCAGGGTCCACTCAGTGTTACCTCATGCGAAGGACACAGGGGCAGCATGTGGTCTTCAGCCTCTACAGACCAGACCATCGCAGGGTCAGATCCAGGCTGGAGATTCAGTGTGCTTCTAATATAGTCTGCTTTTAATTTGGTGTATCCCTGATCTAATACCTAAATAGTACAAAGAATATTTCTAAAAATTAGGATGCAAGTGGGAGAAAAGTAGTCATATGAACATTTAATGGATAATTGATGATTTAAGGAACTATTGTTAATTTTATTAAGTGTAATAATAGTATTTTGGTAATAAATTTAACAAGTCTCTGTCTTTTAGAGGTACATAATGAAATAGTGCTTCAGAATAACTGAAGGAAGGAAAAATGGTGGTGTTATATATAAAACAAGATTGGCCATGATTTGATCATTGTTGAAGCTGAGTGTTGTACACATATAAACACGGAGATTCATTACTATTCCTTCTGTTTCATAGATTTTTTAAATTTTGTATTAAAAATTTCTTTAATCGTATCAAGAGCCAATCATTTTAATGTAAAAATGAGTAACTCCTTATATATTAATGACATAAAATGGATTCCAAGATATGTTGAAGAGTAAAAAAAGTAAGATATAAAGCAGTCTGTATGTGTACAAATTGTGTTAGAAGGGCTATTTGTATATACATACATACATACAAACTGTGTTTGCTTTGGAAGAAGACTACAGTGAATGTGTAGAAAAGATTTATGTTTTATAATATACCCTTTTGTACTATCAGAAAATTCTGTCAGCCCCAAGTAATTCAAAATAAAATAATATGTTCTAAAAATCAATTTTCAAAATCTTGGCTCTATCTCCTACTTGCAGTGTGGCCTTAAGACGTTTCTTAACCTCTCTGGGCCTCAGGTGCCTCTTCTATAAAGTAGGGATAATAAAAGTGTTTTCTCCAAAAGACAATGTACTAAATGAGTTAACAGTGAAAAGTGCTTCCAACCACGGCTCATAAGAACTCAAAACTCATAATTTTACTTGGATTCTTCAGAAAAATAAATAAGGAAATGGTCTAATGCTTAAGAGATTCAAAAGTTTTACCATGTAGCCCATTACCCAGGTGGAAGAGTCTATTGAAAAATTCGGATATTTCCAGCTGGGAAACAATGTTTTGTGAGAGTTTTGGGTTGTATACACTGTAATCCAACGGCTCTCAACTGGGGGTGATTTTGCTCCCCAAAGGGCTTGCTTTGCAGACAACCTTCAAGGATGCCTTTATGGTTATTAAATTCTGAATCAGATTTTTATTCTCAAACATTTTTAGCGTCCAACTTTAAAAAACAAGGTTTTTCTTAATGGTTTTATTGTTTAGAATTTCCTCTTCTGTTGCTTCTGTATTGACAGCTCTCTCCTCTCGCCTACAGACCCAGAATGGCTTTCATAAGCAGCTACTAATTAGGAATGCCTGTAGCCTCCAGGTGGCCAGGAGGAATTTAATTTATCGGCACTGGCTGAGAAAATACCTCCCTGAAAAAACATAATGTCTACAAAATGAAAAAGAGAAAAACAGAAGTCAACAGATAGACTCTGTGGTACTCTGTGGTACACGATATTATGTTTCTACATAGGTAATGCCCACTCTCAACATTTCTGTTTTCTCAGAATGAACCTTGGTTGACTCTCTGAGTGAAGTGAAACAAGCAGTGAAGCTGGGTAAGGGTAAAGATATCATGGGACAGATGGTGGACCAAAGTCACAAGTACTGTGACCTCAATAGCAGTCACAGAAATAAGGATTCGGCATCTTCACACATTTTCTTCCTTGCTGTGTCCTGTGTGCACTTTGCACATCTGACCCATTTTCTTTTCATTCCCTTTCCCCCTCTCTGACATAATGTGTGTGCTCATGGTGCCGCATTTTTCACATTATCCCACCAATCACAGAATATCCAGAGAGGATTTTCACATTCTAGAGAAGAAGCAGGGTCCATCTAGGAATTCTGGTCTTAGAGATGGATGAGTCTTTGACACCACGGGAGAAGTCAGCTAGTGCACTTGAGTTGTGCATTGTGGCAGACGAATTTTTTTTACAGGGGAGGAGTTGTTAAGGTTATAAGAAGGAAATATGTTTTTTAACCCACATCTGAATATTCCCTCTCTGTTTGGGGTATCCTCCCTCATCAGAGACTAGAATGTTCTCAACATCCCTTGCAGCAGGGGCACAGGCGTGACCCAAGCTCCGTCGCTCAGGTGCTTTTGTGCCAGAATTTGGCACAAAGACCAGTAATGGTAGAGGGAGGAGCCGCCCAGAATTAAATGTGATAAGGTTGGCACTATAAGCTGTAGCAAGTCCAGCACACACCACAGTGTCCAGGCCCACGAAAGACTTTTTGGGGTGGTGTCTTCATGGAATCAGTCCTGCAGAATGATTTTTGACCGTTTTGCATGACACTGGTCAACTCCAAGCCTGATTCTCAGAGACTATGTGAGCTATTTTGTACCCCTTCATAAATGTGTTTTCTGCTTTAATTAGCCAAAGTTTGCATCTATTGCTTGCAACTATGAATACTGGATGATGATGATATATGTGGAAACTTGGTAAATAACAGGAGTGGTATAATGACTGGGGTTTTTTCTTCTTTCCAATTACCTGTTAAAATGCCATAAGAGAAGAAAGAAAAAGAGCAAGTTTCCTTTTTTGTTTGCCCATCTGATTTTTCTTTAAAAAGCTTGGACCCAGGCTATAACCACAGGGAGGAGACCCTCAAAGAAATGTTGCAAAGATTAACCCTTGAAACTTCAAGGCAGCAATCTCAGTTCACCATCTTGCCCTGACCTGAATGCACCAGCAGGACAGCTTTGCCCTATAAATGCATGACTCACCACAGACAATCAGGAAAATTACTTCCAGCTCCCTGAGCAATTGCCTCTGATAGTTTTCAACGCCTGCCTTCTGTCCCTGCCAGAGTCAATTTCCTAGCTTAAGCATCCAGAGCTAATTGACGAGATATATTTGGTTTGTTTTCCTATCTACCTTCCTTATCTGGAAAAATCTTCAGTATTTCCTGCCCTCAATCTTCTCAATCTTTTTGTCCCATCCACTTGAAACCCAGAATACAGCTTTAGATTCATAGAGGCATGCCTTTCCTAAAATCATGAAAACACCCATGACTAGTTCTTTCCAGTCCTAAAAGCCTTTTGATTTTTTTTTCTACAGGCATACCTCATTTTACTGAGCTTCCCAGTTACTGCATTTTTTACAAATTTAAGTTTTGGTGGCAACCCTGCATCAAGCAAATCTATCAGCGTCATTTTTCCAACAGCAATTGCTCACTTTGTGTCTCTGTGTCACATTTTGGTAATTCTTGCAGTATTTCAAAGTTGTTCATTATTACTGTATTTGTTATGGGGATCTGTGATTAGTGATCTTTGATGTTCCCACTGCAAAAATATTATGACTCGCTAAAGACTCAGATGATGATTAGCATTTTTAAGCAATATTTTTAAATTAAGGTATGTAATTTTTTTAGACGTAGTGCTATTGCACACTTAAAGGACTACAGTATAGGGTAAACATTAACTTTTATGTGCACTGGAAACCAAAAACTTCATGTGACTCCCTTTATTTCAATGTTCACTTTATGGTGGTGGTCTGGAACTGAACATGCACTATTCCCAAGGTATGCCTGTATTCATTTTTTAAAATTGTTTATTTTCTGTCTCTTCTCAATAGAGTAGGGACTTTTGCTTGTTCAATAATATTTTTCTAGGGCCATAACAGTGAAACTGTGCAAAAATTAAAATTGTATGTTAGGGTGCATGTGGCTATAAAGGGGGTGGCATGAGGAAGCTTTGTGGTGATGGAACAGTTCTGTACCTTGACTGTGGTGGTTACACAAATGTACACGTGATAAAAACAGCACAGAGGGCTTCCCTGGTGGCGCAGTGGTTAAGAATCCGCCTGCCAAGGCGGGAGACACGGGTTCGAGCCCTGGTCTGGGAATATCCCACATGCCACGGAACAACTAAGCCCATGCGCCACAACTACTGAGCCCATGTGTCACAACTACTGAAGCCCACGCGCCTAGAGCCCAGTGCTCCGCAACAAGACAAGCCACCGCAGTGAGAAGTCCGCGCACCTCAACAAAGTGTAGCCCCCCTCACCACAACTAGAGAAAGCCCGTGCGCAGCAACGAAGACCAAACGCAGCCAAAAACAAAAAAATTTAAAAAAAAACAGCACAGAACTATTTATACTGTACATACACACAAATAAGTGAATATAAAACTGGTGAAATCTGAACAAACTCTGTGGATTGTACCAATGTCTGTTTCCTGGCTGTGATACTGTAATATAATTATACAAGATGTTACCATTAGGGAAAACTAGGTAAAGGGTACACAGAAACTCTCTGTACATCTTTTTACAACTTCCTATGAATCTACGATTATTTCAAAAAAAATTTTTTTAATAATTGTTGAACGATTTAATTAATTAATTAAACCCAATTTGCAACTATGTTTTTAAAAACAGGAAAAGGAAGAATATATTTAAGGTTAAGAGTAGCTTTCTTTGGATCTTGTAATGATGGGAGGTTTATTTTTATCTTTCTACCTATCTGTTTAAATTCTTAATGGAAATATTTCACTTTTGGCTTTAATTTTTGGTCCATACCTTTGTTATTCCTTTAGATATTCTTTCGGTCTCCTACCACAGAAGGAGGCCTTTAAATAATCTTTGAAATTTAAAGATATCAACCTTCCTTCACCCACAGCCCCTAAACTGAGCCCCAAACTTGCGCTAAGGTGAAAGACCATCCATGGAACATGGTGAACCACATGGATAATTATGGAAGCTGTCAATTATAATCCCTTTAGACGGCCTTTTTAAACTGTTTTCCTTCCTCTGCCACTGCAGTGATCAATTTGTAGTATTTGTGGTATTTGAAGTTCACTGAAAGAACACATTTGATTTTGTTAGTATGACTAAAGGAAATGTTTTCTGCTTGCCCCATCCCCTGAAACAGAGAAGTTCTGAGGGCAGGCAGAAGCACGGTGTTCCTAATGCCACTGGAGAGCCCACGTCCATGACTAATTATCTCCATCCCCAGACAGCAGCTCAGCTTTTTAATTGTATGTATGTATTTTAATGCAAAACAACCTTCTTCCTTCTCCTGTATGCTCCTTTACCTGAAAGCCCCTTGGTGATAATTTTCAGAACCGTGTTGGAACTCGCCACCTCCAGCTGTGCAGGATGTGTCTGACAGCACTTCAGTGAGAAAGCTATGTCAGACTTGACCCTTTAAAAGAAGAAAAATCACATTTTAATAAGATTAAAATATTTTTAATAGTTTTGTAATTTCTTTGCACCCAGCTTTATGAGTTTCTTAAGCATAGGAGCCCCATGAGCTGTGTCTATAAATCTTGTTGAATCAGAAGTGTCTCCACAGAGAACGCCAGCTCCTCGGGCCTCCAGTGAAGCCCGGCAGGAACAAAAGAGGCCTCTATGGATAACAACTCTCCTTTTTAACTCTCTTTTCCTACTTTTTAAAACTGCAGGCTGTTTATCTGTCTCTTCATCACTCCTCTGACAATGAATCTCTTTCTAAGCACATTCTGAGTGGGAAGAGTAGCACAAAAGAGGGAGATTTTACCTCTAAGAGTTGCAGGAATATGGCAAATTTAGCTTAACAGGTGTCAAGGATGAGAGGACAGATGGAAAGTTCCGTGGGTGCGGGTGGGGAGGAAGGCAGTCTTTGAGCACTCATGTGGTTGGAATCTCGGATCTTTGTAAATGTGTGGAACGTAGGAAGGTGTGTCTCTGGGTTAGAGACTGTGAGCCCAAAGTGGGCAAAAGTTTTCTTGACGATTATCTGTTTCTGTTGCACTCCACCTGTGTTACTCTTGCGCCTTATTTCTCATCTCAGAATTTCACAGTCCTGACATATCCCTTTTTTCCCCCTAAGGCATGAAAACTGAGGTCCAGAAAAGAAAACGGACAGCATCACATAAGGAATCACGGATGGAGCACAGGCAGGAGTTCCCAAGTTTGCTACCTTCCATCTGCTCTTTCTGCTACATAACCCCTGGAGCTGAGTATACCCACCCCCGTTTACACATGTTTGAGGGACTGGAGATGGCAATCCGCCACCCAGCACTAATACATGTGGCATCCAGGCCCGGGTGCAGTCTCCACTCATGATGGCAGATGTGGATGCAGCTTTCCTCCCCCGTCTACTTTTACCATCTCACTTTCTTCCTATCCTCCCGTCAAGTCCTTCTCCTCTTTTGAAAATCAAAATTGCATTTTACATATGATTCCCTAACAACCTAATTTAGACAAATAATTCTAACACATATATTTTGTTTTTATATAGAATAAAAGGATTTATCTAATTAGTCTTCCTTATAAAGGGTTGTATAAACTTGAAGAAATATACTTTCTGCACAGTAATTTGTATGTTCAAAGTGAGATATTAGAAACCAATGGTACAATGTTCCTACATATGAACTGTTCTAGACTGAAGCAGACTAAAGAGATAATGACAATTAAATGCAACACCTGTTGCCATTTTACATATTCCTTTGTCTTTTATATTTCTAATAAAATGATAGTTGGTTTTCTCTACATTTTAAAGTATCCAATATCAAAAGAAACTACTGTCTTCTAGGCAGAGGAGTGAATCATGATGGAGTCACTATTGCCTGGGCATATGTAAATTTAACCAAATGAAATATAGGCCTTAATCGTCTTGCCATCTTTGTTGAGTTTTTTCACATAGAAAATAACACAAGCAGTTGAATTTTAAATTTAATTTGGAAGCTTAATTGTAGTTAAATTTTCTTCAGAGATATTGCTCTGAAATTCAACTTTCAATAAAAAGTCTAATTGAAATGAAGTGTTTGTATATAGAATAACACTTAAGTAAAGGTGTGGAGTATAAATTGATCATAAATGAAGCAAGTGTTCATAACAAGAAAAACTCACAAACTCCCATATTTCTTGTAAAGCAACAGGCAAGTGCTTTATAGGAACCTAATACAGGTAGATTTGCACAGATAGAGATGCATTTCATTTTGTCATCAAGATGCATGCAAAACCATTTCCAGCCACACATTCTAGGTAATTCCATTTAGAAGCATAGGTAGTGCCAAATTCTTCAGAGGAGATAATGGAATCTCCAAAGGTCAGGGAGGTTTTGTGATCAATAATGAGTTGGGCTGGTCTCTGATCCAAATGCACAACATCTATTTAACAAAATCATCCAAATGACTATTAAGACACTTTAAACTTCAGTACTAAAGTGAAATCCCTACAGGAGAGTAAAGTCTGTGATCTCATGCCCATCCAGTCTTCATGAATAACAAAAGTTGAGATGTCCTTTCCACCTGAATCCTCCCCCGGCCAAGGTGGGGTTTGCTGCATCTCAGTCCTCTCTGCCTTTAGGAGCAAGAGCCACCATCAGTTCAACCTGTCACCTTGTCCATCATACTCTGAGACTTAAGCTTGGGTCCTAAGATGACAGTCTCAGCCGTTCTATCTTGAGTCTCGTATTTCTCCCTGGCTTTGGTTTCCTTCCTCTTCCATTTCAATTATACATTAGTAAAAAGAACCCCAAATGGCTCTGAGGCCTGGTTATGCCAGTGAGTCAGTCAATTGTGTTTGACTCTAAATGCCTCCTGTCTGTGCCTTAGCTGAACCAGGTCACATTTTTAGAGACTTTATTATTGCCTTACAGAAAACTCTGTATATCTCATTGCATAATTAGAATGTTTTGGCCCATTGCCTGATAGACAGTCAGAAATCTGGTATACATTTTCTCAGTCCTCTCTATTTTAGAGATCTGTATTCTGACTTACATACGATCTCATTTCTTTAGCATTTCTTCTTATCTCAGAACACTTCTGTGGAGAGTGGGAATCCTGAAATTTTGCTGGATTGTGACTTTGTTTCTGGGATCTTTGAGTAAAGAGTACTCACAGAATTGTAGATCTTAGCACTGAGGGGCCTTCAGAGATGATGTGGTCCTGCTCCTGACTTCAGATAAGATCTTACTAGCCCCACCTGAAGCCAAGACAGCGCAAGAGACCTGCCTAGGGTCTCATAGAACAGACGGGGGATCAAGGCAGAAGGAAGTTAGGATTTACCCAATAAAATTAGGACATTTGGGGACTTATCTGTGGCACAGTGGTTAAGAATCCGCCTGCCAATGCAGGGGACCGGGGGGTTTTCGAGCCCTGGTCCGAGAAGATCCCACATGCCACGGAGCAACTAAGCCCGTGCACCACAACCACTGAGCCTGTGCTCTAGAGCTCGCGAGCTCTACTTGAAGCCCGCGCACCTAGAGCCCGTGCTCTGCAACAAAAAAGTAGCCCCTGCTCTCCGCACAACTAGAGAAAGCCCGAGCACAGCAACGAAGACCCGAACACAGCAAGACTAAATAAATACAAAATTTTAAAAAATTAGGACACTTGGTCGCTTCCATTGTATGCAAGTGTCCCGTGGTTCTTGGTGTCAAACCCTCAACTTCCTAAGAACCAAGGGCATTTCTATACAAAAACTATGCTTGTTCACTGCTGTCCCAAAAGGCCAGTTTACAATTAGATGCTTCCTCCAGACTTAGCTATAAAAGGAACAATATTATGATAATAACAGGTTAATGCCATTTTTCTATTTCCTACTGGTTTTCTTTCTAGTTCTGAGACTTGCAAATGACAGCGAGGGATGTATTCAAGCTGGAAAAGTGACAAAGGAAGAGGGAACAGAAACAAATCCTCACCAGGAAATGAACGACAAGTAAAGGGACAAAGTGAGCTTTGGTGCCTCTCGGGACAAATCCCCGCCCGGGGCAGAAGCCCAGGCCCACGGGGAGGATGCTAAGACCCGGCCCGAGGAAGCGAGCTGGAAGGCAAAGGGCCGGGAAAGAGTGACCTTCATTTTCAATCCAGCTGGGCGGCTGGGAGACAGAAGCAAAAACCTCCGCCGCAGGCAGCAGCAGGAACAGGACACATTAGACAGAGAACATATCATTGTGTGCTTGTCCTACCAGGCGCCCAGCAACACGGCAAACAAAAGACTGGCCTGCTCCCGGGTAAGTGTCCTCGGCACCGGCACCCGCTCCTCCCAAGAAAACCGAGGTCTGACTCCAGCGCCCACACCATGACTTCGTTTGGACAGAGCCTCTCTGGGGAGCAGAGGCGGCGGCTACATGCCCCATCAAGCCTCAGTGCACAGCTTCACAAATGTCCCCTTGAAGTATCTGGGCCGTTTTTAACCAATGTTCTGCCCCAGAAGTGTCACCAGGTTAAGCCCATTAACTATTTCCTGGCAATAAAAATAAAATCTGGGTAATAAAATAAGGCCTAACCTTTTTTTTTCCTTTGTACTTAGTCGGGTTTCACTTGCTCACAGGGGTCTACGTGCTGAAGCCTCGCACCCGGCTCTTCCGACCGGAGTTCCTAGGGCGGAAAAACTGCCGCCAGCACCTCGCCTCTGGCGGGCGTGCGCAGAAGTGAGGCGAACGACACTGCGTCCAAGATGGCGACCGGGGGCCGTGTGCAGAGAGGCTGCGCGTGACGGTGCCATCCAAGATGGCGACCGGGGGCCGTGTGTAGAGAGGCTGCGCGTGACGGTGCCATACAAGGGCGGCAGCGGGCGTGTGCAGAGATTCCTGTGCCCGGCACTGTCCTCTGCAGTCGTGAGCAGCAGATGTATCAACCGCAAATCTGATTTTAGGCTAGTAAATCTTCCTAACGCCCCCATACACTAGCTTATATTTCAAAATATGCCTCTGTCTCGTTTTAGGCTCTACATGTGTTGGACTCCGGGAAGGAGAGAAAGTAGAGAAAAGCCCATTAGGCCACACATGTTTCAAACTATACCAAAACGGATTTCAATCAACATGTGGAAATAGTACATAATGTTTAGAAAAGAAGATATTCAGTCCATTGGAAGTCCAGATGGATACATTTATGTTGAGCTGAAATATATCAAACATTTCTAGAGGATAATTTGGCACTATGTATCAAAAATCTTCTAAAGGCTATGTCTTTGGGCTCATTACTTCTGCTTCAAGGAATCCATCCTATAATCAGAATGCAGATCAAGATGTAAGTAAAACAGATGTTTTTAACCAGACGCTTTTGACTAGCAAATTTCTGGAATAACCTAATTTCAAAATGGAAAATAATTAAGTATAATTTCAGTAAATGAGTTGAACTGTTATACAGCTATTAAAAGAATATGTTTAAAGAATATTTAATGACATGGTAAAATGTCCAAAATATAAATCATGGCGAAAAGAATACAACATAGAACTGTACACAATACACACGATAATTTCAATTTTATAAATATCTGAATATACATAAATCTAAGATAGATACCTATATAGATATAGATAAATTAAAATTGATTAGCATGTTAACCACAATTATCTCTAATATTGGGAATGCATATATAGGTGACAAATATTTTTGTTCTCTGATTTTTGGTATTGTCCCAATTTTCTGTAATGAACGTGTGGTAGTTTTATAATCATGAAAAATATGTTATTTTAGTATTTTACAAATAAACCAAAATATTGACAAAGCCTTATTCATGTCTAGATTCTATAAAGTTAACATAGCTTTGGTAGTAAACCTGGCAAAGTTAGAACAAGAAAACAAACCCATAGACCAATTTGTCCCCAGTTGGTATTCCACAGAACTCTGTCCCTAGCTATCCCAGAAAAAAAGAGTTTCATTTCTAAATAAATATAAATAGCTTAATAAATGTATAACAGCTTAATGAAAACAGAATTTACTATAACCAAGTACATACATTCCTCCAATGTAAGAAGTTAAAATCTAGAAATCTACTGGATCACTAAGAAAGAAAACAGAAAAAGTTCAATAAGATGCTTCACCCATTCCAGATTTTATATATTTGGGTACACTAAGAAATAAAAAGATACTTCCTTAACCTGATAAATATTATATCAATTTTAAATCAATAACTAATATCATTCTTGATAGTTTCTTTTAAAAAAATCAGTAGCATTCCTTCAGACTAGCAATGACCAGTCAGAAAATGTAATGAAAACACACACACACACACACACACACACACACACACACACTATTTTAGTTGGGAAAAAAGCAGGATATAAATAGGATTTATACCCTGAAGCCAAACCCTCACATAATCACAGTGTTTGCATACCCAGGTTTGGGTTTGACCTCTTCAGCCCTGCTGCACCTGCCATTGGAAGTGCATCAGTCACGTTGGTAGGTTGCACCATTTCTAAGGGATGTTTTTTAGTTAATCCCCATGGGTATCTAACTTAGTGAGGATGTTAATTTTTCTATCCATAAGCAAATCAAAACATAGAGGTTTGGGGTTTTGTTTTGTTTTGTTTTGTTTTGGGCAACAGCAGAGATTGAGGGCAGAGGATACCTTCTAGATAAAGAGGGTCACCATGAACATGGATTGACCATTACTAGACCAGACATGGAGACCCTAGAGTGTGATGGGTTCGGGGAAGAACTTGCAGGGTTGTGAAGAACTTAAGGGTTGTGGGTGGGTTGAGGAAACAGGCTTCCCTTACATCCAAGGGTCTGTTTGAGTCTCCTGCCTTTCAAAACACACAAGTCTAGGTCAGCTTCCAGCCCCTCTGGGACTTGCTGACCTAGTATTCAGGCCCTGGTTTAAAGGGATGAGGGTAGAGCAGCTGGCTAGCTCAAGATGGATGGATGGGTTGAGAGGCTTCCCCTGTCCCAAGCTCTGTTGAGGCAGACCCCTAGTGTCTTCAGGATCTGGGAGCTTTCTCCAGTAATGGCCAGCCTAAATCTGACTTGCCCACGGTCACATGCCTAAAATCCAGGCCCTGAATCTGAGGGAATGGGGGCCTGGGAAGAAGCTAGCTAGAGGAAAATGAGTGGATTTGGAGGCTCCCATGCCCCCAGGCTCTGGTAGTGCCATCAGCAGTAACTTCTATAAGCCAAGGAATGTCTGAGAGTGCCTCCCCAAGAGTGTCCCAGCCTGAGCCTGGACCAAAAAAAGTGTCAAGACTTTTTTTGTTGCTTTTGGATCCTGCTTTAAAATAGATTGTTTTTCTTCCCTTAGAAGGATGTTAGGTTATTTTTTTTTCTTTCTTCAAAACACCTTATTTGAATTTCTAAATGGGATTTAAAGAGAGACAGACAGACAGAGAGCAAGAGAAAGAGACTGCAGATTTAGGGTAGAGAGACTATTTGAGAGACTAGGAGAAAAATGACCCATAAAACTTTTTTAAGTTAATGTAAAAAGTGTGATCACTTGAGAATTCTATAAAATAAAATAGATGAAATCTTTCCAGAAACGTGTTGCTTAGCATAAATGCTTACTTCTGTTAGATGGCAGCTGTAGGAATTTCCAAGTAAAGATGGCAGAAGGAGGCCAGATCACAAAATTCCCTTCCATCAATATGTAATGAAATTAATTTAAAGAAAGGTGTAAGAGCTCAAAAGAAATATTTCTTATCATACAGCAAAGAAGGAATGGGGGCACAACCTCATTTCATAAACTTCTGAAAGTGAATATAATTTAATAATAAATGCATGGCCCTTGCTATATACCAGGCTCTCTTCTAGCCATGTCTTATATAAAAATGGGTATTTGAAGCCAGCTTCCAGATCCTGCCTCTACAAAAAATTAGATTTCGGTTCATCCTAGAATAATGTTTAAACACTACCCTCACTCATGTTGCTAACAGCCCCAGCAGAGGCTGAGAAATTGTACTGAGGGAAGAAGGTGAGTGTATAAAATGCTAAGAATTCTCACTGCTATCATCCAGTCCTGAGACAGTGGAATGACATGGTGAGTAGCCCTGGAAAAAGTCAGAGTACAATCTTTCAGGTGTAGAAACTTCTCTCTACCTCCATCATGGTCTTGGCAGAGAACAGGGAAACCTGCAGCACTCATGGTTTCCCAGGGTTCAAAAGTATCATGCCATGAGTAGAGGACACACCCAGCCCAGTGGAGAAAAACCTGGTGCATTATTATTAATACTTAACATTATTTCAGATGTTCTTGTTGTAGAGAAACATGTACCTGAGCAATTCTTCATCTTCTTTGTTGAATTCAAGTTAGCTTAAAAGTAATACTGTCATGGAATGAACGTGTCCCCCAGAATTCATATGTTGAAATCTTAAACCCTAATGTGATGGAGGTCATTATGTCATGAGGTTGAAGCCCTCAAGAATGGGATTAGTGCCCTAGGAAGTGGATGAAGAAATCTGAGCTCTCTTTCTCTGCCATGTGAGAACATCAAGAAGACACCATCTATGAACCAGGAAGAGGGTTCTTGCCAGACACCAAATCTGCTGGCAACCTGATCTTGGATTTCCCAGCCTCCAGTACTGTGAGAAATAAATATTTCTTGTTTAATTCACCCAGTCTATATTTTTGTTATAACAGCCCAAACTATCTAAGACAGATACCTTTTAAATTAAATAGTATGTACAGTATGATCCTCTTTATGTTTTTCCTTTTTTCCCCATCTATTTATGCATTGTATTGCTTTCATAAAAATGAGGAAGTCATTATCCTAAAAAAAAAAAGAGATAGCATTTAACCTTTCTTTTTAAAAAAAATTCTCCAGCTTAATCAGTCTTCCTCCAGTTTTCTCCTGTCCTCCCACTGTTCCTAATTTGATTATATTTATTTCTCAGTGAAGTTCCTACTTAAGACTGAGCAAACTTGAGTTCCAAACACAAAATATTCCAAGCTTGAGCTTTAAAAATTTTCTTCTTTGCGTTGGTGTTTGTAATAATTCCATTTTAAACATCTATTTTAGTCCCTATAAAAGTCCACAGGGAGGGACGTATGAGGAGATGAGGAAAAAAATGGGGAGAGAAGGAAGCAACCATAAAGACTCTCCTGTAGCAGATTCCCTTGGGGTTTTATCCCAGACTAGGGTGAAGAGTTACAATCAGTGTACTGAAATCTCCCCCTTCCACACTGCAAGTCCGTTTGCTGTACAACATAGATCTCTAATGGGTGGTGAGGAGAAAAAAAGCACGAGGAAACACATGGAGTAAGGCCTGTCCTGAGTTCACCCTTTGCTTCTGTGAATAAAGAGGAGCCCCTGTGAGGGGCTTGTATTCAGGAGTTAACAGGAGTGACCAGCAGCAGAGCCATGTAGAGGCTGGGAGCAGTGCGGGGGGCACGGGGGGTGTACATAGTGCTGGTGAGCAAGTTCCAAGTGAATAACCCAGGAGAAGGTGGGGGCCGTATTAGAGTTCTCCAGAGAAACAGAACCAACAGGATAGATGGATGAATAGATAGATAGATAGGTAGGGAGAGATTTATTGATATTATCAGGAATTGGCTCCCACAATTATGGAGGCTGGCAAGTCTCAAAATCTGCAGGGATTGTCTGCAAGCAGCAGGCCCAGGAAAGCAGATGGTGTAACTCCAGTCTGAAGGTCAACAGGCACAACACTCAGGAAGAACCCATGGTTCAGCTGGAGTTTGCAGGCAGGACAAAAGGCCATGTCCCAGTTTGAAGGCAGGAAGAATTCCCTCTTACTCAGGGGAGGGTCAGCCTTTGTGTTCATAGCACGACCTCTGCTCCCTTCTCCCATACCTCCTTTCCTCGAAACCCCGGCATGTCATGAGTCCCCTCACTTCCCTGCAAAGTATGATCTCCCTCAGAGCTACCCTACCAGGCCTGACCTGGGATTGGAGGGCAGACAATGGGGTTCACTTCTCAGAGGTTTCCAGAAGTGAGCAACCCGGCAATCCAGGCACAGAGGGGTAGTTTCTGACTACAAAGTCCTTTGAAGGTGAAGGGAAAAGCCAATGTTTGTGCAGTTGAGTGGGGCATCCTGGGGGACCGGGTGGATGCAGATGGGTGTCGAGGGATTGCAGACTGAGTGTTGCTAAAAGACCCGGGTTCCTTGGCCTTGAGCTCTCTCTCTCTCGTTCTCTCCGCCAAGACAGCTGCGTTTCTCTCTTGCCATATCCCTCCTCCTCTCAAAAACTGACAGTCAGAAGGCAAGCACGTGCCTGCCCGCCCACACTCTCTTCCCAGACAGCAGCAGAGCCCACCATTTTCAGCTGGGGTGGTTTTTGCTGTGCAACTGGTCACAGAGTTCCAGAGCTAAAACATCTCCTCCAGTTTCCACCTTTATCAAAAAAGGAATACTGAAACACAGGCAGCAGAAAGGGTGAGCACAGGTGGAGATGCAGCATGCCCTTGGCATTCAGATGTCTAATTAGGCTCCAGTGGTTTCGGTACAAAATCCCTGAGGCCAAGATCACCGGCCCAGTCCTTTAGGTCCTTTAGGCTTTGCTGTGAGAGAGAGAGAGACAGAGAGAGAGAGAGAGAGAGAGAGTGTGTGTCTGTGTGTGTGTGTGTGTGTGTGTGTGTGTGTGTGTGTGTGTGTGTGTGTGTGTGTGTGTTGGGGGCTGGCAGGAGACAAGGCCAGTGCAGCCTGTGAACCTCCTCCAGCCTGCAAACACAAGCAGACTACGTGGACTTCAGCCAGCAAATTCCCTGCCAGTGGGGACAGCTCCTCTCCTCCCCCTGCTGCCTCCCCCCACCCCCGGGCCCCTCGCCCCTCCTCCTCTGACGTCACCGACATGCTCTTTGCAGACTGGCTCTGGGCCTGGGGAGGAGAGTCTGGCCTTGGGGAGGGCCTGGAGAAGAAAGGAGGGAGAGAGGAGCTCACGAACACTGGGAACTTGCCTGACAGCCCCTGGGAGTTTAGAACGTCCTTCTCACGCATGTCACATGTGTGTCAACAACTCTGAGAAGCAGCAGACTTTTCAGCGGGAGTAGAACAATGCAAGTGCTCTGGTGATAAGATGTTCTACCACAACACTCCCTACCTGTAAGAAACTAAATTATCTGGGGTTCAAAGATGAACGATGTAAAAGGGACAAGAGGAACAGAAAGACCGAAGGAAATGAGCATAAAAAGGGCAGTAGATTTAGAACTGAGGGAGGCCTGCTGGGTCCAGGACACAAAGGAACTAACAGGTCAAACTCACCCAGAAACAAACGAAAGAGGAGAAGCAGAGAATGGGATGTGATGACAGAAACAGAGATCCAAGGGATGAGACTGTTGGCTTTGCAGATGGAGCAAGGGGCCCAAGCCAAAGAATTCGGGCAGCCTCTCGAAGCCGGAAAAGGCAAGGAAATGGATTCTCCCCTAGAGCCTCCAGAAGGAACTGGGAGCCCTGCCTACACCCTGATGTACCCCGTGAGATGCTCACTCACTGGACCTCTGACCCACAGAGCTGCAAGACAGCAAATGTGATGTTTCAAGGCACCAAGTTCGTGGTCCTTTGTTAGGGCACCCATAGGAAGGAAGGCACTCCCCAGCTGGTAAGCTGAAGGCGCGGCAGTGGCTTCAGGGTCCAGGCTTTCAACAGCTACACCTTTCTGTCTCCCTCATGCCCGATATCTGTCACCTATTTGTTGGTCAGCAAAAAATTTTAACACCTTCCTGTTTTATTTGGTTTATAGAACAATACATGCGATAATTTTAAAAAATTCAGTGGTTATGAAGATAAGTATCAATAGCCAACTTCTTCATTCTTAGCCCTTCGCCCTATATAAGCACCGTGAGATTGCCTTCTTCTTATATAAGCATGTAACCATACCCTCCATTTTAAGGCAACTTCATTCTTTTAATTCAAAATATGTCTAGGACCCATAGACTTAACTCGTCCTTGGAAATAATTGTGCATTATACTATATGAAAATATATTATTTTCAACCGCTCACTTGTTCATAGTCTGACGGATTTCTTTTTCGACAAATGGCCCTCCTGCACTCCCAGCGCAGGGGCTGGGGTCTGCATCCTGGATTTAAGGCGGATTTAAGGCTGCATCTTCGTGCAAAAACTGACACAAAGCGGGGCCTCTGCAACAGGGGCCGCCGGCCAGGCTCCGCCCCCACCAGCGCGGCCACCAGTCAGATCCCAGGACCGCCCCCCTCTTAGCCACCCCCAACCCTCCGTCCTTTCTACGTCCCAGTCCTCAGTCAGCCGCCCAGTCCCTTTTCGTCTGAGGAACTCCTGCGCCTTGGGAACCGCCGCCGCCCCCTCCTAGCTGGTGTTCTTTGCCCCCAGCCCGCGCTGCAGGGAATAGCGGGGCTAAGGGTGAGTGTGGGCCCGCGATGGGTTCTGGACAGGAGAGGCCTGGCGATGACACAGGCCACGGTCCGGAGCGCGGGTGGCCGGGCGGGGAGACGGGCGACGTGGGCGATGCGGATGCCCGGGACGTGCGTTTGTGTGGGGTCCGGGAGGCGTGAGGGCTGCCGTGGGGCCTCTGCGGTACCCAAGGGGAGGCAGCAGGTGAGTGCCACAGAGGATTGCTTGCTGTTTATTTCTCGGCTCCTTGTGTCTCCCTGCAGCTCCATCTCTGTTCCCTTCTTGCTTCGTTGTTACTCACCCTTGCTGGTCTGGAGGCGCGGGACCCCCTGTTTTCTTGTGCTTTTTTGTGCTCCGCTGGGAGCCGTCGAGATTTCAGCTGAAAGGAACCGTGGAGGCGATGTCATTTCACCTCCCAGGGACTTGCTCTTGAATTCTTTGGGGGTGGCTTGCTTCTGCAGAGCCCGCAAGGTGAAAGTGCTTTCCTCCTCAAGTGCTCTACGCGCCCTCAGGCTCTGAGTGTGTCTGCGGTGGGGGAGTGAGGGGCAAGGTGCGGGAGAGTGGGTGCGGGGCGTCGGGCGGACTCTTCGGAATGCAGTGCCTTTGGCCTGAGGCAGTCAGGGTTGGATTGAACAGTTCCCAGGTAAACAGACCCAAGCTGGCCACTGACTTGGCTCAACCTGAAATGGAGGGAGAAGGCCTTACGTATAGGAGAAAAACATTTACGAATCAGTTAATCATGGAAACTTCTTGGAGGACGTGCAGGTCTAACTAGACATAAAGGACAGAACGTATGGCTAGCTGACCATCCATCCATCCATCCATCCATCCTTCTGTACCCCAAAATATTTATTTGTGAATTGACTTCACTTCAGTACTTTGCTTTCTTTTTTCCTTTGGTTTGATTTTTTTTTAATTTATTAATAAAAGGTATATACGCTAATAAAGTGAGTGCCTGACCATCTCCTAGGTCAAGAAGTAGGACCTAGCAGTACCCCAGAAGCCCCTTTGTATCCTAGGTCGTGCTCATCCTCCCTTCCCTGAGAGATAACATCTATCCTGATTTTTTGTATTAATCATGCCTTTGCTTTCCTTTATAATTTTACCATCTGTGTGTATATATTTTTTACTTTAGTATTAATGGCATTGTACCACACGTATTCTTAAGTTTTTGAAGTTCACGCCAGTTGATAATTCCTTCATTTTCACTGTTTATGGCTTGAGTCTACTATAATTCATTCATTCTACATTTGTTAGTTGTTGCTCCTTTGGGGTTTATATTAGTTATCTATTGCTGTGTAACAAATTACCCCAACACTTAGCAGCTTAAAACAAAACAAACAAACAAAAAGCATACTATCTCACAGTTTCAGTGGGTCAAGAATCCAGGAGGAGCTTTGCTGGGAGCTGACTCAGTGTCTTTCTCAGGCTCTAAGCAAGGTATTGGCTAGCGCTACAGTCATTTCAAGGCTGGGTGGAGGGAACCCCTTTCAGGCTCACTCACATGACTGTTGGCAGGCCTCTTGGCCTCACTGGCTTTGGTTGGCCTCACTTCTTTGCCACATGGGCCTCTGTATAAGATCGGCATGGCAGCTTGCTTCCACCAGAGTGAAGGCTTCCAGAGACAGAGAAAGACAAAAGCCAGAGACTTTTTGTAACTTAATCTCAAAAGTGACATCCCATCGTTTTTGCCGTCTTCTGTTCATTAGAAGTGAGTCACACTCAAAGGAAGGGGGTTAAACAAGACCATGAATATCTGGAGGCAGCGATTACTGGGGGCCCTTTTAAAGGCTGCCTACTACCCGGGATATTAACAAATAATGTCCTCTAACTATCTTGTACATGCCTTCTGGTTCACGTGCACCCATTCACTCTGGTTCCTTGGAGTGTACACCTAGGTGTAGAATACTGGGTTTTAAGATTTGTGTATGTTCAACTTTCTTAGGTTATTGCTAAACTGTTTCCAAAGTGTTGAGCCAGTTTGCACTCTCTCCAGCAACAGATGAGAGTTCCTGTTTTTACATATACCTGTCACAATTTGGTATTATCCAACTTCATTTTTAGCCAGTCGAGCAGGCATGAAATAGCACTGTTTTGATTTTGATTAACATTTCTCTGATAACTAATGAAACTGACCATATTTTCATATAACGATGAGCTATTTTCCTTTCTCTCTGAGAAATTCTGCTTCCTCTCTTTCATTCATTTTCAGGTTGGGTTGTTTGTATTTTTCGTATTGTCTATTGGAATGCTTTCTTTACATAACCTGGATGCTAGTCAATCCCTAGTTAACCACATATGCTGCAAGTATCTGCTTTCACTTTGGTGCTTAGCTTTTCTTTCTCCATATGTCTGCCTATCTCTGCCAATGAATTAAGTTCTGAATTTTAATTTCACTTTTACTATACTTTCCTCTAAAAGTTTTTAAAGTTTTGTATTTGGCAATGTCTTAATCCACCTGGAAGTTTCTTGTTATACTATTTACTCCATATGAATAATCAACTGTCCTAGCACCAGTGATCTGCATAAATCAAGTTTTTCATATGTGCATGGATTTGTTTTAAGCTCCCTACTCTCTCTGATTATCTATTTGTCTAACTCTACATCAATACAAAATTGTTTTTAACTACTATAGTTTTATAATAAGTCTTTAAATCTGGTAGGAAAGATTCTCCCACCTCTTCATTCTAATTCAAGAGTTTTTTTTAGCAATTCTTGGACCTTTGATCTTCCATATAAATATTTAAATAAACTTGTCAAATTCTTCAAAACAGGAAACAAACAAGCAAAGAAACAAACTTGCTGGAATTTTTATTGATACTGAATTAATTCTATGTATCAATTTTGGGAGAAATGTTCTCTTCAAGGTGAATTTTTCCATCTGTGAACTTGGTATATAATGCCATTTATTTAGCTTACCATTAATATTTTTTAATGTTTTGTAATGTTTTATAGTATCTTTCATTGTTTTCCTTTTGCTCGTTTCTGTTGACTTTATTTCTAAGTACATTATATTCTTATTGCTATTGTAAATGTTTTCTTTTATAAAAATATTTTGTAGCTATTGCTTGTTGCTGGTGTATAGAAATCCAATTGTCTTTTATATATTGATTATATATCAAACTTGATAAGCTCCATTAATAATTCTAAATTACCTATAGAGTCAGATTTGCTAAAAAGGCAGTTATATCATCTGAAAATAATGACAGTTTTGTTTCTTCCTTTCTAATCTTTACACTTTTAATTTCTTTTTCCTGTCTTACTGCATTGGCTAGGAACCCCAGCATAATGTTAAATAAAAGTAGGGAGGGGTGTCTTGTTTTATCCGTAAGATAATAAAGAAAAAGATTTCACTATATCAACTTTAAATATTGCATTCATGATGGTTATTTTGTAAATGCTTTGTCCTATGATAAGAAAATTCAGTTCTTCTTTCGGTAAGCACTCTTATTAGTAAATGTTTCATTGAATGCTTCTCCTATAGCTATTGATTTTCTCACATGATTTTTTTCTTTAAGTATGTTAATGTGGTGAAGTTTAGTTTATTCAAAGTAATATTAAATCAACTTTACATTCCTGGAATAAACTCTCTGTGATAAATATCTAATAACTTTTAGATATAGATATAAGGATAAGCATTAAATATTTGTATCTATATATGTGAATTAAGATTGGCCTGTAAATATTCTTTATGGTACTAACCTTATCTGTCATTAATATCATTTCATAAAATAAGATGAGTAGTATTCTCACTGTTGCTATTCTCTGGAAGAATTTGTGCAAGATTGGAATTATCTGGTCAAATATTACTTTAAATCACCAGCACAACACTCAGGGTTTAGAGTTTACTTTGTCAGAGGATATTAAACCTGTTGGTCCAATTATTTTAAAGATTATAGGACTATTTAGGTTTTCTTATGGAATCAGTTTTCATAAATTGCATTTTCTAAGATATTTAACCAAAATTAATGGAACAAACTTGTTCACAATATTCTCTCATTATCCGTTTAAATATTTTATATTATTATGACCCCCTTTTCATTACTAATGTGTGTATATTTTCTTTCTCTTTTTGGCTTGATTAATTTTGCCAGAACTTGGACTACTTTGTTAACTCTTTCACACACACACACACACAAACTGTTTGTTTTCTTCATTATTATTTATTACTTCTTTCTGCTTTCTTAGAATTTTTCTGTTATTTCTTTTCTAAGCTCTTAAGGTATATGCTTAACTCATTAATTTTGAGCTGTCGTTCTTACATAAGCTCTTCAGGCTATAAATTTGTGTCACTGCTCTTTAGCTTTATCTCACAAGATTTGATATGAATATTTTGCTATCATACTGTAAATATTTATCATTTCTATTATGGTTTCTTGTTTGAGCCATGAAATTTTAAGAAATGTGTATTTGAATTTCCAGTCACTCCATAAAGAATATTTTATTATCTTCTAGTAAATGTTGCCTAGCTAATTTATAATTAATTCAGAGAATTATGATACCAATTCCTTTGGATTATTGAATCTAGCTTTACATCCTAGCACATTGTCAGTTTTGTGTGCTTGAAAATAATGTGTAATCTCTAATTATATAATGTCCTGTATATACCTTTAAAACAAGTGTGTTAATTATGAAATCCAGAGCTGCCATATCTTCACCAATTTTTATCAGCTTAAATTATCAATACAAAAATAGATACATTAAAATCTCACTGTGATGGTGAATTTTGAAATTTCTCATTGTAGATCTGTTTATTTTTACTTTATATATTTTGAAGCAATGCTATTAGGGAATTGGAATAAATTGAAAATTTTATCATAATGTAGGGATATAAAATATTATGGCTAAAATAAAATAAAATACTAATGCTTTTGTTTTGAATTCTTAATGTGTTCATATATCATCAAATCAAGAGTTTCTTGATTGATGTTTACCTCATTTATCAATCTTTCATCTTTTCACTTTAAATCTTTCTAAATCTGTGTTTTAAATATATATGTTGACTTTTGTCAAAAGCTTTTCTGCATCTATTGAGATGATTATATGGTTTTTATTTTTCAATTAGTTAATGTGGTGTATCACACTGATTGATTTGTGGATATTGAAAAATCATTGCATCCCTGGGATAAATCCCACTTGATCATGGTGTATTATCCTTTTAATGTATTCTTGGATTTGGTCTGCTAGTATTTTGTTGAGGATTTTTACATCCATGTTCGTCAGTGATATTGGCCTGTAATTTTCTTTTTTTGTGGCACCTTTGTCTGGTTTTGGTATCAGGGTAATGGTGGCCTCATAGAATGAGTTTAGGAGTGTTCCTTCCTCTGCAATTTTTTGGAAGAGTTTCAGAAGCATAGGTGTTAACAATTCTTTAAATGTTTGATAGAATTTGCCAAAAGCTTTTGACAAAATTCAACACCAATTTATGATGAAAACTCTCCAGAAAGTGGGCATAGAGGGAACATACCTCAACATAATAAAGCCCATATATGACAAACCTACAGCCAACATCATACTCAGTGGTGAAAAGCTGAAAGCATTTCCTCTAAGGTCAGAAACCAGGCAAGGATGTCCACTCTCACCACTTTTACTCAACATAGTTTAGGAAGTCCTAGCCACAGCAGTCAGAGAAGAAAAAGAAATAAAAAGGAATCCAAATTGGAAAAGAAGAAGTAAAACTGTCACTGTTTTCAGATGACATGATACTATACCTAGAAAATCCTAAAGAAGTTACCAGAAAACTACCAGAGCTCATCAATGAATTTGGTAATGTTGCAGGATACAAAATTAATATACAGAAATGTGTTGCATTTCTATATGCTAACAATGAAAGACCAGAAAGAGAAATTAAAGAAACAATCCCATTTACCATCTCATCAAAAAGAATAAAATACCTAGGGATAAACCTACCTAAGGATGCAAGAGACCTGTACTCTAAAAACGATAAGACCCTGATGAAAGAAATTGAAGCTAACACAAACCTGAAAAGATATACCATGTTCTTGGATTGGAAGAATCAATGTTGTCAAAATGACTGTACTACCCAAGGCAATCTACAGATTCAATGCAATCCCTATCAAATTACCAATGGCATTTTTCACAGAACTAGAACAAAAAAATTTTAATTTGAATGGAAACACAAAAGACCCTGAATAGCCAAAGCAACCTTAAGAAAGAAAAACAGAGCTGGAAGAATCAGGCTCCCTGACTTCAAGCTACAATACAAAGCTACAGTCATCAAAACAGTGTGGTACTTTCACAAAAACAGAAATATAGATCAATGGAACAGGATAGAAAGCCCAGAAATAAGCCCATGCATCTATGGTCAATTAATCTATGACAAAGGAAGGAAGACTATACAATGGAAAAAAGACAGTCCCTTCAATAAATGGTGCTGGGAAAACTGGACAGCTAAGTGTGAAAGAATGAAATTAGAAAATTCTCTAAGACCATACACAAAAATAAACTCAAAATGGATTAAAGACCTAAATTTAAGAGCAGATACTATAAAACTCTTAGTGGAAAATGTAGGCAGAACACTCTCTGACATAAATCACAGATCTTCTTCAATCTGTCTCCTAGAGTAATGGAAATAAAAACAAAAATAAGCAAATGGGACCTAATAAAACTTGAAAGCTTTTACACAGCAAAGGAAACCGTAAACAAAACGAAAAGACAGTCCACAGAATGGGAAAAGATATTTGCAAACGCTGCTACTGACAAGAGATTAATCTCCAAAATTTACAAACAGCTCACACAGCTTAATACCAAAAAACAAACAACCCAATCAAAAAATGGCAGAAGACCTAAATAGACATTTCTCCAGACAAGACATACAGATGGCCAACAGGCACATGAAGATGCTCAACATCACTGATTATTAGAGAAATGCAAATCAAAACTACAATGAGATATCACCTCACACCAGTCAGAATGGCCATCATTAAAAAGTCTACAAACAATAAATGCTGGAGAGGGTGTGGAGAAAAGAGAACCCTTCTACACTGTTGGTGGGAATGTAAATTGGTATAGGCACTATGGAGAACAGTATGGAAATTCCTTAAAAAACTAAAACTAGAGTACCATATGATCCAATAATCTCACTCCTGGACATATATCCAGAGAAAACCATGGTTTGAAAGGATACATGCACCCCAGTGTTCATTGCAGCACTGTTCACAATAGCCAAGACATGGAATCAGCCTAAATGTCCATCGACAGATGAATGGATGTAGTACATATATACAATTGAATATTACTCAGCCATTAAAAAGAATGAAATAATGCCATTTGGAGCAACATGGATGGACATGGAAATTATCATACTAAGTGAAGTAGGTCAGACAGAAAGATATCTTGTGATATTGCTTATATGTGGAATCTAAAAAAAAAAGATACAAATGAAAATATTTACAAAACAGAACAGACTCACAGAAAACAAATTTATGGGGAAAGGTTGTGGGGACGGATAGATTGGGAGTTTGGGATTGACATATACAGACTACTGTATTTTAAATAGATAAGCAACAAAGACCTGCTGTATAGCACAGGGAACTCTGCTCAATATTCTGTAATAACCTAAATGGGAAAATAATTTTAAAAAGAACAGGTATATGTATATGTATAACTGAATCACTTTGCTGTACACCTGAAACTAACACAATACTGTAAATCAACTATAGTCCAATGTAAACTAAAAACTTTAAAAATAAAGAAATAAAAACCACAATGAGATACCAGTACATAAAAAAGCATATATGTCATAAACTTATGTGTATTTCTTTAAATCCTAGGTTTTTAAAATTTTTGTTAGACAATTTATAACATCATTGAATAATTTAATCCAGTTATATTTACTGTGATTAGTAATACAATTGGATTTATTTTTACCATCTTATATTTGCTTTTAATTTTTTCTGCTTTATCTGTCTCTTTCATTCCTAACCACTCTTTCTTTTTTCTCTTTTATTCCCCATTTTACTCCTTCTCTTATTTAGAAGTTACATGTTCTAATGTTTTAGGTCAAATGTTTTAGCAGTAATTCTAGTAGTATAGCACACTTAACTCATAACATTTATTGAAGTATAATTGAGAAATAAAACTTGCATATATCTAAGATGTACAATGTGATGTTTAGATATATGTATACATTGTGAAATGATTACCACAATCAAGCTAATTAACATATTGATCACCTTGCATAGTTTACCGTTTTTTGGTGAGAACAATTGAGATATACTATCTTAGCAAATTTCAAGTATATAATACAATATTGTTAACGACAGTCATTGTGCTATACATTAGCGCTCCAGAACTTATTCAGCCTGCATAGCTGAAACTTTGCAACCTTTGCTCAATATTTTCCCATTTCCAACCTCTCCCCAACTCCTGGTAATGACCATGCTACTCTCTGCTCCTATAAGTTCAACTTTTTTAGATTCCACATATAAGTGAAGTTGTATAGTATTTGTCTTTCTCTTTCTGAATTATTTCAAAACTTAGCATAATGCCTTGAGGTTCATCCATGTTGTCACAAATGGCAGGATTTCCTTCTTTTTAATGGCTATATAAATTCCATTGTGTATATATGTCACAATTTCTTTATTCATTAATCCATTTGTTAGTCACTTAGGTTGTTTCCATATCTTGGCTACTGTGAATAATGCTGCAATGAACATGGCAGCACAGATATTATTTCCAGTTACTGATTTCATGTCCTTTGAATATATACCCAGAACTAGGATTGTTAGAAAATATGGTAGTTCTAATTTTAATTTTTTGATGACTCTCTATACTGTTTTCTATAATGACTGTACCAATTACATTCACATCAACAATGTGCAAGGGTTTCCTTTTCTCCACATCCTCACCAACACTTGCTATTTTTTCTCTTTTTGATATTAGCCCTTCTAACAGGTGTGAAGTGATATCTTGTGGTTTAGATTTGCATCTCCATGATGATTAGTGGATTTGAGTACTTTCCCATATACCTGTTGGCCATTTGTATATCTTCTTTTGTGAAATGTCTATTCAGGTCCTTTGCTTATTTTTAATTGGATTATTTGTTTTCTTGCTATTGAGTTGTTTGAGTTCCTCATATATTTTGGATATTGTTAACTCCTTATTGGATATATGGTTTGTAAATATTTTCTCCCATTCTGTGGGTTGTCCCTTTACTCTGTTGTTTCCTTCCCTGTGCAGAAACTTTAGTTTGATATAGCCCCATTTGTTTATTTTTGCTTTTATTGCATGTGTTTTTGAGGTCATATCCAAAAATTTATTTCCCAGCCCAGTGTTAAGCTTTTTTCCAATGTTTTCTTCTAGTAGCTTTACAGTTTCAGATCTTATGTTTAAGTATTTAATGCATTTTGAATTGCTTTTTGTATATGGTATGAGGGAAGAATTCACTTTCGTTGTTCTGCATGTGGATATCCAGTTATTCCAACACCATTTATTGAAGACACTATCCTTTCCCCATTGTGTGTGCTTTGCACATTTGTCAGAGATCAGTTGAATGTATGGTTACAGGATATAAAGTGAACTTACAAAAATCAGTTGTGGGGACATCCCTGGTGGCACAGTGGTTGCGAGTCTGCCTGCCAATGCAGGGGACGAGGGTTCGGGCCCTGGTCAGGGAGGATCCCACATGCTGCGGAGCTACTGAGCCCATGTGCCACAACTACTGAAGCCCACGTGCCTAGAGCCCGTGCTGTGCAACAAGAGAGGCCACTGCAAGGAGAAGCCCATGCACTGCCATGAAGACCCAACGCAACCAAAAATAAATAAATTTAAATAAATAAGTGAGTACCAGTTAGTCAGGACCTAAATTAAAAAAAAAAAAAAAATCAGTTGTGTTTCTATACACTAACAGCAATTTAGCAATTTCCTGAAAGGGAAATTTAAAACAAGAATCCCATTTACAATAGCATCAAAAACAATAAATACTTAGAAACCAATTTAACCAAGAAGGTAAAAGACCTGTACACTGAAAACTATAAAACATTGATGAAAGTAACTGAAGACACAAATTAAAAGCTATTCTGTTCATGGATTGGAAGAAGTAATAATGTTGAATTGTCTCTGCAAGTTTATATATAGAAAAGCTTAATAAAAGAAGTTAGTCATCTGTAAACAGAGATATCTGCAAACAAAGGCAATTTAACTTCTTTCTTTCCATTTTGGATGGCATTTCTTTTTTCTTGCCTCATTGCTCTGGCTAGAACTTCCAGTACTATGTTGAAAAAAAGTGAAAGGGGGACCCCTTGTCTTGTCCCTGATCCTAGAGGAGAAGCTTTCAGCCTTCACTCTCGAGTGTGATGTTAACTGTAGGCTTGCCGTATGTGGCCTTTATTTTGTTGAGGTACATTCCTTCTATATCCAATCTGTTGATAATTTTTTGTCATGGAAGGGAGTTGTATTTTGTCAAATGCTTTTTCTGCATCTGCTGAGATGATTTTATCCTTCATTTTGTTAATGTGGTAGCACATTTATTGATTTGCAGATGTTGAACCATCCTTGCATCCCTGGAATAAATCCCACCTGATCATGGTGTATGATTTTTTTAATGTACTGTTGAATTCACTTTGGTAATATTTTGTTGAGGATTTTTGCATCTATATTCATCAGGGATGTTGGTCTGTAATTTCCTTTCTTATAGTCTCCTTGTCTGACTTTGGTGTCAGGGTATGGGTAAGGCTCAAACAATGCAATAAATTTAAAACCATTTATCTTCATTAACCACCATCTTGTAGCTGTGCTCTTGTTATTGTATGTTTATTATGCTTTTATATCCCACAAGACATATTTGTTTATTTAAATATCAATATTGATATTTGCCCAGGTATTTACTCTTTCCAGTATTCTCAATTCCTCCTATAGTTATGTACTCCCATCTGGGATCATTTTTCTTAATTTTGAAGTACTGCTTTTTATACTGTAATGCTAGCAAATTCTCTCAGCTTTTGTTTATCTAAAATTGTCTTTATTTTGCCTTCATTTTTTGAGAGATATTTTTGTTGTGCATAGAGTTTTAGGTTGGCAGATTGTCTTTCTTTTTTTTTTTTTTTTTAACCAATACCACTATGTTCCGGTTTCTATCGTTTTCTTTTGAAAAGCCAGATATATTATTGTTCCTCTAAATGGAAAGTATCCTTTATTTCTCGCTGACTTTCAGATTTCCTCTCTGAATTTGTTTCTTAGCATTTGACTGTAATGTGCCTAGGTGTAGTTTTCTTTGTATTTGTTCTGCTTAGGGAATGAGGAGGGTTTTTTTGTTTTGTTTTTCTTGTGTTTTTTTTTTTGCGGTACGCGGGCCTCTCACTGCTGTGGCCTCTCCCGTTGCGGAGCACAGGCTCCGGACGCACAGGCTCAGCAGCCATGGCTCATGGGCCCAGCCGCTCTGCGGCATGTGGGATCTTCCTGGACCGGGGCATGAACCTGTGTCCCCTGCATAGGCAGGCGGACTCTCAATCACTGTGCCACCAGGGAAGCCCGAGGGTTTTTTTTTTTAATTCGAGTTTTGATGTTTTTCATCTCTTGAGAATTTTCAATCATTAATTGTTAGCATATTGCTTCTGTTTCACTGTCTCTCCTCTTCTTCTGGGAGTCTAATTACACATATGTCAAGACTTTTTACTATGTCTCATAATTCCTATTATAGTTTTACTGTATCCTTTCATCTCCTTATGCATCCTTTCTTTCCTCTGTGTGTTATTTTTACATACTTTCTACTGATTCTTGTTGCAGTTCATCAATTCTTTGGTCATTTGTGTCTAATATGGTATTACAACCAACTATTGAATTCCTGATTTCAATGATTATGTTTTATTTCTAAAATTTCTATTTTAATATTTTACGTTTTAATTCTATACTGGTATTCTCCAGCCTGTTTCTGTTATTTTTGAACACATTAATCACAGTTATTTTAAAATCAGTCCCTGTCTAAGAACTCAAATGTCTGAACCACTTGTCTGTTTCTATTTTTTGTTGTTTCTCTTGAGTTCTTGATAATTCATCCTTATTTTTAGCCTCCTTCTAAATTTTTGATTGGATGCAGGACATCATGAATGAAAAATCAGAAAGTTCTGGTTGATGTTATTGTTTATCAAAGAGGATTTTTCTGGCATGGGGGACAGATAAAGTACCAGCAGATTACTTTAATACTATCAGAGATTAGCTTTAAGCTTTCTTAGAACTGGTCCCTTTCAGGTTTTTCCTTTATCCAAGAGCATAGACCTTACTTCTCAGCATTATTTTTATTCATATGCCATGGTTCTTCTCATGTCTCAACTGAAAGCAGATAGTGTTGATAAAAATCAGTTACTTTGGTGGGACTGGACCTCCATATTTCCATAATAGTACAGCTACTGAAATGACTGCTCAATTGATTGGCATTTTAGCCATTATTTTCTGCAGGTTTTTTGGGTCTCTCCCTGTGCATGCATACAGCTTAGGAGTCAGCCAGTGACTTAAGGGGAATTTGTACATAGATTTTTATTTATTTATTTATTTATTTTTTTTTTTTTGCGGTACGCGGGCCTCTCACTGTTGTGGCCTCTCCCGTTGTGGAGCACAGGCTCCGGACGTGCAGGCTCAGCAGCCATGGCTCACGGGCCCAGCCGCTCCGCGGCATGTGGGATCTTCCCGGACCGGGGCACGAACCCGTGTCCCCTGCATCGGCAGGCGGACTCTCAACCACTGCGCCACCAGGGAAGCCCTGTACATAGATTTTTAGATTCACTTCTCTGAGGTTTCTTCTTGTCTGAAATTTCACTCCTTTGAGTTTTAACTGGTTTGGTAATCTTGAACCAGTAACGCTGACACTTCCTGCTTGGCCTCAGTTATCCTGCATTGTGAACTGGAAAATGCCCTAAAAGAAGAAGCCACAGTGAATGTGCAGTTCATGTCCTGAGTTTTCCTTCCCTCAGGATTGTAGCTTCTCTCATCCTGCTTATATTGTTTGCTCTTCAAAGTCTTCCCTTGTTTCCTACATTTTATCCAACTTTTATTGCTGTTTTTAGTGGAAGCATTGTTCTGAACAAGGTATTTTCTCAATGACAGAATTGGAAGTCTCTCACCATTTTGTCTTACATCTCAGATTATTTATCTAAGATTATTTTATTTCTTCTTGAGATCTATGCTTTAGAATTTCTGTTAAAGCAGACATTTTGATAATAAATTCTCAATATTTGTGGGTCTGAAAGTAACATTTAAGACTCTTATAATAGAAAGTAGGGGACTTCCCTGGCAGTCCAGTGGTTAAGACTCTGTGCTTCCAATGCAGGGGACGCAGCTTCCATCCCTGGTGGGGGAACTAAGATCCCACATGCCTCAGCGCGGCCAAAAAATAAAAAGTAGTTTAAAGAAGGTAGTGCCGCGGTGGCACTAGGGATGAGAAAGCAGTGAGGGTAGCTTTTGGGTCACTTCCAGACTATTAAGGATGGTGCTGCTTTGAACATTCTAGTACATGTCTTTTGGTGACGTGTGTATGCATTTCTGTTGGATATATACTTAAGAGTGGTATTACTGAATAGTCTTATTTTTTATTTCAAAATAATTTTTGTAACATTTTAAAAATACAAAATATCTAAAGAAAAAATTACTGGTCAACCCTTCCCACTTCCTGAGGTAGCCAAATATATCCTTATTTTTCCTGTTAGATAAACAGAAACATACAAAAGTAGGATCATTAATTTTTCACTAAAAATATATGTTGAGAGCATTCCTCAAGGTTTGACTTGAGCTCATCTTTTTAAAAACTGCGTAACATTTTGTAGTATGGACTGTTAATAACTTCTTCATTCATTCCTATGTTGCTGAGTATCTACAGAACTTAATCTCTCAAAAGTTATTTCAGTGCTTTCAGGATTTCATGGCAGTCTCTATTACTCAGGGCAGAAACTGGAAAGTAAAACAGAACCTCTAGGGGAAGTAGAAATAAGAAAGGAATCAGGGGGCTTCCCTGGTGGCGCAGTGGTTGAGGGTCCGCCTGCCGATGCAGGGGACACGGGTTCGTGACCCGGTCCGGGAAGATCGCACATGCCGCGGAGCGGCTGGGCCTGTGATCCATGGCCTCTGAGCCCGCTGAGCGGGCTGAGTGAGAGGCCCACGTACCGCAAAAAAAAAAAAAAAAAAAAGAAAGGATACAGGATTTATACTTATACTTGAGCTAGTAAGGTAGAGTCTGAAACAGAGAAAGAGAGGACAGAACCAGTTGAAATTTTGGGAGACACAGAAAACAAAAGGCTTAAGAGAGAAAATTAAAAGAGCACGAAGATGAGGAGAAAACTTACAATACAGAAAATTTGCAATTTGGTCAGTTTTCTATGTCATGGTCCTATTTGTTTCATAGAGGAGTGATCCTAGGATTGCTTTCCTCACCCCACAATCATCTGTCTTGTGCATTCAACCATCAGTTGGACATCACGGATCACCCGTTTACGGCCACATGAAGTGGAGAATCTGGAAAAGAATGACAGAGTTCTTGGCTTGTGCTCTAGTTTGGGGAGTTGTAATGAAACCCTGAAGTAGTACAAGGTGTGGTACTCTATCCACTTTACCTTGAATCCACATTCCTGTGGAAGGTCCAGCCTGGACACTGTTTTGTGCTAGGGGAGAAAGCTTTAAAATTGTCTCTTCCTGAGGATAGTTTGGTCTGGGGACATCTTCTCCTTAGATACCCAGTGTATAGGGACCAGGGTGGTGATGCGTGAGGGGTGAGGAAACAGGACAGTATACAGAGGCCCCACAGATCTTGTAGGCCTTTGGGGCCAGCCATAAAAAGGGGCTGTGGGGCTTCCCTGGTGGCGCAGTGGTTGAGAGTCCGCCTGCCGATGCAGGGGGCGCGGGTTTGTGCCCCGGTCCCGGGAAGATCCCACATGCCGCGGAGCGGCTGGGCCCGTGAGCCATGGCCGCTGAGCCTTCGCGTCCGGAGCCTGTGCTCCGCAACGGGAGAGGCCACAACAGTGAGAGGCCCGCGTACCGCAAAAAAAAAAAGGGTCTGTGGTTTTCACCCTGGTTTCTAATGTTGAGCTCACCAAGCTAGATGAGCAGACACCTGATTCAGGACAACACGTGGTCAGGCATAAAGCCAGATCCTGGCTCAAAAGTCAAGTGTTGCATCCCACTCTTCCTTGATTAAAATGAGTCAGGACTAGGAACGAAATTCAGGAAACCCATACACAGGGAGAAATCATTTTCATAGAAGGGTCACTACTGGCTGCTTGAGCAAGGATATTTTATCTATTTAGTTGATTAAATGTATCTATTTTTATCACAAAATAATATATATTACCGTTGAAACGTTAATGAGGTGTATGAAGAAAAAATACAAATAATCTTCTCTTTACTGTCCGATTCTTATAGTTTGATGTATGTCTTCCATAAAATTTGTGTTTATATAAGCATATAAAAATACTTTAAAATTTATTTGTACAAAATTGCAAAATCTGTTTTACTACCACGTTAAATGTTTATTAAAAATATAAATATAGTAAGACAGGAATAAAGACACAGACCTACTAGAGAATGGACTTGAGGATATGGGGAGGGGGAAGGGTAAGCTGTGACAAAGTGAAAGGGTGGCATGGACATGTATACACTACCAAACGTAAAATAGATAGCTAGTGGGAAGCAGCCGCATAGCACAGGGAGATCAGCTCGGTGCTTTGTGACCACCTAGAGGGGTGGGATAGGGAGGATGGGAGCGAGGGAGACGCAAGAGGGAAGAGAGATGGGAACATATGTATATGTATAACTGATTCACTTTGTTATAAATCAGAAACTAACACACCATTGTAGAGCAATGATACTCCAATAAAGATGTAAAAAAAATAATTTTAAAAAAACCTTTGTTAGCTGTGATAAAAATAAATATAGCCAAACTCCTGGCAAATATATATAGATTTAACACATCCTTGGAAATAGTTGTATTATTTTATATAAAGAACTACCACTATCCACCAACTCGTTTGCTGGTAAATAGTATCACGGATTTCTTTTTCCGCAAACTGCCCTGCAGCACTGCCAAGGCGGGGGCGGGGGTTCTCCGTCCTGCATTTGCTGGGGGCATCTGCGCGCAGAAACTGACACAAAGCGGGGCCTCTGCGGTTTGTGGGCTGCCGGCCAGGCTCCGCCCCCACCGCTGCGTCAGCCAATCAGCTCCCGGGACGGCCGCCTTCTCCCTCCCCCACCCCCGCCGCTGCTCACCTCTACCCGCAGCGTCCACCACCATCTACACCAATTTTCAAATCCCGGGCTGTGTGCCCCTTCTCCTTGTCACGTCTCTGCAGAGGAGTCCCTTCCCCCTTTGAAGTAGCGGGTGTGGATATTGCTGGACTACGGGTGAGTCTTGTACAAAGATGGTTTCTGGGACCAGAGCAGGCCACGGAGCACCAACCGAGTTCCCTGCGGCCGGGCTTCGAGAGGGAGGGACGCGGCCAGGGTCCCAGGGGAGTGGGCCCAGCGGGACTGAGAAAGTGGTCGGGTTTTTGCTCTGAGACCAGTTGGGCCTAAGGAGGCAGATGTCTTTCAAAGAGGATTCCCTGCGGTTTCTCCATGTATGTTTCTGGCTCTGCTTTTTTTCCCACCGCTCTGGCTTTTATTTCTTTAGTTCTGTTATTTCTTCTCCTCCAGGAAGGTAACCATCAAAAGTCTAATGCATTCTTGCCCTTTCTAAACATTTTTCATAATAAAATCTGTCAAAGCTACAGATAAGTACAGAAAATAATATAACAGATTTATCAGGTGTTGACATTTTATCACCTTTCCTTCAGCTCCCTCTCTCTCAACGTCACTCCCCCTCTCTCCCTCTGTGTGTGTCTCTCCTCCTATTTAAGAAACAAAATCTGACATTTAAAACCTTTTCCCCACCAAGTCTCATGCCACCATCCTGAGAGGTAAGTTAGGTTGTATCCCTCCCATGTATATTTTTGTCCTATTATTTATTTTTATGTATGCAGTATATGCATTTTTGTTTTGAAGTTTAAATTTTTCATGAAACAATGTTTCAGGTTTTACCTTGGTGCTACTAGTCTTGGCATTTCAGACCCAAAAGGGTCTTAGCAAGCAAGTCACCAGCCCTCTTTGTTTAGAAGAGGACCCTGACCCCTGGAGAAGATAAAAGACAGCCTCACCATCACTCCTTCACCAAGCAGGATCCTGAATTTAGGTCCTCTTGATTTCTGTTCCTGGCATTTCCTCTATGTAAACCCTGCCAGTGAGCTCACCTGCCCACATGCTCCTATTGAATTATTGTTCATAGGATTCAATTTGGGGAAAGAGGATTGAAGGGAGATGGAGAAAGGAAATATGACTTGGATTTGGACCAAAATCCTAGTCAAGATGAAAAAGTATGCATTTTCTTGAAACATATTTATTAACTCTTAGGATGACCAGAATATTTATTTTATTTAACAAGCAGTCATACAGTCTTACTGTATATGCCAGACATTGATCTAAGAACTTTGTATTCACTCACCAGGCTTAAGCCGAGGAACAGAGGAATTAAGTAACTTGTGCAAAGTCACTCAGCCCCTAAAGTATAGCACTAAGATCTGAATCCAGGTTATCTCGTGACAGTCTGAGTTCCTAACCATTATCCTACATTATACTACCGTAGCACCTGAGCTAGGTGAAGTCACCACACAAAGTAGGAACTTGGAATTCAGAGAAGGGAGGAGCAACTGTCAGCTGGTCATCAGAAAGGACTTTAGGAAAGAAAGAGGATTTGAAAAGTACACAGAAGAATCCATTTTAGCCACCTATTGTTTGCTTGAGATATAATATATTCTTATTTTTAATTTACCAGACGACACAGTAACACTGCAAATAATGCAGCGCTATATAAAAGTTGCCCTGCGCTATTCCTCAAATTAAACAAATATTAGCAGGTAGAGATGTAGCTATCCTTTCACCCACCATAATACAAATATATGGAGGGATGCTTTTTATTATAAAAATGAAAGCATATCCAACAATTTCTGCAATTTTTATTTTCCCCTAGGCAATATGTCAAGTACATTCCTCCAACGAAATGGAGATCTAACCTCTTCATGAGAATTGAATAATACTCTGTAGACCGTGTCCTATGGTTTGTTCAGCCATTTCCTTTACTAATGACTAGTCAGAGAAGTTTCGTCTTTAATTAGACGGCCGTCCCCACTGCCAGAATGGGGACCACCGCAACGCCGAGCCGACAGGGCCGGCGACACAAAGAAGTGCTGTCCCCTGCCAAGCGCCGCCCCTCGGGGTCGCGGTCCCGCCCAGGAGGAAGCGGGGAGGAGAAGACTAGTCCGGAACCCCACCCCCGCTTCGTCTCCGCCCAGCTCGCTCGCCCAGCGCCGCTTGCTGGGACGCCCCTTCCCCGCAGAACCCTGCGTCTCCCTCTGCCCCCAGCCCTCCTTCTTCCAGCTAGCGCCTTGGAAGTTGCAGGGCGACCTGGTGAGTGGCCCTCTCCGAATGCCCCGCAGGCTGGACCGGGGGCGGGTGGCCGTGAACTGAGCTCGGGTAGGGAGAGGGCGGTGCCGGAGGCCGAGGGGGCGCGAGGGGGGCGCGGGCGGACCTGCGGGCCCCGGCGAGCGGCAGGGTTGCCGGTTCCCAGATAGGGGCACAATCCCTCGCTGTTGTGTCCGCCTTCCTGTGAGAGATTGTTCTGTGTTCTCCGGCTCTGCATCCCTCCTGCCGCATTGCTCCTCCTCTTGGGGTTCTAACATCTGATGTTTGTTTAATTGCTTTGTGTTGTCGAGTTGCGCACAAACATGGCCTAGAGAAACAGCATCTAGTTCGCAGCTTTATCGGGTGAGACTACCGTAGCCCAGGGAGGTGGCAGGGCTTGCCCAGGGTCACACGGGGAGCTGGTGGTAGAGCATCACTTCTGTCCTACTGCCCTTTGATCTTTGCAAACACTCTCTGGGACTGAGATCCCTCGCCCACTTGCATTGCCCCCACCGAGACTAGGGAATGTGTGTGTGTGTGTCTAAGAGGAGCCGATGGTCTGTGTACCTCCAACCAACCCAGACCTCCGTGCCAGCGGGCCTGGAGAATTCCCTGCCAACGCACGCGAGCTTTTCCGCTGTCTTCCCTCCTCTCACCCCTCCTTCTGCTGCTTCCCCCCACCTCAGCCCCCTCTCCACTCCTCTGACGTCACCGACATGCTCTTTGCAGACTGGCTCTGGGCCTGGGGAGGAAAGTCTGGCCTGGTGAAGGCCTGGAGAGGAGAGGAAGGAGGAGGATCCCACACCAGAACTTAGTCCTGACAGCCCCTCGGAGTCAAGGCCGGCCCTCTCCCATATTGTCCATTTGATAGGACACCCTCTGAAGCCAGATGATCAACAGCTAGGAAGAGGCAACACCTGGATTTTTTTTTTTTTTAACTCAGGTCTCACTTATGCGCTCATACTCCTACATTATGCTGTTTTCCTGGGATTTTACCTAGTAGAAAAGTGAGCAAATATGAGTGAGAGAAAGACAGAGAGCCCAGGGGGAATTAAGAAGGGAGCGCAATTAAGATTAACTAGAGGAATGGAAAAAGCAGAGTTCTGAATCATGCCTATTTTTATGGGGATGGGGGGAGGAATTGATTCTGGAGGGCCACAAGAGGGCCTTCAAAAATGTTAGTAACGGTCTGTTTTTTAATCTGGGTGATTGGTGTATGGAAGTTTGTTTAATTTTTAAATTGTTTTATTATTTTACCATCCAAATTCTTCCACGTGCATTACATATTCTTTTAAATGTATGAATTAAACCATTTTAAGTGAAAAATAAGTAAGATTGGGCTGGTATGAACCCACCCCAATTCTGGCTACTATTAACAGAAGATGGTGGACACTGGAAAAGATACTGGACATATAAGGAAAAATAAACAAAGCGTTCGCGGAAAAAAAGGCATGAAGATGAGAAAACCTATAGGATTGGATGTCTGTGATATGGATCATTTTGCAAGGCCCGAGTAGCTATATGCTGAAGAATTGATCCCAGGTTTGCCCTTACGTTCACATCCATGATTCAGTCGCCCATCCGTGGAGCACCTCTTCATTCTTGTGGGGAATCCAGATATATAAATCACGTCCCCTGACCTCAGATACTTACTCTACTTTGGGGATTTCAAATCAAGCTACAGTGCGGGATGCGGTGCCATATCCAAGGCAGGCCCACTACCCTTCTTGCGTTCTAGATACGTCTCTTAAAGGGAGACCCCGTTTAGGTGCCATGGGGCCTCTTTGTGGAAGGGGTAAGGGATCTGTAAAGCTCTCTCCTTGAGTTACAGGTCGTGCCTGAGGTGCCTTGTACTCCCGAAGTGCCTTGGGTTCCATTAGTTAGCGGGCCTGGGGAGAGAAAGCAGGATCCACAGAAGGAGAACCAAGGATGAAGAACTTAAGGGGAGAAATAAGAGATTACCAGGCTATGTCCATCTGCGCTCACCAAGCTAGGAGGGCAAACAGGGATTCAGGCACAAAGAAGAAGCATTTAGTTGAAAAATTGAGTGTGGGACTCATTGATAGCTGGTTAAAGTGGGGACAGAACCAGCTACAAAGTTCAGGGAACCTCCACAGAGGAGGAATTCACATTTATTGGTGGACAAACGCACAACTTGGGAGATGAAGGAAGACATTTTAGAATGAGTGAGATAGGATCAGTTGATGAATCCAATCATTTATATATTCAATCATTTAATGTGTTTACTTGATTGAACTTATATTACCTGTGCTATTTTTCATTGCAATAGAAATACATGCAACGATTCAAAGGATCGCTGTGCAGACTTACATAAAGAGAAATACTGTTCACCTCTTCCTTTCCTATGCAGTCAGTGTTAGCTTGTTGAAATGTGGCCTCCGTAGTTTTCTGTTTATATAAAATCCTAGTAACAGGCTTATGTATTTCTGGTACTTAAGAACGTGGACTCCAGTGCTAGATTTCCTGGGTTTGAATGAAGGATCCACTTACCACCTATGTGACTTAAGCAAGTAACAAGTTCTCTGGCCATCAGGTTGTTTGTTTCGTTTGTTTTCTGGTCTTGCGCATTTTTAAAATTGGGATAGTGATAGTACATACCTCACAGGTTTATTGTCAGGATTAAGTAACGTATGTAAAGCGCTTATAACGATGCCTGCAACCTGGTAAGCACGATCTTGCCGTCACTACTACTAAAATTGCTAGTCCTACTATTGTTAGTAACTTCATCCATACAAAGGTGGGTTTTTGTCCTACATGTTATAGCAACTTGAAATTTTCACTTCAGATATATCTAGGACATTCTTCTAGGTAGAAGACAAATAGGTGTAACGCTGTTCTTTATGAAAGCCTCGTGATATTCTGTAATACAGATTAGCGTGCTTTTCTCAAGCATTCTCCTTCTCAAAGCTTGTCTTGCCACGCTCAGAGCCTTGCTGTCAGACTAAGGAACAAGGAAAACCGGCAGAGAGAAGGGCGCTCAGGTGGTTCCACCCAAACCCCACTCACCTCAGGCCACCCGTCAAGCCCAGGAACCAGGTGGGAGACTCAGCAGGAAAAGCACCCCTCTCCTCCCTTGTCCCCTACTTTTCAAATCTCCAGGCCACCTGTCCATCCCTTTGTCACTTCTCTACAGATACTTCTCCCATGAACTAGCTCAGAGTACAACGAGTGAGGCAGAGCTGCGAGTTCCCTGCTCTGGGTGTGTTTGGAGTATCAACGCTGGGGGCAGCATGGCAGTTGTTTACAGTGTGTGTATGGGTGGCCGCCTGGGGGCTGTGCCCCGGGGTCTCAGGTTCGGTGCCATGGCAAACTCCGGGGGTTACATGGAAGTTGGGTAGCCGTGACTTTGGGTTAGAGATCCTGTACCCACGGGAGTCAAAAATGGTTCTAGGGAATATTGTTTGTCATCTATCTATCTCCCTGTCTAGATTTTCACTTATCTATCTCCATTTGCAGTTTTGTTGGGCAGTGACCATCCTTGTGCGTATATCTTTAATACTGCTGTTCTTATTTTTGTAAGAAAGGTTATGAGTAGGCCTGCTCATCTTAAGATGGGCACACCTTTGAAACTGAGTTGCCACTGTCAGATTGCTTTCAGATTCTCAGTCCTTCTAACAGATCGTGCTAGTGTTTCCACAGCCTTGGGGCATTGGACATTATTATCTTTACCTTCCTCTCCTCCTCTTCCTCTTTCTTTTTTGCCCCCTTCTTTCTGGACAATCTTATGGGCAACGTACATTGTACTTAAATTGCCTGATTAGTGATATTGAGCCTATTTGCAGAGATTTATTAAGTTTCCTTTTCTGTGAATATTTTCTCTCAGAAAGGTAGGATTTCAGTGGCCTGAAAGATGTGGGAGAGGGAACAGGAATAAAGAGAACGGAAAGAGAATCTAAAATGAAAGCAGGGCATGTCCAGGAAGGCCAAGTATCCTGGAAGCTGCAAGAGATATGCTGGAAAGTAAGAAGCAGCCAGCCCTGGAGGCCTTAAACCCCAAGAGGAAGCTCAGATTTTCCCCTGTGGGCAAAGGCGAAGCTCTGGGGGGTTCTTTTCTGGGAAATAATACAATCAGTGGCTGTAGAAGAATAAAGGCGAGAACAGATGCTGGTGACTTAGAAGCCGGGTCCATTTAGTCCAGGAATGAATCACTGAGGACCCAAACTAGGTTAACGGCAGTGTGATTGGAAACCATGAAGGACGAACGACACTGTGACCAGCTGGATATGGATCAGAAGAGAGAAGGGACACAACTGTGACTCCTTGCCGTTTGCTGTCCTGGCTGTTTGTGGACCCCAGGAGGAGCCAGGGACGTGACAGATTCTTATTAACCAACTGTTTGCTGATTGTATCTTCTCAGTAGTTCTCTGGGGTGGAGGTTACCCTCTTTAACAACTAGGGACCTCGAGCTTATGTTTTTACCCAAGAGGAGCTAACTTGGAGGGAAAAGAATAAATTTAAGACTTTTCAGTTTCAGAGACAGTTACAAATGGCAGAGTGTGCTTTCAATAGGGGTCTTGAGTTTATGGCTTATGTCAGGACCAGGGCCTTTGCATCTGTGGCCTGGGGAAGGCACAGAGAAGGCCTCTGCCAAGGGCCCGTACAAATCCTTGAGAACTAAACAATCATCAGTATTAGTACTGGCTCCAAAATATGAAACCTGTAAAATCAAGAGTCAACAAATGCTTAATCCAGTGTTGGTAAAATCTAACCTTAGGTTAGATTTGTTTTCGCTTTACAATAATTCCCTATTTTGCACATACTTAAATAGCTTATTCGTAACCAAGTAATTTTAAGCAAAGATATATATATAATAATTGAACACGTATATGTATGTACATATCTATAGATCCATATATAATACATAATGGAAAGGCACTTAACCTATGCTATTCCTTTAATCTTCAGAACAGTCCTATGTGGTAGATAGTATTATCCCTACTTAATGAACGAGGAAGCTAAGTTCAGCCTAACTCCAGAGCCTAAGCTCGCAATTGCTGTGCCGTAGTACCTTGAGTGAGCATATTCTTTCACAGGGAAAAAAGCAGTAAGGGCCAGAGATAAACACCTAAAGAATACCTGCATGTTCAGAAGAGGGAAGAGAAGGATAGGAATGAAGCGGTTTGAGAGGTTACACATGATGAGGTTGGCTCGGGCCATAAGGCTGGAGGTGGTAATAGCCTCAAGGACCAGGAGAGCAGCACTGTCCAGACCCACCAAGTGGTCAGTGAGGCCTGGATGTCCTGACTATTCAACGCGTCTGTCCTTGAGGGAAGTGCTTCGGTGAAGTGCGTATGGAGGAGTTCAGACTGCAGAGAGACCCTGAGCGGGGAGCTCGTGGTGAAGAAGCAGAGGGGTTTTGTGAGTACGCATCCACAGACATACACACCTTTCTCTGCTGTGTCCAGGTGCAAGTAAGAATCCGCCGTAAGTTCATAAATTGTTACCTCGGCTTCTGATTGTCTGGGACCTGGACTCAAGCCAGAGGACTTCTGCTTTCCTCTTACCCAGCCTATGACTGTGACCAGAGAACCCTCTATGAGGACCCAGACTTTTCAGACTGAAATTCTGGCCCCAAGCTGAGATGAATACGATCAGTGTGGAAGCCAAATGGGGAGGAGTGGGGGTGGGGAGATAGCATGCTACACCACTGCATTGGTTTCCACTGGTTTACCGCAGCAAAGTACCACAAACTGGGTAGCTTACAACAACAGAAACGTATTCCTCTAACACAACGGTCCCCAGCCTTTCTGGCACGAGGGACCAGTTTCGTGGAAGACAATTTTTCCACGGACGGGCGGCGGCGGCGGCGGGGTGGGGGGGGCGGGGGGCGGGGATGGTTCAGGTGGTAATGCAAGAGATGGGGAGCGATGGGGAGTGGCAGATGAAGCCTCACCCGCCGCTCACCTCTGCTGTGCTGCTCAGTTCCTTACAGGCTGCAGACCAGTAGTGATCCGCGGCCCAGGGGTTGGGGACCCCTGCTCTAACAGTTCTGGAGGCTTAGAAGTTTGAAATCCAAGTGTTGACAGGTTTGGTTCTTTCTGGAAGTTCTGAAGGAGAGTCTGTTCCATGCCTCTCTCCTACCTTCTGGTGTGTGCCAGCAATCTTTGGCATTCCTTGGCTCATAGAGACATCACCCCAGTCTCTGCCCACATGTTCTCGTAGCCTGTGTGTCTCTCCCCTGTGTACCTGTGTCTGTGTCCAAATATCCTCTTCTTATAAGGACACTAGCCATTAGATTAGAGCCCACTCAAATCCAGTATGACCACACCTTAACTTGATTACATCTGCAAAGACCCTATTTCCAAATAAGATCACACTCACAGGCGCTGGGAATTAGTACTTAAATATATGTCTTTGGAGACTCAATTCTGCCCGAATTCTTCATTTCTGTTTGCTTCCTTATGTGATGCAAAATGTCGAGCTTGTTTAGTCTGACCATGAGAATGTTAGCTGACAGCGCACAACAGGGTCTCCTGGATTGGAGACACTGAGGGCCCTGATGAGTGCTTGAGTCAGTTCACAGTGTCGGTCTCATCTGCTTAATGGGAAGAATTGCCCCAGCTAGTGGAGGATTGAACTCTTGGCTTGTTTGTTTGTTTATCTATTCTTCACCAGGCTGAGGCTTTGCTTTCCTCTCTGCAGAAGCCGATCCAGCCATGGCGACTCCGTCTGCTGCCTTTGAGGCCCTTATGAATGGAGTGACAAGCTGGGATGTCCCTGAAGATGCCGTCCCATGTGAACTGCTTCTAATTGGAGAGGCCTCCTTCCCGGTGATGGTGAATGACATGGGCCAGGTCCTCATTGCTGCCTCTTCCTATGGCCGAGGCCGCCTGGTGGTGGTGTCCCACGAGGACTATTTGGTGGAGGCCCAGCTCACTCCTTTTCTCCTCAATGCAGTGGGTTGGCTTTGCTCTTCCCCTGGGGCTCCTGTTGGTGTACACCCATCCCTGGCACCTCTGGCCAAAATCCTTGAGAGCTCTGGTGTAGAGGCGAAGGTTGAACCAGAAGTGAAAGACTCCCTGGGGGTTTACTGTATTGATGCCTACAACGAAACCATGACTGAAAAGTTGGTCAAGTTCATGAAACGTGGAGGGGGCTTGCTAATCGGAGGCCAAGCCTGGGATTGGGCCAACCAGGGCGACGATGAAAGGGTTCTGTTCACGTTCCCTGGGAACCTTGTGACCAGCGTGGCCGGCGTGTACTTCACTGACAATAAAGGGGACACGAGTTTCTTTAAAGTCTCTAAGAAGATGCCCAAGATCCCAGTCCTAGTTAGGTGAGTGCATTACCCCAATGGGGAGTTGGTCCCAGGTTAAAAAGCAGAAGGTGATTCTTGTCTTCAGGCTACTCCCAGGCTAACAGAAGAGAATTTGGCACTCAACGTGGACTCGCCATAAATCAACCAGAGTGTTAAAATACCCTGAGGTGCAGGAGGGGCAGGATCCCTGTTGCCTCCTCAGACCAGATCACTTAGCTCTTTGAGGGGAGAAACATCTTAGTGACCATTATGTCCCCCGGCATCTTGTTTAGTAAAATATATTGCTGAATCCCAGGGTTCACATGACTAATCCAGGAAGGTGACAGGTGAAGGTTGCCTGCAACTGAAGTGTAAGGAAAAGGAAGACGGACGCGAGGGGTCCAGTAAGACAAAGTCTAGAGAGCTGTGCGAAAGGTTTTGCAATGTCCAGCCAGATAGGGTTAGGATGGAAGTAAAAACTAGAGGATTTAGAAGTTGAGATACCAGAAAGATGGCATAAGTTCTATGTGCTAGATCTTAAATCTAGGAGTCAGAGATGATTTTTATCTCTGGAAGCAAAAGACCTGCTGATGGAGGATGAAGAAGGCAGCTGATAGGTTCCAAGACAGGCTACACAGAAAGTTCTTTGAGGGCCTTGCCCAGCCTGTTCCTTTCACATTGTGCTCCAGCACCTCATATGGTGCTGAACATGGAGCAGGTTAGTAGGTGCTCAGTAAACATGTGTTGGATGGATGACTGGATGGATGAAGAGAGAGATGAGAAGCTGGAGTAGTCCCAGAAGTAGAAAAATCACACGAGGCCACGCCCTATATTGTGCATGAAAACTGTCAGCATCCTTGGAGCAAAAAGCATTGGTATTTCTGTCCAGTGGGAGCAGAACGAGGTAGAACTGAGTGAGGATGGTACACCAGGGTAGTACAGAGACTTAGGGAATGAGCTGTGGCCTCTCCTTGGCATGGAACTCCTGGAACACCCCACAGCTCCATTCTCACATGTGCAATGAGGAAAGAGTTGTTCAGAGGCACAGTGATTGATCAGATTGATCAAACTTCAGCTTACTAGTGATCTTCATTCTAAGGAACAGGAAGGTAAAACTTGGGTGTAATTCTATTTCTTAACAACGTAATCCCCTTTAGTTGCCTTAAAAGATGTTTTTCTCTATCAAAATCATACCTCTTTTTTCTTTGGCTATGCCTATATCATCTCTCATCATCACTGAATCTTAATTTTTTGCCTTTTGGTTAAATCATGTGTGTGTGAGTATGTGCACACGTGCACGTGGGAAATCAACTTGAAGGCTAACGCAGGAGGAAAAATCAGACGTAATAAGGGAAGTGCATAGAATCTCCTGTGGAGATTATGGGTTATTAGCATCGGTTATTCCCTAGGTAAGACTTCACTGCAACTCTTGCCTCTGTGCTTGTGCAGGTAGGTATATCATAGAATTACCTGTATGTTATGAGGGTCATTTTTTGACTTGTGGATGGATTCAAGATGGCAGCAATGATTTCCTAAGTTAATTGGCTGAGATGAAATGAAGAGAAGGAAAAGGTACAAGAGAATATATGTCTGTGTGTGTGTGTCACATATATACATTTCTTAACTTATCTACATTAAGAAATACCTATGGGGCTTCCCTGGTGGCGCAGTGGTTGGGAGTCCGCTTGCCGATGCAGGGGACGCGGGTTCGTGCCCCGGTCCGGGAAGATCCCACATGCCGCAGAGCGGCTGGGCCCGTGAGCCATGGCCGCTGAGCCTGCGCGTCCAGAGCCTGTGCTCCGCAACGGGAGAGGCCCGCGTACCGCGGGTAAAAAAAAAAAAAAAAAAAAAAAAGGAAATACCTATGCATAGGTTGAGATGAGTAGGGAAAAACAAAAGAAAAACCTCTCCTCCTCACCCCAGTTTCCTTAATATTAGCTTTCAAGCACCCAGTATGTGTGTTCCATCCAACCCTCCTTCCCTCCCTCCTTCCCTCTCCCTTGCTCATCCCTTATTTCCTTCCTTCTACAAAGTAATATATTCACAGAGTTCAAAAAATCAAAACAATGCTGAAAGGTCAGCATCAACCTATCTTTCTCCCACCTCCTGTTGTGGTCGTTACCAAACTATACATTTATCCAAATTCATTCATTATAAACCTAAATTGTGTGAATTTTACTTATGTAAATTAAATCTCAACCTTTGAAAATATATTTGTTAAAATAGGACTTTAAAAAATAAATAATCTGAGATATAATCAGATTCAGGTATAAGGATTGCAATTCAGCATTATTTGTTATTGGGAAGGGTAGAAATTATAGAACACTATACAATGGATTATTAACTAACCATAAACATATTATGTTTCCAAGAATATTTAAGGACAAGGGAAAGCTCTTTGGGGATACTATTAAGTGAAATAAAATAGGATACTAATGGTGGTTCAATATGTTCCCAGTTTTGTTAAAAAAATATATAGCTATATGTAGAAAATATTACATAAGAAGAAAGCCCCAAATATCAGTAATAGGTAGATCTCTTGATTGTGGGATACTGATAGATGATTTAAAGTTATAAACTTTAATTTTCAAACTTCCTATCAAATTTTTTAAGAAGGCATATACTTCATTACCTTGCTTCACATGCAGTTCAGAAATCACATTTAAAATCTTCCACGTCTTTATGACACACAAATGCTTTTTTATTTAATAAGCAGAAAATATTTTTAAAATTCTAACTCGTTAATAGATCACTTTTTTTTCACTTTCCTTTCTAATATTTCTGAAACATGCACACACACATGCGTGTGCAGTGTTGCCAATACAGCTGACCCTTGAACAACTTGAGGGTTTGGGTCATCCCTCTACACAGCTGAAAATCTACGTATAACTTACAGTCAGCCCCCTGTATCTTCGGTTCCGTAGCCTCAGATTCAACCAACTGCGAAACGTGCAGTACTGTGGTATTTAGTATTGAAAAAAACAACCTGTGTAGAGTGGACCTGCACAGTTCAAACCTATGTTGTTCAAGGGTCAACTGTACTTTTGAATTACGATTCTTCTTCATTGGATACTCTTAGATTACTTTTTCAACATTGCTGGATCTCTTATTTTTTTATTTTCATTTTAAAATTATTAAATCATAAACCCACAATACAACTCTCTTTTCACCTTTGCACATTATTTTCCCCACTCATTCATAATTTTGCTCCCTTGTCATCTTAGTATACATGCTATTTTGAATTCTGCTCATAAACTTTTTCATTCTATGTAATCTTTAAAATTATACTTGATTCATTTTATGCAAATGCCAGTGTATATACCTCATTTATTTAATCATTTGCCTACTGTTGAAGATTTGGATCTTTCTTTAGTGTTCTTGTAATTATGTAATACTGTATAACATTATCATCAACGCATTTTCAGCAATACTAGACACCAACATGCTTCTATTAGAATTCAAGAAGGAAGATTATTTCCATCACAGGCTGTCAGGTTCACATTGAAAGTCCCTGTGGGTTTAGTTACTCTGCCCAAATATCTTATTTATTTTTAAACCCACATTTGAACATGCGAGTGTGAATTAAGATAGCTTTAACCTTGCTACTTGTGCATTTCTTACTAAATTAAATTCTAAATAAGATATTAGGATGAACCTTCTAAGAATAAACTGTCCACAGGTCTTATCAAGATGAATCAAATTTTTATCAGAAGAAGTTACTAATTTTATGATGGAAAAATAAAACCCTACATAATAAAACCAGATGATCTACTTTTAGCCTGGTGAGAATACCTGCAGATATCAGGACACAAGTCTCATAGTCACTGCCCTCACTTCCTGCCTGGAAAGCACCATGATCTGCACTTAGAGCACTGGCCACCATGTTGTCTCTATGGCCACACTGCCTGTACTCTGTTCCCTGAACAATTTCTAATCTTCCATCCGCTTATCCTCGGAGGTCTCCACTGTATCTCCAGATCTGAGGGCAATGGCTATTGTACTTTAAATGCAGAACCAGTCCCACCTTCTTTCTATTAAGTATTTCATTTGAACAAACACTGGATCCATTGTCATAAACACAGCCTCATTTCAAGACTCAGGATTCTAGTAAGAGATTTCATATCTACTGGGAAAAGCACAGATTTTAGTGGAGGCCAAATTTAATAAGTTCCCAAGCTCTGTCTGGTGCTTGCTCTAAAACCTTGAGCCATAAGTAAGCCTCATCTCTAAAGTAGGATTAATAATGACTACCTTTAAGGGTGGTTGTGAGGATTAAATGAATTAAGAAACATGTTCAAAGTACCTAAAACACTTTATTTTGACATCAGCTTTCAGGCTGTGGTAATGTAAGCGTATGAGGTCATGAATATCATTTCCAAACATTGAAAATTACTTGGCAGCCATCATTATGCTGCTTTGCCCCAAGTCATGTACGTTTCTCCAGTTGTATAAGCTATCGATTTTTTTTTTTTTTTTTGGCTGTATGCGGGCCTCTCACTGTTGTGGCCTCTCCTGTTGCAGAGCACAGGCTCCCGACGCACAGGATCAGCGGCCATGGCTCACGGGCCCAGCCGCTCCGTAGCATGTGGGATCTTCCCGGACCGGGGCACGAACCCGTGTCCCCCGCATCAGCAGGCGGACTCTCAACCACTGCGCCACCAGGGAGGCCTAGCTATTGATATTTTAACTGGTAGTTTTCCTACTTCATCCACCAAACTGAGGCAGCAGCATCATGATGGATTGCCATGTTTTACCCTTTTTCTACATTTAACAAAACAGGGACTAGACACTGAATTGGCTTTACCGATAAAGGGACTTGATGCTGATTAAACATATCATTAGATAACCGATCTGAGGGAGGTTTGGGGAGAATCAACCACAACAGTTTAATCTGTTTCATGGATAAGAAGGCCCTTGTCTCATTTTAACACAAATCTCAGGCTTTTGTTAGAGTTCTAGTTCTATGTGTGTTCATTCATCCATTCATTTAGCCAGCAATTTATTCGGTATATGCTATGTCTCAGGCTTTATTTCTTATTTCAAAAAAATGATTTCCAAATATCTGAGAATTAGAAGAGCAGAAACGTCTCCAATAACCAGGCCTGGAGGAAGTCACAGAAACCAAGTAACTGTTGTAGGAAGAAGGCTTGTGATATCAAGGTTCGGTAGAACCTGGAAACCTGGGCTTGCTGCCAGCAACTGCACGCCGTGACCTTAGCGTGTGCTTTCAACTCTCTTTCTCCCTCTAAATGGGAAGTGCTGGAGTAGAAGGTCCTTGCCCTCATTTCAGCCATTACTCCATTGAGACTGGTTTTCAGTCTTCAGTAATCCCTGTATATTCACGGTCATCAGAGATGCAGAGAAAAGCATGTCGAACAGTGGTCATGCTCTGAAATGTCCACATGCTCCAAATTGCTTGGCTTGAAAACACCCCTGTGAAACCTGAATGGGCAAACATTATCTAAATTGATGCCATATGTGTATATATACACACACATATATATATGTATATAGACATCTCTACTTCATTTTGAAAGATGGCCAAGGGATATTATATAGAAAAGTCTTTTGAATTCCAGATTTTGAAGATTTCAGGATTTTGAAAATAGACTACTTCAAATGAGCCGAAATGCAACAAGAGAACTGCCAAATTCCTGAAGATAATCAATGTGTATATGACTCTCCAAGTAGTTTGGAAAACAAAAATACCTGAACAGATATTAATACGCTTATTTGTAACAAGGATCCACAAGTCTTTGGAGGTCATTGCTAGGATAGATAGAATGCTAACTGCAGATGTTGGTCAGGGTCATGGCCCTGCGAGATGGGGTGAGCATACCTACCTAACTCTGAGCGTCTTACTACAGTCCTAGCCATGTATAGTAGAATTGTATTAACTGGTTCTCACAAAATAAATTAGAAGTTTTTAGAGAGTGAATTCAAGTGGGAAGATATGCCACTTTAGAAGAGAAATTGCTAGGTCACAATTCAGTTTTCTTTTCCTTTTTATGAACATTTTCCTTTTTTCAATTTCAAAATAATATGCTTACTGGAAAAAAGAGAAATAGTCCCAAAGTATACAAAGTAAAAAGTGAAAGATCTTCGTCCTCCACCTCAGCCTCTTACTAATTCTTCCCAGAGGTAATCACTGCTTAGTTTGGACTGTATCTTTTTTGATGCTAACGCTACATGAACTCTTTCGGAAAATAAGAGGAGAGGAAAGTTTTTGTAACTTATTAAAACATTATTTCTCTGATGCTAAAACCAGAAAAAGACATTGCAAGACAAGAAAACTACAGAACAATGTCCCTCATGAACATAGATAGAAAAATTCTTACTAAAATATTGTAAGCAGACTACAATATATAAAAAGGATACTACATCATGACCAAGTAAGGCTTATTCTAGGAATGCTTGGCTGGTTTAACATTCAAATATCAAATTAATTATTCTGTTCATACAGAATAAATGAGAAAAACCATATATAGTCAATAGATGTACACAGACCAAAAAAAACCTTTGACAAAATTCAGTGTCAAATCATGACAAAATTTCAGCTAACTAGAAATAAAAGGGAACTTCTTCAGTGTGATGAGTCCTCTTTGAAAAACCTATAGCTAAGAACATACTTAATGGTGAAATACCCTGATACTGAGAACAAGGCAAGGAAGGATAGCTGTTTTCACAAATGATGATTAATCCCTGTTCTTTGGTTTTCTTGATCTTCTCTTTCACATATGTGCAGTTACAGACTCTTCTGTTCTCTTGGGTTTCTGATCAATCTGATTTCATTTGATTTATATTTCCTATAAATTCCTCCTGTCCCAGCTTGCGGATTGCACCCTTCTTGAAATATAGTGAATCTAGTGCTATCATGATTTTATTGTCTTTTTTTTTTTTTTTTTTTGGTACGCGGGCCTCTCACTGTTGTGGCCTCTCCTGTTAAGGAGCACAGGCTCCGGACGCACAGGCTCAGCGGCCATGGCTCACGGGCCCAGCCGCTCTGCGGCATGTGGGATCCTCCCGGACCGGGGCACGAACCCGTGTCCCCTGCAATGGCAAGCGGACTCTCAACCACTGTGCCACCAGGGAAGCCCTATTGTCTTTTTTTTTTTTTTTTTTTTTTTTTTTTTTTTTTTTTTTTTTATGCGTTACGCGGGCCTCTCACTGTTGTGGCCTCTCCCGTTGCGGAGGACAGGCTCCGGACGCGCAGGCTCAGCGGCCATGGCTCACGGGCCCAGCCGCTCCGCGGCATGTGGGATCTTCCCAGACCGGGGCACGAACCCGTGTCCCCTGCATCGGCAGGCGGACTCTCAACCACTGCGCCACCAGGGAAGCCCCCTATTGTCTTTTAAAATAACTTTTGTTTCATTTCAGACCAGAGAGGGAAAAGAAAAGTAAAAATCCAATTCAAGTTTTTTTTGTTGTTTTTTTTTTTGGTGGTAAGCGGGCCTCTCACTGTTGTGGCCTCTCCCGCTGCAGAGCACAGGCTCCGGACGCGCAGGCTCAGCAGCCATGGCTCACGGGCCCAGCCGCTCCACGGCATGTGCGTTCTTCCCGGACCGGGTCACGAACCCGTGTCCCCTGCATTGGCAGGCGGACTCTCAACCACTGCGCCACCAGGGAAGCCCCAGTTCAAGTTTTTTTATGAAACATTTATCTCCCCCTGCATATAAGCCATGGCTGTCAGAAATAACAGGTCTCTGACGATGCTTCCGACTCAGCAGGGAGCATCTAGGGTCCTGCTAGTGACGCAGTGTCTGGGTCTCAACTTTGCACATTCAGTATTGCTCATCTTGTCGTAACAGGCTAATGTACAAACCTTGATACCAATGTAAATCACCTCTTCACTGACTACACTTCTAAAACAATTAATTGCATGAAATTTATGAACAGAACTCGTGATAAGAACTAAAACACAAAGCACCGAGCTAATCTCCCCGTGCTATGCTGCTGCTTCCCACCAGCCAACTATTTTACATTCAGTAGTATATATATGTCGATGCTACTCTCACTTCACCCCAGCTTCCCCGACCCACTCCAAGCCCTCAAGTCCATTCTCTACATCTGTGTCATTATTCCTGTCCTGCCCCTAGGTTTTTCATAACCTTTTTTTTTCTTTTAGATTCCATATATATGCATTAGCATACGGTATTTGTTTTTCTCTTTCTGACTTACTTCAGTCTGTATGACAGACTCTAGGTCCATCCACCTCACTACAAATAACTCAGTTTCGTTTCTTTTTATGGCTAATATTACATTGTATATATGTGCCACACCTTCAATAAAGATCTATTTAAAAAAAAGAACTAAAACCTTTTCTATTTAATCTTGTATGCATAAAGTACTTAAATTTTAAAACGAATGTTTTTTGCTTTAGAATCAGCAAATTAAAGATATACTAAGATGTTGCTAGAGAAATATAAATGTCACAAAAAAATAGAAGATTTTGGTTTTCCTGGCCAGTGACTTCTTTCTTTAGGCAGATGATCCTGGGAAGTAGTATTATTATCACAAGGTTGTTTGGTAAATTTGGAATCAGGGCACGAACAGCTAGTTGAATTTTAATGGCTAGTGCTTCAAGGAGGTGGAGAGTCATCTTGTAGGGTGATACCTTTATCTTCAGGAAAGGTTTGTACCTGCTAAGAGGACTATAGTTTCCCCATCAGTTAATTACGGCTCTGCCAACCACAGAGAGTACAACACAAATACTGTAAATATGCCACCTACCTGACCCCCATTTTTCAGTGTTTCCTTACAACTGCCTCTGACCATACGGTTGCCAGAGATTTACCTAACGAGAGTGACTTAACCAGCTCTGGGACCTCAAGCTTAGAGATCACTCTACCTCTTACCCCCTCATAATCCCACTACCTGGGGCTGCTTCCCCCATTTTGGGGGTTATAGGGGTCCTGAGAGTCTTATAGGAGTTGGTTACCCTTAGAGAGGAACAGGTGGTGATGAGAAAAACCTTATAGCATGGATGTGTATCACTCCTGTTGGGCCGGCAATGAATGTGTGGGATTCTGGGTGTAGGCAGTCAGTCCTCTTGGATTCACATAACCCGAGAGTCCCACTAGAGTTGAGGCCGGTCTGCCCCACCTTTTGAGATAATAGTGATTCTTCACTAGCGCCACTGACTGACTCAGCTCTCCGTTAACTTTATTTGTAGAAAATTAGATGCATGAAATTATAAACAAGCCTCCTTATAAGAATGAAACCATGATTTTCCATTCAGTTCTTTGTATAGTGCTTAAAAGGCCGAAACACACACTTAAATCCAGAATATTTAAGATACAGTATTGGGTACACCCAGCAGGACTTCTTTCGAGATTTCCTTTGGAGGGTTTGCACACAGAGAAAGAGCAGAATTAATGCCGAGTGCCTCTGTCTTCCCTCCAACAAGTCTCCATACCCAGTGAGGCCAGGTCTGCCCACTTTGTTCTCCCAGTTCCCTTGTAAGAGCTAAAAATGGTATTGATAAGTCTGACACTTGCTATATGCTGGGTGCTGTTCTGAGCGCTTTGTAATAGCGAACACATGTGTCTTTTGCAGTTGTGAAGACGACCTCTCCGAGGACAGAGATGAACTCCTGCACGGGATTTCTGAGCTGGACATCAGCAACTCAGACTGTTTCCCGTCCCAGCTGCTAGTGCACGGGGCTTTAGCCTTTCCCCTGGGGCTAGATTCCTACCATGGCTGTGTCATAGCGGCTGCCCGCTACGGCCGGGGCCGGGTGGTCGTGACTGGCCACAAGGTCCTTTTCACCGTTGGTAAACTGGGCCCCTTTCTGCTCAATGCTGTGCGCTGGCTGGACGCGGGCCGCAGAGGCAAGGTCGTGGTGCAGACAGAACTGAGGACTCTGAGTGGGCTGCTTGCAGTGGGGGGCATAGACAGCAGCATTGAGCCCAATCTGACCAGCGATGCCAGTGTCTATTGCTTTGAGCCCGTGAGTGATGTGGGAGTCAAGGAGCTGCAGGAGTTTGTAGCAGAGGGCGGGGGCCTATTTGTTGGAGCCCAAGCCTGGTGGTGGGCCTTCAAGAACCCAGGAGTGTCCCCTTTGGCTCGGTTCCCAGGAAACCTCCTCCTCAACCCCTTTGGCATTAGCATCACCAGCCAAAGCCTCAACCCTGGGCCCTTTCGTACTCCTAAGGCAGGGATAAGGACCTATCATTTCCGTTCCACTCTGGCCGAGTTCCAGGTTATAATGGGCAGGAAGAGAGGGAACGTGGAAAAGGGCTGGTTGGCAAAGCTGGGACCGGATGGTGCAGCTTTCCTGCAGATCCCCGCAGAAGAGATCCCTGCCTACATGTCGGTGCATCGGCTCCTAAGGAAGCTGCTAAGTCGCTATCGGCTCCCAGTAGCGACCCGAGAGAACCCTGTCATCAACGACTGCTGCAGGGGTGCTATGCTCTCCCTGGCCACTGGGCTGGCCCACTCTGGAAGTGACCTCTCTCTGTTAGTCCCAGAAATTGAGGATGTGTACAGCAGCCCCTACCTGCGCCCCTCGGAATCTCCTATCACTGTTGAGGTCAACTGCAACAATCCAGGTAAGGAATGAGGGGTGGGAGCCTGGCGGGTGGGAACTGGAGGGCAATGGGTCGTGATGACTTGAGCAGCTCAGCTCCAGATCTGATCACCCCCAGGAGGCCATCTCCGTCCTCTGCCGTGCACTCTAAAGGAGATGGGGGTTGAGGTTTTAGGTGATGTTTGGAAGAGTAGAGCCAGGGCAGCATGGAGGCAGGAAGATGTACAGAGCTCGTGAAGGGACTCTGGAAGCTGGGTGGCGATGGAATCATGGAGGAAGGGTAACGTCTACTCTTCCTTTGCTTTTGGCAGGCACCAGGTATTGCTGGATGAGCACCGGGCTCTACATACCCGGGAGGCAAATTATAGAGGTCTCGCTGCCTGAAGCCGCTGCCTCTGCTGACCTGAAGGTAAGGCATGCCCCATCTCACCACCTAACGTGGAACCCAAATACGGAAGCCAGATGCTCTTGCTTTCATAGTGGGCATCTTACCTGACCTTCCTACAAAACCAGCTGGCACTACAGGGCATGTACTTGTACCCCCTTAGTTGCTTAGGATGAAGCAGCTAAGGTGCAGAACAGCTATAACTGATTGATTGAAATGTGTGGATTTGATACATTTCAGCGCCCAGGACTCAAACCTAACCAGCTTCTGGCTCAAGTTTTGTGCTTTTAACTTAGGTCATAGAGTGGGGAATAAGAAAGGTACCAGACGGCTGGTGCCCTAGCACACAGTCCAATAAATCTTAGCCCACGTTCCATCCCGTGTACATTTCACATCAAAGCATGAGGTCCTTCTGACTCCAGCTTCTTCCCTGTGACACCATAGGCTGTTCCTAGCGTGCACGGTCCGCGTCAGCTCTGTCACTTTCACGTGCACACACACGGTATTCACAACATTAAGCTGCTGTCCTGCTCCATCCCCCTCGCGGGTCATCGTGATGGTTAGCGTCCGTTTTGTGCCTGTATCTGTCCTGGAACTTGTTTAGCATAAACCCGGGAGAACAGTCCCAGGATGCCTCTGAGGACAGGGGTGACTCCACTGGCGCAGGAATAGGGGCCTGGGAGAACAGGTGGAACTGAATCCATCTTCCACGTCAACCGGTCACGTTTTCTCCCACTGGGCCTCTCAGGTCAAAAGGCAGGATCCCCTCTGCCCCTTCCCAAAGCCAGAGTCACCACGGGGGAATAGGCAGCCGAGGATTCTGGTGTTACAGAGACAGCAAGGGACTCTGTGTGGGAGTCACCCACCTCAGAATTAGCATCTGGGCCACACCTGGTGCCCCTACATCAGCGTCTCAGCGTGACCCTTTGTGGAGCTGTTTGACCCGCCCTGAGAGTGAATTTACACGATCTGGTCCATACGACCTTGAGGGATGATACAATTTCATGGGTTTAGCGCACAGGGCTTATAAATGGTGGGATGCCTGGACTTGCCTAGGGTCATGGCCCCATGACCCTTCCTGTCCCCATGTCCTGGGCGCTCTCCCCTTTGGCTCGTGCATGCCCCAGCGTCACTACGTGGGGGATCTCTCTGCTCCAGGTACAGATTGGCTGCCACACCGACGACCTGACCAGGGCCAGCAAGCTGTTCCGAGGCCCCCTTGTGATTAACCGCTGCTGCCTGGACAAGCCCACAAAGTCGATAACCTGCCTCTGGGGGGGCCTCCTGTACATCATTGTGCCTCAGGGCAGCAAGCTGGGCTCCGTGCCTGTCACGGTTAAGGGGGCTGTGCATGCTCCCTACTACAGGCTAGGTGAGTGGACGCCCTGGAGCGAACCCGAGGGACAGGGGGAGCTGGGGGTGAGGAGGTCATCTGGGGCTGCCTGGTATGGGAAGAGGGAGATTCGGATCCGTGGAGGGAAGGGAGGGAAGCTTCCTTATCGTCAGCTTTGAGGCTGAGGGGATAAAGACCAAACCGTATCACATCCATGGGACCTTTGTAGGAGAAGGATAGGGCAGGTATGTGGTCGTTCATGGCATTGGTGTTCTCCTGCTGGGGTTCAAGTTGAACGTGGTAATGTCAGGGGTTTGGGAGAACAAGTTTCAAGCGCTGTGGCCTGTCTTCCAGGGGAGACATCCCAGGAGGAATGGAAGAGGCGTATCCAGGAGAATCCAGGTCCCTGGGGAGAGCTGGCTACAGACAACATCATCTTGACGGTGCCAACCGCAAACCTTCGCACTCTGGAGAACCCTGAGCCGCTGCTACGCCTCTGGGACGAGGTGATGCAGGCCGTGGCCCGGCTAGGTGCTGAGCCTTTCCCCCTTCGTCTGCCTCAGAGGATCGTTGCCGACGTGCAGATCTCAGTCGGTGGGTACCTGGGGCGAACCTCTGCATGCTGCCCCCCCCCAGGGCCTTCCTTCTTGCAACAGCCATGCAGTGGGCAGCCAGCAGGGTAGAAATGTTCTTATGGCAAGGCATATAAAATGTAATCCTTGCTGTTTAAATGGAAAGGGAAAAAATGCGTCAAAAAAAAAAAAAAAAAGACTCGCTGTGTCCCCCAACAAAACATTGGAAACTACCTAAGTGCCCAACAGTTATGGAATGGTTCAGTAATGTATTGTGTATACCTTCAGTGGACATTAAGGAAGACATTTAAAGTGATATTTTGATGGCATAAGGAAATATGATGAGGTTATGTGACACATAAAAAGCAGGCCGTAGAACTATATGTACACTGTATGTTAAAATATGTAACAGTTTTAGTCAAGAGATGTTATCAAACAGTGGGAATGGTGCAGAAAATACATGCTGGGTTTTCACAGACTTCCATCAGGGGACTTCAAGGAGTGGATAAAACCGACCGAGGGCCTCTTCCTAGGTCACAGGTGTTGGGAGAAAGCACTGAATAAAGAGATCTTTGCCAGCAGGTCAAGAGGCCTGAAAAGTGAAGGGCGTATAGAAATTAAAGAACCGAGGAAATCTCTCTGGACCTTAGTTTTCTTGGCTTATGTAGATGATCACTATAAGGTAGTCTCGACGTGGGCAATTCCATGTCTAAAGAATGAGAACCACAAGTTCTTAACTTTGAGAAAAGAGTATAATGATGGGTTCACAGGACAGAGCACTCCCAGAGAAACAGAAAAATTGAATAGTGACACGAACGGTGATCTGTAACCTGCCTCGGCTCCCATAGCCAGTCAGAGCAGCGATGAAAGCATTATTACAGAACGAGAGGGTAAGGAGGAAGGCCCAGGAGGCTCTGGGCTTTGCCTTTCTGAGCATTACAGGGTTCTGGAAGTCATGGGATCAGCGGGGACTGGGTGTTTGGGGAGATACAATAGAGAGAATAATTTTGTTAGATGGGTGGGGAGCGCTCTAACCTTCTTTTCCCCCTCCTGCATCTCCCAGGCTGGATGCACGCAGGCTACCCCATCATGTGTCACCTGGAGTCGGTGCAGGAGCTCATCAGTGAGAAACTCATCAGAACCAAGGGGCTGTGGGGCCCTGTGCACGAGCTGGGCCGCAACCAGCAGCGGCAGGAGTGGGAGTTCCCCCCGCACACCACCGAGGCCACCTGCAACCTGTGGTGTGTCTATGTGCACGAGACGGTCCTGGGCATCCCTCGAGGACGAGCCAATATCGCTCTGTGGCCCCCAGTTCGGGAGAAGAGAGTCAGAATCTACCTGGGCAAGGGTCCCAATGTGAAAAACTGGAACGCGTGGACGGCCCTGGAAACGTACTTACAGGTGCTGGGCCAGCGTGGGCGGTGGTGGGAGCCCCGCAGTGGGGACCCTGAGCAGACGGTAGCGTGGTGCCCGGGGGAACTCCCGCTGACCCGCCTCCCGCACCAGGTTGGGGAGGTCCTGACAGCGCCCAGGTGTGAAGGTGCTAGTTGAGGATGCTTCTCAGGGCATCACTTTGCATGGCCCTAAGGTGGACTTAATTGCCTCAGCCCCACCCTTCACCCCAGGACTCTGAAGAGATTTTTGAGAGTAGACAGAAAGCACTGAGAAAGGTTAAAAATTGGTAGAGGCAAATGTGATGCTACATATATAGTTGCTGTCACTGGCTTTAAACCTAGACATACCTGAGACTGAAGCCAAACTGCGCTGTTTAAATAGCTCCCTAAAGCTGAACACACCCTGATTTGTGCGCGCACGCGCACACACACACACACAAATATGTGGGAAAGGAGCTGTTTTTTCCCTAGGTGAGTAAACTGTCTTCTTATTATGACTTGGCTGTGCCTCAGTTTCCACCTTATAAGCAAGCCAGGTTTCCTCACTGAACTGGACGTGGGGGTGGCCTTTGCCTTTCAGTTATCACACAACACCCCAGTGGATCAGTTCCCAGCTCACTGTGGAGAGTTTCATCACCTTGGATTCTGGAACTCAGTCTCAGGCCAGCCACACTCCATTCTGGCCCTTCCACCTGCTGGAGTTCTCACTGCAGATCCCCTCCGCCACAAGAATGACGATGACACTGCTAGAAAACTGCTTTAACCTTGTCATCGGGACAGAAGTTCCTCCTCTGTGAAATCAAGTTGAGGTTGGAACTGCTTCCCTGGTGGCGCAGTGGTTAAGAATCCACGTGCCACTGCAGGGGACACGGGTTCGAGCCCTGGTCCGGGAAGATCCCACATGCCACAGAGCAACTAAGCCCGTGCACCGCAACTACGGAGCCCGCGCTCCACAACAAGAGAAGCCACCACAATGAGAAGCCCTCACACCACAGCAAAGAGTAGCCCCCGCTTGCCGCAACTGGAGAAAGCCTGCGCACAGCAACAGAGACCCAGCACGGCCAAAAATAAACAAATTAACATGGGCTGTTTCCAACAGCCTCGGGATGGCTGCCTTTTCCCAAAATTATGCCTTACTCTTAATTCTAGCTACCTAGACTATACATTGTCTTCTGCTTCTACTGGACTCACCTTTTTTCCCAAAGGCCGTTTTTGGTCGCCTTGCAAATTGACATAGACCTACAGTTAGTGTGGATTATGTCAGGATACGGCTGGGAGTTCCCTAATTGTTGGGGTTTAACTTTGCAACTATGAAAAACAGTGGATTTTTTCACTTCAACCAATTTTAAATCCTCGTGTAATATCCGATGACTACTTTCATGGTCTAGTGAGATAGGTGAATAATGATATTGGTAGTAAATCCTACAGTTTTCACCACAGCTGTCTTGAGTGTCTGCTTTGTGTTGAGCCCTGTGCCGGCTCAGAGGCCCTTCTCGTCGTCAGAACATGAGAGCAGCAGTGAGGCTGGCAGGTAAAACAGTAGAGGGTCAGTGATAGATACGAAACTGGTGTTTAAGGGGTGAAACGTGTTAACTCATTTAGAGTGTTTGTTGGGTCTCTTGTAGATCAGATGTCTCATCCTCCTCCTTCCTTCTCTTTCCAGCTCCAGGAGGCCTTTGGGTGGGAGCCGTTCATCCGTCTCTTCACTGAGTATAGGAACCAGACCAACTTGCCCACAGACAATGTCGACAAAATGAATCTGTGGGTGAAGATGTTCTCCCACCAAGTGCAGAAGAACCTGGCTCCGTTCTTTGAGGCCTGGGCCTGGCCGATCCAGAAGGAAGTGGCAACCAGCCTGGCCTATCTGCCTGAGTGGAAGGAAAATATTATGAAATTGTACCTCCTCACACAGATGTAAGGAGTGCCCAGCGAGGTGGCAGGTAGAGAGGTTTGGGGAGTTAGGCAGAGATGGGGATTCACTCCTCGACCTCTGTCTCTTAGGTTCTAGCCTTGCCCTCTCAAGCTCACTGCCCCTAGATCTTAGTCATATCTCTGGGGAGTGGGTTCAGAACATAGAAAAAAGTGGAATCATAATTCCTCAGGAGCAAAGCCTTCTGTTTATGAGCTCGTTCCTCTGCTCCCAGCCATCAGATGCCCTCCTGACCCTGTGCTGGGCCAGTGCTGAGAGCTTTGGCCCCTGCTCCTATGCCAGCCCTTGGTTCACCATCGTGGGCCATAGCCCATAGAGGGTGGCTCTCACCCTGAGGACTCCCTGGGCTTTTATTTTGATCATTTCCCCAAAAACCTGACCATAGAACCCAACTGAAATACTAACTTACCATGATATTCAGACAGCTCCCTGATGACTCATATATTTTATGTCTTGGGTAGTTTTCCAAAAGCTGTCTGGTGGATTACGAAGAGCCCATAACTCGGGTTAGCTCTTGGGAAAGTCGTTTTACCTCTGAACTCCCATTTCTTTGTGTGTAAGGTGAGGGTAAAGATCCCTGCCTCACAGGGTTGTGGGTGAAGACAGACCGCTCATTCTGAGGAGTGTGGAGACCGGGCATGCACTCTGAGGGGTGGTTTTATTTCATGATGGTCCACAGAGTAGTGAGTTTCCTACTCCCCATTCTCTTCCCACAGCCCAGGGGTTAAGGTCATCATCTCTCACAGTTGACTTACCACATCCAAGTTCTGGTTCTTTCACCAGTTAGTCATATGACTCTGGGCAAGCTCCTGAACTTCTCTGTGACTCAATTTCCTCATCTATAAAATGGGATCTATTTCATAGGACTATTGTGAGGATTAAATTTTAGTACCTCTAAAAGTGACAGTACCTGGCATTTAGTAGGTACTGAGAAACTGTCAGCTGCCACTGTTACTGTCAGATTAACTCAACATAATTTTAGATCAGGACTGCACTTTCAGATGGCATTTACAGATGCAGTGAATTAACCCTATCCCATCCTACACTTTTATACACTGACTCTGAAAGGATTCTGGTATATTGCCCTATGATGTAAAGGAAGGTCTCTATATTTATAGTGGGGTTTTAAAAGCTGCTTGGGGTTTGGTCTCCTTCAATTCCATCTTTCAGGTAAAATCCCTTCTTTGATTAAGAGTGGAAGTCGCTTGAAAACCAGAACAATTCCACGAGGATGTTCATCCTTAGCAAACAAGGAGCATCCGGCTGAGTGATGGTGTTTATATTTCCGCAGTGACACAGATTCCTGTCGGCTGTTTGGCAGATAAAGTCCATGCACAAATAGAACCTTTACACTGGAACAAGATAACTGGATGCAGCTGACCCAAATTTCATTTAATTACAGTACATTCAGAGATTTTTAACTTTTCTTCCAATCTTACTCAGAACCTCCCAATTCTTCGTAGTTTCAGCTAGAGCTGGGGCTCCAGGATTAATGCTGTGTACATCCAGCCAGTTTTCCTTTAGCTCACTTCTTTTGATTTAGTTGCTTTAATGCACTGTTTTATTTGCTTAATTGGGAATTGGATGGATGCATAGACAATAAGATTTGACCTAGACAATGTTTTTCTTTCGATTCTTTTACTGTGTCATTTCTTAATACTAGAATTATTTTCCCTTATTTCATGAGTATCTATCATCCAAGTACTTCAAACATAGATGTTAAATATTCATTCAGCGTTGAAAATAATTGCTATCAATTAGTGGGTTGTTGAGTATGTGCCAAGTATATAGACTGTTTCATTTAATCTTCACAGTAACCTTACGGAATGGAAACTTAACAGCTCCCATTTTTCAAATGAGTGAACTGAATTTTATGGAGATTGAGTAAATTGCCTAAGCCTTTATTGGTAATAAGTGATAGATCTGGGATCTGAACCCAGGCATTCTGAATACAAATGAGTTTTAGTAACTACAGTGCTTTGAACAAGCAAATAAATGAGGAAATGAAGAAATGAACCAGCAAATAGAAGGAACTTTATGTCCCTCCTCGCCAGCACTTTGGCTGTTTTTACTTAGCTCTCATCTAATTTTATCAGAACAGAAAGTCCTTTTGTTTACCCCAAATGCCAGTTCAAAGGAAGACTTTGAGGTAGGCTCCTGAGGTGCTCCCAATGGACAGTGCTGGGATGGTCCCTTTAGTACGGTCCCAGTCATCTGGGTTCCGGGATCTTCGGGTTTCAGTCCTTATCTCCAGGGCACCATGAAAGCATTCTACTAGCTTATTGGATTTTGAACGATGGGCTATTTTGGTAAAGTGTCTGACTCCCAAAAGTCTCAGACACTGTATGTTTTCAGAAAGGAAATTAGATCCTCAGTCATTTAGAACAATTTTTATACCCATTCTTGCCCTCCTTAGTCCATTTTCAGCAGTACAGCCCCGGGGACCTTTTAAAAATATCGAGTTATCCATGTCACTCCCCTGTCAAAAAACTTCCAATGGGACTTTGAATTTAAGATGATGAACTGAACATGTAAGTTTACTTCCCTCCCTCCCCAGGCCCCACTGAAACCGAAGTCAAGAAATGTAAAAGAGAACTGACACATCTCAGCAAAGAAAACTGAAGGAATTTGGTTATAAGTGAAGAAGATCTCAACACATTTCTGGAAGAGAGAAAGCGGAAGAAGTGATAATGAAAGAGTGCAGCTCCTTTCAGATGGAATATAAGCTGATCTGAACATGTAACCCCAAAGAGATTTGGGCACCTGAAAAGTCTGTCTACTGAAGAATTATGTCAGTTGTGAAATTGAACCCCATCTCATTCTACCCCAACCTTTGCACAGAATACAGGCAACCTACCACTGGTTTCTGTTAAGTCTGTTGTTGTTGTTGTTTATTGTTGTTGTTTGTGTAAAGGAGTCGAATAAACTGCTTGAGGAAAGGTAGGAGTTGGCGCTCCAAAATAAATTTCTCTTCTGGGGAAAAAAGTGAGCCCCTAGCAGTTAGTTCTCTACGGATGGCTGAGATCCCTACTCAAGTAACCAAGTGCTTTTAGTCACAGAAAGGCTTACTGGAGAAGCAGACAGACCACACAATGGCAGAGGGAACCCACAGCAACTCCTATAAAAACAGTTATACTGATTCTTCAATGCAAATGGTCAGCTGGGAATTCCCAGATATTGAGCCTTAGGGGTAGGGGTTGGGGGAGGGACCAGGGGAGCAGCATGTGAGAAAAATAAACAATCAGGAGATTTGAAAAATATAACAGACTCTGGGGCAACAGTTAACATGGAAGAAAATGACTTAAATATCTTCGGAGACATCTAAGGTGCATTTGTAAGATAAAAACAGGATGCTACAAAGAAGGGGAAAACCCTGAAAATAAGAGGAGCCCTTAAGTTGAAATAGGACTGCCAAAATTATTTAGTAGACAGGCTGTAAAATAAGGTTGAGGGAATCTCCCTAGATATAGAGCAAAAAGAAATAGAAAATATAAAGAGAGGAAAGAGACACAGACAATATCTAACTGTTACGAGTTTCTGGAAGAGAGAACACAGGAAATGTTGTGAAGAAAAAAAAATTGAACAGAAATAAGTCTCCAAATTGAGAGGACCCTATACAACCTACATCTAGACATAATCTTGTGAAATTCTGGATATATATTAAGGATAGAGCGAAGATACTGAAAGTGCCAAGAGAAAAAAATAAAATTAGGTCATCATAATTAGCTCAACTAAAAAGGGATGAGAAATAGACTGGGAGCCGATTTTTCATCATCAGCACAATGCTAGAAGCCAATAGAGAAGTGTCTTCACACGTGGAAAATCTTTGTACCCAGAATTCCATAGCAAGCCAAACTGTCAAGAGTCAAGTCGAAAGGAATTTTCCAACATGCGCGTTTTCAGAAAGTCTACCCTCTTAGCACCTGGAAAGGAAGTTCTCTCTCACCTCCTGAGGAAGTTCTCCAGCAAAATGAGAATGAAAATCAGGAAAGAGAAAGAAATGGAATCCAGAAAACAGTGGACCTCACCAAGGATGGCTGACTCCAGAGTGACCATTATCCAATAGGATAGCTCACTCCAGAGTGACAGTTATCCAACAGGAAGGCTCACTTCAGACTGACAGTTATCCAATAGGATGGCTCACTCCAGAGTGACCATTATCCAACAGGAAGGCTCACTTCAGAGTGACAGTTATCCAATAGGATGGCTCACTCCAGAGTGACAGTTATCCAATAGGATGGCTCACTCTAGAGTGACAGTTATCCAATAGGATGGCTCACTCCAGAGTGACAGTTATCCAATAGGGTGGCTCACTCCAGAGTGACAGTTATCCAATAGGATGGCTCACTCCAGAGTGACAGTTATCCAAGAGACCCATTTCAGATGAGAGTACACAGTTTCAGGCTCTCTGGGGAGAACATGCATTCTGTGCCATAGATATTATCCTTGAGAAGCTGGAATGTTTGAGAATATGGAGGAGATACATTCTTTAGTAAACAAGAGAACAAAACAAAAATGTCAAATTCAGGTTCAATTATGAGACAATAATAAAAAAAATCATGGAATGTAAGAAGAGACTCATTTTGACATTGGCAGTAGGTACACTTCATTTCAAGTGACACAGGAAACATGACATTGGATATGTTTGGAAGAAAATATCCTAGCTTCTACTTAGTTCCCAGTAAACAGTATTTACAAAGCCAAAATAATGTAGATACTATTTATTGGTATTCAGTGTTCTGATCAGCCTATAGGTAAAACATGAAAGGCTTGATCTTTTATTCAGAAATAAAAGGGAGAGTAATCCTGAAAAGGAAAAGGAAAGCAGAAAGAGGTTGAGAATTAGTTGGGGGAAGAGAGGTGGAGGGAAGAGTAGAATTACTTACCTATTCAAAATGGGGATGAAAAGATAAAGTCTACAGTTAATGGAACAAGGACTAAAGGATTGTTACTGTTCAAAACTATAAACCAATAGAAGTATTAAAAATTTGGAAAAGGACAGGCAAATGAAAGGTGGGAATAGTGTAAGTTAAATCCTTATCTTTTGTAATGGGGGATTATTAAAGATTGTCTAAAGTTAATAAGTCAAGAAATTATTGTTCAAACATTATTTAATGTTAGGAAGTTAGTTAACAGAATATCTAAAAATAGAAATTGTTAAATGCATTGCCTCTAGGGTATGGGACTAGGGTTAAAAGGGTGGGGTGGGAAACTGTGTTTTTCATTTTAAGTCCTTCTGTACTATTTAATTTTTTACCTTGTGCATGTATTACTTTGAAAATTTTTTAATAAACTTAAATAAAAACCCTTCAATGGCTTCATATTAACTAAGATACAGTCCAATCAAAACACTTAAAATGGCTTATAAGGCCCTCAAGTATTTGGATCCACCCAGTGTGTCCAAGGCTCATCACATCTCCCCATCCCTCTCTAGTTCTAACCACACTAAATACCCTCCAGCTATTCAGACACACTTCCCCTTCTCTTGTTTCTACAGGTGTTCCACAGAAAACAAATCCTGTCCCGGTCTCACCATGTGTCTGATTAAGCTTACTGTCTAGCAGGTTTTCAGTATCTGTTGAGTGAATGAATGTGCAACAGGGTGTTCATGAAAATCACCAACTAGTGCTCTTTCCCAAGAAGGCACGTGATGTCTGTCTCTATTCCAGGAGCATTTCAAGACCATGATGTACGCTTTCCTGAACTATTCATTTGACAGTTTTGACAAGTTTTAGTCATATACGAGACCAGGTGATGTCAGAGGATTTCTATCCATCTGTTAGTCTCTTTGGTATGTTCTTTGCCAAACTGCCTCAATATCATAATCGATTTTCAGCTATTTTTTCCCTGTAGTTGGGAGAAACAGCCAGCTATCTAGTGGACATCTTCAGGCTCCCAAGTTTCATGTGTCCTGCTATGCCTAGTTTCTTGGTGGCTCTTCCTTCTTCATTAATTTACCCTCTTCTATTGTCTACCTTCCAAGGCCAACTGGAGCTCTCTAATGAGTATTGACTGACCTTACTGCCAATCTTCAACAACTGCATTTATTGGAAATCTTTCCTATCTCCTCTTAAGATCACTCTCTGATTTACCTAGTCCCTAAGCCAATGTCCCCACCCAATGTCACAACCTCACCTAATACATGTACTAAACAGGCCAGTAAGTAATCAAACACTGCCCTAGATATTGACTATTCTTGCTGACAAAAGTAACACACCCTTCTTTCAAGACTAATTCACGCCTATGTTCTTTACTCCTTCAAAGATTTTGGACCCCTACTTGGCTTCCATTTTGAAACAGATTTCTTTCATTGACCCACATAATTGGAGTCAGTCTTCCAAGTGTGGTAGAGAAGGGGTGGAGGTTATCTTTAACTTTTCAGACATCTAGCTACAGATACACAAAAACAATTCCACATCTAATTCGAAAGAGTTACAGAAATGTTACTTATTTGGATTCTTGTGATTTAAATGCTGTAAAGAGAAGCGTTTCTTTGATAGGAAAGCTTGAGCAGTTTATTTCCAATGTTCTAGTGTCATGTTAGGTGGTTGGTTTCATAGGTGCTCATTATATTAGAAATAAATAGAATAAATAAATGAGTACATTAAAAACAAGGTGCGCATTGACCAGTGATGACTGTCAGAAGGCAAGGATCATGCTAATACAAATGTGTGCACCTGAGGGCCATCAGAGTTTATCCTGTCCATCTGCACTATACGGGACTCATAATTAGTTAAGAAATATGTACGTGGAGGCGCTAAAAAGTTCTTTGCATGAGCTGCCTAAATTTGGACATCACAGGCACTTTCACAGACTGCCAAAATTATTTAGTATAATTTGAGAACTGAGATAGTGCTGAAAGGGTAGGAGGGAGGGCAAAATGATCAAATGCACAGTATAAAAACAAGTCAGGTGGTTGGGAAGAGGCCCCAGAGACATAGAGAGAAGACCCCTCTCCGCTTCTCAACAATACAGCAGGCTCTGCCTATGCCTAGTCCTCTCATCTGTGAAGTGTCTGATGTAAACAGGAGCCAAGAACCTGGAAAGATCATAAGCCCATTCCTCACCCTTTGTCAAGGTTAATAGAGACAGGAGAGGAAACTCCAACTTTTTTTTAAAATAGTTTCTCCTTTTCTTGCTATCTGTGTAGCCTTGGAACCAAACTGTTACAAAGTAGACAATAACAAGCCTTAGTTAAGGCTTTTGACATTTAATCACAGGATGATTGGCACTATAAACTTATTTATTGATGACGAACTTAATCAAAACTTAGAGCAGACTTAAATCTCAGGTCCTCATAGGGAAACTTTCAGATAAACTTTAAAAGGGCAAAGATCTGACTTATCAGAAGTGTTTGAATGACCTTTGGATAAAACCTAGTGGATCTCTGGTACTGGATAAAGAAGGGCCTTTGGGGCTTCCCTGGTGGCGCAGTGGTTGAGTGTCCGCCTGCCGACGCAGGGGACATGGGTTCGTTCCCCGGTCTGGGAAGATCCCACGTGCCGCAGAGCGGCTGGGCCCATGAGCCATGGCTGCTGAGCCTGCGCGTCCGGAGCCTGTGCTCCACAACGGGAAAGGCCACAACAGTCAAAAGGGCCTTTGATGGGGTGGGGAGGAGAGAATATGCTCAGGTATAGCCGGTGATGGTGTTAATGCCCTCCAGCCAAAGACCATCAGGAACACACCTGTAGTTGAACAAGTTGGATGTATTACTTATCGCAGCTGGGGGAAATGCACACCACAGGGAACTGTGGGAGTCTCAGTAAAAGAGTGTTAGAAAGAACCTGTTATAGGATTTGGGCTTGGGTAGGTAGTTTAAGGGAGGGTCTAAGGAAGCAAGGCTTTGTTCTGGATTGGATGCTCTCAAGAAGCAGTGGCACTTCTATGAGTGAGTTTCTCAATAAATCTCATCTCTAAGGAGGGCTGACTAAAGTGAGCTTAAAGCTGGAATTGGCTTTTTTTAAAAAGCAGCAGTTACTCACTTTAGACAAGAGAGAGATGTGTCTGGTATTTTGTGGTTGCCCAGAGATCTTGTTTCCATCTAACTTTATTTATCATAGTCTCAGAGTGACCTTGTCTGATGTCAATGTTCTGTGAAATTTTTATGTCCGACAGGGCAAACATGGCCATGTTCTAGCTGTGAGTGTCAGACAACTTCCTGGGTGTCAGGGGCTGCCTTTTTTTAATTTTCCTTATGCAAAAGAATAGAGAAAGAGCCTTTGTTTCTCTTACAGAAAATTCAAAACTGTACTTCGCTTGACTGAGCATAAGGGATAAGTTAGAAAAAAATTAATATCACAATTAATATCACAAGAGATATCCTGGGAAAGGATGGTTCCCTAGTGATCCCCTAGACTTGGTGGAAGTCTTGGTTGTAAACCAAAATGAAGTTGGGACCGTGCTCAATACTCAAGGGGCGCTCACTTATTGTCTGAAACATGCCCACTCCTTAAATGTAGGTTCTGGGCCATGCCTAGGAAGAATAGGAAGCAGTCATGAGAGTAGCAGTTTGCTTTTACATAGGAGGGATAACAACAAACCTTTACAATTCATGTAATTTCATTTGCTAACTGTTATAATTGGTGCACACAGAAGGAATTGAAATTTAAAACGGAAACTGGAAGATGCATTTCCCCAGTGCTCAGACTTCCCTTGCTAAACTTAAGAATCTCTGTTGGGATAGGAGATTAAGGTAGTAAAGGTCCATGGCCTCACCCAGATTTTCAATATTTTTTTAGCACTAAACTAGATGAAGCCACTAGAGAAACACTTCTCCAAGTTAAATTAAAAACCTTTTTTTTTTTTTTTTTTGCAGTACGCGGGCCTCTCCCGTTGCGGAGCACAGGCTCCGACGCGCAGGCTCAGCGGCCATGGATCATGGGCCTAGCCGCTCCGCAGCATGTGGGATCTCCCTGGACCGGGGCACGAACCCGTGTCCCCTGCATCGGCAGGCGGACTCTCAACCACTGCACCACCAGGGAAGCCCAACCTTCTTGTTTTATCTGCCCTCTTTTAAGAAACATTCATAACATGTTTCTTAAACATTCATAAAACCAGTATAAAATTTTGGTTTCTGAAAGATACATTTCCCACATTTGGGCATCCTCTTCTAGTCTAGCCATCAAGTCACCTAAAAATTCATTAGATAAACATGTATTGAACACAGACTGCAATGCTAGTTACTGTTACAGGGTCTGGAAATACAAGGTAAACATAATAAAGCTCCTTCCAGTTAGAACATAAAAATGAACAAATAAACATATATCAGGTATGTTAAGTCCTGTGAAGCATTATAAAACAAAGGATGGGGAAGAGAGTGTTCTGGGATAGAGGAGTAGACAATGGGTAGTGAGGTCCAGGAAAGCCTCTCTGATAAGGCGACATTTGAGCAAATTCTTAAAGGAAATGATGGAGCAAACCCTGCAGATAATTCACGGCAAAGAGAGGTAAAATTATATTTGGCATATTGAGAGCAGCAAGACAGACATGAGTTTCATCCCTAGGATAGTCAATAGCTACTTTCTCAGATGTAAGTCTTGACCACAGATTTCTGACCTTAACAATCTATTAGGGGCCATTAACCTAATGGACACTTGTAACTTTTGAATGTCTGTCCTCAAAGTCAAGCCACATTTCACAATGAATTTTGCAGCTGCTCCCCTCTGAAATTTCTCTGACTAAAAAGAAAGAGGGGCTCATCTCAGTAGTTGTTATGGCCTCTACCAAAGGGACTGAATGGAGACATGACTCTATACTTTTCTATACTAATTTCTGGGCCCCTGTCAATGACCCGATGGATCCAGTAAGTAGAATTTGGAACCAAATTCATATGGAGAAAATTGATCTGGAAACAATTGACAAAATTTGCATACCAATGAAAATTTTAGTCTTATATGTTGATGCCCATCACGACAAATGTGTAGAGAGTAGCAGGAACCTTAGACTCAGTTATTCCTGGCTTGTCATTCTATATCCACCCTTCCCCCTTTTCCCCACCTGCCCAAGCTGAATGATGTCCATTTGACCTCAGTTCAAATTAAAAGACACTTCGGATCACAAGTCTCAATATATAACGGGAAGACTTAAAAAGGAAGGCCTTCATGTCACAGGAACTTCAGAATAAATTCTGAACTAACATCTGCAGGAAGAAGAATTATGTTGCTGGTCTTTATAAGAGTAGGAACTTTGACACACTCTTCCTCTGTAGGAATTTTGTTATGGAGATATTTGGCCTTCCATGATTCCCAATGCCCATACAACAGCCCCTCTGGCATCTTGATAGTTGCAACCCTTGTGGGATTGTGTATGAAGATGTATAAACCACACTGGTGTAGGTGCGATCATAGGAACTTGGATCTGTTGTGTGCCTACCCATTGGGTCTGATATTTCAGAGCTGGAGGAATAACATCCATTCAGCCTTGGGCTAAGTCAGCTCCACTGGTTCCCAGATGGCTGAAATCTTCAGTACAAAACCAAAGTTTATGTCTGACCTGGAAATGGGAGGAGTTTAGAAATGTAAGAAGCCCACTCCCTCATTCATCAATGGAGGGAGAGAGTTTCAGCCTGGATATCTCTGGAGTGGCAGTGATTTTCTCCAAGACATCTTCTGTGGTTGGAATATTACTGGCTCCTACCATATATATTCCATATACTTATAACCCAAAAAAGAAAATATCACCCCACATTAATTTCACAAATGCACCAAAGGAGAATATGAAAACTTTTATAACTCTGAATTAGGGCTGGCCACCTGTCAAGATGGCCAGCAAACTCTACCTTATTGCTTTAAACAAACATGCAGGCAGGAACTTGCCCCTGGAAATAGACCATGCTATAATTTGAATAAAGGTTATCATACATGTACTACAGAATGAAAAATGTGGATGAGTCTTCCCTAAATGCTCAAGTTGATGACTTTGCTCTTTACTCCCACTACAATGCAATTTTAATGAATACACTTGAGCATTTTAATGTTAGGAGATATAATTATAACAGTACTTATATTAGCCTGGGTCCTCCAAGAGGCAGAAGCCTGATGAGGTCAGGTGTACAAGAGGTTTATTAAGGGAAACACTTGTGAGAGAAGATGGAGAGAGACCCAGAGGAGGCTGGAAGAGCCATCAGACTGCGATGTAGTTTTAACCTTTGTGAGGAGAGAGTGAAAGAAGGAATGGTTTGCATTGTAGGTCTCAGAAGGTTTTGACAAGGCCTCTGGAGAGTCCGTGAGCCAAAGTCACAAACCAAAAAAGTCCCATGTCTCCTTAGTGCCCCCACCATACTTAATCACTGGCCAGCAGAAGCTCCTGGGCCACGTGGCTTTGGCGCCAAGGATTCTAGAGCACAGCAGCTGGGTCTGTCCGTCAGCTGCATACCCACTCCCTGCAGTTGGGAGATCTGAGCCGAGCGTTTTCATAGCCACAAAAACACTCCTTCTTAAAACAGCTGTAGACACCTGTTCTGGATCATCTTAGTGACTTAATTAACCTCGCCAGTGACTCATACCAGTACAGGCACATAGGTGGATTCATCCATCTCTATTCCTAAATTAGAGTGTGGCTAATCCTTTCCAGATTCTTGAGGCCCTTTAGGGAAAGACTATATGGGACCACATTAAGTTTAACTCGTAACTAAAAATAATTGAAGGAGGAGGCCAGTGACTATTAATGCTAGCCCACAGTTGGAAAGCATGTGTATAAAGTAACCCCTGCATTTGGCTTAGTGAGAAATTGGAATTACTGCAGAGATTTTCCTCTATTTGACAGAAATGGACTGATGTAACACTAGTAACAATGAAAATTCTGATCTGTGTATGCTAGACAATTATTACACTATTTATAACCCAAAAAGAGCCCAGCGTTGCAGTGCAAAGGGCATGGATTAGCATGCTTGGCTTAAGCTAATTCATATCTACCCTTGGAACTGGAAATGGCTTCATTTCCCCCTGAATCTTGTAGGGGAGAGGTAGATTATCTGAACAAAATTGGGATTTGGTTAGAAAGGACAAGAGAGGTGAGGTAGAAAATAGATGTTGAGGAAGTAACCTCAGTGTTTCTTACATGGCATTTCTTAAAAACCTTCCTACAAATTGGAGACTACAATCCAAGCTCCTTAGTGTACCAGCTAAAGTCCCTTAAAATCTGGCCCAAATGCCTCGTAGAGCTAGCACTATATATACAAGTCCTGTTAACAAGCTTCACTCACAATGAACATTTTTTCTCAAACCAAGCTTTTCACACACACATCTTCATGCTGCAGACTATGACACAGCCTCACTTTGTAATGTCTGCCACCCTCATCCGCCCACAAAGATCATACATGTTTCTCCAAGGCTAAGTTTTAGTGTTACCTCTGTAACACTAACCTCTGATATCTTGTTACCTCTGTAACACTAACACTAACCTCTGATATCTTGATTAGAAATCATTGCTTCTTCCTTTCTGTTCCCTTGCACTTAATTTGCAGCCAATTCAGCATCTACATAAATCCATCTGATACTACAGTTGTTTCGTGTCTCCTGTCCTCTCTCGACTTACTGACCACAGTATCACCGTCATCTCCCAGAGTGCCTCACAGAATATGTGCCCCGTGAGAACATGCTGACTTTCATGGACTAGTTTCTGTGTTCTCCTGGGTGGGAGGAAAGGCCTGGGGGTTCACACCTTCACATGAGCAATGATCCTTAGTCACATCCATGCTGGTCACCATCTTTCATTTCCCAATTTTTTAAAATGGACCCTTATGCTGTGCCTTATGTGGCTTTGTCTCCATTCTTCAGCCAACCCTTGCTCCCAAATGGCAGGTACGTTACTGATGGTGGGTCTGCTTCTGCTCTCTGACCCTGGAAAAATCACCTTTGTTTGAAATCCCTTCTTCTATTAGATCAACACTGAAATAGGCTCAGGAGTCCTTTTAGAACAGTACGGTAAAGTAAATATGGTATTTTACCATAAAGACTGAGATTGATGTAGGTAGAAACCGGTTAAAACCTAAGAGCACAAACTCTCAAAAGAGATCTTGAGCTCAGCGCTGACATGGAACTTGCTTGACCCTCCCTCAGTGCTCGTTTCCCACTTTGCTTCTCAAAGGTCAGTTGTTTGCTGGTATGAGACCAAGAACTCAACTAACTTCACCTCACATTGGGTTTCCATCCTGAAGTATTCGGAAATTCTGATCTGTTGTATCCAAACTGTCTTCCTTGTATAGGTTTCGCCATGCTCCTTCTTTCTGCAACATGACTGCATTTGGTTCTCTGCCAATCAGGTTTGCACTAATCCTCCAAAGACTTATTTACTCACCAATTCAATAGACATTTCTTGAACATTCAATATATACTTATTTATTCAACATACATTTATATATTTATTAAGATATGACATTCCAGAAATGAACCAAAATCAATGGTGGGCAAACAGGAGACAGACTCCACACTCATACCATGAGGGCCTATGAGAGAGAACATTAATCAGATGAGCTTACAAATAACTGTAGAATTACAACCTGGGTAAGAACAGAGGTTTATCAGGAGGATTTAGTACAGTTCTGGAGGTTAGGACAGTCTTTCCTAAGGAAGTGATGACTGAGCTAAGATAGGAAAAAAGAGTCATTTTCTAGGAGAAGGAAATTGCACTTTGGTAGGAGGGAGTTTTGTACATCGAGCAACCTTAAAGAAAACCCCTGGAGGGGAGTTTGGCCAAGACGGTGGAGTAGGAAGACCCTGAGCTCACCTCCTCTCACGGCCACACCAAAATTACACTATTTACAAGGATAGTAGAGCAAGGACTGATGAGAAAAACCAGAATCTACCAGAAAAGATCTTCTACAACTAAAGGTATAAAGAAGGAACCACAACAAACGGGGTAGTCGGGACAGAATCATGGTACAATCAGACCCATACTCCCATGTAGGTGACCCACAAACAGGAGAATAATGAAAATTGCAGAGGTTCTCCCCAAGGAGCGAGGGGTCTGGGCCTCACATTGGGACTCCCCAGCCTTAGGGGTTCTGCACTGGGAAGACAAGCCCCAGAATGTTTGGCTTTGAAGGCTAGCACGGCTTACTTTCGCAATAGTCAAAGGGCTGTAAGAAATAGAGACTTCACTCTTAAAGGGCACACACAAAATCTTACACACTCCGGGACCCAAGGCAAAAGCAGTAATATGAAAGGAGCCAGGGTCAGACCTGCTTACTCATCTTGGAGAGCCTCCAAAAGAGGCAGAAGGCAACTGGGACTCATTCTGGGGACACAGATGCTGGCAGCAGCCATTTTGGGGTGCTCATCCCACGGTGAAGCACTGGTGTTGGTAAGTGCGATTTGGGGATCTGTCCTCTAGCTTATTAGAACTGGGACCTGACCCCACCGACCAGCCAGCCAGGCCCAGTCCTGAGACACCCCAGACCAAGTAGCTAGCTGGGTAGAAACACAGCCCCAGCAGACAGCAGGCCAGCTACCATAGGACCCCTTGAACCCCCAGTCACCCCAGGACACGCCACTGCCCACCAGAGGGGCCAGAACCCAGCCCCACCTGCCAGTAGGCCAGCACTAGCCCTGGTACCACCAAGGCCCTGCAGCCCCACACAATGGAGTATTACTCAGCCATAGAAAAGAATAAAATCTTGTCACTTTCGACAACATGGACGGACCTAGAGAGTATTATGCTAACTGAAATAAATCAGACAAGACAAATACTTTATGATTTCACTTATATGTGGAATCTAAAAAACAAAACAAATGAACACACAAAACTAAACAGAGGGCTTCCCTGGTGGCGCAGTGGTTGAGAGTCTGCCTGCCGATGCAGGGGACATGGGTTCGTGCCCCGGTCCGGGAGGATCCCACATGCTACGGAGCGGCTGGGCCCGTGAGCCATGGCCGCTGAGCCTGCGTGCTCCGCAGGCTGTGCTCCACAACGGGAGAGGCCACAACAGTGAGAGGCCCACACGCCACAAAAAAAAAAAAAAAAAAAAAAAAAACCTAAACAGAAACAGAGTCATAGGCACAGAGAACGAACAGACAGCAGTTGCCGAGGGGTTGGGGGTGGTGGTGAAGAGGTGAGGGAGATTAAGAGGTGCAAACTTTTAGTTACAAACTAAATCAGTCACAGGTATGAAATGTGCAGTGTGAGGAATACAGTCAATAATTATGTAATATCTTTGTACAGTGGTAGACAACAACTAGACTTATCAAGGGGATCATTTTTAAACGTACAGAAATATCAACTCACTGTGTTATGTAACAAAAAAACTAATACAGTGTTGTAGCTCAATGATACTTCAAAAACAAACTCCTAGGAAAAGAGATTATATTTGTGGTTACCAGAGGCTGGGTGTGGGAGGAGGGTGAATTGGAGGAAGGTAGTCAAGAGGTACAAACTTCCAGTTATAAGACAAATAAGTTCTAGAGATGTAAGATACAACATGATAAAGATAATTTACATGCTGTACCTGATATACAAAAGCAGTTCAGAGAGTAAATCCTAACTGTTCTCATCACAAAGAAAACTTTTTTCTATTTCTTTAACCTTGCATCTATATGAGACGATGGACGTTCACTAAACTTACTGTGATAATCATTTCCTTATGTATGTAAGTCAGATCATTATGCTGTATACCCTAAACTTATATAGTGCTGTACATCAATTATAACTCAATAAAACCAAAAGAAAAAAGACAGAAAGAAAAAGAAAAGTTATATTTAAAAAAAGAAGGACTTCCCTGGTAGCTCAGTGGTTAAGAATCCACCTGCCAATGCAGGGAACACGGGTTTGAGCCCTGGTCCGGGAAGATCCCACATGCCACGGAGCAACTAAGCCTGTGCGCTACAACTACTGAGCCTACGCTGTAGACCCTGCGAGCCACAACTACTGAGCCCGCATGCCACAACTACTGAAGCCCGCGTGCCTAGAGCCCGTGCTCTGCAATAAGAAAAGCCACCGCAATGAGAAGCCCACACACCGCAATGAGGAGTAGCCCCTGCTCGCCACAACTAGAGAAAGCCTGCACACAGCAACAAAGACCCAACACAGCCAAAAATAAATAAATAAAATAATTAATATATTTTTTAAAAAAAGAACTACAGTAGATGAAAAGTATTCTCCATTCCCAAACACCCTGGAATCACTTATCAGAGGTAACTATGGTTATCAAGTTCTTCACACACACACACACACACACACACACACACACACAAAGAAGCTGTGTGTCTCTATAAAATCTTTTTCTATATTAAACAATATTACACACACTAACCAACACATTTTAAACATTAAGCTTTTAAACATTTCCATACTAGTACCTGCAGAGTTATTTCATTCCTTTTAACAGTTGAAAAGTGTTCCACTGTATGATGTAGCTTAATTTAACCACTAACTTACTGTTAGAATTTACTGATTAGGTAATTTTGAGTTGTCTTTGGCTTAAAGAACAGAAATTTACTTTCTCATGTTCTGGAGACTGGAAGTTCAAGATCTAGGTGCCAGCAGGGGTCAGTTTCCCTGAGGCCTCTCTCAGTGGCTTAGGGATGTCTCCTTCTCACTGTGTCCTCATATGGCTTGTCCTCTCTGTGAGGGCATCCCTAGTGTCTCTTCCTCTTCTCACAGGGACACCAGTCTTATTAGATTAGGGCCCCACCTCACTGGCCTCATTTTAACTCAATCACAATTCAGCCCATAACAAAAAGCATTTCACAACATATTAAAATAAGTATCAGCACTTCATTCCTGATTGCCCCCACTCTCAAACAAACAAAAAAAAACTGCTTTAAAATCCTGAAAGTATATTTTCGTAAAGATCCAAAGAAAAATAGAATAATAATTAGCATTATGTTAATTTAACACCAAAGAGGGAAAATGAAAGAGTCAGTCAGCACTACCCAGTGTACACTTAAGGGGAGGCAGGGGTGGAGCCTGGACTTGGGAAGGGAATGAAGTGGAAGAAGCAGAAGCTGGATTGCAAGGTCTGAACTTCATTCTTGGCAAAGGTGAGGGTGAGCTGCAGGAAATAAATGACATGTTCTATACAGATAGGCAAGAAATGGAGTCTACCAAAGTATATTTTTACTCAGGAAGAAGTCAAAAGAGGTTTAAAAAATGAAAATACAAAAAAGGGAACTCGACAGCAAGATCCTGGAGGAGGTGCTACCTATTTTACAAAGAGAATGGGCTCGAGATCTGGTGAAGGCACTGGCCTTGATAAGCCCCGAGACAGAAGAGAATATGAGTGAAGTGTCCACAACATGTTAAAATCAACGAGGATGTAAGATTAACTGCTACTATTAATTCATGCTTATAAAAAGACAGTCATGAACCTTTAAGAAAAATAGATACATCCGGTAACTTTATGAACAGTGCGATGATTTACACGTATAACCAGTGTTAGCCCCAAACGGGGGTGGGGGGATTATAAAATAGGGATCTAAAAAGCCCCCTTCTCCATAATCACTCTCAAGTACGCACGCGTGTCCCCACCCCTACCTGTTACTCTCTCCCCCTTTAGCAAAACAAAAACTCCATAAAAGTTAAAACAGCGCATCTGCTGCACAAAGCTGTACAAAATCGGATTCGCGGCAAACTTAGAACTCTTTAACCTTGATTTTGACCTTCCCACCAGTTTTAGGTAGAAATCCAAGCAGCAGCCACTCTACAGCTTTAGCTGGAACGGACGTGTCTGGTGTTGTAACGGGCACGTTTCCTTCCCAGCAAGCACATCACTGGGCGGCATTTCCGCCTACACTCCCAGACTCAGTTCTCTTGGTGGAGCTCCGTGGACCGCCGAGAATCCCGCCCGGCACGGGGTGTAAGGCCGGTCGCTGGCCACCAGGGGGCAGCCCCTCAACTCAGGAGCCGCCCTGAGGCGGCGACACGACAGCCTGGGTTCTCCGGCGCCGCACCCCCGGACCGGAGGGGAGGGGGCCCAGTTCCACGCGGGGCCCAAGCAGAACCTCGGCCGTGGGTTACGTTGCTATTGGGGGATTCTTCGCCCCGAGTCTGCCTTATTGGAGACTTGGCGTGTGCTTTCCTCACCAACTGTGACAGCAACTTTGCGGAGCTCCCTCTCACTCCGACGCGACCCTCGGAGAGCCCGGGGTAGCCGGTTTCGGCCCGGACACCCGAGGGCCGAGAGGCCCCACCTCCCGGGGGGGCGGGACGGGCTGCGAACCCCGCAGGAGCCCGGCCCCGCCCCTGGCGCGGCGGGGAGGAGCCTCCCGGGCACCGCCCCGCAGCTCCTGCCGCGCCGGGACCGCCTGCCGAACCTCGGCTCCGGCCTCCACGCTCTGGCCTGCACCGCGCACCACGGCGGCCCCAGCGTGAGTTTGCCGATCCGAGCGGGTCCGTAGGGTGGACCGGGGGCCGAGCACCTGGGGACACGGGTACGCCCCAAGGTGTCAGTTACAGATCCGAGAAGGTTCCCGGCAATCGGGGTGTCTGTCTTCTTAGGTTCACGTCCCTGTTTCGTTTCGCCCTTCTTTCCCTATTTGCTGTTTGTCTCAAGAAACTTTTCTCCCGCCTCTTTGAATTTGTGAGCCAAGAATTTGACAGATGTGTGATCGTGTGTGGGTGTGATTCTGGGTGCGCGCGCGCGGGCATGTAGTTATGGAGAGTTGTGGGCCAAGTTCTGAGAACGTATTACTCATCTCCTGGGTTTTTTGGTGCTTTTCCTGTAAAACTAGGGAGGCCCGGTTTCGTGAAAGCCCTCCCTTGTCCTGTCAGAGGTGGTTGGCTCGACCTCAGGCTTCCTGATCTCTCGCTGCCTTTTCCTACCCCAAACCCGCAAGCTGAGCTTATTCACCCACGGGCTCCATACTCCAGCTGGGAACTGGTGCTTTTTTGTGAACTCACTTTACTGGGGGCAATATTAAGAGGTGGCAGATGGGAACGGCAGTTTAAAACCAAAAAAAAAAAAAAAAAAAAGGAGCTGGAACTTTACAAGGAATACAGGGCATGCTCAGGGAGCCAAGCGTACCAGAGATTTGGTGGAGAAAGTGAAGGAAGAAGTCTAAAAAACTGTGGAGAGCCCGTATCCTGGAGGCTTAAAATCCAGGGTGAGCCACTCAGTTTTTACCTGGGGGAGTGGATGAACCTGAGAGATCTGATTAGGAAGACGTGTGAGTAGGATGGCTTGAGGGAGATTGTTGGTGGGATGTATCCTGGGGACAGAAACCAGATTGGTTTCATCTAGATATGAATGTAAACTGAAGGGACTGATATTTGAGAGATACGTGAAAGAAGATGAACAAAATGAGGTGGCTGACGGTGTACGGAAGCAGGAGGGAGGAAGGACAGAGGCAGATGTAGTGGAAGGGAAGGGTTTGGTGTCTGTCAGTTTAGATTGTTCCCCAAAGCAAAACCTGATAGAAGGACCTGAGTGCAGGTGGTTTATCTGGGAAGTGAGCCCAGTACTGCACAGTGAAGACATGGGGAGGAAGAGACCAGGAAGGAGGGGAAGCCAGCAGGGAAGGGCTGTCGCTGAGCTGTTTACCGCTGTGGGCAGCTGGAACTCAATTCCTTGGGTGACCTTGTGAGGGGCTCCAGAATGCACCTAGGACAGCCCTGTGGCATTTATCCGTGACGCCCTCCCCCGGGTGAAGCTTACCCTGTATCAGCTCACCGCCACTTCAGAGCACCTGCCAGGTGAGAAAGGTTTCCCAGTGCCCAGGAAAGTCCTCCAGGGCAGTTGCTGGAGTCACAGGCGGTCCGGGGCCCCCAGAGCACCTACTACATGGCTCTTGTCACTTAGGAAGCTAGAAAAGACAGCAGAGGGACAGACACTAGTGTTTTCTCAGTGCTCATTGTACACCTGACACTGGACAAGGCATTTTTATTCGCATTCTCTTCATCTTCAAAAACAATCCTCCAAGGGCTGTACTATTCTCCTTATGTAAGTGGAGAGACTAAAGTGTAAGTCATTTATCGAAGAGGAGCTGCTCTGAAGGGAGTGATTAACTCAGTTCTAGGCACACCAAATTCTAAAAGACCTGGCAAACCTCAGCATGCTCCCCAAGTAGAGGCGGGGAGCTCCCTGGTTAGGGCAGACATGATAAATTGGGAGGCGTTTCCAATTCATTTGGTCAAAGCTACCAGAAGAAATTTAGTTTCTGAAAGGTCCACTGACCTTTTCTTCCAGAGAAGAAAATGCTAAGTCGGCTCAGGTCTCACCTTGATCTACCTGCTCTGTGGGATCCAGCCCCGCCCTCACTCCATTCAGGTCCTGCTCCTCCCTGTGTGTTCCTCCAGCCACCCCTGGGGCTTCTCACTGCTAAAATGCTCTCTTGCAGCATTTCAGGCCTCAACTTAAATGTCAGGTTTCAGCTTCAAGGTCACTTTTTCCTGTAGGCCTTTCCTGTCACCCAATCTAAAGTGATTTTCTGGTTGCTCGATATCACATCATTATGTTTTATTTTCATCTAACACTTATTAATTGCTGCATTTTATCTGTTTACCTATCTAATTATTGTCCTTCCCCTTCTCAAATATTAAATTCGTGAAAGCAGGGACCTTGTCTGTTGTGTTCCTTGCTGCACCCCAGGCCGTGGCACACAGTGGGGGACCTGACAAGTAGTTTTCATCTGAATGCATTTAGTTGTTTTTGTTTTCACTCATTCCTTCATTTGTTCTGACCAAGCTCAGTCTTTGCTTTCTTCTTCTGCAGCTGACTGAACCATGGCGACAACTCCTGCTGCTGCCTTTGAGGCCCTCATGAATGGAGTGACAAGCTGGGATGTCCCTAAAGGCCCCATCCCCAGTGAACTCCTTCTAACTGGAGAGGCTGCCTTCCCCGTGATGGTGAATGATCAGGGCCAGGTCCTCATTGCTGCGTCCTCCTATGGCCGAGGCCGCCTTGTGGTTGTGTCCCATGAGGGCTACCTGCTGGACGCCGGCTTGGCCCCATTTCTTCTCAATGCAGTGGGCTGGCTCTGTCCCTCTCCTGGGGCTCCCGTTGGAGTGCACCCATCCCTGGCATTACTAGCGAACATCCTGCAGGGCTCTGGGGTTGAGGCACAGATTCAGCCAGAACCGAGAGAACCCCTGGGGGTTTATTGCATCAATGCCTACAATGACACCATGACTGCAGAGCTGATCCAGTTTGTGAAACGTGGAGGGGGCCTGCTCATGGGGGGCCAAGCCTGGTACTGGGCCAGTCAGCATGGTCATGACAAGGTGCTGTCCAAGTTCCCAGGGAACCAGGTGACCAGTGTGGCTGGTGTGTACTTCACTGATACCTGTGGGGACAGAAGCCGGTTCAAGGTCTCTAAGAAGGTGCCCAAGATCCCTCTCCAGGTCAGGTGAGTGGTGTTTCCCTATGGGGAGTCTGATGTATGTTCACAATAGATTTGATCCCCCTCTTCGGTGAGCTTCCAAATACACATGATTTTCCACTGCTTTTCAGAACCACTACAAATAGAAAATAGGACAATTAAAATGCACTGAAGCCCAAGAGCGGCTGGGTTCTCACTGCCACTCCCACCTGTGGCCAAAGCGACAGTCTAAAACTTGTCTTATTCATCAATCTGTCTAGCGCCTGAGACTTGGAGAGTGTGTGTCAGTATCTCTTAAAGGAATGGAAAAGCATTTGTTTCTTTGTGTGAGGCACATACCATGTGCCAGGCCCCATGCAGAAGACCCTTGCTGTCTTGACACTTACATTCCAGTGGAAAATTAGGCAACTAAGGAAACAAACAGATACATACTCTAGCAGGTATTGATAAGAGCTACAAGGAAAGTAAAGCAGGATAAGTGATCAAGTGACCGCGAGGGGAGTGGAGAATGTTTTAGTTAGGGTCATCAGGGAAGGCTTATCAATCAGGCCTGGTCAGCATTAACTGGTGTTTCAAACAGAAGGGATTTAATATGGGTAGCTGACTAAGCAGGCGACATAGCTGAAAGCTGCACAGGAGGCAGCGAGGTAGCCAGGAGATGAGCAGCAGAGGACTGGCAGAGGCAGTGGTGGTCCAGCAGCCCAGGGGCTGCAGCCACCTGGTGGAGGCCTGTCCAGCAGCAGCCGGGACCCCAGATGCGGGGGCTGTCTGATGGGACCTGGAGCCTAAGAGAAGACACAGTGATGGCCAGAGACACAGCCTGAGAGAGACACATACCTCCGCTCCTTCCTCCTTCCTGCCTTCGGGCTTGGCTGATGGACTGAATGTGGAGTGAGGGGGGGAAAAGAGAAGTCAAGCATTTTGGTGGTCGAATGACTTAAAGGTGAGTGTTGGGGCTTCCCTGGTGGCGCAGTGTTTGAGAGTCCGCCTGCCGATGCAGGGTACGCGGGTTCGTGCCCCGGTCCGGGAAGATCCCACATGCCGCAGAGCGGCTGGGCCCGTGAGCCATGGCCGTTGAGCCTGCGCGTCTGGAGCCTGTGCTCCGCAGCGGGAGAGGCCACAGCAGTGAGAGGCCCACTTATCGCAAAAAAAAAGGTGAGTGTGTTGCCACGTAAGGAGCTGTGAAAGTCTATGAGAAGACAGATTAGAGGAGGTCTGGAGTTTAGTTTTGGATATCTGGGGTTCTAGGTAACTTGTTGTCAGTGACTCACTGTGCTTGGCCACATGTAACAGAAGCCTTATCGTAGCGGATTGACCACGCAGGAGTTTATTTTTCTCATGTAACGAAGTGCAGGCAAGATAATCAGGCCTGGGGCACTGAGTCCCTGCTTCATGATGACCAGGTTCGTTCATGCAAATCCATTCTCTCCCTCTCTCGCTCCCTTCGTCCCTCGCCCTCCATCTCTCTCTTGCTCTCTCCCCACCCCCATGGCCCCCACCCCTCCCATCACAATGTTTCACTTTTATCTTTATGGTTACAAGATTGGTACTACTGCTTCAGGCACTATAATTACACCTCCGCAAGAATAAGCTAGAATGAATACACCTGAATATGTCCCTTCTAATGCAGAAAAGAATATATTTTCTGGGAGCCCTGACCATTAGGCTTCTATTATATTTCAGTGGCCAAAATTAGCTCACCTGGCCAACTCTAGCTGCCAGAGGGTCTGAAGGGCTGAATATTTTTAAATGCGCCCTGGCATCTCTGAAGAAATCAAGACTCTGCTACAAGGAAGGGCGTACACATATTTAGTATGCATTTAGCAGTGGCCTCAGCCCCAAGTCCTGGCTCCCTTGGTCTTCCTTCCCTCTGAGAGGGTTGGGAGGTGATGAGTTACTCAGAGAGGCAGGGTGGATCTGATTCACTCCAACTTCTCTTTAATTCGAAGGGACAAACAAGGTTAAATCCCATCAACCTAACTGCTCTTAATTGTTCCAAAGGACTCCTGTCCATCAAACTAAACCTGTTTTTCTTCATCCACGCCTACATTTTTCATCTCTGCCACTGAATCTGAAGTATGTTTTATGTTTGTTTTAACTTTTAATTATGGAAAAGTTCAGAGATATGCAAAAGTAGAGAGAACAGTACAAAGAGCCCCCATGCAGCCATTACCCAAGCTCAGTAACAGCCAACTCAGTCAATCTAATTTTATCTATAGCCACACCCCCGCTTCACCCCAGATTATTTTGAAGCAAATCACAGACATCATATCATTCCATCTGTTTTTTAATATGTATCCCTAACGATGTAAATCGTTTTGAAAACATAACCACAAGGCACCATTATCATACCCAAAAGAAGTAATACTCTTAATGTCATTATTCGTTTCCATAACTGTCTTATTTTTTCAGTTTGTTGGAATTGGTCTTTTATTAAAACCCAAATATTTTGATTGCTTGATATGAATTTTATGTCTCATATAATGTTGTTTCTTTTCCAATTCTTTTTATCTCTTGCTGTTTTGTTGAAGAAACTAGGTACTTTGTCATGAAGTTTCCCCACAGTACAGAATGTGTTTCCTTCAAAACAATCTGAGTTTTGCTGATTGAATCCCTGTGGTGGCATTAAATGTATTCCTCTGTTCTCTATATTTCTTGTAAATTGTTAGCTAGATCTGGATTCTACAGCAGGGATTGGCAAACTATGGCCTGTGGGCCAGCCCCCTGTTTACTACATAAATAAAGTCTTATTGGAACACAGCGGTGTCCATTTGTGTCCATATTGTCTGTGGTTGTTTGCACAGGCTCCGGATGTGCAGGTTCAGCGGCCATGGCTCACGGGCCCAGCCGCTCCGCGGCATGTGGGATCCTCCCGGACCGGGGCACAAACCCGTGTCCCCTGCATCGGCAGGCGGACTCCCAACCACTGCGCCACCAGGGAAGCCCTGTGGTTGTTTTTGAGTTACAGTGGCAGAGTTGAGTTGTGTCAGTGGAAAACATGTGGCCCACAAGCCTAAAATATTTATTATTGGGCTGCTAAGAAAAAGTTTCCCACCTCCTGGTTGAGAGGCTTGATCAGATTCATGTTCGAATTTTATATAAGTCAGTGCGTGACCGCACTGGCCAATGGCTTGATCCTTGTAGAACTGGGACGGCAGGCAACATTTTTTCCTTACAGTTTGTCTTACAAAATATCAGATATTTGGAAATTCAGTTAATCGAAAAAATTACACTGGTAGCTCCGGCAAAGCTGAATGTAAGACTTGGTTTTCAAATTTCTCTTCCTATTCTGGATCTTCCTTCAGCTCCTGAAAAGCCAATTTATTTTCCTTATTCAGTTTCAGCTCAAACACCCTCCTCAGGGGAGTCTTCCTCAATGACTCTCTTGAAACTAAGACTAAACTTCCAGTTTCACTTTTCTCCATCTCTTGCCTGAACATCAGTGATCACAATCTGTAAATACCCAACATGTGTGCTTGCTGGTACCTGTCTAGCCAACCAAAGACTAAAGTTCCACGGATGCACTGATCTTGCCTGTCACATGTGCTGCGTTATTCTCAGTGCCTGATGTGTGAAACATGGTAGAGAGAAACAGGTATTTGTAGACTGTGTAAAGTAATGAATAAATATATGAACGAATATACATCCTAAACCACGAGAAAGGAAAGGGTGGCCTGGGTACCAGGGTTGAGCCTACAGACAGCTTCATGTTATAGAATGTGCTGTGACTCAGGCTTCCAGCCTCAGCCCAAAACTGAGCTGGAGTTGACTGACCCCATCAACTCTAAAGTCTTAAAAGGCCTGTATGGTGCCCAGGCCCTCAGCTCAGATTCCTGCCGCCTTCACGCATGTCTCCTTTGAGGTTTTCAGTGAACTTTCCTGCCAACAAATCTTGGTCAATGGCTCCTGGGCTGACCGAACAGGTTTGCTGACTTTAAATTGCTGCAGGAGGCTCTGGAGCTCCTTAAGGGAACTGCCCTGTCTGCCCAGGGGAGGAGCAGTCTCATAAAACCAACAAAAGATCCTCTCAAGGGTCCTATCCCCAAGGGCAAAAGCTGCCTGCACACCTAGTTTTACACACCTGAGGAGGTCCTGCCTGTACTTTAACGTGCAAAGCCAGACCCAAAGGCATTTGCTGCTTTTATACCAAGACACGGGAGAGTCTGGGGAAAAATTAATCTCAGATCAGCAGCTCATTACTCTTACACATGGCTTAACCTACAAGGTCTAGAGTGTATTAGGAGCTGCTCATATAAAAGTAAATACAAACTAGTAGCTTAGGTGTATGCCTCTCTTAAAGATTATGTGTTCTCTCTCTTGATCATCACCACATTCCCATAGAGTGCAAAGGTCTTCGTCTGAGGACTCTCAGCTTGTAAGCAGCACTGCTCTGTTTTCACCTTCAAGATCCATAAATGTAGAGAGTTTCCAGGTAAAGGTAGTGTGAAATGAGCCTAGATCCCAGAATTGCCCTCTCCACCAAATCTGACCAAGTGAATGAAAAATAGTAAGCAAACAACTAAACGTGGGGCTTCTGATGCTGATCCCACGTACTGCTAAAGCACAGTCGGTGGGAGTGCCAGGTGACTGATGTGTGGCCGGGTGTGCAGCATCTCCTGAGACTGTACCTACCCACGATGCACAACCACAGGAAAAAGTTGAAACAAATCCAAGAATTATCACTGATGCCTTCTCATGTTGTAGAAGAATGAACAAATTGGGTGAGTAGACACTTAAGGGAAAAAACCCTCAAATGTAAAAGCAGCAAAGCTCCTTCAGAATTTGGTGGAGGCAGAAAGGGATGCTGGAGTTTGCCATCTTCCAAAGACAATGGTGGGCTGAACACCTCCAGTGCATTCCATGCCTGGCTGGGTGGAGCAGACCTTGCTTTAGGTCCCTAAAGAGGGGAGGGACACGCCCCCAGTAAGGACAGCAACAGGCCCCAGCTGATCTTTGCCCTTCAGTTAGAGATACAGACGGTAAGCAATAAGAAAGTGGAAGGAAGCATTATACAGACCCCAATATGACTTGAGAAGGTGGTGGATGTGGTACGTGGCTACAAACAAACTGGCCTGGGGTAACTCAGAAAGAATATCAAGAGGACCTCACCCACACGGTATCAGAACATGCAAAAGGTCTCCTCACTCCCATGGTGAAAAAAACTATGTAATAACTATATAAAAAGGCTACATTAAACTTAAAAGGGAAATATTCGACAGAAATTTGGTGTGGAAAGACAACAGAATCAATCATGGCTGGAAGAAAAATATGACCCAATGAACAGAACAGAATATTTGCAGACTATATAATTAGTGAATAAATACATGAATGAGGACACATTCGCTCCTTGAGAATGCTTCACGCTCTAACAGAACTTTCTAAAAATGTACGTTATATAAAACAAGAGACAGAATGAGATGAAAAGGGGGAATTTCAGAGTGAAGAAAACAAATTAAGAAGCAAACACCCCACGTGAAATAGGTCTAGTAGCCAGCACATGGGAGAGAAGAGACAAGGCCAATGCATGGTGACAATGACAGCAGCTCGCCTCACACTGAACTCTCTGATCATTGCTGTCGTTACTATGACAGGTTTTAAATCTCCATGAGAAAGCCATCTCCTGTATCACCTGTTTGCTCAGGTGTGATTTGGTACCTGAGCACTGCCACCTCTCCCTTCCTTTCCTCAGTGCCCTCTCTTGCACTTCCAGCTCTGAAGGAGCACATGCTTTTCCTTTTCCATAAATGCAGTATATTCACACTTTCGTGTCTACTTAAAGCCTCTTTTGCACAAAATATACCTGTTGATTGCCGCATACCCAACTGTGGTCTTCATTCAAAACTCAGTAGTTGAGAGATTACTGGTGTGTGGACAACATCATTGGCTTTAGAGACAAACCACCCTGGATTTGTTTCCTGTCCTTTCCAGTTACTAGCTAAGAAACATAGGGCAAATAGCCTAACTTTTCTGTCTCATCTATAAAGCGAGAATAATAACTTTCAGGTTTATTATAATGATTAAACGAGATGATCTGTATGTGCAAATGCCTAGAATATATTAAACCTCGTTAAATAATAGCTACTTTCATTATGTTATTATACAAACTTAAATACTGTAAATAGATATTATACAAGACTCAAATATTGGTAAACAGAAACATCTGTTGAGAATTCCTTGACATCCCATCTTCTATGCTTGCTTGTCCAGCCTTCCTCCCTTCCCTTCTTCCTTCTCTCCTCCCTTCCTCCCTCCCTCTCTCGCTCCTTTCTTTTGAGAAACATTTCACCTTTTTTTTTTTTTTTTTTCATTTCACCTTTTTAAAAAAAGTTTTTAAAGATTTTTTTTTTGATTTAGACCAATTTTTAAGTCTTTATTGAATTCGTTACAATATTGCTTCTGTTTTCCGTTTTGGTTTTTTGGCCGCGAGGCACGCGGGGTCTTAGCTCGCTGACCAGGGATTGAACCCGTAACCCCTGCGCTGGAAGGCAAAGTCTTAACCACTGGAACGCCAGGGAAGTCCTGAAACATTTCACCGTTTTACAAAAAATATGTCAAAATGAATTCAAGCTTATAATGAAAAATACAAGGGCAGGAATACAGACGCAATGTAGAGAATGGATGTGTGGACACGGGTCGGGGGGCGGGAAGGGACGGGTGGGATGAATTGGGAGCTTAGGTTTGAAATAAATAAGATACATAGATACCATGTGTAAAATAGATAGCTAGTGGGAACCTGCTGTACAGCACAGGGAGCTCAGTTCGGTGCTCTGTGATGACCTAGATGAGTGGGATGGTGGGGGGTGAGGGAGGTCCAAGCGGGAGGGGATATAGGTATACATAGAGCTGATTCACCTCATTGTACAGCAGAAACTAACACAACATTGTAAAGCGATTATACTCCAATTAAAAAATGTATAGAGGAGAGTGGCAAATTGTCTTTCATCCCACACCACCGTTCCCAGTCTCATGCCTCTGGACTAAGGTAGCCGCTCTTAGAAGTTTGATATGGAGCCTCTCAATTGCTTGTCTATGCCTGTGTGTGTGTTCTAAAAAATTATATTTTTAATGTATCAAGTTTGTCTTCATTTTTGTTATATTTACACAACAAACTGACAGAGCACAGCATTCTAGGCTCTCACTTTCTCACCCTCAGATTCCAGGCGATATTGCACCATTGTGTTCTGGTTCTAATCAAGTTTGTCAGTCATTCTGCTCAAATCATCTCTATCCTTTTTTTCTTTTAATTGATCCATTGGATGCTGAGAGATCTGTTACTATTTTCAAATGTGATTATGAATTCATCAAATTTTAATTTTCTTTGTAGCAGTTTTTGCTTTCAGCACTTTGTTTTTAGGCCCATAAAAATTAATGAAAATTATATCTTTGGAAGGCTTAACTTCTATTCATAGAAAATATTCATCTTTTGTTTAATTCTTTCCTCTTTGAAATCAACTGCATCTCATATTAATACCGGCACTTCTGCTTTCTTTTTGTTGTATCTTCCAGATATACCTTTGTTGATTTCCTCATTTCAATCTTTGTGTACCATTTATTGATAGTTTCAATTGTGTCTTTTGTAAGCAACTTATACCTAGATGTTTTTAGCCCAGTCTGAGAGCATCTGTCTCTTTGTATACAAATGTAATCCAGTTCTAGGTAGTGATAATTCAAGTGTATTTCTTACTCTTGCCTTGTTGTTTCCCGGTTCTGTTTTTATACTTTGTTTCTTTTTACATTTTTTCTTCGTTACAGTATTTGACCTAGTTTTCTCTACTCCTTAAATTCTCCCAGCATGTTTGTAGATTATGCTTCTCAGTTCTATTTTTCCATCAGTTACCTTAACATTTAAAATTTAATTCTTAATTACCTGAGAAATATATTCATACATTCTCCGTATTTGAAAAAAAAATACTGATGAGACAAGTCCCCTTTGAGCAGCTCTTTCAATACCAACCCCTTGTCTCCATCACACAATTCAGAATACTTCTTACACTCTTGTGATTTTTGTCCTGACTTTTTTGACATATATATTGACATATATTTATTTTGTTTTATTTTTGTCTTATATAAATTGTATCACCAAATTGTTAGCTTTTATTTTTAAAATTTTTACTCAAAAAAATGTTTTGGAACATCTGACCACGTTAGTTCTCAGAGGTCGCCCTGTTGTTTGTAACTGATAAATAGTAAGCTGTAGTATGATTAAATGCCAGGCTTTTATTTGCTCCTCCTTCATGGTACTGTGCACACCATCTTCCCACCCCTTCCCCAGGAACCATGTTGACAACCCAGGATGTCATCTTCCATAGTTTTCCTCAGGCCCATATAATCATTTCATATATAGTATATGTATACATATATGGGTGTGCACACATGTCTCTGTGTACATATGCATGCCTATGTGTATATATAAACACATATAAATACATATACACATATGTACTCCTGTATAAGTGAGAGGGTGAGTCCTTTTTCAGAAGAAAGGTGAGAGGCATTGCAGTTCAGAGGGCTGCTCTCAGCCCATTGCATGTTAATTTTACATGATTGCCCCCTCACTTCTGTGGCATGTCTTACTACCGCTAGGTAGTGCTTCCCACCGGACACCACACTAGGTGCTGTTGGAACTAGAGACACACAAGATATGGTCCTACCCCTGGGTAACTTTCTGATTCAGTTATCAGTGTTTTTAAAGTAAGCCCAAGGGGCTTCCCTGGTGGTGCAGTAGTTGAGAATCCACCCGCCAATGCAGGGGACACAGGTTCAAGCCCTGGTCCGGGAAGATCCCACATGCCACGGAACAACTAAGCCGTGCACCACAACTACTGAGCCTGCGCTCTAGAGCCCGCGAGCCACAATTACTGAAGTCCGCGTGCCTGGAGCCCATGCTCCGCAACAAGAGAAGCCACTGCAATGAGAAGCCCACGCACCACAACAAAGAGTAGCCCCCACTCGCTGCAACTAGAGAAAAGCCCGCGCGCAGCAACCAAGACCCAATGCAGCCAAAAATTAATTAATTAAAAACAAAAAAATAAGTCCAAGAATGTTAGGATACATCCAGACCAATTTTACAGATCACCTACCCCCAGAGTGTCCTGTGTGGATCAGTTTTCAGAATTGTGATTGTGTTAACGTCCTAGGGCTGCCATAACCAAGTACCACAGATTGGCTGGCTTAAACAGCAGAATTTTGTCATCACACCACTGAAGGCTAAAAATCTGGGATCAAGGGGTTGGCACGGTTGGTTCCTTCTGAGGTTGTGGGGAGAATAAGCTCCAGGCCACTCTCCTGCTTCTGGTGGTTTCCTGGCAACCTTTAGCCTTCCTTGGCTTGTAGAAGCATCACCCTGATCTCTGCCTTCATTTTTACATGGAGTTCTCCCTATGTGTGTGTGTGTCTGTGTCCAAATTTCCTCTTGTTATAAGGACACCAGTCATGGTGGATTAGGCCCACCGTATCCTAACTTAGCTAATTATATCTGCAATGATCCTATTTCCAAATAAGGTCACATTCTGAGGTTAGGACTTCAACAAATGAATTTGGAGGAGACACAACTCAACCCATAACCCTGTATACCCTTAATACTTTTAGGTAGTAAGGTCCCTGTCTATCAGATATGAAGTCTTTCATTATCAGATAAATATTCTGTGTGTATTTGTGTGCTTTATATACCCACTAACACGTGTTGAAGACTTACTATATATCAGGTACTATGTTAGCCAACTTAGGGACGTCGTCTTTATTGAATACTCCCAGACACAAGTGGTGGTAAGCAAGTGGTGGCTTGGAGAGGGGATGTAGATTTCACAGGCTCTTCCAGCTACTCTGCCAAGGGAGGAGGCAGGATCATCCTGACCAGTCAGAGCCAGAGTCCACCAATGACCTGCTCAGCTGGACAGCGGCAGTTACACATTTTCATAAGCACATGAGTGTAAACCTTCAGGTTCCCGGTCTCATTATCACACCTCTCCATAGTGAAGGTGTTTTATCAGTAGCTGGACTTCACAAAGTGCCCGTCAGAAGATTCTGGCAGAACACTTAGTGTGGAAGCTAAGCCTATAAACTAAGTGTTGTGGCTCAACGTCATTGCCCCACAAAGTAAGTCTTTAAGCCTCTACAGGTGGAAAAAAGGTACAAGCTAAACTGATGCCAGAAACCTTTTGACATTTGGCCATGTTAGTTGAAAACGGAATGACAAAATTAAAACGTGTGTCTCCATTTTCATGCTAAAGAGAAATTAAGGAGAAACTGTACAGGAGGAATTTTCTTCAGTAATGTTCTGCTACTTGAGTGACTAAACCTTTTTATTAACATTTGATTTTTATTATAAGACAAAGTTTTATAAAGGTAATTAAAATCATCTAAATCCCACTAGCCAAGACGATCACTGAGGACATTTTGATAAACATACTTTGGATAATGTTTCTCTGTCTGGTCTTGTGGATTTTGTTTTTTGTTTGTTTGTTTGTTCTTGGCAGTTTGTTGTGCAAAATGTGGCTTATTTAGAGCATAGTATATTAGAATCTGACTTAAAATTTTTTCTATGAAGCATTTTCCAGTAATTATTTTAATTGCCATATGATATGCTATCTACAGTTAACCATAACTTATTTAACCAATCTCCTGTCGCTTGACAAAGTATCTACAAATGGGTTTTAAAAATTCTTGAAATACAAAATCTTTCCTCAATTCATTACATTTTGACCATTTCTCAATAAGAAGTAGTAAATATGCTCATCAGATTTAAGTGACAATATTTTAACATCTTTATTGGAGTATAATTGCTTTACATTGTTGTGTTAGTTGCTGCTATATAACAAAGTGAATCAGCTATACGTATACATATGTCCCCATATCCCCTCCCTCTTGCATCTCCCTCCCACCCTCCCTATCCCACCCCTCTAGGTGGTCACAAAACATCGAGCTGATCTCCCATGAAATGCAGCTGCTTCCCACTAGCTAGCTATTTTACATTTGGTAGTGTATGTATGTCATTGCCACTCTCTCACTTCGTTTCAGCTTTCCCTTCCCACTCCCCATGTCCTCAAGTGCATTCTCTACATCTGCGACTTTATTCCTGTCCTACCCCTAGGTTCTTCAGAACCACTTTTTTTTTTTAAGATTCCATATATATGTGTCAGCATATGGTATTTGTTTTTCTTTTTCTGACTTACTTCACTCTGTGTAACAGACTCTAGGTCCGTCCGCCTGACTACAAATAACTCAATTTCGTTTCTTTTTATGGTTGAGTAATATTCCACTGTATATACATGCCACATCTTCTTTATCCATTCATTTGTCGATGGACACTTAGGTTGCTCCCATGTCCTGGCTATTGTAAATAGAGCTACAATGAACATTGTGGTACATGACTCTTTTTGAATTATGCTTTTCTCAGGGTATATGCCCAGTAGTGGGACTGCTGGGTCATATGGTAGTTCTATTTATAGTTTTTTAAGGAACCTCCGTACTGTTCTCCATAGTGGCTATATCAATTTACATTCCCACCAACAGTGCAAGAGGGTTCCCTTTTCTCCACACCCTCTTCAGCATTTATTGTTTGTAGATTTTTTGATGATGGCCATTCTGACTGGTGTGAGGTGATACCTCATTGTAGTTTTGATTTGCATTTCTCTCATGATTAGTGATGTTGAGCATCCTTTCATGTGTTTGTTGGCAATCTGTGTATCTTCTTTGAAGAAATATCTGTTTATGTCGTCTGCCCATTTTGGGGTTGGGTTGTTTGTTTTTTTGATACTGAGCTACATGAGCTGCTTGTATATTTTGGAGATAAATCCTTTGTCAGTTGCTTCATTTGCAAATATTTTCTCCCATTCTGAGGGTTGTCTTTTCATCTTGCTTATAGTTTCCTTTGCTGTGCAAAAGCTTTTAAGTTTCATTAGGTCCCATCTGTTTTTGTTTTTATTTCCATTTCTCTAGGACGCGGGTCAAAAAGGATCTTGCTGTGATTTATGTCATAGAGTGTCTGCCTATGTTTTCCTCTAAGAGTTTTATAGTGTATGGCCTTATATTTAAGTCTTTAATCCATTCTGAGTATATTTTTGTGTATGGTGTTAGGAAGTGTTCTAATTTCATTCTTTTACATGTAGCTGTCCAGTTTTCCCAGCACCACTTATTGAAGAGGCTGTCTTTTCTCAATTGTATATCCTTGCCTCCTTTATCAAAGATAAGGTGATCAAATGTGCGTGGGTTTACCTCTGGGCTTTCTATCCTATTCCATTGATCTATTTTTCTGTTTTTGTGCCAGTACCATACTGTCTTGATTACTGTAGCTTTGTAGTATAGTCTGAAGTCAGGGAGCCTGATTCCCTCAGCTCTGTTTTTCTTTCTCAAGATTGCTTTGGCTACCCGGGGTCATTTGTGTTTCCATACAAACTGTGCAATTGTTTGTTCTAGTTCTGTGAAAAATGCCAGTCTGTAGTTTGATAGGGATTGCACTGAATCTGTAGATTGCTTTGGGAAGTAGAGTCATTTTCACACTGCTGATTCTACCAATCCAAGAACATGGTATATCTCTCCATCTATTTGTATCATCTTTAATTTCTTTCATCAGTGTCTTATAGTTTTCTGCATACAGGTTTTCTGCCTCCTTAGGTAGGTTTATTGCTAGATATTTTTTTCTTTTTGTTGCAATGATAAATGGGGGTGCTTCCTTAATTTCTCTTTCAGATTTTTCATCATTAGTGTATAGGAATGCAAGAGATTTCTGTGCATTACCTTTGTATCCTGCTACTTTACCAAAGTCATTGATTAGTTCTAGTAGTTTTCTGGTAGCATCTTTAGGATTCTTATGTACAGTATCATGTCATCTGCAAACAGTGACAGTTTTACTTCTTCTTTTCTGATTTGGATTCCTTTTATTTCTTTTTCCACTCTGATTACTGTGGATAAAACTTCCAAAACTATGCTGAATAATAGTGGTAAGAGTGGGCACCCTTGTCTTGTTCCTGATCTTAGTGGAAATGGTTTCAGTTTTTCACCATTGAGGACGATGTTGGCTGTGGGTTTGTCATATATGGCCTTTATTATGTTGAGGTAAGTTCCCTCTGTGCCTACTTTCTGGAGGGTTTTTATCATAAATGGGTGTTTAATTTTGTCAAAAGCTTTTTCTGCATCTATTGAGATGATCATATGGTTTTTATCCTGCAATTTGTTAATATGGTGTATCACATTGATTGATTTGCATATATTGAAGAATCCTTGTATTCCTGGGATAAACCCCACTTGATCGTGGTGTATGATCCTTTTAATGTGCTGCTAGGTTCTGTTTGCTAGTATTTTGTTGAGGATTTTTGCATCTATGTTCATCAGTGATACTGGCCTGTAGTTTTCTTTTTTTGGTAACATCTTTGTCTGGTTTTGGTATTAGGGTGATGGTGGTCTCGTAGAATGAGTTTGGGAGTGTTCCTCCCTCTGCTGTATTTTTTTTTTTTTTTTTTTAGCTCTGCTGTATTTTGGAAGAGTTTGAGAAGGATCGGTGTTAGCTCTTCTCTAAATGTTTGATAGAATTCGCCTGTGAAGACATCTGGTCCTGGGCTTTTGTTCGTTGGAAGGTTTTTAATCCCAGTTTCAATTTCAGTGCTTGTGATTGGTCTGTTCATATTTTCTATTTCTTCCTGGTTCAGTCTCGGAAGGTTGTGCTTTTCTAAGAAATTGTCCATTTCTTCCAGGTTGTCCATTTTATTGGCATATAGTTGCTTGTAGTAATCTCTCATGATCCTTTGTATTTCTGCAGTGTCAGTTGTTACTTCTCCTTTTTCATTTCTAATTCTATTGATTAGGGTCTTCTCCCTTTTTTTCCTGATAAGTCTGGCTAATCGTTCATCAATTTTGCTTATCTTCTCAAAGAACCAGCTTTTAGTTTTATTGATCTTTGCTATTGTTTCCTTCATTTCTTTTTATTTCTGATCTGATCTTTATGATTTCTTTCCTTCTGCTAACTTTGAGGTTGTTTTGTTCTTCTTTCTCTAATTGCTTTAGGTGTAAGGTTAGGTTGTTTATTCGAGATGTTTCTTGTTTCTAGAGGTAGGATTGTATTGCTATAAACTTCCCTCTTAGAACTGTTTTTGTTGCATCCCATAGGTTTTGGGTCGTCATGTTTTCATTGTCATTTGTTTCTAGGTATTTTTTTGATTTCCTCTTTGATTTCTTCAGTGATCTCTTGGTTATTTAGTAGCGTATTGTTTAGCCTCCATGTGTTTGTATTTTTAACAGTTTTTTTCCTGTAACTGATATCCAGTCTCATAGCGTTGTGGTCAGAAAAGGTATCTGATACAATTACAATTTTCTTAAATTTACCAAGGCTTGATTTGTGACCCAAAATATGATCTCTCCTGGGGAATGTTCCATGAGCACTTGAGAAAAATGTGTATTCTGTTGTTTTTGGATGGAATGTCCTACAAATATCAATTAATTCCATCCTGTTTAATGTACCATTTAAACCTTGTGTTTCCTTATTTATTTTCATTTTGGTTGATCTGTCCATTGGTGAAAGTGGGGTGTTGAAGTCCCTACTATGATTGTGTTACTGTCGATTTTCCCTTTTATGGCTGTCAGCATTTGCCTTATGTATTAAGATGCTCCTATGTTGGGTGCATAAATATTTACAATTGTTATATCTTCTTCTTGGATCGAGCCCTTGATCATTATGTAGTGTCCTCCTTTGTCTCTTGTAATAGTCTTTATTTTAAAGTCTGTTTTGTCTGATATGAGAATTGCTACTCCAGTTTTCTTTTGATTTCCATTTGCATGGAATATCTTTTTACATCCCCTCAGTTTCAGTCTGTATGTGTCCCTAGTTCTGAAGTGGGTCTCTTGTAGACAACATATATATGGGTCTTGTTTTGTATCCATTCAGCCAGTCTAGGTCTTTTGGTTTGAGCATTTAGTCCATTTACATTTAAGGTAATTATCGATATGTATGTTCCTACTACCATTTTCTTAATTGTTTTGGGTTTGTTATTGTAGGTCTTTTCCTTGTCTTGTGTTTCCTGCCTAGAGAAGTTCCTTTAGCATTTATTGTAAAACTGGTTTGTTGGTGCAGAATTCTCGTAGCTTTTGCTTGTCTGTAAAGGTTTTAATTTCTCCGTCAAATCTGAGTGAGATCCTTGCTGGGTAGAGTAATCTTGGTTGTAGATTTTTTTCCTTCATCACTTTAAGTATGTCCTACCACTCCGTCCTGGCTTGCAGATTTCTGCTGAAAGATCAGCTGTTAACCTTATGGAGATTCATTTGTATGTTATTTGTTGCTTTTCCCTTGCTGCTTTTAATATTTGTTCTTTGTATTTAATTTTTGATAGTTTGATTAATATGTGTCTTGGCATGTTTCTCCTTGGATTTATCCTGTATGGGACTCTCTGTGTTTCCTGGACTTGACTATTTCCTTTCCCATGTTTGAGAAGTTTTCAACTATAATCTTTTCAAATATTTTCTCAGTCCCTTTCTGTCTTCTTTTCTGGGACCCCTGTAATTCGAATGTTGGTACATTTAATGTTGTCCCCGAGGTCTCTGAGACAATCCTCAATTCTTTTCATTCTTTTTTCTTTATTCTGCTCCGCTGTAGTTATTTCCACTCTTTTATCTTCCAGGTCACTTACCCGTTCTTCTGCCTCAGTTATTCTGCTATTGATTCCTTCTAGAGAATTTTAAATTTCATTTATTGTGTTGTTCATCATTGTTTGTTTGCTCTTTAGTTCTTCTAGGTCCTTATTAAATATTTCTTGTATTATCTCCATTCTATTACCAAGATTTTGGATCATCTTTACTATCATTAGTCTGAATTCATTTTCAAGTAGGCTGCCTATTTCCTCTTCATTTGTTTGGTCGGGTGGGTTTTTACCTTGCTCCTTCATGTGCTGCATATGTCTCTGTCTTCTCATTTTGCTTAACTTACTGTGTTTGGGGTCTCCTTTTCGCAGGCTGCATGTTCGTAATTCCCATTTTTTTTTGGTGTCTGCCCCCTGTGGGTAAGGTTGGTTTAGTGGCTTGTGTAGGCTTCCTGGTGGTGGGAACTGGTGCCTGTCTTCTGGTGCATGCAGCTGGATCCTGACTTTCTGGTGGGCTGAACCGCATCCGGTGGTGTGTCTTGGGTGTCTGTGAACTTAGTATGATTTTAGGCAGCCTCTTTGCTAATGGGTGGGGTTGTGTTCCTTTTTGCTAGGTGTTTGGCATGGGGTGTCCAGCACTGGAGCTTGCTGGTCATTGAGTGGAGCTGGGTCTTAGCACTGAGACGGAGATCTCTGGAACAGCTCTCACTGATTGATATTACGTGGGGCCAGAAGGTCTCTGGTGGACCAATGTCCGGAATTCGGCTCTCCCACCTCAGAGGCTCAGGCCTGACACCCGGCCGGAGCACCAGACCCTGTCAGCCACACGGCGGGAGTGCCTTCAGAGTCGGAGGCGGTGGCCTGCAGTGGCTGTCCTTCTGCGCTGCACATTAGAATCACCTAAGTGACAGTTTTTAAAAGGAGTGAGTTTGTATAAATCTTCAAGTGTAGTATTAAATAGTTTACTTGTAACATGTTCCTGGATCAGTGCTAGCATGTGGAGAGGGGGATTTGATTTTTACTGCCTTCTTTTACAGAAATGTTACTCTGAAAAATGTCTAAGTAGGACTACTTTCTCTAAGAATAACAGATCCATTTTTCTAACAATTCATTTATACGTTCAGTAACAGGCAGACTTCGGAGATACTGCGAGTTCAGTTCCAGACCACTGCAGTAAAGCGAGTCACACGAGTGATTTCAAATCTCAAATCTTAGCAAGAATAAGAAGATTGGCATGAACTGTGTATCTTTGTACCCACACAGATTGCTCTATTCAGTGAGCTCATTTCAGTGGTTCACTCACTGACTATAGCCCCTTTGTTCCTTTTCCTTTGTCTCTTTTCCAGGTTTGGGGAGAATCTCGGGCAGGATCAGCAGGAGCTCCTGGAAGGGATCTCAGAGCTGGACATCAAAACAGGGGGAATCCCCTCGCAGCTGCTGGTGCATGGGGCCCTGGCCTTCCCCCTGGGCTTAGATGCCTCTCTCGGCTGCTTCCTGGCAGCTGCCCGCTATGGCCGGGGCCGCGTGGTTCTGGCTGCCCACGAGGGCATGCTCTGTACGCCCAAGATGGGGCCCTTTTTGCTCAATGCTGTGCACTGGCTGGCCAGAGGCCAGACGAGCAAAGTTGGGGTGAACACGTGTCTAAAAAATCTGTGTGCCCTGCTGTCAGAGCATGGCCTGGAATGCAGTCTGGAGCCCCACCTGACTGCTGACTTGAGTGTCTACTGCTGTGTGGCTTACAGTGACAAGGAGGCTAAGCAGCTGCAGGAGTTTGTGGCTGAGGGTGGGGGCTTGCTGATCGGGGGCCAGGCCTGGTGGTGGGCCTCCCAGAACCCCGGCCGCTCCACTTTGGCTAGTTTCCCTGGTAACGTCATACTCAACTGCTTTGGCCTCAGTATCCTAGCTCGGACTCTGGACCCAGGCTGTTTCCCTGTCCCTACCCCTGAGAAGCAGAGCTACCACTTCCGCAAGGCACTGTCTGAATTCCAGCTTATCGTGAACCACGGGGGTGGGAACCTGGAAAAGAGCTGGCTGGCCAAACTGGGAGCAGATGCAGCAGGCTTCCTGCAGATCCCCGCAGAGGGGGTCCCTGCTTATGTCTCCTTGCACCGGCTCCTGAGGAAGATGCTGCATCTGTCGGGGCTCCCAGCTGTGAGCAGGGAAAAGCCAGTTGCCAGTGACTCCTATGAGGCTGCCCTGCTCTGCCTGGCCACGGAGCTGGCACGCTCCGGCACAGACTGCTCTCAGCTGGCACAGGGGCTTGGAACCTGGTCTTGCAGCTCCAGTTCGTACCCCTCAGAACACGCCATCACAGTGGAGATCGATGGAAGCAACCCAGGTACAGAATGAGGGACCTGGGGGAAGGTGGGGCTAGCGAGATTTGCACGACATTGCAGGTGCTGAAGCTCAGGTAGGCCAGCTCCATTCTCTAACAGGTACTTCCCAGGAGACGGGGGTTGGGGTTCTGCTCAGGGATTAGGTGGGATGGATGCAAGAAGCATGGATGAGATGAGGTGCGCAGGGCAGGGCTGCACCTCTGGGAGGGGCTGTGAGGTTCCAGGTGGGTTGGAGTCAGGTGGGGGAATAACTCAGCCCTTCCTATGGCTTTTGTCAGGCAGCGGTGATTCCTGGGTGAGTACAGGGCTCTACCTCCCAAATGGACAAAATGCAGAAGTCTCCTTGTCTGAAGCTGCGGTTTTTGCTGGCCTGAAGGTAAGGCCAGAACGCCACTGCCACATCTCAGAGCCACAGGGCTTCATTCTCATCCAGCTCGCGACACTTCTTCCAGGAGTGCAGGAAGGCATTGTTCTGCCCACGTTACAGATTTCACAGATGAAACAGCTAAGTTTCAGGGAGCCTAAGGGAGTGACTGAAGATGCCAGAGCTCCTAACATCAGATCCAGTCCTCAAACACAAGCCCTCAGGTTTCCACCTCCCGACAGGGCTGTGAGGCGAAGGAGCGCCTGTTACCTATTCGGAACCTCACTCATTTCTCCAACGCGGCCTTTCTGGGTTTTACCTCTTCACCCTGACTGCTGAAGGGTGTACTTAACCCCGTCACTCACAAAAACAGGCTGTCATGCAGAAGTAAAATTCTTCCCGCCTCAATTTTGAGGGTCACTTCCTACCATAGTAAGGGTCTCTTTTGGGTTCGTCTCCTTTCTCAAGCTCACTTACATTAAACCTAAGAAAAGCAGTCACAGGACTCCAGACAAAATGCACTCCATCTACCTGACCAGGAGGGGAGGCTGAGACAAAGGGGGAAGACAGAACCAGTTCTCCCCCGTCACCCCATATCCCACTGCCTCTGGATAGGCCTCCAGTCTGTGCACAAAGGGCAGATGAAGATTCCCTCTACCTCATTCCCAGCATCGGAATCACCTTAGGGGCTTGAACCCTGGAGCGAGAGCCCAGGTTCTGCCTGGTACAGAGGCACCACGGGACCCTAGTCAATATCAGCCTCAGGGTTATGCCTGGTCTGCCTGATCGTGGTCCATTGTGGAGCTGCTTAAATCCCTAGAAAAATGATTCTGCGTACCTTTCAGTCCATATGGTTTTTGGAGTGCTAAAAGCTCACAGTACCACACACCCACAGCACACATGGTGGAATCGCCTCTCCAGGTACAGATTGGCTGCCACACCGATGACCTGACGAGTGCCAGCAAGCTGTCTCGAGCCCCTGTGGTAACTCACCAGTGCTGCATGGATAGGACCAAACTGTCAGTCTCCTGCCTCTGGGGTGGCCTTCTCTATGTCATCGTGCCCAAGGGCAGTAAACTGGGCCCCGTGTCCGTCACCATCAAGAGGGCTGTGCCTGCCCCATATTACAGGCTGGGTGAGTGGACTGAACGTGGAGGGGAGTGGGAGAGCCGGGGGTGCTGTGGTGTTGATGGGCTTGTTGAAGGAGGGGAGGGAAGAGGATTGGTGGACAAGAGGAGGAGGGACTGTCTGAGGTGCCAGTGGAGGTAGGAGATGAGGGACTCCCTGTGTCCATGGAGACGTCCGGGCAGAACAGAGGGAAGGGTCTGGGGGCCTGTCCTTCACTTCACAGCACATAGACCCACATGATAGTAGTTCATCATTTCACTGTCCTCCTCCTGGAGTTCCAGTTGTGTTTTTCAGCTCAAGGAAAGTTGAGGAAGTGGGTGACAGGTTCCATGCCCTTTATTCCCAGGTAAGACATCCCTGGAGGAGTGGAAGAGGCGTATCCAGGAGAGCACAGCTCCCTGGGGAGAGCTGGCAACAGACAACATCATCTTGACGGTGCCAACTGCAGACCTCCAGGCCCTGGAGGACCCCGAATCTTTACTCCACCTCTGGGATGAGATGATGCGGGCTATAGCCAGGCTGGCAGCCCAGCCCTTTCCTTTCCTCCGTCCAGAGAGGATTGTTGCTGATGTGCAGATCTCAGCCGGTAGGTGCTCCAGAGGGATGCTCCTAGTCTGTGGACACCATTTATTTATTATTTTGCCTTTTTTTGGCCCGTAGTTTTTTATTTTTATTTTTTGTAATGTCTTTGTCTGGTTCTGGTATCAGGGTGACGGCGGCTTCATAGAATGGCTTTGGGAGTGTTCTATCCTCTTCCATCTTTTGGAAGAGTTTGAGAAGGATTGGTATAAGTTCTGCTTTGTATGTTTGGTAGAATTTCCCTGTGAAGCCGTCCAGTCCTGGACTTTTGTTTGTAGGGAGTTTTTTAAATTACAGGTTCTATTTCACTTCTAGCAATTGGTCTGTTCAAATTATCTGTTTTTTCTTGACTCAATTTGGGCAGGCCGTGTGTTTCTAGAAACTCATCCATTTCTTCTAGGTTGTCCAATTTGTTGGCATATAACTGTTCATAGTATCCTCTTGTGATTTTCTGTATCTCTGTGGTATCAGTTGTTATTTCTCCTCTTTCATTTATTATTTTGTTTATTGGAGTCCCCTCTCTTTTCTTCTTGTGAGCCTGGCCAGGGTTTGTTGATTTTGTTTATCCTTTCAAAAAACCGGCTGTTGGTTTTACTGATCTTTTCTATTGTTTTTTTAATCTCTATTTATTCCCTGTCTGATCTTTATTTCCTTCCTTCTGCTGACATCTATTTTGCCTTTTTTAAACGTCCAATATGCGTAAGGCATAATTTTACCAGTAAAGTAAGGGAAAAAAAGATGTTCAAGACATGGACTTTGATGGAGATGAAAAGATGTTTACATGTGAAAAGGTAAATCATGTTCATTTAAAGCGTAAGATTTCACAGGAGGGAGAACAGTCTCAGAAAAATTGGTACCAGGAGTTCAAGATGGCAGTGAGCGTTGTTTCAAGGAGAGTTTAAAACAGAAATATCTCCTTCAAACGTGTTGGCAATGAAAAGAGAGAGTAAAGAGGTTTATGTTAAGTATTCAGTGGTTTAGAGGAAAGAAGGCCATCTTAAAAAAAAAAAAAAAAAAAAAACACGGATATCTGGTTCCAACATGTGGAAAATTCCTCTGGACCTGTTTTCTAATCTTCAAAAAACCACAAGATTTTCACTGTTAAAAAGTATAACTCTGGCCAACAGTAGCGTACACAGGAGAAGAAACGGCACTGCCCTAGCCTCAGGGATCTCAAATTCAGACACAGGACCTAATGTCGTAGACTCACATGCAAAGAAAACTCACACAAAAGGAAGCACTGAATTATAGTGAGAATGACTATATAAAGTGTTAACATTTGGGGGGCCAGAGAGAAGGCGAAGCATAACTCCAGTGTGGAGGCCGGGAAGAAGGGTCGGGACTCTTCAGACCAAGTCAGAGAAAGCATCTGCTTTCCAATCAGCATGGAGATTCTGGAATTATGGTAGCAGCCAGGATGGCGAGAAAAAGTTACACCATGGAGAGGAATGAAGTGAGATGGGTTTGGGTGGACCACGCCCACCATGCCTCACTCTTCCTTTTGCGTTCCCAGGCTGGATGCACTCAGGATACCCTATCATGTGCCACCTGCAGTCGGTGCAGGAGCTCATCAGTGAGATGGGCATGAGAAGCAGAGGTCTGTGGGGAGCCATCCACGAGCTGGGCCACAACCAGCAGCGGCACGGGTGGGAGTTCCCCCCACACACCACCGAGGCCACCTGTAACCTCTGGTCAGTCTATGTGCACGAGACGGTCCTGCACATCCCCAGGGCTCAGGCCCACCCAGCTCTGAGCCCTCCAGAACGAGAGAAAAGGATCAAAACACACCTGGGAAAGGGAGCGCCCCTGAACGACTGGAATGTGTGGACAGCTCTGGAAACGTATCTAAAGGTACTGAACAGAAATTCAGGGAGATGGGGGCCACTAGACCCTCAGTCGTGTAGCATCCTGAACCCCAGGAGCTCTCCAACTCCTTCACCACCCCTATCAGCCTGGGCCCACCACCTCCCCTGGCTGCATGGCGGTGCTTCTCAGGTCATACACCTCTAAGATGGAGATAATGATGCCTGTCCCACTCAGGTACTGTGGTTTTGTGATGATATGTAAGAGGAAATGAAAACTACTGTGAAAAGAAAATAAGTAGAGAATGTAGTCTCTGGGTATATCGGTCAAGAGCAGAAGCTCTGAGTGAGACACTCCTGAGACTGAGTCAAAGCGCTCCCACTCATTCGTCCGTCCTTTGTCCCCAGGTAGGTGCCTTGGAAATGCTGTGATCATTTTGCTTTGCTTTGTTTTCCCTCACCTTAGTTTTATGCGTCAAGTGAGTGTTGCATCCCTTCATAATTACAGTGATGTGTTAGGGGCAACTCCATTACAAGAAGGCCTCTTAGGAGGTAAATCTGTCAATGTGATTCTCAAATTTCCATCACCCATTTGATCCCAAAATGTCTTTAGAATGAATAAGTAAATAACCAACCCAACAGAGGAACACCGAAGTCCCAAAGTGAGTCGATTTCCTATGAAATAAGCATAAATCCCTTTCCCCTCCCCTATCCTGCTTTGAATTTTTATATTTTCAAGTTGTCAGAGCCACTCCCCATATCAGATCTCCTATACTGTCTACCATGACTCTTTAGATAGTGGGTATTGCCCACTTTTTACAGGCACATACTGAGTTAGAGAGTTTAAGCATCCTGTCCAATGTCACACATTTAAATGATGGAACCAGAACCTAAAATCAGGAGCTAATGACAAGCCCAGGCTTTTGCACTTCTGAACCCTCCCTCTGATTTCTTTTTCTTTTTTCACTCATTTTCTGAAGAGTGAGTGTGAGACAGCCCCAGTCAATGAGATAACTGTGCAGCATCAGCCCAGGATTCTAGAGCCAGTCTGAGGGTCTACAGGGAAAGAGACCTTACATGGTAGTTGCCACTGAAGTGTAAGGCAAAGCTCTAATTCCACCCTACCTACTGACCCACTCACCATGAATATCATTTTGCAAAAGCTTTGGGGAGACCCCTCACCTTGGAGCCTGAGACTTGGTCCCAGGACAGAGAGATACCTTCTGTTTTCTTCACCTGTGGGAGGTCTGCTCGCCATCATTCCTCCTGCTGTTGCCTTAGCGTAGATCCTCAGGATCCTCTTCTGTTTTAAAAGCCTCCTCAGTTTTTCCAGCATCTCGCTTCAACCACCTATAATCCATCTTCCACACCACTTCCAGAATAATCTGAATATTCCATGTTTAAGCTCGTCAAGTGTTCTCCTTCACACACAGAATAAAATGGAAGCTGCTTAGCTGGGTGCAGAAGGCCCTTTATCATCAGGCTTTGGCCAACACCTCCATCTCCATCTCCCAATTTCCTGTCTCCATAATTATCCTGCAGTTTACCGAGCTGCTTCCCGCTATGAACACATCTTGCTGTTTTTGTTCCTATACCTCCTCACGTTTCCTTCCTGCAGCTGCAACGTGCTTGAACACCTTGTCTGTTACCTGCCAAGTCACCTGTCAAAATCCAGCTCTCTTGTCCTCTTCTCCCGACATCATCTCCTTGACAAGCCAACTTTTTTTGTCATTTGTTTACTTACAAGTCTGTCTCTCCCATTGACCAGTGACCTCCAGATAAACAAGAGCCTTAATCATTTTGCCTAGAAATACCTGGCACATTGTAGATATTTTTTAATGTTGTATGTGTGATAAATGTTTAATTTGTGGATTACTAATTAAGAGAGACGAGCAGGACGATTGTCAAAGGCCAAGCAGTGAGAGCACAACAGTGAGGTCAGAGGGAGGCTGATCAAAATGCCGTCTGTCCTCGGGCTTCTACACCTCAGAGTCAGAGGATTCTCCTCCATAAAAGGGGTGGTCTGGGAAACCTCAAGATCCCTGCTACTTTTAAACCTCTATAATCTTGGCAAGAGTCTCCTGCCCATGGCTTTCAGGTGGGCTGTTCCCTATAAAGTATGAGTCACTCTCATTTTGAGCTCCTTGTGACATACCTGCTTCTTCCTTGTTTTGTCCCAAAGGCAGTGTTCCACAGAGAAAAACAGTAGCCTTGAAAATAGTCACAGCTCTGAGACGGCTGAAAAAGAGAAAAAAACAAGGGCTTTATTCTGTCTGGAAGGTTTTATTATGTCTGGAAGGTGTCAGAAGTTCCCAGATTTTGGCTCCCAAAATCCCCATCTCAGTCAGGCTCAAACCTGTCTGATGCCCGGGAAACACTTAGGAACTGGGGATATAATTTTTTTAAATAGGGATATAATGATAACTGTCATTTATTGAGTATTTACCTCTTTTCAGCCATTAGGGTCTTCATGTAGTCCCCTACTACATTCAGGGAGTACAGAGTTTGTGGCCAAGGAGTGGAATGAGCCAGTAAGATTGTGTTTATGTGCAGGGTTGAGATGGGGAGATAAGGGCAAGCAAAGAAGTGAAGCTGGTGAATGATTAAGGGGAAGAAATCACCAGAAATGAGATGCACTCATGAACACGCATGTTGCAGGTATTTTCACAAACTTGTACCTCATCCTGCCCCTTCCTTCTCTTCCAGCTCCAGGAGGCCTTTGGATGGGAGCCATTCACCCAGCTCTTTGCTGAGTACCAGACCCTCTCTGACATCCCCAAAGACAACACTGGCAAGATGAATCTGTGGGTGAAGAAGTTCTCTGGAAGGGTACAGAAGAATCTGGCTCCTTTCTTCGAGGCCTGGGGCTGGCCTGTCCAGAAGGAAGTGGCTGCGAGCCTGGCCTGTCTGCCTGAGTGGCAGGAAAACCCCATGCAGACGTACATCCAGACTGAGGGCTAAAAGATGTGCACAAAGGGGTGTGTGTGCAGGACGGGGGGTGATCACTCACCAACTCTGCCACCCTCTTTCTTGCCTAGTGTACCTTGAGCCTGAATCCTACTTCCTACCTGTCCTCAGGAAGGCCTTTAAGGTCCTAAGACAAAACGGGACCAACTTTCTCAGGCTGCTGTGCTGCTTTTATTGTTTCTCTACTGGTACTCTTGCTCTCATCAAGAGACTTGCTTCACCATCCTCATCCTCCAGAAGAGGATGTTTCATCTTGGCATTTTGAGTTTCTGCAGGCTCTTTGCTTCTATTTATGACCGGTAGCTCTAAAGACCATGGATTCCATTATAATCTGATATCACTCCCTCACCCCAGCCAGCCCTGAACAAAGCTCTTAACTTCTGCTTTGAGAAGCTTTCTAACAGCAAGCGAGACAGGCTGGTATAATGGAGAGAGCCCTGAACCAGCTTCGGTTCTATGGAAAATCACTAAACTCCGTCTGCATTTGGATTCTTATCCATGACATGGGATAAAAATCTATTGTTTGATGATGGTGAACGTCTTTGAACACAACCTGCAGACGCATAGAAGGGAGCTCTTCAGCTTTCACCAGGCCCCACAGTAGCCTGTCTGCCCACTTTCGCGTGGACAACCTGAACACTGAATCTCCCTTCAGAGTCAACCTCCCTGAGGTCAGCATTCAGTCCTTGTGTGAGAGTATTTAGTGAACACCAGTGTTGTTCCCAGACATGGTATCAATGATAGTCCTCAAGATCCTAGCCCATCCTATGTGTCCTTTCTTCTGCCTCTGGAAAGATTCTTGGGTATAACCTAACCCCAAGAATGTGGTATGAACTCAAACTGGAGGTTACAAAGCTACTGGGGTTTGGTCTTCTTGGTTAGTTTCATCTTCGAGTACATTTGCTTCGACCAAAGGAAAAAATCATTCCAGCAGCCCTACCAACTCCATAAGCCCATTGGTTCTTAGCACAAAACAGGTGTCTGACTCCTCTGGTCACCTTGGAATCAAGGCACTGTCAGTTATCGACAGCTACTGTGCTGAGAGGGCCATGGCCAGGACAGGCTCCAACGGAACAGGATTCCTGAGTGCAGCAGACCGAATTAACCCACACTCACTTATTACCCCACAAACCAGCATCCCCAAGCTTTCTCATAATCTCATTCTGAGATTATATCCATGGCTCTTTGGCTGGGTGGCATTCCAATTAGAGATGCATCCTCAGGATTAATGGGGTGTACATCTACCCATTTTCCTCTAGCTCGCTTTTAAACCATATTTTTGTTGTTTTCAATATCATTCCATTAGCTTTGTTGAGACTAGAGAGACTCCTCAGGTGGAGAACTAACCTAGGGAATGTCTTCTTCTGAATCCCATCAGCACATCCTTCTCCCAATTCTAGGATAATTTCCTTCTATTTCACTAGTGTCCTTCGTCAGGTGCTTTTCACATGAAAAGTACTCAGTAAATATTTGTTAATTGAAAGAACAGTAAAGACACCTAACACATAATGAACAGTCTTTATGTCCCAGACATTGTGTGAGGTATTTCCTATGAGTTATCTTACGGATATTATTATCCCATTTCATAGACGAGAAAATGAACACTTAAGGATATTAACTAGCTTCTGAAGTCACAAAGCTAGTAAGAGGAAGCGTCGGGGCTTGACCGAAGCCCACAGCAATGAAAAAACTGTAGAGCTTGTCTCCAAGAATGATTTTCAATTTAGACACAAATTCACCAAGAAAATGGAAGTTCAACTAAGTTCTGACTTATGCCATGCTCACTATTGAATTTTTATTAAATATAAAATGTAACCTCTAAGAAAATATTGGTACCTGATTTTCTGGTTGTCTCAGCATGTGATTAGCTTCCCTATAGGTAGAGAAAGGATTTGAGCCCAGGCAACTCAACTCCAGAACTGGTGTTCTTACCCGTGATGCTAGGGATGAGTAAATGAATGGATAATGCTGGGTTTAAGAGGTTGCCAAAGAGACAAAGACAAAACCTGACTTTTCCCCACATTCTCTGTAGTGGAAGTTGGAGCCCTTCTCCCTCTTACAGAGAGACTGTGGCTCTGCCGCTTGTTTCTAAGTTCAGAATTAATTGCGTGTACCTGTGACACTCTCAGAGTATTCTGTATTCCAGAGCGAACTTGCTCCGAAGGATGTCTATGCAGGTCCGGTGAATGCCATTTGCCAGGGAACTGTTATAAGTGCTTTTTATTTGTTTATCCTCACAACAGTCCTATGGAATAAGTACTATGACTGTCTCCATTTTTCAGAGAAAGAAGCAGAGATACAGGGGTAGCAAGTTGTGAAACCACATTTCCGTCCCTGGAAGTTGGACTCAGGACGCACGCTTTAGCCCGCACACTATATACTACCGTATACTATATTACTGGGTCTGCCACCGCCTGCAGCTCTACATGCATGGAACTATGTGTATGGCTACTGCGTCACAAATGACCACATAAAAACTACTAAAAACCAAACAGACTACTTCTAGTTACTCAAACAGGAATTATTTAACCATAAGGGTCATGCATCTAAGGCACACATCCCTCAATACCAAGACCCTGCCCTACCAAGTCTGAAAGGTTTTAAAGATCCTATGCTTCAAATAACAACTTCGTGGAGTCCTGGAGGAAGCTTGTCTTAACCTCAGGGCTTGTATCCAAGTGTCCTTTGCTCATTCTTAAGGATACCCAAACTTCCATCCTCATGCCTGAGACTGTTATTAGACAAAGGAGCCCATGCATTCTTATAGGTTACTAGATCGAATATCTGAAATACCGAAATTTCTAGCAAATTGAATAATTTTCTAAGGAAAGAAATCACCATAGGATACTTCAGGGAAGTAGTAATGGCTACCTTAAAGTTTTAAAGGAGATTAAAAAGGACTATACCTCTATCTTATCTCCCCTGAGCACAAGATACCAGCAACTTATTAGAAGAATGGACAATTTCAAAAAATTAAAGCATTAGTGGTTGGTCACACTAAATGGAACCACAACACCTCATACTTGTGGCAAATACTGTTGAAATAAAATAACAAGCACTTCTAAAGGGGATTAAAGTGATCTTCTATCTTGACTAAATCTCTGGCATTGTACATTCCCTGGTCGCCTATGTTGCTCTTTGTCTCCCCCTTATGGCCACCTAGAAAACCTTACAGCTCCTGACCATCAATTGTAACAGCGTAATTATTCCCATGGAGGCAAACTCTGTTTCTGTCTTAGTTTTAGTTTAAAAGACATATTCATGTGACTCTTCCCATGAAGAAACAGATTGGTCAATATGCTCTCCACTTTTAATATCCATAAAAAAACCACCCAAATCAATTTGCTTCAACTGAAATGGAAACAAACTCATCTACTCTTTAGCTCGTAACGTTGTCAAAATGGATTTAGATTCTTGGCATACAAAAGAGTTACTGCCGTTATCAATTACACATATGAAGTTTTAGTTAACACTTTTTACTAAATTTATGATTTTCATAAAATAAATGATTATCAGAACAAGCCCAAGAGGCTTCCCAAAATATACCTTTGGGGCCATCCAGACCACAGAGAAATATTCTCCCAAAATAAACATTACCTTTCTCTCATTTACACTAGCTCTTGTAAGAAAGAGGTACAAAGATTAGTAGCCTTATAACTAGTGGTAGCCCATTCAAGATTTGGGTAGGCTTCTCCAGCCTAATGCTTTGGGACATGTGTAAATTAGTGACCTCCCACTGGGGAAAAGAAGTAGTAAGATGTTTACAAGCTTTTCAGGTCACAGTACAAGCTGCCTTTCCATTTGTCTCATGCCACACAGAAAAGGAAACTTGGCCGCTTGGTGCCTCTAAGGGCCAATTTTTGGGGAAAAAAAGTTACTCACAGAAGGACGTCAAGTGCTATAAACTACTTATTAAAAATTGAGTAATGGGGCTTCCCTGGTGGCGCAGTGGTTAAGAATCCACCTGCCAATGCAGGGGACACGGGTTCGAACCCTGGTCCAGGAAGAGCCCACATGCTGAGGAGCATCTAAGCCTGTGTGCCACAACTACTGAGCCTGTGCTCTAGAGCCCGCGAGCCACAACTACTGAGCCCGGCGCCTAGAGCCCTTGCTCCACAACAAGAGAAGCCACCGCAATGAGAAGGCCACGCACCGCAACGAAGAGTAGCACCCGCTCGCCACAACTAGAGAAAGCCCACGCGCAGCAACAAAGACCCAACGCAGTCAAAAATAAATAAATAAAATAAATAAATATATATATTTTTAAAAATTGAGTAACGAAAATATCTCCAGCCACAGGACAATTAAGGCTAATGAGACCTCTGCCAAAAAAATGTCCAAGTACATCTGGAAATAAATTCATGAGGAGTTTCCTCCATGTCTCGGTCATTCATCACCTCATCAAAACAGGATCCATGACCAGGGAGTTCTAACACTACTCTTAAGAGCAGAGTTCTGACCTCATGGGTCTTTAGTTTTGATTCTCTGTTCTCCAACTTTTTGTCAAGAACTTTGTGGCCCTGCTTAAGACAGCACTGAAAGCAACATCTATGTCCTGCCCAAAGATCTTGAAAGGCTGCAGAATCAAATGTTTAGGTGCAAAGAAAATTCCTGCACCACCTCCAACGATCTGGGACCTGGGGTCAAGCGCTAGTGTGGGGGACAATTAGTATACTGGATCCAAACTAATATGGAACAAGTAAATCTGAAAAGCGCTGGTCAAATATACAGATTAAGTACAATTTTAGTCTCATATATTGATACCAACCAAATATACATAAAAATGTGTGTGTGTGTATATATATATGAAAAGATTCTAAGCAGAATTATGCAGTGGATATCTTAATCAGAACTCATGTTCTAGGGAGCTCTAGCTATTCCTCTAGTGGCAAGAAATTGATGTATGAATGTGAATAGCTGGTTGCCCTTACAAGGATCTGAGTCAATGTATTCCTTTAATTGTTACCAAAATCCTACACTCAAGTGGAAAAGGACAAAGAAGAACAGATAGTACTGAGGGAGATTCTACTCTATTTTTCTTTGTCTTTACTTGAAGCAAGACTCCTTGATGTACACAGTTCTCAGTTTAAGGCAACAGTGATTTAAATTAATTTGACTAGGCTATTATGATTTCCTATCAAAAATACTCAAACCTCTTGGGAACCCCTCCAGAGATAATGAGACCTTGGAGTAGGGGCTGGGAGTTGGGATATAGTCTTAAGACATTTAAAGATCAAATTTAGAGGAAACATGGAAATTCTTTGAATCTGTGCTAGGGACAGACAATTTGAATGAAGAAGCAATCAGATACAACTGAGAAGCAAGTAGGACTTTTATCTTTACTTGCCATAATCCTGTTGTTGTAATACAGACTTTAACAATGGGGGGAAAAGTATTTTTATGAACACTGTCATGATTTCTACACAAGTTATAATGTGCTCTAATAACTAAATTTGGAGTTTTTAGAGTCACAATAAGCAACCCAACAATACTCTTATTATTATGAAATGCATCATGCTCACAAAAAAATTGCATAAAACATATGCACAATTCAAATAATAATTGTAGGAGGTGTGGCCAAGATGGCAGAGCAGGAAGACCCTGAGCTCACCTCCTCCCATGAGCACACCAAAATTACACTATTTACAGAGCACCTATCAATGAGAATGACCTTAAGTATAGCAGAAAAGATTTTCCACAACTAAAGCTGTAAAGAGGAACCACAGGATGGGGAGGCGGGGTGGAGATGCAGTATAGTCAACACCCACACCCCGGGTAGAAGACCCCTGAATGAAAGGATAACCACAACTGCAGAGGCTCTCTCAAAAGAGCGAGGGGTTCAAGCGGCCAGGGGTCCTGCACTGGGAAGATGAGCCCCAAAACATCTGGCTTTTAGGCCTGTGGGGCCTGTGCACAGGAGAGCCAGTGAGCTGTAGGAAACAGTGACTGCTTTTAAACCACTCATGCAAAATCTCACATGTTCAGAGATCCAGCACAGAGGTTACTAATGAGGTCGAACAGTTTCCATACATTAATTAGACATTTAGATGTTTTTTTTTTTGGTTTTGTTTTTGTTTTTGAAGTGCCCATTTAAGTCTCTCATGCATTTTTCTGTTGGATTTTCTGTGTCATGATATTTTGTGTATATAACTGTGGTCAGTTCTTTGTGTAGCTGATAACTTCTCCCACTCTGGGTTGCCCTTCTTCTTAGAGTATCTTTTGATAAACATTGTTTCTTAAATTTATGTAGTCAAAGTTAGTAATCTTTTCCTTATGGTTAGTGCTATCTGTATCTTGATTCATTTTTTTGTTTACCCATACTTCATGTAGATATATTTTCTACAGTATCCTTCTAACGTTTTATAAATTTTCTTTCAATTTTAGATCTTTGAACGAGTTTTGTGTGTAGTGTGAAGTAGAAACACAATTTCAGTTTTTAAAAACATGGATTCCCAGTTATCATAGCACTGTTCATTAAAAAGCTCCCCCCCTCTCCTCTCATCTGCAGGGTCAAGTGTCTGTATATGGGTGGGCCTTCCTGGATGCTCTCTCTTCCTTTCTGTTGATTAATTTTTCTATCTCTATGACAATGCTATGCTTTTGCAATATTCTTACAAAAAATCTTGATATTTGTTCTACCTTTTTTTTCCTTCAGGAACATTCAACTATTCTTGGTTCTTTGTTGCTTTCATTTAAATTTTAGAATCAGCTCATTGCGTTCCACCGGAACAAATAAGCGAACAACTACAACAATAAACTCTGCTGGGATTTGATTCTAAGTAACTTCTTAAACATACAGGAGGAGCTTCAAGATGGCAGAAGAGTAAGACGTGGAGATCACCTTCCTCCCCACAGATACATCAGAAATACATCTACATGTGGAACAGCTCCTACAGAACACCTACTGAACGCTGGCAGAAGACCTCAGACTTCCCAAAGGGCAAGAAGCTCCCCACGTACCTGGGTAGGGCAAAAGAAAAAACAGAGACAAAAGAAAAAGGACAGGACCTGCACCAGTGGGAGGGAGCAGTGAAGGAGGAAAGGTTTCCACACACTAGGAAGCCCCTTCGCAGGCAGAGACTGTGGGTGGCGGAGGGGGTGCTTCGGCGCCGTGGAGGAGAGAACAGCCACAGGGGTGCGGAGGGCAAAGCTGACAGATTCCCGCACAGAGGATCGGTGCCGACCGGCACTCACCAGCCCAAGAGGCTTGTCTGCTCACCCGCCGGGGTGGGCGGGGCTGGGAGCTGAGGCTCGGGCTTCAGTCGGAGCGCAGGGAGAGGACTGGGGTTGGCGGCATGAACACAGCCTGCAGGGCGTTAGTGCGCCACGGCTAGCCGGGAGGGAGTCCGGGGAAAGGTCTGGACCTGCAGAGGAGGCAAGAGACTTTGTCTTCCCTCTTTGTTTCCTGGTGCGCAAGGAGAGGGGATTAAGAGTGCTGCTTAAAGGAGCTCCAGAGACGGGCACGAGCCGCGGCTAACAGCGCGGACCCCAGAGACGGGCATGAGATGCTAAGGCTGCTGCTGGCACCACCAAGAAGCCTGTGTGCGAGCACAGGTCACTCTCCACACCCCCCTTCCGGGGAGCCTGCACAGCCCGCCACTGCCAGGGTCCCGGGATCCAGGGACAACTTCCCCGGGAGAACGCAGCACGGCGCGCCTCAGCCTCGTGCAACGTCACGCCGGCCTCTGCTGCTGCAGGCTCGCCCCGCATCCGTGCCCCTCCCTCCCCCCGGCCTGAGTGAGCCAGAGCCCCCGAATCAGCTGCTCCTTTATCCCCGTCCTGTCTGGGCGAAGAACAGATGCCCTCAGGCGACCTACACGCAGAGGCGGGGCCAAATCCAAAGCTGAACCCCCGGAGCTGTGAGAACAAAGAAGAGAAAGGGAAATCTCTCCCAGCAGCCTCAGAAGCAGCGGATTAAAGCTCCACAATCAACTTGATGTACCTGCATCTGTGGAATACCTGAATAGACAACGAATCATCCCAAATTGAGGAGGTGGACTTTGGGAGAAAATATGTTTTTTTTTTTTCCCTTTTTCTCTTTTTGTGAGTGTGTATGTGCATGCTTCTGTGTGAGATCTTGTCTGCATAGCTTTGCTTTTACCATTTGTCCTAGGGTTCTGTCCGTCCATTTTTTGGTTTGTTTTTAATTTTTTTCTTAATTATTTTTTAATAACCTTATTTTATATATTTTACTTTATTTTATTTTATCTCCTTCCTTCCTTTCGTCCTTTCTTTCTCTCTTTCTTTCTTTTTTTCTGCCTTTTATTCTGACCCATGTGGATGAAAGGCTCTTGGTGCTCCAGCCAGGCGTCAGGGCTGTGCCTCTGAGAGGAGAAAGCCAACTTCAGGATACTGGTGCACAAGAGACCTCCCAGCTCCACGTAATATCAAATGGCGAAAATCTCCCAGAGATCTCCATCTCAACGCCAAGACCCAGATTCACTCAACGACCAGCAAGTTACAGTGCTGGACACCCCATGCCAAACAACTAGCAAGACAGGAACACAACCCCATCCATTAGCAGGGAGGCTGCCTAAAATCATAATAATGCCACAGATACCCCAAAACACACCACCGGACATGGACCTGCCCACCAGAAAGACAAGATCCAGCCTCATCCACCAGAACACGGACACTAGTCCCCTCCACCAGGAAGCCTACACAACCCACTGAACCAATCTTAGCCACTGCAGACAGACACCAAAAACAACAGGAACGACAAACCTGTAGCCTGTGAAAAGGAGACCCCAAACACACTAAGTTAAGCAAAATGAGAAGACAGAAAAACACACAGCAGATGAAGGAGCAAGATAAAACCCACCAGACCTAACAAATGAAGAGGAAATAGGCAGTCTACCTGAAAAAGAATAGGAATAATGACAGTAAAGAGGATCCAAAATCTTGGAAATAGAATAGACAAAATGCAAGAAACGTTTAACAAGGACCTAGAAGAATTGAAGAGCAAACAAACAATGATGAACAACACAATAAATGAAACTAAAAATTCTCTACAAGGGATCAACAGCAGAATGAGGCAGAAGAACGGATAAGTGACCTGGAGAAAAAATAGTGGAAATAACTACAGCAGAGCAGAATAAAGAAAAAAGAATGAAAAGAACTGAGGACAGTCTCAGAGACATCTGGGACAACATTAAATGCACCAACATTCGAATTATAGGGGTTCCAGAAGAAGAAGAGAAAAAGAAAGGAAATGAGAAAATATTTGAAAAGATTATACTTGAAAACTTCCCTAATATGGAAAAGGAAATAGTTAATCAAGTGCAGGAAGCAAGAGAGTGCCATACAGGATAAATCCAAGGAGAAACATGCCAAGACACATATTAATCAAACTATCAAAAATTAAATACAAAGAAAACATATTAAAAGCAGCAAGGGAAAAGCAACAAATAACATACAAATGAATCTCCATACGGTTAACAGCTGATCTTTCAGCAGAAACTTTGCAAGCCAGAAGGGAGTGGCAGGACATATTTAAAGTGATGAAGGAGAAAAGCCTACAACCAAGATTACTCTACCCAGCAAGGATCTCATTCAGATTTGATGGAGAAATTAAAACCTTTACAGACAAGCAAAAGCTAAGAGAATTCAGCACGACCACACCAGCTTTACAACAAATGCTAAAGGAACTTCTCTAGGCAGGAAACACAAGACAAGGAAAAGACCTACAATACCAAACCCAAAACAATTAAGAAAGTGGAAATAGCAACATACATATCGATAATTATCTTAAATGTAAATGGATTAAATGCTCCAACCAAAAGACCTAGACTGGCTGAATGGATACAAAAACAAGACCCATATATATGCTGTCTACAAGAAACCCACTTCAGACCTAGGGACACATACAGACTGAAAGTGAGGGGATTGAAAAAGATATTCCATGCAAATGAAAGCTGAAGTAGCAATTCTCGTATCAGACAAAATGGACTTTAAAATCATATCTTGGGTCACAAATCAAGCCTTGGTAAATTTAATAAAATTGAAATCGTATCAAGTATCTTTTCTGACCACAACGCTATGAGACTAGATATCAATTACAGGAAAAAATCTGTAAAACATACAAACACATGTAGGCTAAACATTACACTACTTAATAACTAAGAGACCACTGAAGAAATCAAAGAGGAAATCAAAAAATACCTAGAAACAAATGACAATGAAAACACGATGACCCAAAACCTAGGGGATGCAGCAAGCAGTTTTAAGAGGGAAGTTTACAGCAATACAATCCCACCCTATGAAACAAGAAACAGGGCTTCCCTGGTGGCGCAGTGGTTGAGAGTCCGCCTGCCGATGCAGGGGATGTGGGTTCATGCCCCAGTCAGGGAAGATCCCACATGCTGCAGAGCAGCTGGGCCCGAGAGCCATAGCCACTGAGTCTGCACGTCTGGAGCCTGTGCTCCGCAACGGGAGAGGCCAGAGCAGTGAGAGGCCCACGTACCACAAAAAAAAAAAGGAAAAGAAAAATTAATTAAAAAAAAAAGAAACATCTCAAATAAACAACCTAACCTTACACCCAAAGCAATTAGAGAGAGAAGAACAAAAAAACTCCAAAGTTAGCAGAAGGAAAGAAATCATAAAGATCAGATAAGAAGTAAATGAAAAAGAAATGAAGGAAATGATAGCAAAAATCAATAAAACTAAAAGCTGGTTCTTTGAGAAAATAAACAAAATTGATAAACCACTAGCCAGAGTCATCAAGAAAAAAAGGGAGAAGACTCAAATCAACAGAATTAGAAACGAAAAAGGAGAAGTAACAACTGACACTGCAGAAATACAAAGGATCATGAGAGATTACTACAAGCAACTATATGCCAATAAAATGGACAACCTGGAAGAAATGGACAATTTCTTAGAAAAGCACAACCTTCCGAGACTGAACCAGGAAGAAATAGAAAATATGAACACACAAATCACAAGCACTGAAATTGAAACTGATTAAAAATCTCCCAACAAACAAAAGCCCAGGACCAGATGGCTTCACAGGTGAATTCTATCAAACATTTACAGAAGAGCTAACACCTATCCTTCTCAAACTCTTCCAAAATATAGCAGAGGAAGGAACACTCGTAAACTCATTCTACAAGGCCACCATCACCCTGATACCAAAACCAGACAAAGATGTCACAAAAAAAGAAAACTACAGGCCAGTATCACTGATGAACATAGAGGCAAAAATCCTCAACAAAATACTAGCAAACAGAATCCAACAGCACATTAAATGGATCATACACCATGATCAAGTGGGGTTTATCCCAGGAATACAAGGATCCTTCAATATACGCAAATCAATCAATGTGACACACCTTATTAAGAAATTGAAGGAGAAAAACCATATGATCATCTCAATAGATGCAGAGAAAGCTTTCGACAAAATTCAACACCCATTTATGATAAAAACCTTGCAGAAAGTAGGCATAGAGGGAACTTTCCTCAACATAATAAAGGCCATATATGACAAACCCACAGCCAACATTGTCCTCAATGGTGAAAAACTGAAACCATTTCCACTAAGATCAGAAACAAGATAAGGTTTTCCACTCTCACCACTATTATTCAACATAGTTTTGGAAGCTTTAGCCACAGCAATCAGAAGAAAAAGAAATTAAAGGAATCCAAATTGGAAAAGAAGAAGTAAAGCTGTCACTGTTTGCAGATGACACGATACTACACATAGGGAATCCTAAAGACGCTACCAGTAAACTACCAGAGCTAATCAATGAATCTGGTAAAGTAGCAGGATACAAAATTAATGCACAGAAGTCTCTAGCATTACTATGCACTAATGATGAAAAATCTGAAAGTGAAATTAAGAAAACACTCCCATTTACCACTGCAACAAAAAGAATAAGATATCTAGGAATAACCTACGTAAGAAGACAAAAGACCTATGTGCAGAAAATTATAAGACACTGATGACAGAAATTAAAGATGATACAAATAGATGGAGAGATATACCATGTTCTTGGATTGGAAGAATCAACATTGTGAAAATGACTATACTACCCAAAGCAATCTACAGATTCAATGCAATCCCTATCAAACTACCAATGGCATTTTTCACAGAACTAGAACAAAAATTTTCACAATTTGTATGGAAACACAAAAGACCCCGAATAGCCAAAGCAATCTTGAGAAAGAAAAACAAAGCTGGAGGAATCAGGCTCCTGTACTTCAGACTATACTACAAAGCTACAGTAATCAAGACAGTATGGTACTGGCACAAAAACAGAAAGATAGATCAATGGAACAGGATAGAAAGCCCAGAGATAAACCCACACACATATGGTCACCTTATCTTTGATAAAGGAGGCAAGAATATACAGTGGAGAAAAGACAGCCTCTTCAATAAGTGGTGCTGGGAAAACTGGACAGTTACATGTAAAAGAATGAAATTAGAACACTCCCTAACGCCATACCCAAAATGAAACTCAAAATAGATTAAAGACCTAAATGTAAGGCCAGACACCATCAAGCTCTGAGCGGAAAACATAGGCAGAACACTCTATGACATAAATCACAGCAAGATCCTTTTTGACACACCTCATAGAGAAATGGAAATAAAAACAAAAATAAACAAATGAGACCTAATGAAACTTAAAAGCTTTTGCACAGCAAAGGAAACCATAAACAAGACCAAAAGACAACCGTCAGAATGGGACAAAATATCTGCTAATGAAGCAACTGACGAAGGATTAATCTGCAAAACATACAAGCAACTCATGCAGCTCAATATCAAAAAAACAAACACCCAATCCAAAAATGGGAAGAAGACCTAAATGGACATTTCTCCAAAGAAGATATACAGATTGCCAACTAACACCTGAAAGAATGCTCAAAATCATTAATCATTAGAGGAATGCAAATCGAAACTACAATGCGATATCATCTCACACAGGTCAGAATGGCCATCATCAAAAAATCTACAAACAATAAATGCTGGAGAGGGTGTGGAGAAAAGGGAACACTCTTGCACTGTTGGTAGGAATGTAAACTGATACAGCCACTATGGAGAACAGTATGGAGGTTCCTTAAAAAACTAAAAATAGAACTTCCTTATGACTCAGCAATCCCACTACTGGGCATATACCCTGAGAAAACCATAATTCAAAAAGAGTCATGTACCAAAATGTTCATTGCAGCTCTATTCACAACAGCCAGGACATGGAAGCAACCTAAGTGTCCATCATCAGATGAATGGATAAAGAAGATGTGGCACATATATACAATGGAATATTACTCAGCCATAAAAAGGAACAGAACTGAGTTATTGGTAGTGAGGTGGATAGACCTTACAGACTGTCATACAGAGTGAAGTAAGTCAGAAAGAGAAAGACAAATACTGTATGCTAACACATATATATGGAATCTAGAAAAAAAAAAGAAAAAGAAAAAAAATGGTCAGATGAACCTAGGGGCAAGATGGGAATAAAGATGCAGACCTACTAGAGAATGGACTTGAGGATACGGGGAGGGGGAAGGGTAAGCTGGGACAAAGTGAGAGTGGCATGGACATATATACACTACCAAACGTAAAATAGATAGCTAGTGGGAAGCAGCCGCATAGCACAGGGAGATCAGCTTGGTGCTTTGTGACCGCTTAGAGGCGTGGGATAGGGAGGGTTGGGAGGGTGGGAGATGCAAGAGGGAAGAGATATGGGGACATATGTATATGTATAACTGATTCACTGTGTTATAAAGCAGAAATTAACACACCATTGTAAAACTACTATACTCCAATAAAGATGTTAAAAAAAAAACAACCCTGGAGTAAATGTAGGTATTTAGAGAAAAATGAGGAAGTCTGATTGCCGTCCTCAGGCTCTCAAAATGATTCCATAAAATGGATTAAGACTAAATTAGAGAAGGGAGAAATTATAGTGTTTTCCCTCGTAGTCCCAAATGCAGACACAGGACATCATGGCACTGAAACACATCACCCACATAGCAATTCACGGGAATAGTCACCCATGCAAAAATGGAAAAAAAAGAAAAAGGAATGATGACACTAATAGTCACATTACATGTACGTATACCCCTGGGGTCAAGTAGGGATGAAAATGAAAAAGTCCAAGAAACTAGGAAGGAGACCGGCTAGACTACAAATAAGCTTGGACAAGAGGGTAAAGTCGGATGCTTTTCTGATTAATCTGGGACTACTTAAAATGTTCTAGGCTTCCTGGGATAGTGGGAGAGATATAATCTACAAAGAACATCGTTCATCACCTCAGTTCTTCTTCCTTATTGCTTCCTTCAGGTTGGATGCAGTCTGGATACCCCATCATGTGCCACGTGCAGTCAGTGCCTGTGTTCCTTGATGAGACGATCATAAGATCCAAAGGCATCTGGGGTCTCTTCCACGAGATGGGCCGCAACTTGAAGCATTCTGGATGGATTATCCATTCTCATACCAGTGAGGCCATGTGCAACCTCTGGTCAGTCTATGTGAGTGAGACAGTGCTGGACATCCCTGGGAATCAGGCCCACTCTCGTCTGAGTCCTCAAAATCGGGAGCAGAGGATCAAAATGCACATGGACAAGGGAACCCCCCTGAGTGACTGGAACATGTGGACGGCTCTGGAAACGTATCTTCAGGTACAGAGCAGAAATGGAGGGAAACGGGGACCACACTACAACTCCTTCAACACTGCCACCAGCCATGGGTGCACCGCCTCCCCCTGGACATGGGAGACGGCTGCATGGTGGTGTCTCTCTGTGGCTCAGGTTTTACATGTCTAAAATGGATAATGATATGTGTCCTACTCCTCCCCTCCACCTCAGAACTTTGTGGAAATAAATGAAAGTGGGTGGAATCATTGTGAAAAGTATAGCACGATAACAGAGTTCTGGCCATGAAAGCTTGAGGTAGACTCGCAGCTTTGCCAAATCCAAAATTGAGTGGTTTCTCCTGAGTTATCTTTATAGTTCAGAAGACAAGAACATCACCTCACTACAACAATGCATTACGAGGACACAGGCTGGGGAAAGTGACCTGGTAGCAAGTTTCTCAAAATGGTATCTTCTTACTCAAACCCCAAGTGTGGATAAGTCCTAGTTCCATTATAAAATAAGTAACATGTGTAGTGTTTTTCAGCTTTTCAAAGCCTTCCCTTCCGTTTCCCCCATCTAATCCTTGCCAGCCTCATGAAACACATTAAGGATGTATTATCACAATCCTCATTTGGCAAGTGCAGAAGCTGAAGGTTAAAGGGCATAAGCAGTCTGTCATCGACCTTAAAACTGAGAGAAAGGGGAAGACCTAGAACTCAGGTTTGGTGTCCTGACTCCAGACCCCCGCGCCTTTGGCACTACCGCACGCCGTCTCTGGATGTTCACGATTCCAAAGATTCCGAGATTACTTCAGGCCGCACAATAAATCCGGACTGTTCCATTTTCCTTAGCAATAACTAATCTGTCTGAGCACATGCATGAAAGAGTCAGTGTCCCAGAAGCTTGACCTACAAGTTCAATTCAAAGCCCTTGGGGGCAGACTCCGTTCACTGCTCTCTCTAGCTTTGGGGCTGGATTCAGGCCAGGCGGCCACCTCCCTGACCCCTCACCTTCCATTCCCACCACATGGTCAAAATTCAAGTCCCGGGCATCTGTCATCCAAGCTATTCCAATAGCCTCTTCACTAGTCTCCCTGCTTCTATCCATGATCCCAACTGACCTGTCTTCTAAAGGTGCTGACAAAAAAAAACATACATTTCAGCTACTAAAACTTCAGTAACTCCCTGGTGCCTCCAGGTAGAATGCCACACTCTTTAGTAACTGGCTCTGCCTTCTCCTCCTGCCTCGAGATCCAGATTCTTGCCTTCTTACTCATTCGCCAGCAAATCCGAACTGTTTACAGTTTTCAGAACACATCGCCATGGTCCATGTTTCTGTACGTTTGCAAATATTGCTCTTTCTCACCGAAATAGTTTTGCCTTCTTTATATACCAAGAAAACTGTCCGTCTTTCAAAATCAGACCATTGTCACCTTCTCCAAGAAGCCCTCCCTGAATATGTTCCTTTGAGATATTAGTTACTTGCTCCCCCATGTTACAATTGTGTTGAAGTGACCCCAGGTTGTCAGTTATTTAATTCAATTCAATTAATTAAAATTTAATTTAACTTAATAAGTTGATTATAATTAGATATCTCCTAATGGCTCAGTCTGTGATCTCAGCTGAGCAATAATGAAAGAATGATAGTGGTGTTGGCTGAGACATTCTACTTTAACTTGTCTTCAAGGCAGTGCTTCTCCAGGGTCATAGATTCCTAAATGATGGACCAGGATTGTGTCCTTTCTAGCTCTCAAGTTCTATAATCCCAACTATCCATTTCACAGGGCCTTCCAGGAACTGACTCTGAGTACACATCTCTCCCTATGTCTGAGTTCATCCTAGCTCTACCCACAAAAAAAAAAAATGCATTCTTTTTACACATCTGCCTGTCTCCATAAGACAATGTGGCAGACTTACTAAGAGTCGAGTCTTCAACAAAGAACAAAAATATCTTTACATCTGGGTGGTATCTGTGTTTTCAAGTGGAAGGATTCCACTTTTCAGCTACACAAGATGATCCTCACCTATGTCAGATTAAAATCTTTATCTACCTCTAAGCTTAGGAGAAAAATAATAATACTAAAAGTAACTACCATTTATTAGAGACCAAGTAAAGTGCAAGCACAGACTCCATCTCTGAGACTGGAGTGAGGCAGAATAAGATATGACACCAGTCACTGGAATGAGCATATGAGAGAATGGAGAAGGAGAGAGCCACTGTTGAGAATTAAATCAGTGTTAAAAGATAGCTTACACCTAAGCATTACCATGTAATTTTATGTGAGTATGTGTCGGGGGGGCGTGGCTTTTGTAGACCAAACACCTCATTCTGCCCCTTCCTTCTCTTCCCAGCTCCAGGAGGCCTTTGGGTGGGAGGCATTTGTCCAGCTCTTTCCTGAGTACCAGACCCTCTCTGGCATCCCCAAAGACAACACTGGCAAGATGAATCTGTGGTGAAGAAGTTCTCTGAAAAGGGGCAGAAGAATCTGGCTCCTTCCTTTGAGGCCTGGGGCTGGCCTGTCCAGAAGTGGCTGACAGCCTGCCCTGTCTGCCTGAGTAGCAAGAAAATCCCATGAAATCATATGCACACTACAGAAAGGAGTGAAGAATTGTAGAAATGTTCACTTTAAAACAGATCATTGGATATAACAGATCTAATCCTCACATAATCAACCCAAATTTCAGCTTTATTTTTTTTCTCAGTCTTGTTCAGAATATCCTAATTCATTTGCAACATAGAGATTAAATTAGACAGTGATTTTTCAAAATTAGTAATTTGCATAACTCAACCATGTTTTCTCTAGTTTTATTTTTTAATCTTAAGAGATTTCTTTCTTGATTTGTTTTGTGTTTTACATTTGCTTTATTGGGTGACAGGAACTGCTCAGACCCAAAGACTTAACCTCAGGAATGTCTTTCCTTGGATCCCTTTAGAGCACCTTTCTCTTTATCCTAAAATTATTTCATACGTTTCACAAATATCTTTTGTCTGCATGGTTTGAACACAGTAGTTGGTCAACAGATACTTGATGAAAATGAATAATAGGGGCTTTCCCGGTGGCGCAGTGGTTGAGAGTCCGCCTGCCAATGCAGGGGACATGGGTTCAAGCCCTGGTCCAGGAGGATCCCACATGCCGTGGAGCAACTAAGCCCGTGCGCCACAACTACTGAGCCTGCGCTCTAGAGCCCGTGAGCCACAACTACTGAAGCCCGCGCGCCTGGAGCCCATGCTCCGCAACGAGAGAGGCCACCGCAGTGAGAAGCCTGCGCACCGCAACCAGAGAAAGCCCGCGTGCAGCAACGAAGACCCAACGCAGCCAAAAATTAGTAACTAAAATTTTAAAATAAATATAAATAAATAAGAAGAAGAAAAAGAAAATGAATAACAACAACTACGTGATAGAGAACTCACTGTGTGCCAGCCAGCAAGTGCTTTAACTGGACCAAGTCATTTCCTGATTGCAGCGACCCTGAGTTAGGAACTATTACAGGTCCTGTTCCAAGTAGGAAAACGTGTTCCTGGAAATTAAAGCTCTAACGTTATAATAGGTTAAACTTCATGAAGATCTATTTCATATGCATAGGGGAGGGGGTGCTGATTTACTACTTCACAAAATTCTTTAGAATTATTCCTGCAGCATAGAGGACCACGCACATCCATTTCACCTCTACAGATGGGAGCTGCCACACGGCCTACCAAACACCCCATGTGGCTCCTTTGGGAAATGATCAAACAATTTGCTGACAATTCAAAACCTGTTATCTGAGAAAATCTGATGTTAGTGTCAGAAAGATAGACCAAGGCAAGCAAACGAAAGAAATACTGGCTTGATAAAAAGAAACGAAACTGAGTTATCTGTAGTGACATGGATGGACCTAGAGTCTGTCATACTGAGTGAAGTAAGTCAGAAAGAGAAAAACAAATACCGTATGCTAACACATATACATGGAATCTAAAAAAAAAGAAAAAAAATAGTTCTGATGAACCTAGGGGTAGGACAGGAATAAAGACGCAGATGTAGAGAATGGATTTGAGGACACAGGGAGGGGGAAGGGGAAGCTGGGAGAGTAGCGTTGACATACATACACTACCAAATGTAAAATAGATAGCTAGTGGGAAGCAGCTGCATCGCACAGGGAGATCAGCTCGGTGCTTTGTGTCCACCTAGAGGGGTGGGATAGGGAGACACAAGAGGGAGGAGATATGGGGATATATGTATACATAAAGCTGATTCACTTTGTCGTACAGCAGAAACTAACACACCACTGTAAAGCAATTATACTCCAATAAAGATGTTAAAAAAAAAAGAAATATTGGCTTGTTCCATGCATATCAATGAAACCTTTGCAAGGCACGTGGTTGCGTTTTGGTCGGTATCTTCTGTGCTGGAGGATTAATGCTGCTGCAAATCCATGCTGAATGGAGTACTGCTAAGCCATGTATGCATATATAATCTTCACTGGCACACAAGGATGCTTAAATTTCAAAGTGACAAGCTACCAAGTGGCAGAGCAAGGATTAACTGTAAGAACAGTTAATTTGGATTAACTGTAAGAACATATGATCATAGCTACTCTTCCTCTAGTTACAGGAGCCCAATGTAAGCTCAAAGGAGAAAAATACATAAATGCGCCTTTCTTTAGTGGACTTACTCACTTTTTCATCTGTTCTGTGAAGCCTCCTCTTGAGAGCTGCCTCTACCTTCTCCATGACTGGAATGGGGTTGTCAATCAAGGGACCACAGCATTCCCACCATAGAGCTGGCACAAGACCATGGACAACCAGAGTACTCCATCCTCTGGACCTACTGACTGGATTGCGGATGTTCACGTGACTTAAGTAGAACCAGGCAGTGTCCTTTTTCGATAAGTAATAAAGTCACTGGTGAGGAAGAACAATTTTTTTTCTGAGATCACAGGTTCCATGAGCCATTTAAGCCAGGAGCTGCCTTGTAATATCATCTTTGCATAAAGAGAGGCTGACGGACAATGAAACCCACACAAAGAAAAACAATGACAAAGACAAAGATCTATATCCTTAAGGACATTGTTCAAGAATCTAGATCTAGTAGTGCTGCAAGCTCCATGGCAACACCCAGACTCTTCTGTTCCTTGAATCAATAAATTGCTTCCTTTTGCTTCTACCAGTTTGAGCTGAGTTCCTGTTACCTGTCATCAGAAATGTCCAAATAAAATTTTTCCCTGTTTTTAAGTCCTCTCCAGTTTGCTATTGGAGCAATGTGACTCCTGCCTTTTCTCAGGAAGGATTTACCTGGAAGAGACCCTCCTGCTTTCACATCCCTCTCCTCTACTCACAGTGGGCAGCTGCAGTATAACATGAGTTGAGACAGTGGTAACACAAGCCAGTTTTCCGCTGATGGTAAAGATAACCAACAGTCACCAAAGCCTTCGCCTCTAGAATTCCATGATTCTGAAACCATACACTCTTGTTTTTAAAGGTACCGCTGGACAGAGAGGCTAGACAAAGAATTTGGGTTTTATTTTCCAGCTTTGGAAAGACAGGAATCTGGTCGGAAAGGCTGACAATGGTTCTTTGTCTTCTCTTTTGGGTCTCAATCTAAAAGTCATTTTTTAGAGGAAACGCCATGCCCAGCTGTGTCCTGACCATGCACGCTGCTTACCAGCAGCCACACCACCCATGCTTCACTCAATACTTCTCATCACATTCACATTTAATGTGTGTTTAATGTTCTCTTCCCTCACCAGACTGCACACTTCATGAAGGCAAGGCTGCCGTCTATATTTCTCAGACTTTATCCCCAATAAATAGCACAGTTCCTGACGCATCGCAAGTTTTTTATGGATAGGTATTTGTTGGCTGACAAGACTGATTAAGGACTCCCAACGCCTGTCCACAATGAATATCTTATAGAGCCCTATGATATTTGCTGAAATTCAAAGAAATTCTTCCATTATTCTAGAAGGAAGCAGTAATATGACTTTAGCCTTTCCTCTATTTTTTTACACCTCATACCCGGCTACAAAAAGTTTGGTCATATTTGTGGTCAGACTGGATGAGTGGGAACTTTCCATTGGTCTCCTCCCAACCACTCATATATTCAAGATTCAGTACTTATGAGAATGTTTGTTTTTAGCAAAATTTTTGTGGGTAATGAAGATGGAAGCTTTCAAGGGATGTAATCATTTTTAAAATAAATTTCTTAGGTCTTGACATTTTATGGTCTCTGTCTTCACTTCTTCGCATACCTGTTTCTTTTCTCTCTTCACTTGAACTTCAAGCCAACATTAATTTTGGAGAGGTTTTTCTTTTCTCGGAATCATCACTCCCCCTAGTCCTGCTATATGCCGTTAAATTCTGGATCAAGGGCATTCCTCTAAGTCAGGATGATCCCCAAATCTTTTTATATCATCAACCAAAGTAATCCCGTCCTTTCCTGTCTGTCCTCAAGATGGCACACTGAGCACAGGCTCCAGCCTCTTTCGACTCCTGGCCCTAGATTACTAGGAAGACCAGATCTTTTCTAAAATTCTAACACAGCATCCCCTAAAAGATCCAGGGAGATGGTATCACATGGTAAAAGAAAACCAAGAACCTGCTCAGTGCAAAGTGCTTTACAGAGAGGAGTGACCACAGGAATTCTCCAAATCCAGAGAAGGTAGCTTGGGGGAACAGATCCATCTCAAGAATGCAAGAATGATGCATTTATAGTATACCTAATACATTCGCTGAATTTACAGATCGTAAGAGAAAAACTTTACAATCGTGACAGAAAATAGCTTAAAAAATTCAAGACACAGTCATGATTAAACGTTTTGTAAGACAGTGAAGTAGAAACTTCCTATAACAAGTAGTGTACGCACCAGAAACCTTTAGCAGGCATTATACTCAGTAGTTAAAAAGCAGAAGCACTCACATTACACTCAAGAATGTGAAAAGAATGTTCACTCTTAGTGCTACCTTCAGCATATCCTTGGAGGTCTTTATTAATGCATTTGGACAAGAAAAACAGACTGCAAAGGAAGGGGAAAACAGTCATTATTTTCAGAAAATATGACCCTCTATATTTTGGGATTGTATATAATAGTGATGAATAGTGATGAAGTGGATGTGATGGGGACAGGTAAAGAGAGATCGAGGATGACACCTAGGCTCTTGGCTTGAGCCCTCAGTGGGTTTTGTTTTGTTTTAATTTTTTGTTGAAATTTATTTGTTTAATTTTTTGTTGATTTACAATATCGTGTTAGTTTCAAGTTTAGTGCACACCAATTTAGAGATAGGTGATAGATAGGTAGGTAGGTAGGTAGATAGATAGATTCTTTTTCAGGTCCTTTTCCCTTGTAGGTCATTACAAAATATTGAGTATAGTTCCCTGTGCAATCGAGTAGGTCCTTGTTGGTTATCTATTTTATATATAGTAGTGTGTATATATATATTAATCCCAACCTCCTAATCTATCCCTCCCCCCAGCCCCCTTTCTGCTTTGGTAACCATAAGTTTGCTTTTTACGTCTGTTTTGGAAAGAAGTTCATTTGTATCTTTTTTTTTTAAGATTCCACATAAAAGTGATATTATATATTTGTCTTTCTCCATCTGGTTTCCTTCACTTAGTATGGAAATCTCTAGGTCCATCCATGTTGCTGCAAATGAGCCCTCAGTGTTTTTCATACCTTTAACTGAGATGATGGGAAATGAGAGTATGGGATTAAGAGAAAACATGAAATAGTTTGATATATGAGTCTAGACTTTAGAGGTTTGGAGTACAAAATTAAGAGGAGTTATTAGATAGGCAGTTTGATAGATGAGTCTAGACTTCAGAGCAGAGGTCCAGTGTGAAGATATAAATTTAGAACTCATCAGAATATAGACGGTATTCAAAGCTTTAGGCCACACTGAATTCCTTAAGAAAAAGAACACTAGTACGCTGCAAGCCACTATTTTAGTGAAAGCAAATGAGATTGGGAAAGACTAGCTTTTGGTGAGATAAGAAGAAAGCCCATATTTATTACAGTGTCACAGAACTGTGGAGAAGAAAATAGTTTTTTATAGCAAAGAAGGGGGGAGATGTCAACAGTTCATGTTGCTGAACGCTCGTGAAGAAGTCACGTAAAACGAGCGTGGAGACAATTTTGGGGTCGGTCCTTGTGGGTGGTGGCTGAGTCAGAAAACAGGTCGAGGAGAATGGGAGGTGAGGGATTTGAGACAACCCATATTCGAAACACTTTTGACACATTTTTCTTGGTATGGAAGCAAAGAAAAAGAGTGATAACTAGAGGGATAAAGGACTAAGAAAAATTTGTTTTTGAAGATAATGAAATACTAGAGAATATTTCTACAATGAAGATGTGAATAATCCAGTATGGAGCGAGAAATTTTGACACGTGCTTGAAAGAGGGGGGGCAAGTAAATTAAATTTAGTTCTATAGGAAATTATGAAGTAGTTCTCAAGTAAAAGGAAAGAGATTAGATAGAACATGATCCGTAAGTCAGCCTAAGTGATCTTCTATTAATTCAATTGGATTTGAATTTTGTTATATGCTTGACATTTAAGAGACTAATGTGTAAAAGATAGTTTATCTTTTACAGATATCTAATTAGCTCAGAGATTATTTTCATTATAGTAAAATATCTGGGAGCTTTCCCCCTAATCATAGCACCTTACTTCCCAATATATCTTTGGGTATCTAGGATAAACCTGTTAACAAAATATTTATTAATTCATACCTAGAAACCTTCTATGGATGAAAAAGTGGAAATTTGACTAAATTTATACAGATTGCCTATTTGGTCTCAACTCAATTATATTCAATTTTAAACAGACTTTTTAGAGTTTTGGGTTTTTTTCTTTTTTGGCTGCTCAGCATTAGGACCCTCATTTTGTTGGGGGTCTTCTCAAATAGTCCAAGTCACCGTGTAAGACAAGGTTCTTCTTCACAACACACGTGCTAAAAATGCCAGATACATATATATTTCCCCTCAACCCTGTAGCTAGTAGTTGACACACGGGGAGTGTAAAGTATGGAATTAATTCTGTTGGTGGCATCCAGTGACCAGTGACCACAGCAGCCACATGTCAACCAAACTCTTCTTGTGGCATCATTTTTGCTGCTCTTCCAAACATCTAGATTTTGGTGCCTAGGGTATTCAGGCCCAGTTCTCCATATATAACATTAGTTATGAGAAGTACCCAAATTGCTTCTAGTAAATTTCCTTCCTGCAAAATTTAGCCAAGGCTTTCTTTTCTGTTGCTATCCAGCCAAGATCCCCAAGTGCTATACTAGATATACCCACAACTGTAGGATCCCCAGGCCAACTTCACAGCCCCTTCCTCCAAGAATTCCACCCAAATCTTAGAGTCTCTGGAAGCCCAAATAGTAACTACATTTTCCCCTTTGCATTAGGTCCTGCATTTGGCTCCCAATGATCAAAGTCTTGGGCACCTAAAGTTGGTTTTCGAGTTAGGCAGAGGGAAGAGAGAAAGAATGAGTACAAGAACATGTACATGCAGAGTACACATCCCTGGAAAATATAATTCATTTCCTTTTTATCTTTCCCCAATGGCTAACCAGTGCATTGCACATAAATTTTCAGTAAATATTTGTTGAATAAGTAAATCCATTAAAAAATGAGTAAACAGTACAGAATCATGGAGGGAGAGCTGAAATAAGGGTCAGAAAACGAAGCATTCTCTTCTTTTCTCTACTACCTTGAGGTTCTCTCGGGACATCATTTTCCTTATTTGTAAAATAAAGAGGCAAAATAGCTCAGATTACCTTTCAGCTCAGAAATTCTTTGATTTGGGAATAAATATACTGAAGATTGGATACTAGAACTCTGTTGTGTGCAAGTTTTTTAAAAGAGGATTCTTTCTTTGGTGAGGAAAAAATGGGGTTATATATCTCATTTATTTTCCCCAGCACTCAGCACTCAGAATAAGTGTAGGTTTCAATAATTAGTAAAATGGTACATGCCAGTGTGTCAAGTTTGAGCACAGCAGCACGAGTTCCCACAGGAAGATGCCGAGTTCCTGCCATGAGCTATACTGCAATGTCTATGGGAAGTGTTACCTCTGAGGGGTCAAGCAAACCCATATTCCCACAGCATTTCCTAAGACTACCTTTTCCTTCTCAGAGTTAGATTCACTGATGCAAATTGCCCAGCTGGGTTTTAACTGAAGCTCTGCACTCACTTTCCCTCGTGTCATTCTATATGTACACTTCTCCTCCCTTAGTTACTTCTCTCCTTCCCCCTAAGTCCCTCCACACAGGCCCATGGTGAAGAGAGCTGACAACAGTGAGGCCCCAGGAACTGGCTCAAAGCCCGCTGTAAAACTTTTAAAATTAAACCCTCAAGATTTTAAGAGTTGTGATTAGAATGCATGATTTGAAGTGAACTAACATCACCCTGCCATCCAGCTGGCATGGTCCTCTGTCCACGGGTCTGCTGGGCTCTGGTGCTAATGCCCTGGCAGAGACAGCTGTTTCCTGCCATCCACTGTCCTGCCCTGAAAGTGGTCAAAGTCTTCCTTAAACCTTTGGGAAGTGCCCCAGATTTTCTTCTTGTTGAACAATTAGGATGTGTTTGATTTTCCACTATTAGCATCAGTTGCTCTGATGAGTGTCTATGGGTATAAGTCTTTGTATTTGTGAAGATTTCCTCAAAATAGATTCCTAGAAGTGAAATTAGAGGTGAAAAGGCCAAAATATATTTAGGACTCAATATGGATGTCAAATTCCCTTCCTTTCACTCGTTCATACAAGCAAATATGTAATAAGCATCTTTAGTGCCAGGCACTCTTCTAGGTGCTGGAATATGGCTGTGAACAGATAGGCAAGGCTTCTAATCTCATGCAATACCTAATCTACGGGTTAAGGAAGACAATAAACAAGAAATAAAAAATACACAGTGTAATTATAAATGGTAACTAATGTTATAAAAATACATAAAATGGAATGATAGGGACTGGGGGTTGGCTTTTTCCCTTCTTTTGAACCCCCATACAATTTATCAGCAGGTATGGTCAGCCTTACCTACTAGATAGAAGCAGAATTCATCACTTCTCACCATCTTTGTTGTTATCTTCCTAACGCAAGTCACCACCCCCTTTTGCCTGGACCTTTGCAATACCTTCCTTTGCCCCATCTTCCCTGTGTTCTACTCTCCCCACAGCAGTCTGAGTCTTTTAGCATGTAAGTCTAAAAGATCACGTAACTCAGCTGCAAAAGCACTTCAGTAGCTTCCCCTTTCTCTTGAGTAAAATCCAGTAATTGCCAAGGCCTGTAAAGCCGTCCATGGCCTAGACTCTACGACCTCTCTGCTCCCATCTCTACCACTCTCCTCCCGCAATGTTCTCCTCTCTAGCTCCTTGATCCTGCCTCAGGGCCTTTGCACTTGCTCTTTCCCCTGTTTAGAATACTCATTCCCCAGCTATTTCTCATTTCTTCATTTCTCTTTTAAGAGAAATAGTCACTAATTCTGCCAGATAAAATAGCCTGGCATCCCACGTCTTTCTCGTTTATCCTGCTTTACTTTTCGTCATTGCATTTATTACCACTTGACACACTTATTTATACATTCTGTTTATTAACTACTTTAGCCACTAAGATAGAAATATCATAGGTAAAGGACTGCTTTATTCACTGCTGTATTCACATTACCTAAATTGATACCTGGGTTCAGTGTTTGTCAAATGGATATATAAACCAACACATGCAAAGTATCAATATATTCATTAATGGCTCTGTTTCAACCTCTCAATAGATTTCTAGGGATATGCTGTTGGACTAGATAATGTATCTTATCTTGTTTTTTTATTTTTATCAATGACATGGATCAAGAAATAGTAACCAGTTTCACGAAGTGTGGTATATATGACCTGTTAACAGGATAATCTTCAGCAAAGTTTCTCAAATTGTAGATCACTAACCATTAGCAGTCAGTGAATATAGTTAGCAGGCTGTGAACAGATTTTTCTTAACAAAAGAGAATATAGCCAGGTTGGAACCGAAGGGAATTAAATTAGGGAAAAATGAAATTTATCACACGTAATACAAGAAAGTTTGTTGTAATTATATGTATGTAGGCTTTTTGTACCCATATCAAGATATGATGTAAAGAGTATTTCTTATAAGTCACAATTTATTTTAAGTTTTAAACACAGTGACCTAGAGTGTTGATTCATGGAAATTGTTCCAGAATTCCCAGGAAATAATATAAATAGCAACAGATAAAAAATGGAAAAACACTGAAAGAATCAATGAACCAAAGAGCTGGTTCCATTGGAAAAAATTAAAAATTATTAAATGACTAGGTATATCGACAAAGATAAAAAAAGAGAAAAGATATAAATTACCAATTAGAGGAACAAAGGAGGGGACATCATTGCAGATCCTACAGACATTTATAACTATAAAGGTGAAATGGATATGAAGAAATATATAGATTCAATAATCTAATATGTATTTTAGAAATAGAATATGTGGTTAAAAATCCTTCCAAGAAGAGCTCTTCAGGCCAGACTGCTGTACCATCAAGTTTTCTCAAACATTTCAAAAAACAATATCAATTCTACACAAATTTTTTCCAGAAAATAAAAAAGGAGGGAATGCTATCCAACTCATTTTATGAGGCTGGCATCACTTGATATTAAAAACAGATATTACTAGAAAACTACAGACCAAATATCCCTCACAACAAAAGATCCAAAACTCTTCAATAAAATACTAGCAATTGCAAACCAACAATATGTAAAAAACGACATCCTGATGAAGTGAGGTTTGTCTCAGCATGCAAGGATAGCTGAACATTCCAAAGTTAACGAATTAATTCACCACATCAGTACACAAAAGAAGGAAAAAATCATATGCTCATTCCAAGAGATGCAGAAAATCATTTGACAGAATTCACCATCTATTCACAAAAAAAAACCTCTCAGGGAGTTAATAACAGAATGGAAATTCTTAAAACTAAGGAAGAACATCTACAAAATGGCCTGTTAACATCATAGTTAATGGTGAAAGATCGAATGTTTTACCCCTAAGATCAGGAACAAGGCTAGGAGGTCCACTCTCACCACTCTTATTTGACATCATACTGGAAGTTCTACTCATTGCAATAAGTAGATATAAATAAGAGACTTGAAGACATACAGTTTGCAATGGAAGAAATAAAAATGTTTCTCTTCACAGATGACGTGGTTGTATACTGAGAAAATCCCAAAGAATTTACAAGGAAGCTAATAGAGCTAGAAGGTAAGTTTAGCAAGGTCAATGGATATTAGGCCAATATAAGTTCAATTTACTGATAGTATAAAATCAATCATGTTTCTGTATATATTCTATATATTACCCATGGAAACTGGAAAATTGCAAACAGCAACGTCATAATAACACCAAAAAATACAAAATAATTTCGTGCATTGTAACACAAAAACTTTAGCAAAATATGTTTATGATCTCTGTACTGAAAACTCCAAAAAAGAGGTGAAAGAAATCAAAGACCTAAACAAATAGGAGATTTACCTTGTTCATGAGTTGAAAGTCTTGATGTCAATTCCCCATCAACTGTTTTATAGATTCTATGCAATCCTAATGTTACAGTGGGATATTTTTTGTACAAATTGAGAAGCTGGTTCTAAAATTTACATTGAAAAAAAATCGAAAGAACTGCAAGAGCTGAAACAATTTTGAAAAAGACAAACCTGGAGGACTACCTCATATCAAGGCATACTATAAAACTGCATTAATCAAGACAGTGTAGTGTTGGTGGAAGGACAGACACATAAATCAATGTAAAAGCGTAGAATTCAGATATAGACTCACACATAAATGATTGACTTATTTTTCACAAGGATGTAAAGGGAACTTGATGAAGACTGCATAATCTTGTCATATAACATTGAGATTTGTGGTTGTTTGTTACATAGCAATAGCTGACTGAAACACAAATTGAAACATAGATGTGAGCTACTGACATAACAAAAACTTGGAATATGTGGCATTAGCTTTAGGCTATAAGAAGACTGTTGGTGGAAGCTGAAAAAATGCTGGTGTGTATTATATAGAGGCAAGGCATTTGGCATAAACTGTGACTGTGATCATTTGTAAGACAGAAACTGTCATTAACAAAATTATAACGTTGGGCTTCCCTGGTGGCACAGTGGTTGAGAGTCCGCCTGCCGATTCAGGGGACACGGGTTCGTGCCCCGGTCCGGGAAGATCCCACATGCCGCGGAGCGGTCGGGCCCGTGAGCCATGGCCGCGGAGCCTGCGCGTCCGGAGCCTGTGCTCCGCAACGGGAGAGGCCACAACAGTGAGAGGCCCTCGTACCGGAAAAAAAACAAAAAAAAAATTCCTTACCAAAATTATAACATTAAGCAAAGATGTTTTGTAGAAGAATGTTGAAAGATGAGCTGACTGCTACTAGCTACATTATTGAGGTGCTACCTAAAAGAGCTGAACTGAGGAAAGAACCGGTCAGTTTGCAAGAATTTAGAGAAAATTTAGTGAGTTGGAAATGTGCAGGGTTGCGTAATGAAGCAGCTTCTCGCCAAATCAAAGTTATGGCAACTCTTACACAGCCTTAGAGTAATGACAAAATCTAGTGTGAAATTACTGAAACATTATCAGAAGCTAATAAAATTGACTGGAAGCCCATAGAATCAGATTTGAAACCAGTGGTAATAAAAGTCGTGTCAACTACAACTTGGCACCTGCCATCTCCCTCTACAAGGATTAAAACATGTGCTGCTGCAGCTGCTGCTTTCCAACAGCCCTGAAAGGAGTTCAGGGGGGAGAGCAGAAGTGAGGCGCCCCTGGGAGAAACTGGCAGAACAGGTCTTCAGATAGATATTTTCAGGCGCCTATTTTATGATCCCAATTCTTGCATCTCCTCATATCTAGAAAAGCGCTAAAATCTTTCATGGTGATGACTGCTCCTCATGACCAGCAAACACCTTCTGCAAACAATATGTGCTTGATTGCGTGTACTCCCCCTCCACCAAAATCACAAATATATACTGACCTTCCCCCCACCTCTTCGGAGCAGCTGTTCAGAGCTATCTGAAATGCTGTCTCCCAGGCTATATTACTCATTTTGCCCCAAATAAAACTTAACTAGAAACTCTCACATTGTGCATTTTTTAAAGTCAGCAGTCATTTCTGAAATCTAGAAGGCAAGAAAACCAGAAATTGTCTAATAGAAGAAGAAATCTAGTTAGGATGCCATGGATGGGATGGACGAATGGCAAGTATCTTCAGACTTGTCTTACATCTTCTGAAGACTGAAATCTTAAGGGGAAGAATCAGTCTGGCTCAGCATGGGCCACATGCCCAGCCCCTGACTGGAGAGAGCAGGACCAGTGGTTATTGTTTCATCTGACTATGAAGGAGTTAAATCCTAAAACCAAATCTGGCTGCTGTCAGGAAGGAAAATAAATGAAAAAAACAAAAACAAAACTATCTTCCATGCTTGGTAACCACACATGCCCTGCCGAAGACGGTGCAAGTGCTTCTCAAGAAACGTCCATTTATGCATGAGATTTACCTCTTCTCCCTCTCATACCTCGCTAAAATGACAATTAAGGAATTACAAAAGGTGTAAATCTTCAAGGGGATCAAGAAAACAGGAGCGGTGATGAGAGCAACACAAACTGATGGGTAACCAACTTAGCGGATCAAGGGAAACAGAAACCAAGCTGGAAATATAGTAGCTCTTAAAGGCTAGATTTATGCTGTAGATTACTAGAAAGTCTCTGGAATTGGGGAAGAGTCGAGATTTGAAAGCTGAAGAAATAAGGTCTGGTTAAAAAGTCTGCACAAAAGCAGTGAGATCCATACAGTCAGTGAGCTGCCCCCACTCTACCCCAGGTGAAGATGAAGAGGTTGAACTAGAGGAACTCTGTACTCAAGGACTCCATACACATCCGAGAACAGGGGTAGTTTACAGACACTGAGTGAGGCTTCTTCCCCATTTCACCCTCAAACCCCTTTCACCCGAGATGTTGGCAGCCAGACTTATACCCTACCAGCTAGAGATATGTGAATTTCTTTCTGAGTACACTGACAAGTCAGTAGAAGAAATTTATGATCGTGACATTGAGAGGTCCCCTGTCGAAGTAGCGGAGGCACCACTCAACTGCTGAAGCCTACCAATCAGCAAGAATTGTCTGTACATATTGTGCTTCTAAACAGTTTTATTGACTCATAAATATGGCAGAAAGCTAGGAAGCATCAGTCATTTTAAAAACCTCTAACATTAGAGAAAATATACACACAAAAAATTCTCAGAAGAAAATTATTACAAAATATATATAATGCATCTCCCCAGAGAAATTACAAAAGATATTCCATCTATCAAGTGAAAACAAATAGAACATCACGTCACACAAGAAAAAGAAACAACAGAGAATAAAATGCTCTTTAAAATCAGAACTTTGACAGTAGAAATGAAAAATTCAATGAAAGTTTAGGAAGGTATTCAAGAAAATCTCCCTTATATAAGTAAAGAAAAAAACATACAGGAAAAACTAGAGAAAAATCATACCTGAGAAAAAAGAAAGAGGAGTGGTCCAGAGGGTCCTGAACAGAAGTTCCAAAAAGAAAGAACAAAGAAAGTGAAGAATATTATCTAACACATAATAAATGAGTATTCCTAGAAGCGAAAGCCTTGAGCTTCAAGACTGAACCCACTGAAGTACTCATGATTCAATTTTAAAATGACCCACCCACAGGCACAGTGCCATGATATGTCAGGTTATTCTGGACAAACAGAGGACACAAAATGTTTTCAGAGAGAAAGACGGAAATAGGTTATGTGAAAAGGGTTGAGATTCAGAATGCGATTGGACTTCTCAAAAGCAACACTGGAGTCCAGAAACAATAGAATGATCCTTCACAATTCTGAGGAATAATGAGTTTCAGCACAAAATCTTATACCCATCCAAAGTATGAATCCATTGTGTGGACAGATAGACGTTAACAGATGTTAAAGACAACAACATCTTTATTTTCTCATATTCCTTATATTAAGGAAGTTTCTAGGGGAATATTTTCCAACAAATAAGGGAATAAATGAGAGAGAGAAGCATCGGGCATCCAGGAAACAGGGACCCCAGAGAAAGTGAAGGTAATCTCCAGGATGTGCATAAAGGGCCATCAATGCGAGGAAGACAAGATGTACATACAGTGAGCAAAGACCAACCATCCACGCTGGAGCAGTAGTTTTCCACTCCAGGGGGGACGTCTCCATGACAACGGTGAAACTGACATATTGCTGATATGTTTAAATGTACTCACAGCTTTACACTATTGGCTCAGTGCTCTGGGGTGAAGTACTAACAGCTACCTAGAAAGCTAAGCAAACAAACAAAAATGAGGTAATTATTAACTCTAGGGGAAATGAAAGTTTTACAAGAAAGGAAATTTAATAATTGGTGATAATAGTGTAACCTACGGCTCATCCATGAATACTCTTAACATAATTACAATAACGGATACAGTGAATATTGCTCTATACCAAGATAATGATGTAATTATTCTATGGGGAAAGGAAGTATGTGTGTTTGTCTTGTGTGTGTTTGTGTTGGGGAGGAGTGTAAGAAAGCCAAATTCCCATCTTCCACAATAGAAAGTTGAGAAATACGTAAAACTAAAAAAAAAAAGAAAAAAAATATCAACCAATAATAGACTAAGATACTGAGGAACAGAAGTCAGAGGCAGACGGGGCAGAGTAGGGGAAATACTGTTTTCAGTCTTACATAATTATTTTTTAACTTTGATAAAAATAAAACTCCAGCTAAAACAGAAGTGCTTTTTCCTGCCAGGAGCTTGAGGGTGAGGTAGGGTATGTGGTAAGATTCATGAAGCAAGCTTACAAGGGGTCATCTAGCCAAAAGTAAGTGGAGGTAGCAGACTTGCCAGCCATCGCTCCTGAAGCCACAGAGCCACGCCTTGTGAGGGCTCTTCTGAAGGGCTAAGGGCCCTGCTGCGAAGCCTTCAGAGAGCGACAAAGGGCAGGAGAGTGCTCCAGGTGAGACCACAGAAAGGAGCTGGGAAGATGTTGCCCTGCGGCCAGTAGTCGAAGACAAAAATATCTCTCTGTATTCTGGAATCAGTAACAAGAGTGAATTTTAGATTCAATCCTACCTACAGGCCGTCTACATTCAAGAGATACATCCCCTGAGAACACGCAGAGGTTCAGTCCTCAAGGAAAAGAATGAGGGCCGTGCACTGCTGTTGTTCTGTGGTAAAAGCATTAGGATAAACAAGGAGATAATAACATATGAGGTTTAGTGAGGACTCACTCTGTGCCATGTACTGCGCTCACCACGGCACAGAATGAGCACTTTGCACCCTCTCCATAACCCTATAAATTGGCATATAGAGAACACTGACTGAGCCTCAGGTATCGGGGCTAATATTCTATTAAATCCTCAGAACAGCTCTCTGGCACAGGTATGATTGCTGTTATCCCAATATTATACATGGGGAAACAGAGAAACAGAAAAGTCCATCATTTTCCCAACAGCACACAGCTAATAAGAGGCCAAGTCAGGATTCAAAGTGTGTGATTCCAAAGCCTGTACATGGACTCCTCACACACAATACTAGTCTAAAGCAACAGATGAAAAAACTGGGGCTTGGAGAATTTAAGTTAACAGCCAAGGGCACACAGCCACACAGAGTGGGGTCAGCCTCAAACCCAGCCTTCTCAGAGCCCTGGGCCCACCCCGCATTGCTCTGCCTCCGTAATCCGTAACAGAGAATCCAGTAGACTAAGAAAAGCCACCACCCTTTGTCGCAGGACTAATGCAGTGACTGTGACTACGCTAATTAATGGTGGCGATGGAGAGTACAGAGGTATAAAGAACAAGGATTAGCAGTAAAAATCTCCAGACCCTGGGAATGTGGGTTGTTGAATGGATTATCCACCCTCTAGGAAACCTCCTCTCCCTTCTAACACTAGAACTGTGGCCCAAGGTAAAAGGCAGACTCTGAAGCCAGCCCGCTCCCTGCGAATCCTGACCCTGCTACTAACCAGCAGTGTGAACCTGGGCAAGTCACTTCACTGCTTTGGGCTTCAGTTTCCTCATCTGCAAAAGACTGAGAAGCCTAGGGTTGTATCTAAGGACCAAATGATTCAGTCAGTATGAGGAGAGCTTATAGTAGAGCCTGGCACACAGTAAGTGCTGGAGAGTTAATTGTTATTGTTGTATTTTTATTATCGAAGGACCCCCATAAGTATTCTCTGCTCCAAACTCTGAGACCAATTCTGACTGTTGCCAGCCTTGCTCTTGCTAATGCTGAGCTCTTGGCATTCCAAGGGAGTGGGTGTCCTTATCTTCCACCCCAGGCCTGCTGCTTAGATTTCTTCCCTCATATAGTGCACCCAGGGGCTGGCCCCCACCTGCCCCAGATTCCCAATGCGTAGATCTCTAATAATTGCTAACAGAATTCCTTGTTACAAACTATTTGCCCACTCTTACCCTACGTTACCTCCCCCATACCAGTCCAGCTCCTCAGATCCTGGCACTTTTTTTGTGTGTGTGGCTGTGTTGGGTCTTTGTTGCTGCACACAGGCTTTCTCTAGTTGCGGCGAGCGGGGACTACTCCTCATTGTGGTGTGCGGGACTCTCATTGCGGTGGCTTCTCTTGTTGCGGAGCACAGGCTCTAGGCACGCGGGCTTTAGTAGTTGTGGCGCATGGGCTTAGCTGCTCTGCAGCATGTGGGATCTTCCCGGACCAGGGCTCGAACCCGTGTCCCCTGCCTTGGCAGGCGGATTCTTTTTTTTTTTTAACATCTTTATTGGAGTATAACTGCTTTACAATGGGGTGTGTTAGTTTCTGCTTTATAACAAAGTGAATCAGTTATACATATGTTCCCATATCTCTTCCCTCTTGTGTCTCCCTCCCTCCCACTCTCCCTATCGCACCCCTCCAGGCGGTCACAAAGCACCAAGCTGATCTCCCTGTGCTATGCGGCTGCTTCCCACTAGCTATCTACCTTACGTTTGGTAGTGTATATATGTCCATGCCTCTCTCTCGCTTTGTCACAGCTTACCCTTCCCGCTCCCCATATCCTCAAGTCCATTCTCTAGTAGGTCTGTGTCTTTATTCCTGTCTTACCCCTAGGTTCTTCATGACATTGTTTTTTCTTAAATTCCATATATATGTGTTAGCATACAGTATTTGTCTTTCTCTTTCTGACTTACTTCACTCTGTATGACAGACTCTAGGTCCATCCACCTCATTACAAATAGCTCAATTTCGTTTCTTTTTATGGCTGAGTAATATTCCGTTGTATATATGTGCCACATCTTCTTTATCCATTCATCCGATGATGGACAATTAGGTTGTTTCCATCTCCGGGCTATTGTAAATAGAGCTGCAGTGAACATTTTGGTACATGACTCTTTTCGAATTATGGTTTTCTCAGGGTATACGCCCAGTAGTGGGATTGCTGGGTCGTATGGTAGTTCTACTTGTAGTTTTTTAAGGAACCTCCGTACTGTTCTCCATAGTGGCTGTACCAATTCACATTCCCACCAGCAGTGCAAGAGTGTTCCCTCCTCTCCACACCCTCTCCAGCATTTATTGTTTGTAGATTCTTTGATGATGGCCATTCTGACTAGTGTGAGATGATACCTCATTGTAGTTTTGATTTGCATTTCTCTAATGATTAATGAAGTTGAGCACCCTTTCATGTGTTTGTTGGCAATCTGTATATCTTCTTTGGAGAAATGTCTATTTAGGTCTTCTGCCCATTTTTGGATTGGGTTGTTTGTTTTCTTGATATTGAGCTGCATGAGCTGCTTGTAAATTCTGGAGATTAATCCTTTGTCAGTTGCTTCATTTGCAAATATTTTCTCCCATTCTGAGGGTTGTCTTTTCGTCTTGTTTATGGTTTCCTTTGCTGTGCAAAAGCTTTGAAGTTTCATTAGGTCCCATTTGTTTATTTTTGTTTTTATTTCCATTTCTCTAGGAGGTGGGTCAAAAAGGATCTTGCTGTGATTTATGTCATAGAGTGGTCTGCCTATGTTTTCCTCTCAGAGTTTGATAGTTTCTGGCCTTACATTTAGGTCTTTAATCCATATTGAGCTTATTTTTGTGTATGGTGTTAGTGAGTGATCTAATCTCATACTTTTACATGTACCTGTCCAGTTTTCCCAGCACCACTTATTGAAGAGGCTGTCCTTTCTCCACTGTACATTCCTGCCTCCTTTATCAAAGATAAGGTGACCATATGTGCATGGGTTTATCTCTGGGCTTTCTATCCTGTTCCATTGATCTATCTTTCTGTTTTTGTGCCAGTACCATACTGTCTTGATTACTGTAACTTTGTAGTATAGTCTGAAGTCAGGGAGTGGCAGGTGGATTCTTAACCACTGAGCCACCAGGGAAGCCCCTGGCACTTGTGTAGACATGAACTATAATGGTCTTTACTCACTGTCCACTTATTCTGGGACTGATCTCTGAATCTGGAGTTTACATTTTAGTTTGCTAACTCTAACACTCATAGCAGTAACTAATATTGGTACCGCCCTTTACAGTTTATACTGTACAAACATTATCTAAGTCAACCTTCACAACAATCCTTCGAGACAGACATTTTTATTGTATATCTATCTATCACCTATCTATCATCTATCTATCTATCTATCTATCTATCTATCGAGGTTCAGGAAAGATAAATAATTTGTCCAAAGTTGCAAAGTGCCAGAGATAGAATTAGAAACCAGATTTTCTAACTCCAGACAGAGTCTATTCTTTCTGGGGTACCACACTGCCTATAAAATCTGCATGGACTCTTACTACCAGCCTTCCGCCACTCAAAATCCAGCCACAAAAATTTCCAAGTTTCCATGTCCTGCCCTGCCCTCCCTCTCCTGAGCTTCACGCCCACATCAGCAGCTGTTGTGCATCATCACCTGAATGGCCACGTGCAGCTCAGTGAGTCCCGTTCTGACCTCAGCATCCTTTCCAGCTCACTAGCTCTCTCTCTGCGTATGCCTCCATTTCTGTCAACGGTCACAAATTTTGCCTACACTCAAAAACTCTGAATAACACTTGACTTATCCCTTACCCTCACCTTTCTCATTCAGTTATCTATTGAACCTGAAGGTTCTCCCGTACGTGAGCTTTCTCTTTTATTCACACACCCACTGCTCAAATCCAGGCCCTCATGACTTCACCTTTCAACTATTACTATAGTGTTCTCTTTGTCTCCATTTTCTCCCTTTTCATTCCATCTTAAAACCACACCAGATTAATCCTGGTGACATGTCACTTCGTATCCTGCAGAAAAACTTTCCATGACTCTTCATAGCCTTTAAGATAAGATCAATTCCTTACCTTGGTGTTTCCCAAACCATGTGTTGAGAAACACACGCTCTTTGGATAATAGACACTTCATTTAAAAAAAGGAAAGAAAGAAATGCTACCTACTATCATCTCTTCTCCATTTACATGAACATTAGCTAACAGCCTGAATATGTGATCAAGACCAGAAACTTTTTTTAAATTTGCATTTCAAAATGCACTTGAGAAGAACACTTATTTCAATGAAAACTTAAAAACATCTGCTTGGCATTGATGTTCCACAAAACACAGTTTATGACATCTACGTCCTCAGGTCCGCATCCTTTTCTGAACTTACCTTCCACTGGTACCCTGTACAAATCCCTCCTGGCCTTTAAACTGGCTCTTGACCAAGTAAGGTCAAGCCCACCTTTGAGCTCAACACCACCCTTCTCTAACTACCTTAGGCCTGCTGAGGGCTCAGCTCACTCGTCCCAGATTGTCCACATGGCCCTGGGCTTGTACGATTTATTCTTCTAAATGAAGATGATTCAAACATAGCATGAAATGTGATTTTTTTGAAGGGATCTCTAAGGTAAGTAAATTCACATGTTAGGAAAGACATCCTTTATTAAGTTATATGTTCTGATTGCTGACTTACAGCTAGTTCACTATAATTACTGAGCACACGTATTTTGGTACCGCTTATTGGAGGCACCGTATGCAGTACTGTGCTGTTAGTTACGCTTTATATTCCTTCATGCCTCTCCTGATGGTCTGGCTCATTTATCTCGAGTACTTATTTGTCTCCCAGAGTTAGCTGCTCTATAGCTCAGGTTGATTGTAATGATGATTCTAATGTTGCTTATCAGACTAGCTCAGTGACTTTCAAATAACAAAATCCTTTTTACCCAAAATACAAATTTCAACTTTAAAGACTGCTTAAGAAAGGAATAACCTGCTTTAATTTATGGAATAAGGTCTAGTCCTTAGTGGGGCCTCTTAAAGCCACAAAATTTGAAGGAGACAGAAGATACTAGTTCCAGAGTCCTTATTACATCCATTTGCAGAACCCACTGGGCTTTTAGGCTACTACTCCTTCTTAAGACTCATCTGGTACTCAAATATCGTACCTGAAGAGCTACATGAATAATTGTTCCAGAGCAGAAAATGCACCAGTGTGTGCAGGTGCTTAGATACAAAACAAATGAGTGCACTAACTTATCTGTGTGTGAAATAACAGGATGCTCTGGATCTGCTTTAAAACACTGCAGCAAAAGCAAATATCCAAAGGGTGTGGGGCAAAGACAGATTAAACAGGATTGGCAAAATGTTAACGCTGAACTGGATAATAAATACATGAAGGCTTATTGTACTACTCTATTTTTAAGTATATATGAAACTTTCTACAATAAAAAGCTATAAAATGTGTGGATGGCTGATGTTTACTAAAGAGGAAGGATGACGATGGTCCAAGTGCCTTGCTTATTGTATCTGTACCTCTGCCAGGTTCTACTCTTTCCACTGCCAATAAGCAGACCAACCCAGGTCTTCACCTTGCTCTCACGATCACCCAGTCTGCTGCTTCGTGCTATAATTACCCCCAGGCCTCTGAGCAAGGTCAAGCCAAGATTAACTTCACTAGGAGGAGGTAAGTAAATGGTGCCAAAACTTCTTTTTATCCCTTTTCCTTGCTTTCCATCTGTTCTTCTGCCCACCAACCAACCTACTTCCCTGTCACCCTGCACACCTGCAACCAACTGCTCCCTGCACACCTTCTGCCCTTCCTTCCTCCAGCTCCATCAGTTTTTGTAAACCCTTTGACAAACTATGCCCAGACATTCATAATATTTCACCTACAACTGCAGCTATCTCAGCTCTCAACTGGCGCCAGGAATATGAACCTTCTGGCTTTCTCTACCTTCTTGTGTCCTCTTGGTTTCTCTGCAACAACGTGAATAATGACTCTGCTGCTGCCTCAACCCTGACCTTCTGTGCATGCTCTGTTTCCAACATCCCTCAGGTGGTACCCTCATATGATGCTCACCATCTGGCCTTTATGAGGCAAGGAGAGCCAGGAAATGTGCACAGAAAGGTATGCAAGAATCAAGAATCTGTCCTGTAATACAAATGAAAGAAGAGTTTTAAGGATACAGTAGTCAAAGGGGCAAATGCACTAGAAAAATCTATGAGACTAAAGATTTAGAAGAGGGTTTGGTAACTAGGAAATCATTACCAACTATGATTAGTTCAGAAATAATAGAGGTGGGTTCTAGGAACATAGAATTCAGGCAAGAAGAGGTGTTAAGATAGTGAAAACTGAAGGAGAAAAATATAATAGAATCTTATACAGAAATCAGTTCAAACTTGGGGATTTTCAAGACGAGTTAGGCAGACCTGAGCATATTTGAAGACTGAGAAAGGAGCCAGCGGAAAGAGAGAGACTAAAGAATCTAGAGTCAGAAAACAAGAACACATGGTCTTGGGAGTGAGAGACAAGGATTGAGAATGAAATACACATTGAAGTGTTGGCCTTGGAGAGGAGGAACACACCTCTTTTTCTGAGATAAAAAGGATAAGGGCTCAAATTTTAAGGAGATCAATTTTGAACAGCCTAAAGATTTTTCTTGAACGGTTTCAGTGTTCTCAGTAAAAACGTATTAAATTAAGTGAGATAACATACGGAAAATCCTTGGCACTAGGCTTAATGTATAATAATCGTTTGACATATGGTGGCCCTAGGAGACTGAATAGCAGTAGATGGTAGGAGTGGTGGTAGTAAGAACAGCAGGACACATTTACGGAGCATTTACTGTATTCCAGGAACTTTTCTAAGCGATTATATAGTGGGGATGGTGGAATTAGACAGAGAAACAGTGGCAATAATCAATAAGAAATATCTGTTTCAGAATAAAGTGAGCAGAAGTAAGCTTAAGAAAAATAGAAGAAGGTTGGTGGACAGGGAAGCTGTGGAGATTTCATCAGCAAATGAGCAAACTATTATTAAGCATCTGTAGGAACCCACTTGAAGTTTAGCCAGGCATTGGGGTATTGGGAAAGGTTGGGAGGTGTCTGGTCAGAAAGTAGGCTAGTATAATGGGTGAAATTTCAGTAAGTAGGCAGTCATACAAGGGTGCAACTAGTTAAAAGGTTTAGTAGATGTTATCTGAGAGGAGTGTTGGTGACAGTAATGAAGTTTAAATCATCTCCTCACTACTAGTTAAGCAAAAAGGTGGAAATAGTCAAGGATGGGAAGTATGGTTACTATATTACAACTTAAGTGCCGAAGTCACTGAAAATGCAGCAGAAGCTGAATGGATAGAAAAATCAGGGACAAGGTTCAACAGTACTGCTTCATTAACGAACGAATTATGTGACTGCAAGGAGGTTGAAAATATTGCCCTCATCCTCACATTTCGAAGTTGTTATTATGAGAAATCATCAAAGATGGTAAAAGTAATCTTAGAAATTTGTAAACAATGGTGACAATAATTTCTGATATGAATTGGTGATACCACAGACCTCAGATGAGAAGACTCGGTAATAAGGGAAGGATCAATCATTATTTGATATTAATTAGCTATAACAATTATATCCTTTCCCATTCCCACTCATTTCAGGGGATAAAGGGAAAAACTAAGCCTCAGGGAGTGACGCAAAATGCTAACTTGGCTATAATCACCTTCCGGCACAATTACATTATCAGTCATGCAAGGTTCTTCTTTTCTTATTCTATTCAGGTACTCACTCATGTGTTTAATTAAGATACCTGGCATTATGTTACATTTCTTTTTCTTACTGTTTTTACTCATCATTATATTTGGAGAGTTATTAATGTAAACATACTTAATTCTAGCTCATTACTTCTAACCCCCTGCATGGTATTCCATTATTTGCATGTGGCACATTTTCCTACCTATTTCTCTACTATTGGGCACTCATGTTATTTCCGGCTCTTTGCTGGTTCAAACTGTGCTGCAGTAAACTTCTGAGAATTTATCTTTCCTGTCTCTCCAGAAGAATAAGTGTGGGATATATTCTCAGAGGTGAAACTGCACAGACACAGACTATTAACATGATGCAATTTCACTAATATTAAGTTGTTCTCCATAAAAACTGCACTAATTATACCTCCACTCACAATGCAGGAGGGTTCCTATTTCTCCACAACCTCACCAGGACCTTATATCATCTGGCATTCTAATTTTTGCCAATTTGATGATTATAAAATGGGCTTCTCATTTATTCTTGGTTGATTTTTGTTTTTGCTTGCTTGTTTCATTTAATAGTTTGTTTAGCATCTTGTAAATGTCAGGTGTGATATTCAATGCATTAAACCACCTGAGTGAGGTTGGGGTGTAGCCTCAAACTCACATTTTTTTTTTTTTTTTTTTTTTAAGTTTTTTTTTTGTTTGTTTGTTTTTTTTTTGCGGTACGAGGGCCTCTCACTGCTGCGGCCTCTCCCGTTGCGGAGCACAGGCTCCGGACGCGCAGCCCCAGCGGCCATGGCTCACGGGCCCAGCCGCTCCGCGGCATGTGAGATCCTCCCGGACCGGGGCACGAACCCGTGTCCCCTGCATCGGCAGGCGGACTCTCAACCACTGCGCCACCAGGGAAGCTCTCAAACTCACATTTGGTAAATATGTTATTTCACAAACTAAGGGATAAAAATAGTTCAAAAGCTGTCACGTGTATTTATTAATAAACTTCAAAAAAACAGGGAAAATAACAAGTTATGTTTTCCACCAAGTTGCAACTAGTTACCAAGAAAGGTCCTTGGCTCAGAGCTGTCTAGTAAGAATGTGGAATCAATGAAGATAAACATGTGAGCTGCTGTCCTCATGTAAACCCAGCTTCCTTATTCTCCATGTCTAGTGTTGGTATCATACCTGCTCTGATTAGTAATTTTTATACAAATCCCTTGAGAAATAGGGCAATTTTGCTTTTGTTTCTTGACAAAAGATATCTGGATCCTGAGAAGCTAATGTGAAGATATAAAATGAAGGTCAAGGAGAGGAGCTTCAAGATGGCGGAAGAGTAAGACGTGGAGATCACCTTCCTCCCCACAGATACATCAGAAATACATTTACACGTGGAACAACTCCTATAGAACACCTACTGAACGCTGGCAGAAGACCTCAGACTTCCCAACGGGCAAGAAGCTCCCCACGTACCTGGGTAGGGCAAAAGAAAAAAGGAAAAACAGAGACAAAAGAAAAGGGACAGGACCTGCACCAGTGGGAGGGAGCTGTGAAGAAGGAAAGGTCTCCACACACTAGGTAGCCCCTTCACGGGCGGAGACTGCGGGTGGCGGAGGGGAAGCTTCGGAGCCACGGAGGAGAGCACAGCCACAGGGGTGCGGAGGGCAAAGCTGAGAGATTCCCGCACAGAGAATCACGGCCGACCGGCACTCACCAGCCCGAGAGGCTTGTCTGCTCACCCACCGGGGTGGGCGAAGGCTGGGAGCTGAGGCTCGGGCTTCGGTCGGAGCGCAGGGAGAGGCCTGGCGGCGTGAACACAGCCTGCAGGGGGCTAGTGCGCCACGGCTAGCCGGGAGAGAGTCGGGGGAAAAGTCTGGAGCTGCCGAAGAGGCTAGAGACTTTGTCTTCCCTCTTTGTTTCCTGGTGCGCGAGAAGAGGGGATTAAGAGCGCCGCTTAAAGGAGCTCCAGAGACGGGCATGAGCCGCGGCTAACAGCGCGGACCCGAGACGGGCATGAGACGTTAAGGCTGCTGCTGCCACCACCAAGAAGCCTATGTGCGAGCACAGGTCACTATCCATACCCCTCCTCCAGGAGCCTGTGCAGCCCGCCACTGCCAGGGTCCCGGGATCCAGGGACAACTCCCCTGGGAGAACACACGGCGCGCCTCAGGCTGGTGCAACGTCACGCCGGCCTCTGCCGCCACAGGCTCACCCCGCATCCGTGCCCCTCCCTCCCCCAGGCCTGAGTGAGCCAGAGCCCCCGAATCAGCTGCTCCTTTAACCCCGTCCTGTCTGAGCGAAGAACAGACGCGCTCAGGCGACCTACACGCAGAGGCGGGGCCAAATCCAAAGCTGAATCCCGGGAGCTGTGCGAACAACGAAGAGAAAGGGAAATCTCTCCCAGCAGCCCCAGGAGCAGCGGATTAAATCTCCACAGTTAACATGATGTATCTGATGCAGTTAACCCTGCATCTGTGGAATACCTGAATAGACTACAAACCATCCCAAATTGAGGAGGTGGACTTTGGTAGCAACGATATATATATATATTGCCTTTTTTCTCTTTTTCTGAGTGTGTATGCGTATGTTTCTCTGTGTGATTTTGTCTGTATAGCTTTGCTTTTACCATTTGTCCTAGGGTTCTGTCTGTCCATGTTTTTGGTTTGTTTTTGATTTTTTAGTATAGTTTTCAGTGCTTGTAATCATTGGTGGATTTCATTTTTGGTTTGGTTATTCTCTTTCTTTCTTCAATTACTTTAAAATTTTTTCCTTAATAATTATTTTTTGTTTTTTATTTTAATAACTTTTATTTTATCTTTTCCTTTCTTTCTTTTTTTCTCCCTTTTATTCTGAGCCGTGTGGATGACAGGCTGTTAGTGCTCCAGCCAGGCATCAGGGCTGTGCCTCTGACACGGGACAGCCAAGTTCGGGACATTGGTCCACCACAGACCTCCAGCTCCACGTAATATCAAACAGCAAAAATCTCCCAGAGATCTCCATCTCAACACCAAGACCCAGCTCCACTCAACGACCAGCAAGCTACAGTGCAGGACACCCTATGCCAAAACAACTAGCAAGACAGGAACACAACCCCACCCGTTAGCAGACAGGCTGCCTAAAATCATAATAAGGTCACAGACACACCAAAACACACCACGAAACGTGGACCTGCCCGCCAGAAAGACAAGATCCAGCCTCGTCCACCAGAACACAGGCACTAGTCCCCTCCACCAGGAAGCCTACACAACCCACTGAACCAAACTTAGCCACCGGGGCAGACACAAAAAACAACGGGAAGTACGAACCTGCAGCCAGCAAAAAGGAGACCCCAAACACAGTAAGTTAAGCAAAATGAGAAGACAAAGAAACACACAGCAGACGAAGAAGCAAGGTAAAAACCCACGAGACCTAACAAATGAAGAGGAAATAGGCAGTCTACCTGGAAAAGAATTCAGAATGATAGTAAAGAGGATCCAAAATCTTGGAAATAGAATAGACAAAATGCAAGAAACGTTTAACAAGGACCTAGAAGAATTGAAGAGCAAACAAACAATGATGAACAACACAATAAATGAAACTAAAAATTCTCTACAAGGGATCAACAGCAGAATGAGGCAAAAGAACGGATAAGTGACCTGGAGAAAAAATAGTGGAAATAACTACAGCAGAGCAGAATAAAGAAAAAAGAATGTAAAGAACTGAGGACAGTCTCAGAGACCTCTGGGACAATATTAAATGCACCAACATTCGAATTATAGGAGTCCCAAAAGAAGAAGAGAAAAAGAACTGGACTGAGAAAATATTTGAAGAGATTATAGTTGAAAACTTCCCTAATATGGGAAAGGAAATAGTTAATCACGTACAGGAAGCGCAGAGTCCCATACAGGATATAGCCAAGGAGAAACACGCCAAGACACATATTAATCAAACTATCAAAAATTAAATACAAAGAAAAAAAAATTAAAAGCAGCAAGTGAAGAACAACAAATAACATACAAGGGAATCCCCATAAGGTTAACAGCTGATCTTTCAGCAGAAACTCTGCAAGCCAGAAGGGAGTGGCAGGACATATTTACAGTGATGAAAAGGAAAAATCTACAAACAAGATTACTCTACCCAGCAAGGATCTCATTCAGATTTAATGGAGAAATTAAAACCTTTACAGACAAGCAAAAGCTAAGAGAATTCAGCACAACCAAATGAGCTTACAGCAAATGCTAAAGGAACTTCTCTAGGCAGGAAACACAAGAGAAGGAAAAGACCTACAATAACAAACCCAAAACAATTAAGAAAATGGCAATAGGAACATAAACATCGATAATTACCTTAAATGTAAATGGATTAAATGCTCCAACCAAAAGACATAGACTGCCTGAATAGATACAAAACCAGACCCATATATATGCTGTCTACAAGAGACCCACTTCAGACCTAGGGACACATACAGACTTGAAAGTGAAGGGATGTAAAAGATATTCCATGCAAATGGAAATCAAAAGAAAGCTGGAGTACCAATTCTCACATCACACAAAATAGACTTTTACACAAAGACTATTACAAGAGACATAGAAGGACACTACATAATGATCAAGGGATCAATCCAAGAAGAAGATATAACAATTGTAAATATTTATGCACCCAACATAGGAGCACCTCAATACACAAGGCAAATACTATCAGCCATAAAAGGGGAAATCAACAGTAACACAATCATAGTAGGGGACTTTAATATCCCACTTTCACCAATGGACAGATAAACAAAATGAAAATAAACAAGGAAACAGAAGCTTTAAATGATACATTAAACAAGATGGACTTAATTGATATTTATAGGACATTCCATCCAAAAACAACAGAATACACTTTCTTCTCAAGTGCTCATGGCACATTCTCCAGGATAGATCATATCTTGGGTCACAAATCAAGCCTTGGTAAATTTAAGAAAATTGAAAACGTATCAAGTATCTTTTCCGACCACAACGCTATGAGACATTATATCAATTACAGGAAAAAATCTGTAAAACATACAAACACATGGAGGCTAAACAATACACTACTTAATAACCAAGATATCACTGAAGAAATCAAAGAGGAAATCAAAAAATATCTAGAAACAAATGACAACGAAAACACGACGACCCAAAACCTATGGGATGCAGTAAAAGCAGTTCTAAGAGGGAAGTTTATAGCAATACATTCCTACCTTAGAAACAAGAAACATCTCAAATAAACAACCTAACCTTACACCTAAAGCAATTAGAAAAAGAAAAACAAAAATAACCCAGTTAGCAGAAGGAAGGAAATCATAAAGATCAGATCAGAAATAAATGAAAAAGAAATGAAGGAAACAATAACAAAGATCAATAAAACTGAAAGCTGGTTCTTTGAGAAGATAAACAAAAGTGATAAACCATTAGCCAGACTCATCAAGAAAAAAAGGGAGAAGACTCAAATCAACAGAATTAGAAACGAAAAAGGAGAAGTAACAACTGACACTGCAGAAATACAAAGGATCATGAGAGATTACTACAAGCAACTATATACCAATAAAATGGACAACCTGGAAGAAATGGACACACTCTTAGAAATGCACAACATTCCGAGACTGAACCAGGAAGAAACAGAAAATATGAACATGCCAATCACAAGCACTGGAATTGATATTGTGATTAAAAATCTCCCAACAAACAAAAGCCCAGGACCAGATGGCTTCACAGGCGAATTCTACCAAACATTTAGAGAAGACCTAACATCTATCCTTCTCAAACTCTTCCAAAATATAGCAGAGGGAGGAACACTTCCAAACTCATTCTACTAGACCACCACCACCCTGATACCAAAACCAGACCAAGATGTCACACAAAAAAACTACAGACCAATATCACTGATGAACATAGATGCAAAAATCCTCAACAAAATACTAGCAAGCAGAATCCAACAGCATATTAAAAGGATCATACACCGTGATCAAGTGGGGTTTATCCCAGGAATGCAAGGATTCTTCAATACATGCAAATCAATCAATGTGATACACCATATTAAAAAATTGAAGGATAAAAACCATATGATCACCTCAATAGACGCAGAGAAACCTTTTGACAAAATTCAACACACATTTATGATAAAAAGCCCTGCAGAAAGTAGGCATAGAGGGAACTTAGCTCAACATAATAAAGGCCATATATGACAAACCCACAGCCAACATCATCCTCAGTGGTGAAAAACTGAAACCATTTCCACTAAGATCAAGAACAAGACAAAGTTACCCACTCTCACCACTGTTATTCAACATAGTTTTGGAAGTTTTAACCACAGCAATCAGAGAAGAAAAAGAAATAAAAGGAATCCAAATCGGAGAAGAAGAAGTAAAGCTGTCACTGTCTGCAGATGACATGATACTATACATAGAGAATCCTAAAGATGCTACCAGGAAACTACTAGTGCTAATCATTGAATTTAGTAAAGTAGCAGGATACAAAGTTAATGCACAGAAATCTCTTGCATTCCTATACACTAATGATGAAAAATCTGAAAGTGAAATTAAGAAAATACTCCCATTTACCACTGCAACAAAAAGAATAAAATACCTAGGAACAAACCTACCTAAGGAGACGAAAGACCTGTATGCAGAAAATTATAAGACACTGATGAAAGAAATTAAAGATGATACAAATAGATGGAGAGATATACCATGTTCTTGGATTGGAAGAATCAACATTGTGAAAATGACTATACTACCCAAAGCAATCTACAGATTCAATGCAATCCCTATCAAACTACCACTGGCATTTTTCACAGAACTAGAACAAAGTATTTCACAATTTGTATGGAAACACAAAAGACCTCGAATAGCCAAAGCAATCTTGAGAATGAAAAATGGAGCTGGAGGAATCAGGCTCCTGTACTTCAGACTATACTACAAAGCTACAGTAATCAAGACAGTATGGTACTGGCACAAAAACAGAAAGATAGATCATGGAACAGGATAGAAAGCCCAGAGATAAACCCACGCACATATGGTCACCTTATCTTTGATAAAGGAGGTAAGAATACACAATGAAGAAAAGACAGCCTCTTCAATAAGTGGTGCTGGGAAAACTGGACAGCTACATGTAAAAGAATGAAATTAGAACACTCCCTAACACCACACACAAAAACTCAAAATTGATTAATGACCTAAATGTAATGCCAGTCACTATCAAACTCTGAGAGGAAAACATAGGCAGACCACTCTATGACATCAATCACAGCAAAATCCTTTTTGACCCACCTCCTAGAGAAATGGAAATAAAAACAAAAATAAACAAAGGGGACCTAATGAAATTTCAAAGCTTTTGCACAGCAAAGGAAACCATAAACAAGACCAAAAGACAACCTTCAGAATGGGAGAAAATATTTTTAAATTAAGCAACTGACAAAGGATTAATCTCCAAAATTTACAAGCAGCTCATGCAGCTCAATAACAAAAAGATAACCCAATCCAAAAATGGGCAGAAGATCTAAATAGACATTTCTCCAAAGAAGATATACAGATTGCCAACAAACACATGAAAGAATGCTCAACATCATTCATCATTAGAGAAATGCAAATCAAAACTAGAATGCGGGGCTTCCCTGGTGGTGCAGTGGTTGAGAGTCCGCCTGCCAATACAGGGGACACGGGTTCACGCCCCGGTCCGGGAAGATCCCACATGCCGCGGAGTGGCCAGGCCCGTGATCCACGGCTGCTGAGCCTGTGCGTCCGGAGTCTGTGCTCCACAATGGGAGAGGCCACAATAGTGAGAGGCCCGCGTACCGCAAAAAACAAACAGACAAAAAAAAACCCACTACAATGTGGTGTCATCTCACACCGGTCAAAATGGCCATCATCAAAAAATCTAGAAACAATAAATGCTGGAGAGGGTGTGGAGAAAAGGTAACCCTCATACACTGTTCGTGGGAATGTAAACTGATACAGCCACTATGGAGAACAGTAGGGACGTTCCTTAAAAAACTAAAAATAGAACTACCATATGACCCAGCAATTCCACTACTGGGCATATATCCTGAGAAAACCATAATTCAAAAAGAGTCATGTACCACAATGTTCACTGCAGCTCTATTTACAATAGCCAGGACATGGAAGCAACCTAAGTGTCCGTCGACAGATGAATGGATAAAGAAGATGTGGTACATATATACAATGGAATATTACTCAGCCATAAAAAGAAACGAAATTAAGTTATTTGTAGTAAGGTGGATGGACCTAGAGTCTGTCATACAGAGTGAAATAAGTCAGAAAGAGAAAAACAAATACCATATGTTAACACATATATATGGAATCTAAAAAATTTTTAAAAAAGATCATGAAGAACCTAGGGGCAAGACAGGAATAAAGATGCAGACCTACTAGAGAACGGACTTGAGGACACAGGGAGGGGGAAAGGTAAGCTGGGAGAAAGTGAGAGAGTGGTAGTGTATATATAGACATATATACACTACCAAATATAAAATATATAGCTAATGAGAAGCAGTCGCATAGCACAGGAAGATCAGCTCGGTGCTTTGTGACCAGCTAAGAAGGGTGGGAGGGAGGGAGATGCAAAAGGGAAGAGATATGGGGATATATGTATATGAACAACTGATTCACTTTGTTATAAAGCAGAAACTAACACACCACTATAAAGCAATTATACTCCAATAAAAATGTTAAAAAAAGAAAAAAAAATGAAGGCCAAGTATCCAAGTCATAGCAGTGATGACGGAGAAAGAAAAAAGAGGGATTGCATGGCTATTTTAATGCTGTTCTCTCTGGCTGAAAACAATGCTGATAATCTCTTCAATGACTTCTTATTCATTCAAATTCCTCTTCTTGAACAGCTTGATCGCATCCTTTGTCCATTTTTCTTGTTTTCTTAAATTAGTGATATTTCCTTAAATAACTCAATCCATTTTTTATTACTGATGATACAAGTATCACTTCCTGGAATATTATTTCTACTTATGTTGGTTGTCCTTTGTTAACCAAAATAGTTATATTTAATGTACTCAAATCCATCAATTTTTTTTACCAAGTTCACCTGAATTTATGGGTCTGTTTCTGAGGTGTCAATCTTTTACCAAATGCCCATTTTTTTTCTTATACAAATGTATATCAATGTGTTTTACTAATTGATGCTTTGCAGTATGTCAATATCTGGAGGGTTACTCATCCTCTTTACTCTTTCCTCTTTGAAAAAAATGTTTAAAATTTTACATTTTTATTAGTTATTTTAGGGTCTTTATTTTTCTATATGTATATTTAAACCAATATACTAATTTGCCTCATGTTTCCTATCATAATTATTATTGGAAATGCATTTAATATATCTCAAACTTGGAAAAGGTGACATTTTTACAAGGAAAAAAGGCATTTTTAATGACCCATTCATGAATATGGTTTCTACCTTTATTTAAATTTCCTTTCTTGTCCTTTACTAGAGTCTTATATATTTTTCTTTACAAAGCTCTTGTGCATTTTGTTAAATTAACTCCTATATATTTTATAATGTGTTGCTACTGTAATGGTATGATATTTTCTAATTGATTTTGATATTTTCTAATTGATTACTGCTGATTTAGAAAAAATCTATTTACTTTTATATGTAAATCTTATATTAGGAAACCTTGCTGAACCTTCTTATTGGTGTGACTCATTTGCCTATTAATTTTCTCGGATTTTAAATGTAACTGATCATATCGTCAGCAAATAATTATATTCTCCTCCATATCAATTATTATTTTCATTCCTTTTGTACTGGCTAGAATTGTAGGTACTGTGCTGTTAAGTATCATTTATACTTATAGTGTGCATCTTGCTCCTGATTTTAGAAGAAGTGCCTCAGATTCCATTAAATACCACATTTGTTGTAGAATTTTTATATGTAGTTTTTATTAGGTTATGAAGTTCCTCTCTAGTTCTAGCTTTCTAAGAATTCTCATGGTTTTTTTCATGTATATTGAGATAACTGTTTTCCTTTAGCCAACCAACATGAGAGTGAATTTGTAGATTTTTCTGAAGTTGAATCATCTGTGTATCCCTGGGAAAATTGTCCCTTTGGTAAAAATATGTCGTTTTTTTAAAAAATGTTAAATTTCCTTGGATAATATTTTTAAATGTTTTCATCTGTAAAATTAGTGTATATGTTTTACATAATATACTAATAAGAATTATTTTAAACCTAGGTTATGCAAATGTCATAAAATGAGTTGGGCAATTTTTCTTGCTTTTTTTCATTTTCTGGAAAAACATATGTGGATTATATACTTTATAGTATATTTATATTCTATTTTATTTATATTTATTATTATATTTATATTCATCTTGAAAGTTTGGTAAAGTCCATCAGTAAAAGTATTTTCCATCGGAGTAGTGAGAAGGGCAGAGGGGTTATATTTTCAGTAGCAGCTCTAGGTCATTAATGATCATAATTCTATACAAATTTTCTGTTTCTTCTTCGGCCAATTAGGCTTTTATTTTCAGATGTGTCACCTGCATCCATAAATACTATTTAATAATATTACTTTATTATTTTTAATCACTACTATATCTATTTTAACTTCTACCTTTTCATTTCTTAATTCATTTGTATCTTTTCTCACTTTTCCATGGTGAAAATTCCAGAAATGTGTCTGTCTTCCTAGAATCGCCAGAGAATCGACTTAAGGTTTTGTTTATGATCTGTTTTGTTTCTTTTCTGTGCTCTTGATTTCTTTATGTAGCATTATAATTTCATTTATTTTTGGTACTTTAAGTTTATTGCTCTTTTCCTATCACCTGTATTTCTATAAATTTACCCAAAAAATTATGCAAAACCCGCAAAGAAATTAACTTTTCCTCCTTAGGGCCATAGATATTCATCAAACTCAATAACCTGACTGACCTCTTCTCTGCTGAAGTCAGAGAGCAGCAGTATCTTTTCTCGCTAGAAGCAGGGATTTGCAATCTGGTGACAAATGGCTGAGGAATATAGAGATGATGTAAGTATTTCCAGTCTTTGTTCAAACACAGATCCCACATAATTCTGAGTCTGAGAAAACTCATCCCAACCTTCCAAGAGGCGACAGAGGCACCAACACTCTGAGGAATCCCTGGGCCCAAGCAGACAATCCCTGTGTTGACACAGCTCTTTAAATAAAGCCAGACTCCAGCCAAAGAAAATGTTATGTATAAAACTCTAAACTCCTGTCACTGGTAAATTTTGCTTTAGGTCAGGGCTTATACATCCTGTAAATTATGTCCAAGATCCTCTTGGCACCATTCCCAAAATTCTGAACCATGATACACTGCTGTTTGTGAACGGTATCGTCACATCCGTGAGTCCTGACCACTAAGGAGGCCTGTCCAGACTGAGTCCCTTCCCAACTGCTTCTCACTTTACAGGGAAACTATGTGCATAAAAAGAATGAGAATGGGAGGGTACTCTACATGCTGAAACTCAGTGCCAGGGAAAGGCAGGATGGAGTCCTGTTTGGAAAATATGTTGATCAAGGCTCTTCAACATAGTAATAATTATAAGTGACATTTATGGAGTACTTTAGGTTTTATAAAAGTTTTCATAAGTAAGATCTCATTTAAAATCTCCAAACAGCATTTTACATGTCAATCATACCTCAATAAACTGTTATTTTGTTGTTGCTTTTTCAATGAAGTGCTATTTTTAAAAAGAATAAGAGGAGAGGAAGTATAGAGAGCAACTGCACACAACTCTCCTAAGGATTTTCTCCAAGTGCACAAAACTGGTAACCAGATGGAAAAACAGGACCAAGATGGGAGAAATATCAGTTTGTTTAATTCCACATATATGAAAAATCTAAAGTAGTCTAACTCATAGAAGAAGGGAATACAATAGTGGTTGCCATGGACTGAGGGATGGGGAAAATGGGGAGTTGTTATTCAAAGGGTAAACATTTCAGTTATGCTTGGTGAGTAAAACTAGAGATCTGCTGTGCAGCATCATGCCTATAGATAACAACACTGTATTCAAAATCTGTTAAGAGGGTAAGCGGGTAGACCTCATGTTAAATGTTCTTGCCACCAAAAAGAAAGAGAGAGAGAGAGAGAGAGAGAAAACGACCAAGAGAGACCCGAAGAAACTTCTGGGAGGTGTTGCGTTATGTCTATTCCCTTAATTATGGTGATGGTATCATGGGTGTCTGCATACGTCCAAACACATCACATTGAACAAATTAAATGTGTACAGTTTTCTTTGTATTTCAATTATACTTCAATAAAACTGTTAAAAATAAAATGTCAAAACAAAATCTGCTAATTAGACACAGGTTGTATTATCATTCTTATATTTAATCATGTGAACTAAGGCTCAGACAAAGTAAATTACTTCCTAAAGTATACAGAGAAAAAAAAATTGGGGAAAGAAATCTACAATTTTAGAACCCAGAAGTTTTTGTTTCCAACTCTTTCCTTCACCATAGGGTTTGGGTTTCTGCCCTCACTTCCAGCCTCTGGTATAACTCCTTACACTTTATGAAGAAGGGGAAAAGGGAAGAGGAAGGTCCACTGCTCCCTGTAAGAACACCATTCAACCCTCCACATTACCTTTAACAGAAGAATTATGTAGGGATTGAAGTAATTGTTTGTTATCAATGGGGGAAGTCATCCTACTATATCATGGAATCATTCTCCATGTAAATATTCCATGATGGAGATGTGCAAATTTGGTGATAGGCAGACACAATTATATGGTTTACCTAGCTGAAAAATGGAGACTATAGACTCCCTGCATGTTCTCCCTTTCTGGTTTCTTTTCATCTTCCTAGAGCCCTAATTTTGGAGAACCCCTGCAATCAGTTTTGGGACCCTTTCTTTTCTCTAACTATACTCATTCCTATAACGATCTCACCCAGTTTCGTAACTTAAAGTATCACCTATAATTGATGACTTCAAATTTACACCTCTAACTTGAACTTCTGTGAACTGCAGATTGCATGTCAATTAAACAGATCCACTTGGACATCCGACAGACATCTCAAACTTAATATGCCCCACATTGAACTTCTGACCACTCTTTCTTCCCAAACTTGCTCCATCTGAAGCCTTCCTCATCTCAGGTAATGATACCTCTATTCTTCCTGTTGCTCAGGTAAAAAATCATTCTGGCCTCTCTCTTTCTTTCACATCCCATGTCCAACCCATCAGGAAATTCTGCTGGCTCTACATTTAAAATGTATTTTTAAAAAAGAAATAATAAATGAAATGCATTCAAAACCCAACCATGTCTTCCCACTTCTATTGCTATTCTCATCTAGATCATATATTCCCTCACCTGGATTACTGCATTGCTGATTTCTGCTTCCACCCTGCCCCGCTAAAGTCTATTCTCAACACAGCAACCAGACTGACCTTTTTTACATCATTTCAGTCTTTCAGCCAGTCTCTCGCAATCCCCTGCAAGGCACCTCTTACTGGCTGTCCACAACTTTCTTGACCTCATCTGCCACTATTCTGTCCTCACTTCACCGCAGCCACGCTGGGCTCCCTCACTGTGCCTCAGGCACACCTGACCTGCTCTCCATTCAGGATCTCTAATTCTGCTTTGAATGTTCTTCCCCCAGATATCCACATGATTCACTTCTTTACCTCCTTCAAATTTTGCATCAAATGTCTCCTTTCCACTAAAGCCTTCCTCAAACATCCTATTTAAAATTGCATGTCACCCCCTCACATTTCCTATCCTCCTTTATTTTTCTCCATTGGACTTACTTTCAAATATGCCGTATAATTTACCTAATTTGGCTATTGTCTATCTCTTCTCCCTGGAATGTAAGCTTCATGAAGACAGACATTTTTGTCTGGTTTGCTCCTTGATCTATAGCCCAGTACTTAGATCAAAGCCTGGCACATAGTAGGTGCTCAATAAGCATCATGTGTTGAACAGTTAAAGTATAAGTGAACGAGTAAATGAACTGGAGCAAATGACCTCTACAGTTCTGTGATTCTGGTGCATGTACACAGGTGGACAGGCAGGATAATAACCGAGAAATCAAGAGCAAGTCTTCAGCTCTCAAACTTAGAGGGACCTGCCAGAGTTGTCAGGAGTACCCCGTGGTGGAAGCTTCCTAGTGCAGTTTCTGGGGTCCTTGGACACACGTGAGAGTTAAAGACAATTCATTCATGCATCTCAACATCCAGCTGGCTTCCTGCTCTAGACATGGGACAAACTAACACAGCTTAGACCCATCGGGTACCTGATCCTTCTCCACAGGTTCTAGAACTACCACATGCACAGATGAGAATTGCTGTGATGACAGAGGAGTATGGAACACTCTAGGGAAAGACTGTGGCACCAGTGGGGCAGAGAGAACTCGGCAGGCGGTCAGTATGAAATAGGGAGTTGTTTCTCTCTGGACAGCTGCAAAGTCACTGCACGTGTGCCAAGCCCTCCTAGGTCTCCAACCTTGAGGAGGGATTTTATGACGAGAGAATTAATCACAGGATGCTTTTTCTCTTGCCCTCCCTCTGGAAGGGACTAGTATAACCTTCTCCTCCCAACTCTCCAGGGATATAAAGCAGGCTAAGATTATAGTACCGACCAGACACAGCGAATCAGAAACTGCTGTGGGAAATCCCCTCCAGGCGCTCGCCCCTCTCCAGTGTCTCCATCCCTCATTCTTCTCCTTTCAAGCCCTTCTCCTCTACACCTGCCCACTGCAGCTCTAAAGTCTGCTGTTTTTCATTTTGCCTGTGATCTCTCTAATCTCCAGTCACCATGATCTGAACCTCCTCTCCACCCATCTCCAAGTCACCCTTGTCTCTGAGCCCAGGTAAGAAGACTGTGGGGTAGGAGGGCAGAGGAAGAGAGGGAAACATCGAGAGCAGAGTATGAAAATAAGGAAATAAAAATACTTCCCGAGTAGGTTTACCCAAAAGAGATAACTGCTGGTGAGAGAACGACCACCCTCCTTAGATCAGATCTGGTGCCTCACAGCAATAAACCATGGAGAACCCGGTGTTCAAGGTGCTGTAAGCTGTGGAACCCTTCAATCTTGGGTGCACTGAGGTAGGGTTGGGCTTGAGAAACACGAGGCAGCTACAAATGCCAGGACTGTTAGGTTCTGCTTCTATTTTTATTGAATGACTTTGCCCCAATGCATCTCTTCTGCCTCAGCTTTCTCATCTAAAAATGGGAGAGTTCTGTCTTCTCAAGTGAACGGAAGTTTTCATGGCGAGAGGCATCCAATGATATCTTATTTCTCTAGAATAATATGTAAGAATAGAATTGAAGAAAATATGAATTCTTCAACTCTTAGAGGCAGAAAAGAAAGTATTCAAAAAGGTTTTACCTATGATTATCATCCTACCTCATGGGACACAAAATTGACCACTGATGATACCATGACAGGAAAAGCTCCATGTATGCCTCCCATCCTGGACAAAGCACTAAATCCCTATGCCCCAGACACCGGCCACAGGGCTTCCCTTGAAGAAGACCAGTCCCCCATCAGAGCCCACACTTGGGCAGGCTGAATCCTGTGCATTCTATCTTATTTCATCTAGTAATTTGTTCCTCTTTCTCAGCAACCACAGGAGTCTCTTCTAGAAACTCAGGGGTAAGCAGTAGGATGGTAGGGGGAGTGTCCTATTGGAAAAGGTCCCGAAGCCAAAATTATGCACATGACTCTTGCAGATGATAGGTTTTCTGAGGCATCCATGGCTTTCTGAGACAATATTCCAAAGATATCAGAAGCTCTCTCTCCTGGAAGGTGGCTGGCCGAGGAAATCAACATTTTTTCCTTAACCATGTTTTTTTCCCCCATTTTAATGAATCATGAAAATACCCTGACAGAACTGAGGTAGCCTTGATTTCCTCATCCATGCAGCTGCTTTGCCCCATTACTTAGTTCCAACTCTCAGTCTGTGGCCAATAAGAAACAGAGGCTTCTGGGTTTTTGAGGGAATTCTCTATTTTGTAGCACAAGACGAAGTTAGAAATTAAAAGTATTCTCAAACCTATTAAAACCAAATTCATGGAAAACGACAGCTGATTTTTAAAATAAATTTTGAAAACAAGTTAGATTTTTTTTTTGTCTGTGTTGGGTCTTCGCTGCTGTGTGCCAGCTTTCTCTAGTTGCAGCGAGCGGGGGCTACTCTTGGGGTGTGCAGCCTTCTCATTGCGGTGGCTTCTCTTGTTGCGGAGCACGGGCTCTAGATGCACGGGCTTCGGTAGTTGCAGCACGAGGGCTCAGTAGTTGTGGCACACAGGCTCTAGAGCTCAGGCTCAGTAGTTGTGGTGCACGGGCCTAGCTGCCCCATGGCATGTGGGATCTTCCTGGACCAGGGATCGAACCCATGTCCCCTGCACCAGAAGGCGAACTCTTAACCTCTGCACCACCAGGGAAGTCCCAAATTAGATTTTTTATAGAGCAAAACTGCAAATATTTATTCAAGTAGACAAAGTAACTGACCCTCAGGCCTAGAATACTTTAAAAAGTATGTAACAGCACAATGATCATGCATTTATGTGTGATAAAGTTGACCTTCACAATTCCAGAACTGGGACAGTCTCTTTGCCGGACAATTTTGATGTTGAAGATTAAAGGGCTCATGTTTGAAGCATATCCTTCTTCCTCTGGCGGAAGCCTGGGTCAGAGATATTAGTTTAAATGGGTGCTGCTTTGTTCAAGCAGAGAGTTTCTTTAAAAGCATTAAAGGCAGAGAGCCAGCTCTAAAATCAGCAGGACTCCTAGATTTGTATGGTTCAAATGTCCTCTCCAGATGAAAATAAAAGAGACCAGCGCACCTGAAATGACACTTTACTCAAAGTTTTAATCCCACAATTGATTTCTGGAGAAAAGAGAACTAACAGTGGCAACTATTCAGGGATCTCTTAACACAAGTGCACATATTGTCACGTAACTCTGAATCGTCAGGAAACTGAGGAGAAAATGTTGGCCAAAATGCAAAACCCAAGGTAACATATCGACCCAGAGCTAGAGAACTAAAAGATTCAGAATTGTAACCATCATTTTAAGAAGGGCTCCAGAGCAGACACAGAAATATCAAGGGCATCTCATTCTTATAACATGTAGGATCAACAAATACTTCAGAAAATGCTGTAAAAGGAGAAAAGCAAGAATGTTTGTGTAAGGAAAACATTCCCTATTAAATCTACTTAAATGCTTTTAGGGGATAAAGATGCCAACAAGAAACTAGCAAGGACTTCTTTTATTTAGACTTTCAAAAGCTTTGACAAGCTATCTTACCAAATTTAGTCATGGGGACTCAGTAGACTGCTTTATCATGTAAGAGAAACTGGTTCACAAGACAGAAACATCATGCCAGAAAAGAGGCTCATGTCCCAGGGTTGTCTCAGGGTTGAGGCTGAGATTATAAACGGTTGGAAGGAGCACAGTGAAATCTTTACAATCAAAGATGATATTTAGCTCCTTGGAGTAAAGAAATTACCAAACTGATGAGAAAAAAAAAAAACAAAACACTGAAAGATGTAATTTTGCGTGACAAAGCAAGAAAAAGGTAACTGAGTTTTTTAATTCAAGGGATTTTATTTCAGAACACACATCTAAATTTGAAATATATAATAATGCAAATATATGTTAATTGGGTTTCAAGTTATCTGTCACAAACCAAGGAAAAGGCTCATGACATAGGAAAAGGAGTCATTATAGTAATTACAGCTGTCAGCTGCTCTGCAGGTGGAGCCCAAAGGCTGACATCATACTGCAAAAGTTGGGTTATAACATGATGTGATTAATAACCATCTCTTCATGTCCGCTTTGTGCCCGGCACTGTGCTGTGAGCTTCCTTTGTAGAGTGCCTATGAACTAGATACCGTTATCTCCATTTAGATGTAAAGAGACTGAGGAACAGGGGAATTGAGTACATTACCCGCAGGTAATGTGGCTAGTAAGTGGTTGAGCCAGGATTTCAATTCATAGATGTCTTCTTCCATAGTCTGTACAGTCTTACAAAGATGATAGGAAACCAAAGAGAAAAAAAAGTTAAAAGATAGAAAGAGAGGTGGGGGGAGAAAGATGATGGTCATCATAATGATCATAGGTAGAGAAAGACTTATTTATGTCTATCTCTACTTTTCTCCCCATGAGAAAAGTATTCTCCCCTAAATCCAGAGTACTATGTATACCTTTGTTTCTTGGATCCCAGAAAGACGGAAAAGGCACCTGAAGAGACACCATCAAGGGGTGAGGAGATTTTCATGGTGGAAAGATGAATATTCAGAAGAAATACAATCTAAGCCTGTCAAGGCCTGAAGGACAGAGATGAGAATGTTTTCCAGTCTTGTTGTGCACCTGCTCTGTGTGGGGTTTTGTGCTAGTTTTTGCATGCTGTCTCACGGAATACTCACACGTCCCTCCTTTGGTACAACCCCCATTCAACAGTGAGGAGGCAAGGCTTCCGAAGTGTTAATTAGCTTGTCCCCAACCCAAATCAAGCACCCATCAAATAACAGAGCAAAAATTTAGGCTGTGGGGAGCCTTTCTACTTCACTGAGGATTAAGGAAAAGAAAAAGGAAAAATCTTTTGAATGCATGGTGTGTGTTTTTCCTTAAAAAAAAAGCACTGGACGAAAATAGATTTCAGAACAATTTGTATAAATTCATAGACCAGATGCTCATGACAGGTTATTAAGTCAAATTATGGAAATTCAGGCCTATGTACAACTTTAAATTTAACCTCCTATGGGACAATGATCTGATTTTTCTGTGACCTCTCCTCTGGTGTTTTTGTAAACAATTTTAATACTGGATCAGTGGACTCAGGTCTACCCTGGAAGACAATTCTGGCAGAAATAGAACCATCAAACAGGAGTTGAGAGCCCAGTTCTGCTGCCAACAGACAGTGGTGAGGTCCCAGGCTGGTTATATGTCCTCTATGGGGCATCCCTTGCTATAGCATGAGGATCTGGACCATTTGACCTTCAAGCTAGTTCAGCATTTTATGGAATCTTCAAGACCCAGAGGAGCCTGACCTGTCTGCCTTTCAAATCTCCCCATAAACTCTCCTTAGAAGTGTTTCAATTGGCTATTAAATGACTGATCAAAAAACATCATTATTACAGATAATTTTAATTATTCTACACAGTGAAAATCAAATCCCAGATCTATGGCCCCAGCCTAGCAAGGCTTCCAGCTGCATCCAGATGTCCCGGGCCACCAGCCAGCCATTAATCTGTGGGTGCTCCATGAAGCCTTACACAATTAGGAAAGCAGATCTGTCAGAACAGTAACAATAGGAATGAAGAATGTCAAGGCTAAGGAGAAATTATTTTTAGATTTGCTATCTTAGATGATCTGTATTAGTGCTCACATCCACATGTCCTCAGAAGAAATGTCAGCCAAGGGAAATCTGAGAATAGAAATGCCTAGGAGAGTACAGGTAAGTTCTGGACAGGGGAAGGTAGGAGATGTGGGAAGAGGTTGTGTCTTATGTGAGAAGAATTTTTAGGAGAGTGATAAGTAAGGAAGACAGTATAGTGGATAAGACCATGGACTAGCAGGGACTAAACTGCTTGAGTGAAAACCTGGCTTTACTGCTAACTAGCTTCATGACGTTTAACTCTTTTAGGCCTCAATTTCCTTACCGGTAAGATAGGTACAGTAAGAGTTCACATACCTCATCAGATTGTTGCTAGGATTAAGTGAGTTAAATGTATTAAGTCCTTACGAGCATTTGCCTGACACTCTCTTAGCTATTACTGTTGAAGAGTGAGAATATAGACCTTCTGGCCCTGGAGGACGAAGTGGGTGTTTTCTTTTCCCCCTGTAGCTTCTCCTACTAGGCTGGAGCCTGGTTTTGAACAGACCAAATTGTTGAAGTTGTGAAAGTGTCTGTTTCCCTTCTCCCTCCCAGGGAAAAGACATTTCTAACATACATTCCTAGAGTTTGTGACAAATCCTCCTAAAAACTCTAGACAAAGTAGAAATACTCAAGTCTCCTTTTGATTGAACTAAACTGTCTGGCTTGCATTCCATGGCCTTGTTTGTAAACGTGGTATACCTTGAGCTTAGAGTTACTGGAGCCACTGCCCAGCCTTCCACGTCGTCTCCATTTCTGTGAAGCGTGAGCATGAAGGCGGAAGAACTGGACTGTCTGTGTTTCTCTACCCACAACACCCTGCTTCTCTAAGGAGATGGAAAGGAAGAAGTAAAAGACCGAGGGGTAAGCAGAGTGAAGAGAGCCGGTTACTTCAACAGCTTCGTCCTGTCTGAACCTCCAGGACAGTCAGCCTTCTCTCTCGGTCACACCCACAGCTACGACACCTGGCAGGGAAGAGGCACTCAACGCAGGTTTGTTAAATTTGTCCAGGTGGCTGAATATTGGGGGGAAAATGATGGGAAGTGATTCCACATCCCTCAGACCCACCCACAACCCCACCCTATTCCTCCTCCATTGCAATGCAAACATCTGTTTGAAGGCATTCCCCTCGGATGACAAAAAAGAGAGCACAGGTTGACGCTGATAAATAGAAATCCCCAGAACTATCTCAGAAAGGAGCATTAATAGCAAAAGCCAAGCTCTCTGCATTCTCTCTGGTTCTCGCATCCAATTTACCCGTCGCCCGTGGCCCAGCTTCATTGCTGTTGCACTCTGTAGTGTAACAACGGGCACAAACTCCACTTCCAACACTGATTATAGACAGTGACTCAGAGTCACTAAGAGGAAATAATGGTTGAACTTACAATTAAAATTAAAAAGAGATACCATTAATAACTACTGGAAAAATCAAACGTCCTCCTCTAGTTGGCGTGGCCTTGAATTTCTTAGACCTCATGTTCCCTGACTCCAGAGGTTTATAACAATTGCAGCCAACCCACACGCTATCAAATGTTCTCCAAATGTTGCCTGCATGAGTCACTGGATAATGCTTAGAAAGAGACTGTGTTCCGACAGCATATCTGGAATGGACTGCTCCCTCTGAAGGGCGAGTTAAGACAGATACACATCACTTTTTCTCATGCTGGCAGAGTATTAGTAAGACTGTTAGGACACATTGTTCCTGATGTGCCCGGTCAGGCCTCTCTGCTAACCATCCCCTGCTGCCTAAGTGTCTGCCTCAGTGCCAGGCACAGACTCGGGTCTCTATTTAAGGCTAAATCAATATGGACTGACTGACTGATGCCAGTGACCTTTTTTACCAACCTCAGATGGGGTCGTGGGAATTTCTGGATTCAGCCTCAGGAATGCAGATTCTGGTCCTAACCTTCTGTGAGCAGTTAAGCCCTTCATCCTGCTCCTCCCCAGCTTCTTTTTTTTTCTCTTTAAAATTTTGAGGCTGAATGAGATGATGGCTAAGATCCTCATCTGCATTACGTCTTTGTGATTCTGAGACACTCGACAAGCAACTCAGAAGTGGCAGAGTAGAGCAGGGAGGAGGAAATAGAGCCTAAAGACACAGCTCCTGCCCCGGGGAGCTGAGGCTGAGGAGGACTAATACCGGTGGCTGTGCAGGACCCACAACATACGTGGAGTCTGGAGAGGGGATTCTCCGTAGGCGGAGGTCCGGAGAGGCGCACTGTAAAGGACGGGCCTAAGATCAGGGTTTCTTTGGAAGCAGCATGCTGAGAAGCACCTGTAAGAATTCCAGCCCAGAGGCAGGAGAAACCGGACCATTGTTTAGAACAAGTTAATAAGACATCCCTCATGGGGAGGGGGGATGGGAATGGAGCCATCAACCCACCTCCCTCTCTGCAGCCCTACTCCCTCCTACCCTCTAAATTCCACCCAGCCCTTTCTTCACCAGCAGCGCCCAAGGAGCGTAGCCCACAACCTCTCCCTTCCCACATTTCTTTCCCACAGGTACCCCTGGGCAGCCAGTGCGCGGACAGCGCCCGCAATGCCACCATGCCCTGCGGCTTTCTCCCGCAGGGCTTCGCGGAGTCTCCCCACCTGGGGCTCATGCTCTTCCTGCTGCTGCTGGCCGTGCACCTGGCTACCCTGAGCGGGAACCTGCTCATCCTGGTGGCCGTGGCCTTAGTGGCCAGCCGGCCGCCCATGCTACTCTTCCTGTGCCAGCTGTCAGCCATCGAGCTCTGCTACATGCTGGCGGTGGTGCCCCGCTCCCTGGCCCACCTGGCCTCGCCAGGCCGCGGCCGAGGCAGCCCCATCTCCTTCCTGGGCTGCACTGTTCAGATGCAGAAGTTTGTGGCTCTGGGCGGGGCCGAGTGCTTCCTGCTGGCCGCTATGGCCTATGACCGCTACGTGGCCATCTGCCACCCGCTGCGCTACGCGGCTGTGGTGACACCTGGGCTGTGCACGCGGCTGGCCCTGGCCTGCTGCTGCCTCGGGGGACTGGCGGTGTCCGTGGGGCTCACGGTGGCCGTCTTCAACCTGCCTTTCTGCGGCTCCCACCTGCTAGTGCCTTTCTTCGGCGACATCACAGCGCTGCTGCACCTGGCCTGCACGCAGAGCTACGCGGAGGAGCTGCGTCTGCTGGGCGCCTGCCTGATGTTGCTGCTGCGGCCCTCGCTGCTCATCCTGGCCTTCCATGGCGCCATCGCCGCCGCCCTGAGCCACCTGCGCTCCCCACGCGGCAGGCGCAAGGCTGCCTGCACCTGTGCCTCGCACCTGGCCGTCACCTTCCTCCACTATGGCTGCTCCACCTTCACGTACATGCGGCCCAAGGCCAGCTACTCCCCACGGCAGGATCGCACGCTGGCGCTGGCCTACACCAACGTCACGCCGCTGCTCTACCCGCTCATCTACATCTTGCGCAACGGCAAAATCATGGCCGCCACCCGCTGGGTGCTGAACCCCAGGGCAGGATCTGTGTGAGCCATGATAGCCGGTAGGGACCAGGCCAGGGGGGGCGGCTCTGCTCCCTAAAGTTCCCCCTATCAGCAGGTGTCTGCACTGAGGACGCCACCGGGAGAGCGCAAGAACCGGATTCAGAAAAGAGAATCTGGAAAAGTGTCCCCCTAAGGAGAGTCTCCCAACAGTTTCCCCATCCTCCGCCAGTTCTGTGTGGAATAGAACCCTAGACCTGATTTGAGTGGATCCATCAGTACCTGTAGAGTTCTTCCCATGTGCTGGGCTTGGGCAAGGTAGCAGGCTTGTAGTGACAAAGAAGGCACAACTCATGCCCCAGGGAGCTCACGGGGACAGAGGACAGATGTGAGGAGAAAACAGGAGATGGATGGAGGGGCTCATGCTAGACTTTTCCAGGGGAGAGGGGAGTCAGGGAAAACTTCTTGGGGGGCAAAGATGGCTCAGTGGAGAACTGTAGGATGGGTAGAGGTCAGCCAAGTGAAGAGGAGAGTGAAGAATGCTCTAAATGGAACTGGTTAAACAGGGGCTGGGGCATTTCGGGAAGGTCCTTGTAAAGGGCTGAAGGATTTGAGTTCATAGAGTGATACGATAGCTTGCCCCTCCTTGGGTGGTCACTCTGGCCACAGTGTGGCGAATGGACTGGAGGCATGGAGACCCATGGAAGCTGTTGCCATATTACAGGAGAGAGGTGATGGAGTCTGGACCAGAGTGTTGACACAGCTGATTAAGGGACATGGAAAGAATAAAGAGATATGCAGGAGGAGGAAACAACAGAATCTTGATTGGATATGAGGGCGAGGAAGAAAGAGAAGCTAAGGATCATTTCTAACCTAGGTCACCAGGTGGATGGTGGTACAATGGCTGAAAAGGACACAGGAGCAGGTGCAAGTGAGGAGGGAGGAGGATGGGGACTTCTGCTTAGAACGTGTGGACTTGAGATGCTGCCAGGACAAGCCAGCGAAGATGGCGACTGAGGAAGCAAATACACCAGTCTAGAGCTCAGGGGAGAGATTCAAGAGGGGTGACAGATTTGAGACTACAGACAGCTACTGAGACAAGGAAGTGATGCCACCCACCAGAAAGCTAGTAATTGCTCTTTATGTGATAAGATTACAGGTGATTTATATTTTATTGATTATATATTTTCCAAATTTCTCATAATCATTTTCAGTGGATATTACTCTTATATATAAAAATTACTATTTAAGACAAATAGTACTGGCGGGCCTCAGTGAATCAGAGAGACTTCTTCCCCTCCACCCCCAGGATGAATACCTGAAGGATGTCTCCTGAAGGCTCTGGGTGAACTGGAAGGGAATTCCACCACGTAGCACAAGACCAGGAGCGCACTGACGTGCTCTCATCTACCTCGGTAGCTGGGTGGAGATATTACCGTCAAAGATAAAGTGAGGAGAAGACGCTAAAAGGAGGAGCTACTAAACACCCTGCCTTGTAAAACTGACTAGAGAAATTCCCTCAATGTGACTATTTCTATACAGTGTTACTACATCAATATATCCTATAGTAAAGCGAACAAACTGGCACAAAACTTAGGCTACATTAGGAAAATTCTAAAATTTATTCCTTCATCCATACGTGCAACAAATAACTGTTTATTGAGTGATGGTTCCATGCCAGCGACTGGAGAGTTAAGGATTCAACTCTGATCAAACGCCACTGTATACCTAACATGGCATTCCAAATTATTGGAGCGATGAAGGTGAGGCCCATGTGGAGCTTGAAATCTGCTAGGGGATTCAGGCAAATAAATAGGCACTGCATTACTAAGTGATGAGTACTATGGTGTGACAAGATCCTGTTGGAAGCATTGTGCCTGGTCTTGGGGTGGTGGGAGCATCAGGAGGTTATGGAAGAAGTAATGTGTAAGATCTAAGGGCACGTTGTGATAGCTAGAGCCAGACAAAGACAGCTGAGAAAGGAGAGTCCAGGCAAAGGGAACAGCATGTGCAAATGCCCCAAGGTAAGAGGCCATGATACATTCCAAGGACTTGTCAAGAGGACTGATTCTTATTGATGGTGATGTTGGGAAGTGGGGTGCTGTGTGCTGAGAGGTATTAAGAGGTTATGCTAGAGGTACAAATGCAGGCCAGATCATGTAAGCCTTGTATGCCATGTTAAAGAGTTTGGATTTTACCCTAAAGAAGAATGAGAATAAAGAGGAGAGAAAGGAGAAAAAAGCAGGAGGAAGAGAAGGAGAAGAAGAAGAAAAAAGAGAAGCCACTGAAGATATTTAAGCAGGGGAGTGATATGATCCAGTTTGAACATTCTGACTACTGTGTAGAGAAAGAATTGAAGAAGGACATGACAGAAAGTATATTTATTAGGAAGCTAGTGTAGAAACACAGGTTAGAGATGATGTTGGCCCATTTTAGGTAAGTGGTAATGGAAATGGAGAGAAATGGACAGATTTGAGAAATATTTAGAAGGTAGATATAATAGAATTTAGTGCAGATTGAATGCTTAGGGATAAAAGTAAAAAAGGATTCACTGATGATTTGGATTATCTGATCTGGAAAAGATGACACATTGGGCTCACTGAGATGGAGTACACAGGAAGAGTAACCAGTCTGAATACAGGACAAAGTTGAAATGATGAGTTCAGTATTGATTATGCTGACCTGGGCTGTGGAGATGTACAGTTGGCAGCTGGGTATGTGTCAGGAGAAACATATTTAGAAATCATCCACACATCAATGGCAACTGACAAGGCTGAGATGATCCAGGGAGAGTGAGCAGAGGAAGAACAGAGCAGTTCCAAGATAGGACTCTGAGGAAGACCAACAATGAAGGATGGATGACTGCCTAAGTATGACACAAATGCGTAATTTATTAACTACATTAATAAAGTAAAAACTTCATTCCTGGGACACTACCCTAAACAAAATGAAAAGAGAAAAGAGAAACTGGGAAGATCATATCTAATGTATGAAAGAGGTTCATTTCATTAATACATAAGAAACTTTTGCCAATCAATGAGAAAAAGACTAACAATCACAAAGAAAAATGGGCAAAGGATATGAATAGACAGTTCACAGAAAAGGAAATGCAAATGGATTTTAAACAGGAAAAGAGTTTCAACCTCACTCATAAGAGGAATGCAAAATAAAATTAGAAAATGCTATTTAGAGCACTTCCTGCTCAAAAACGTGAACACAGAGTTTGAAGGATATTTACAACAGACTCCCTCATACATAGTTGGTGGTAAAATATATTTGTTCAATTCTATGGAGGTCAATTGTGTACATCAATTAAAATGAGAATTAAAGAACATATCATTTGTTCCAATAACTCTACTTTGGGAGTTTGACCTTACCAATGTATTTGCCTTGTGGACAAACACGTATATTCAAAAATATTTATCTCAGCATTACTTGCATCAGCAAAAGATTGAAGATTTTTTAAATAGTATGTGACTGATGAAATAAATTATGGTTTTATCCCTATAATGGAATCTTATGCAATTGCTAAAGAGAATGAAGCAGTTCTATCTGTCATAGACCTGAAACCATCTCTCATACATGCTATTAAATGAAAAAGCAAGGTACATGAAAGTATGTACTAAGGAGTCATCCTTGATTCTGGCACATCTTTGATTCTGGCCTTTTCCTTATTATGTCCACTCCTGAAATGCTGCTCTTCATCATGCAGATGCCGTCTGGGCTCAGATACTGGCTTCTCAGAGAGGCCCTCGCTGGGCACCCTACATGTCACCTGTCTGTCCTCTCTCACATTAGCACGCCTTAAATTCTAATCATCTCTCATTACTGAAAATTCTCTGACTTTCTTTTAAATGACTTTCTTTTAAATTGTCTCTTCCTCCCAACAGAATATAAACTCTATGAAAATTGTCTACTTTACTCACGTGGTCTTCCCGGGGCCTAAACAGTGTCCGGCATGTAGTAGCTGCTAATTAGTAAACAGCAGTAAATTGTTAAAGAATGAGTGAATAAATAAATGTTACGGTATGATAGCATTTACATATAAAAACACACAGAATATCATGTGTGTATGAGCATATGTGTGTGCTTGTGTATGTCCTATAGTTTTACACCCTCACACACACACACATCTGTAATCAAATTAAGAGTCTGTGGAACTGGGTGACAGAGGTAGAGCAAACTTTTACTTTTTTTAATACTTTCCTTAAACATATATATGCATTATTTATTCAATAAATGTTTTCAAAAAAAATAAAGGCTAGGCAGAGGAAAAGGAATGCACAGAGGAGTTTTTTAAAAAGAGCAATCAAAAAAGTAGAAGAAAATCCAAGAGAACATGATGTCATGGAAACCAAGGAAAGACAATTTCAAGGATGGAGTGATCAACAGGGCCAAATGATACTCCTATTTCTAAATAATATGATGCTGGAGCCAGAGATGACTTTAGAGATGTCTAATTTGGCCCAAAGAGCACCAAGCTCACTCGTACAAACCTCAGCAAAGCATGTGTAAAGGCATGGCAGCCAAACTACACAGCCCACTTCCAGAGAGGCTGTCTAGCCGGAGATCATGCAAGGACTGCCTGACTCCAGCCAACACTGAAGAAACATGTAGAACCAACTCAAATTGCGCTTACTCACCTGCCGGAGTAGAAAGTAACACTGGCTTTCATTTTAAATGCTGAAATCATTAACGCCGTTTTAAGACCTGTACCTGGGATTTGTTTTACTCTGGTATGGTAAGGTGGCAGACACAGAGACAACTGCCTCTGAAAGAAGAGTTTATAGCATGGGAAGGAGGCAGGCCACACCACGCAGGGCCCATGGGGAAGCACCAGGTCAGTCAGGAGGCAGAAGGAGAGAGGAGAGAGCATGACCCTCAGACACTACTGTGGTTTCTGAGGAAGGAATGGATTAGGCAGTGTAGGAAAGCTGGAGGAAACTTAGGCTTGGATAGTTTGAATAATTTTGGCAGGCTCTGGGCCATAGGACTGGTCTCTAGCTGCCCAGTCTAGTTGACTTGGCCCTGAGGTGATAACAGCAGGGAAGATGGTGGCTTGGTGCCTGAGAGTTAAATAAAGGTGACTGGGATGTGGGCTTTGGATTGGTTGGTTTGCATAGGAAAATTGTAATCAAAAGGGAGTTGGTTTGCAATGTCTAGAAATTAGCCAGCTCTGAGAGGGGCAGCCTATCCCCTACCAGCAAGACCCCTAAGATGTCAAAACATCATAAAGTATGAAAAATATAAAAACATGATTAATACAAACACAAACTCTACAAATGATACCTGAGACAGTGTGTGTGGAATAAATATAATCCTCCTCCTTGGGCTCCAGATTCCATCTTTACCCACCTCCTCGGAGAGCTCATACATTACTTACTGCTACATCTCCCATGCCTCGAACTCGAGCATATAAACATCTTTCTGATATGAAAATTCCAATTACTCTGACTACAAGGTCCTTTTCCTTGAAGTGGCAAGTTCCAACTGGGGAGGTGATGGCTAGATTGCTAAGAGTTAGCAGTTCCCAGTCAGTGAATACTTCCCCACCTGAGGTAGGTCAAGGGACAAGCTGTTTAGAAGAGGGCAGAGGGAGGGAACTAGAATACGGTCCTCCAGAAGAGATGAAGAAAGGTGAAGTGAGAATGGAAGACGCTTATGAAATCTTTAATGAAATTTCCCTATGTATGAGATAGTTGCCCACATCTAAACTACGGCCCACTTAACAGGCACATGAAAAAATTCCTTTAAAGACATTCCACTGATTTTAATGCTATTCAAACTAGTAGAGTAGGATTTTAAATATATGTTTGATGGTGGTGATATTAATCATGATTACAGTATTCTCTCACTACAATTCTTAAAAGAGCCAACCTAATATAAGCTTTGGAGTCAGACTTAGGAAATACTTGATAATGGACAAACTTTGTGTAGCCCAATGGCCTCAATTTTCTCCTTCCTCAGATGAGATCGTGTCTATGAAATTGCTTGAAAGTAATTAAGCATGATATAAATGTAAGGTTTTTTTCCTTTTTCAGGATAAGGAGAAGAGGAACTCCCATCTAGCAAGATCAGAGCTGGAGAGTTGTTTTTCTTCTGGGAGCCAAAGGAATTTCTTTGAATCTTTTCTGCACTGGGCCTGGAGATAGGAGAGGATGGAAGTCTGTAAGGCAGTTTCTGGGGCAGCACTCCTCACTCTCTCACCCTTTCTTCAGGACATTGGCAGTAAGTTCACTATTAAACCTGAACAGAGGCAAGACGGAAAGGGCTCTTGTCACCTCTGTGAATAGCTTCTGGACCCATATCTGTTCTTGGATAATCATTCCCAGCCCCTACACTCACTTTCCTCTTTGACCTCCCTTCAGGCTTCATTTTCCCAGTGCCCACCCCTCTTGGTCAGAAGAAGGCTTCTTGGGCTGGAATCTATCCTCTCCTTTGGATCGCCTCCAGCTGCCCTCTCCAGCTCCACAGGACAGGAGCTCGGAAGTTTTCTACACTTATAGCAAAGCTTGAGCATCAGTTCCAACCAGTGTAGTTTCTTAAAAGGTACTTCCAAAACATCTCTCACAAAATTCCAAGGACGGCATAAAACACTCTGGATCTGATGCAGAGAACTGTTGGAACAGCTTGTATTTTGCAAAAGAGAAAAGAAAATGTTGAGTTTACAAGCCTCGACAGGATGGAAGTAAACGTATGGGGGGCGGGGGGGGTGAACAGTTTCTATTTGTAGCATAGGTTTGACTAGCACCTTTCTTCTAAAGTGTTGAAAGTATTTTAAACATAAAAATATCTAACGCTGGTTGAGGGTTCATCATAAGACTAGACACTGTGCTAAGGTCTTTGCATGAATTCTCTCATTTAATCCTCACAAGAGCCACATGAGACACATATTATCATTCTCTCCATTTTACATTTGAAGAAACTGAGGCAAAAGAGACTTTAACCTGTCCAATGTCATAAATGCACAGGGTAGGGAGCCAAGATTCTGACGCTGGCAATCAGGGTTAGGCGCCTATACTCTTAACCACCAGGCTTTGCTTCTTCCAGCAACATCATGATCTGCTAAGTAGATAAAACCACCTCTGCTACACAGAATCCATCTGAGACTTTTAAAAGGCTTAAAAGTCTTGGGAAAAGGTCAGAGCCAAGATGAGATTCCCAGGCTCCAGACCACCAGATCTCAGATCTGTTGTGTTCTGGGAACTAAGAGGAACTGGCTCACTGAACATCCTGAATTCTCAGGGTATAAGCAGAAAATAACTTTATTCCTGCTCACCCCCACACCTTCAAAACCGAACTGTGGGGCTTCCCTGGTGGCGCAGTGGTTAAGAATCCGCCTGCCAATACAGGGGACACGGGTTCCAGCCCCGGTCCGGGAAGATCCCACATGCCGCGGAGCAACTAAGCCCACGTGCCACAACTACTGAGCCTGCGCTCTAGAGCCTGCGAGCCACAGCTACTGAGCCCGCGTGGCACAAGTACTGAAGCCCGTGCGCCTAGAGCCCGTGCTCTGCAACAAGAGAAGCCACTGCAATGAGAAGCCCATGCACCGCAACGAAGAGTAGCCCCCGCTCGCCGTAACTAGAGAAAGCCCATGCGCAGCAACGAAGACCCAATGCAGCCAAAAATAAGTAAATAAATAAATAAATAAATAAATGTATTAAAACAAAACGAACTGTGGGGTATGCTTGGACTAAATCCATAGCATGTAGCATAATGTCCTGGTTCCCATAGAAAATATAAAGGTTTACAGTCACTTTCAGTTCCCCAAACAGTCCCATTTCAGTACTAAAAATAGCCAATTTTGTTAGGGCAAGCTTGAGGCAAACGTAGAGACCTGGAGGTGGTAGGAAGACTCCAGAGCGAAAAGCAAGTCAGCTTCCTCGTCTAAAGGCCAGAAGACAGTTGTATCTAAGAGTAGCAGGAAACACCCGGCCAGAACTTTTCCCTGCTCCTTTTGGGTGAGAGGCATGGTTTTGCTTAACTGGGGCACGGAAAAGATCCCAACCGCTTCTCCTTCTGCTGACCTCTACGTAGTGAAGTTCAGAACATCAGGGCATGAAGAGACTTTTACACTCTTCCATTTGCAGCCCTTTTATTTCAGAAAGAAAAGAATAATGGTGGCGACAGCATGGTCTAGTGAAAAGAGTCTAAAATTTCACGGAAATACCCTGGCGGTCCAGTGGTTAGGATCCCGCGCTTCCACTGCATGGGGCACAGGTTCGATCCCTGGTTGGGGAACTAAGCTCCCGCATGCCATGTGGCGCGGCCTAAAAGAAAAAAATGTTTTTTAAAAAAGAGTCTAAGATTTGAAACCGGTCATATAATGATTTTCATCTCAGCTGGTTCTTTACCAATCGTCTAGCTCTGGCCAAGTCTGTGCCGACCTCACAGAGTTGTTACAAATTTGACAGAACACTGTTATCCTCTCCTCACTCCCCAGGACATGGCACATACCCAAGTCCCCCTTTAGGGTCGAGCCCATACCAAGCTGGGGAACTTGGAAGTGACTCTCACAAAGAACCAAACTGGCTCTTTTAGCAAAATATTTCACGTCTTATGCTTAGTGATGACAATCTGATTGTCGTGTAGCTGCCTGATCCCATAGTCAGAGTTGCCCAGGTAGAGTCCTTCAATCCCTCCTCTACCCACATGGTTCCACAGCGCCCCCAGGCAATGGCATCCATGGAAGAATGGAATGGAACAGAGTGACTGCTGATTGCTAGATCAGAGTTCAGATACATATGGAGCACAGAGATTAAAGGATAGACAAGCGATAGGGGGAGGAGATCGTCAAAGGTAGAAACGTTTACCTGATCCCCACTTGGAGACCTCAAGGGAGACTGTAGCTCAGGAGGCCAGAGCACAGCAGTGGAAGAGGGCACCAAATAGGTCTGAGACATGTTCCCGGCTCCTAGAACATGGGATGGATGCCTCAAGCTCCTACATGTTTCAAATGCGAGGTACAGAAGGCAGCTGAAAGTTCCACCAGAGAACCTGCCAGGGTAGGATCAACTTGGTGGAGAAAAAGGACTACAAGGTGGACTTCCCCCAAAAGGAATCATGATCAGTTCTTGGAGGTGGTGTGTGTGTGGAAAACAGGGGTCAGAATCACATCAGAAACCCCGAAGCAGAACCATTTCAACGAAAGGATTGCCACTGAACACTGACAAAGCCAAGACAACAAACTGCCCATGTGTCCCTCAGCCACAGACTTCAATACTGGATGCCATGGGCTAGATCGAGATTGACCATGTCTCAGCAGAAACCTGCCATGTGTACACAGGCAGATAAGAGTGACTGCCCAACTGCAGAGACCAGCACCAGGACCAGCATGAAACAAGAGTGATTCTACACCCTCATCCCAAGTTCCACGTTATCCCATAGTAGCAGTTTTCTCTTATACCCAGAATCCACCAATGAGAAAAAAAAGAAATAAACCATTCTGATCAAAGGCTGAACTTTGAATTAATTAACTATTTACCTGGAAAGATTACTTTTAGTCAAAAGATACTGTTTATACTGTAGGAAACTAAGATTTTTTTTTTTTTTTTTTTTTTTTTTTTTTTTGCGGCACGCGGGCCTCTCACTGTCGTGGCCTCCCCCGTTCCGGAGCACAGGCTCCGGCCATGGCTCACGGGCCCAGCCGCTCCGCGGCATGTGGGATCCTCCCGGAACGGGGCACGAACCCGTGTCCCCTGCATCGGCAGGCGGACTCCCAACCACTGCGCCACCAGGGAAGCCCCTAAGATATTTTTAATTGGCAGTATTATATTGTTTGCTTTTTTCCTCTTTCCATACCAAGCATCAGAATGTAAACTTGGGATGATAGATCACTACAGAAAACAAATAAGCTACATTTTCATATAACATCCATGAAGAGTATTTAAAGTTGTTTCACCATCACATAGGCAAGTTGATCTTGAAGTAAAGGTAGCTCTGAGCTCCTTGTGTGTGCTAGTAATCTATTAAGGAAAGACTTCTTTTCTAGAAATGAGCTGTACTGAACCTGTCCAATGTTAATATAAAATAAGGAAATTACATAAAATTTCAAGGAGATGATTCTTATAAAGCATTCAGTACTCGTTAAATATTAGTTGCCAAGTCTTTCTTTCTCATTCCCACCAGCACCACCTAAGTGGTTTCCCTCAAGTCACATAGTTGCTTATGCACAAAGAGAAGACCAAATCACAGAAATCATTTTACATTTTCCTAGTGTGATAGAGGTAGGAATCAGAGAAGTATTCAGACCCTCTCATGACAGAGATAATTTGTGATGAGTTGTAGCCAAAGCTATTGAATCAGCTGTCAAGTGTAGAGATCATCAGCCCAAGTAACCTGCTTCCTAGAAGCTGCCTCTTGACATTTCATGTGGGAAAGCTATCCCTGGTTAAGGAAAAAAAAAAAAAAAAAAAAAAAAGTAGAAAGAACTAAAAGGGGAGGTAGGTGCATAACTGAGAACCCGATAAAGTAGTTCACTGGGAGTGAACTAAACTATTCCTAGTAACAGGAAAGTCTTGTGGCAAGGAGATATCAGTGGGGAGAAGTAAGGGGTGGGGAAGCAGTAGTTGTGGGGCAAGTTCAAAGGAATGAAGGGAAAGACCCAGGGAAGCAGCAGGCCTGGGGCTGCACAGACACTGCAGGAAGTGAATTATCTCCAAGGGCTAGGGATCCAAATAGTACATAAAATATTGGTTCTGTCAATGAAACTCCCTCCTCATGTGAATCAGGCTCAAAGGAGATAATTACCCCTATGTCCTCAAGACCACTCTTTGGATCCCATGATGGTCTAACTCCTGTCTCAGATGTCAGTATCTAGGAAAATATAGCAATGTCCACAATGGAAAACATAGACTTCCAGAGCTGCAGGATCCTTACAGTCTCGCTGAATCTCTGTTTCACAAGTGTGGAAACTGAGGCCCAAGGAGATTAAACAGCATGCCCAAAGGCAAAGAGCTATTTACACCAAAGCCCCAGCAAACACCAATTATCTTGGCCCTAGTCCAGAGTGTTTGCCACCATAGAATGTTTGCAGATTCACCTTTCATGGTATAAATGATTTTAAACCTGTAGTCATACCTACTTTGCTGAGGCAGGATTTTAATTATACCTTCCCTCCACCCCATAACACTCACCCATGTTTTCCAAAGACCATTCAGTAGTGTGGGACATTAAGCCAGCAAGTTGATTTCCCAGCATCCCTATCTCAATGTGACATATCTATATCAATAATAATTTTTAAATTTTAATTTGGGCTCATATTAGAAAAATGTTTATTATAGACATTTTTCAAAAAGAAGAAAATAAAAATACCTACAAACTTATTACCAGAGATAATCTATTGACATTTTATGATTATCCTTTCAGTTCTTTCTTTGTGTTTCTGCCTTTATGCATATCTAACTGTATGTATATATTCTTTTCAATTTACGATTGTTCTGAAGCTACTATTTTCTAACCTATTGTTTTCACCCAGTTACATATTATCTGTAACCTTAGTGCTTGGAAAAGTAGGAAAGATGAAGTTTTGTTTTAACAGCAAGGAAATATTTTTATTAGAAGACCACACACTATGTTGTCTGGAAGATGGTACCCGGCAGTTATTTTACACTTGAGTCACCTATATTAATTTATACTAAATCTATCTTTGATGTACTTCCGGAGTCCCACCTCTCAGGTGTCAATCTCTCTCTCTCTTCTCCCTCACGGCACCCTCAAACTTCTTTTTACTTCTGCCCTCCCCTCAACTTTTGGCTCCAACTCTGTCAAAGGGCCCCATCAGTTTTCAATGCTTGAGGTTGGGAGAGCTTCAGGTCCTTTGGGTCCTGAGCATAGCTGGATGGTGGAAGGAACAGAGGTGAACCTGAGATTACAGGTCCTGCACAAAGGGAAGAGCATGCAGTGAAATTACCGTTCCCCAGTCCATTGTCATTAAAGTGGCAAATCTTCAAGAAAATTAAATTTTATCTTGCTAATACTGACCAATTATTACAGAAAAACTCTAATGGGTTACTTGCTAACAATATATCTGTTTCCATCTTACCAAAGACCGTGTTCTATTATTACAGAAACGGATAAGTAAATAGGAACAAAATCGAATCCCAACCCACTGTTTTCTCTGCTCCTTCTAGTAATTCCAGTGAAGAGATTAAAACTTTCATGCAATATGATCAAGAACTGGGAGATCAAGCTTAGGGAAAGCCTGAAAAACTTCTGATACTGTGAGAATACACAACTCAACAGCTATGTGATATTGGAGACCACCAAGGAGCCTGTGGGAATATTTTAATGACTGTGAACTTGGGACTTCTCAATGACTTCTGGGACATGAACATGATGGTTCTACTTGGCAATTTCTACTTTACTCCCCACTCCCTGGTCGCCAAAACTAGATATGTGGAAGGAGGGGAGAAGACGCATTCATCTTCTCTTAGAAAGGAGGTCAAACTTGGATTTTAGTTCCACTTCTCCTTCCCAATTAATCTCAGTCCCTTCCCATCAGGTCAGAGGTGTAAATATTCTTGTCTCCCGACTCCTGTCAAAAGTCTCCAATAATGCCAGAGCCTTGAAAAGCAGTGAAAGACTCAAAAAAAAGTCAGGGAAGGGCTCTGAGAACTAGAAAGACAATTAAAAGTTGAGATAAAACATTTTCAAAATGTCTATCCCATTGGGAACTTAGAAGAGTAGGGAGCTGTGGTTGCTAAGAAGAAGCTTGGGGGGAGAATGAGTAAAGAAACACAGCAAGAGCAAGTAATTGCCCTCTGGGGATTCTTAGGTTCTGGAAAGTTATCAGCTAAGACTGACAAAGTAAACCTCCATCCCCAAGAAGAGGATGGACCACTGCTTCAAGGACTTCCTGAAAGATGTGCTGCCTCCCCATCCAAAGTGAGTTAGTTCTGTGCATAAGGTGAGGACTCAGCCTCGGTGAGTCCTCCCCACAGGGAACAACAGGAGGAGGGTGAGACAACAGAGCCCAAACCCCTGGAGCAGCCAGGACTGTCCTAGGATCCTCTACTTGGTTTTTCTCACTGGTTGCAGTTGGAGGCGCTTTGATTCTTCCACTCAATCAAGTCCTCGGTCTTGGTCAGTCATCCATCAACAGTATAAACTGAAGTGCTTAGTATATACAGACATACATTCAAAGAGCTGAAGAGTGGCGATCAAAAGAGATTAAGTCTCTTTTCTTAGCTTCGAGGCATTTGCATTATACTGGAGATAAAAAGAGGAATGGAGAAGGTGGGATTGGTATAAGAACAGAACGTAGACATGGACCCCTCCTTTTCTCAGGTTTGGTCCCTGATCTAGTGTTGTTATGGATTACCACACTATGTAAGAAATATCTGGGTCCAATTTTGGAAAGAATTTCATGTGTCAAAAGCCTACAGGTCTTTCAGCCTTGACCCAAGTAGTTTTCCCATTTCTATTTGTATGGTGCCATCCCTATTTCCTTAGCCTCTGGTTTTCAAGCCAACATGGTCTCACTCACTGGCACATCCCCAAACAGTTATGTGTGATATGAATGCTTTGATCCCCAACCCCGGAAACCCATATCTTATTTCCTACAGCCCCACTAGCTATGCATACTTAGAGTAATCAAAGACCAAAGATTTTTTCCCCTCCTTTTATACTGCTTTCAACTACAGCTGGTGTATATTCACTTACTGCAGATCTTGAGAGCTGATAGAAATCTTAGTGTTTACCCAACTTAGTCGTTCTGCAGATGAAGAAACTATGGCTCAGAAAGGTAGTGACCTACAACCATACCTAGACGGTTTATTGATACAGGTTGAGGACCATGCCTCCTTACCACCAATCTACATACACTGTAAACCACATCTACTTTTACAAGACGTAAGTGCACTTGTTTCTTTGCTTCTACTTTAGTACTTCTACATATCTTCCCAGCTATTTACACAGTCCGACTCTATGTCTCCTGTTACCAGACTTGATACTCAAGCTTCCTCTGAAAACTCTGATAAGATCATGATAACTCATCCTCTCCATCCTCCTGCCTGGCCGAGTTGCTAGAGATGGAGACCAGACTGTATTGATCCTTCTCACTCCAGCACTTGCCACTGGACCAGGTTCTACTCAGTGCTCAGTGAATGTTTACTAAGTCAAGCTAAATGGAAAGAAATTCTCTAATTATCCCCCCAAACTGAGAACAAGCCCATCTATTAATAAAAACCAATGTTTTTATCATCTAAAAACAGCATCAAATTTTCATTGGAGAAAAATATATTGCATTTATATTGTGTGTAGAGCATGGTACTACCCACCTGGTATAAACAGACTCTACCTTATTCTTCACTTTATTTAAACAGGGTCTTTTTATTTCTTTATTTTTTAATTTTTATTTTATATTGGAGTATAGTTGATTTACAACGTTGTGTTAGTTTCAGGTGTATAGCAAAGTGATTTAGTTAGACATAGACATATACCTATCCTTTTTCAGATTCTTTTCCCATATAGGTTATAGTATTGAGTAACAGGGTCTTTTTAATTAAGTGATTTAGGCAATAAGATGTATTGCAGAGGGGCTTTACGGCTCACATTCTGTTAAATTTCTGGCCTTTATAGCACAAATTCATATTGTTTCTTGTCACCCTATGACCACGCAAATTGACCTCACCCGTTGAGTATAATAACAACAGCCACTTGTGTTTACTTAGTACTTTACAAAGCCCATCCATATTCATTTCATCTGATCTTACTCAAAATATTGTGAGCTAGGCATTATCATTATTCCCACATTTCAAATGGAGAAACTGAGGCTCAGAGAGGACAAGTAACTTGCCCAGGGCACGTAGCAGGCTAATGGAAGAGGCAGACAAGAACTTAGGTCCCTTGACTTATCATTCAAAGATTTTCCCACTCACCACACAGCATTTCTCCGCATGGCAAGATAGGTGTCCTGGGCCTCCAATCTAAGATTCTTTAGGTGCCTCCCTTCCTAGACCATATCCTTTTAGAACCCCTCCCCGTCCCTCACAAACAGGTTCAGTGAGAACTGAGAATGTGCAGCACAGCCTTAAACCTGGTTCCAGGTTGTGTCCCAGGTAGATCTGACACCTGGGCCAACCACCTTACCCCTGTTCCTTGGTTTTCCTGTCTGTAGAATTAAATGGATAAAATACATGATCTCTATGATTCCTTTCATGTCTAACATTTTTTAAAATTTTCTTATATAGTAACAGGGCCCTTCTGAAGGGAATCTGGATTCATGACAGCAGCTCTAAAGGTGAGGATTCTGGATGCTGTCGCAGCCTCCGGTTGTAGTAGATCAGAGCTGAATTGCTTTCTCTGCTGTTAGAAGGACGAGGTTCTGTGGGTAGCCACAGGCTTCCTGGGGCAGCGCTCAGAATCCCAACCACCAACTACTGCACTCAGGCCCCAGAACCTTGTCTCCAATCCTGAGAATCTAAAGCCAGTTTCTATTCTTAGCAGTTTCTACAGTGACACCTGCTGGCCACTGCAGGACCAGGGCTGAGTGGAAGGCAAGAGATGCCTGATCCACCCAGGTTCTCTGCTCTCTCCCTCCACCAATCAGCACCCAGACCCCCTTCCCAGCTAGAGAGAATCTGAATTGGATTATGCTTTTCAATTCTGTTGCATTTGATTATGTGGCTCCACTCTGGTTTTCTTAACACTGATATATTGCTTTTGTCCTTTGTTACGCTGTCTCATTTGATTCTCATAGATTTTACCAAGACCCAATTTTTTAAAAATTTCTTATTTGATTCTGTGGCACTGCTGATTTTCTAAAACAAGTTCCTAACACTGAAAGGCAGTACTTCCTAGAGGTTGGTTGAAAGCATAGTACCTCATATGCTCAATAAATATTTTTAAATAATTGAGTTAATTAATGTACTAATTATTCATATTTTAAGAGCAGGAAATATACCTTGATATTACATTTCTATTAAGAAAAACTGATGGCATTTAATTCTATGTTTATAGAAGACTGGTCAACATGTTGGAAGGAAAATGACCCAGGGCAAACTTAGCTAAGAAAGAATTCACTCGCCCTGAAAAGAGTCAGTGGATGTCGGTCACTTCATACTCAGTAGTGACATGTTAAGTATCACTGGTTTCCAGATGCTCTCATTATATTATTTTTTTTATCATTTATTTAAACATCTAAATAAATGCCTGCAACTTACTACATACATTGCATATTATTGAGAAATAAGGCATAACTGCAGTCATAATTTAATTACAACTGCAAATTTAATTAACCAACTAGTAACCTTGTTCTTCTCCTTCATAGCACTTAGCACAATTATACTTAATTAATTTTTGTAATCATTAATTTAATCTCTATGTCCCCGATTAAATTATAAGAACCAAGGAGCGAGACTCATGCTTCTGCATTTCTGGTCCACAGACAGGTGTCTGATGTCTAGCACAGTCCCTGGCACACAGCAGGGGCTTAACCTATACTGATTTGAAGTATTTAAACTTCGTCCAGACTGACGGGCACGAGAATGATGTGAGAGGACTCCTTTCTAGGCAGTGACCCAGACCTGGACCCCAGAAGAAACATACAGAGCAAATGAATTCAGTCTTTTAGGGATGGACCCCTAGGCGCTCCTCTTGGTCTCAAGTATCTGCTTGTAATACTTTTCCCACAGCCACCCCACAGTGGAGACTCCTTCCTTTCTTCCCTGTCTTCTACTTCACTTCCCTGCTTTTCCTGTTTTCCTACCTTCCTTCCTTAAGTTTTCCTTTCTCTTTTACCTTCCTTTTTTCTTTCCTATCATTCTTTCTCCCTTCTCTCCGCCACTTTTTCCCTCTATCTTTCCTTCTATACCAATAGCTTATATCCTATATAACTGTAACTGCTGGATCCTAGATGTAAAAGGACGACCAAAACAGGGACTTCATCCTTGAGTCTAGTGTGAGAACTCAAATGTCCTTTTCCCCACCATCTTCACTGCATTCTCTCCTAAGCACCTAGGTTAAGGAACCTGACGGGAGGTGCTCCAGTCCTGGCCCACGACTTACTCCCAGACTCCTGGAGTGAGACCTTTACTTGCCCCTCCCTGCCTCTGCTCCTCCCCTGACAGCCTGACCCACCTGCTCCATGAGGAGGGACAACCTGACCTGGGTGAGTCTGTCCTCATGGGCCTCTCCAGTGACAGGTAGACGCAGGCTGGGCTCTCTGTCCTGTTTGGGGCCACCTATCTGCTGACCCTGCTGGGCAACGGACTCATCATCCTCCTGATCAGCTGGACGCCCGCCTCCACCCGTCCATGTACTTCTTCCTCGGCAACCTCTCCATTGTGCGGTTCCCCAGATGCTGGTGCACTTCCTCCTGGAGAAGAAGACCATCTCCTTCACGCAGTGTGGAACCCAGCTCTTCTTCTCCCTGGCCCTGAGCTCCTGCTGCTGGCAGCAATGGCCTATGATCGCTATGTGGCCATCTGCGACCCCCTGCTCTACGTGGCAGTGATGCGGCCAAGGCTTTGTGCAGGGCTGGCAGTGCATCTGCCCACCTGTGGGCACCACGTGCTGAACCATGTGACTTGTGAGACACTGGCACTCCTCAGGTTGGCCTGCGTGGACATCACCCTCAACCAGGCGGTCACAGTGGCCTCCAGCACGGTGGTGCTGCTGGTGCCCTGCTGCCTGGTCGCACTGTCCTACACCCACATTGTGGCCACCATCCTGCGGATCCGCTCCAGCGGGGGCCACCGCAAAGCGTTTGGGACCTGCGCCTCCCACTTCACTGTGGTCTCCATGCCTTACAGGCCGGCCCTGGTTACCTACGTGCAGCCTGGCTCCACGGCCTGAGGCAAGCAGGACAAGGTGGTTGTGCCCTTTTACCCCCATGTTGAATCCGCTCATCTACAGTCCGAGGAGCAAGGAGATGAAGGCTGCTCTGAGTCAGGCTCTGATGAGGCGCTCTGAATCAAAGCATTAGAATGCGACCTTGTCATAGAGGGCCTCACTCTGAAGACGGTGGGCACTGGAGCGTGCCCTCCGCCTGCTGTGTGCAAGTGCATGTGTGGGCATGTGTGTGCACGTGTGTGCAAGGAAGCAGGTGAGAGGGGCCACAATCCATACGATCTTTTGAATAGAGAAGTGGAATTTTATCTCTGGGCACTATTTCTGGTTCCTGACTTAGTCTAAAAAAGGTGAATTACAACTTAGAAATACATACAGCCTACAGAAAATTAAATGAAAAAAGAAAGATATACTGGCACATATGAATTAGAAAGGAAGACTAAATCAGAAGCTTGAGCAGTACACAAAATTTATGCTAAGAAAGTCTGTTTCCTAAATGCTACAACCATATGTCTACGCTTTTCTGAAATCAGTGAAAAAAAGAGGGGACAAGCTCTAAGTTACAAGATTCACCGTGCCCATGGGATCAAACAGGTCTTAGGCCAGAGGTACAAACGTCATCATGTGATCACACGTGGTCCAGCTCAACTCAGTAGGCTGGGGTATTCACATGGGGACTTGGAGCCAAAGTCATAGTAATAAGCCCCACATCCTTGACGTGCAGGACTGGACACAGCGTGAATCACGTGGATATCACTCTGCTCACTTCCCCTTCAGACTTGCAGTGGGTGGCAAGTGGCTGGCCAAAAAGTGAATGTTCATAACCTCAAACAAATATCTTTCTACATAATCAGGTCTAAGGACATGCTCTTATGAAAACTGAAGGATGTATTCAGAACACATGCTTGACTAAGAATTGTTCCACGTACCATTAGAGATAAGCCAAGCTACTTAAAAAAGAAAGAATTACAACTCCCTGTTAGTGATAATTTCACTCTACTCTTCTAACCCACAGTTAATGATTGAACTCTAAACATCCTAGAATGTAAAGTGAGAATAAAGTGAGGCAATAATATTTTATCCAGAAAAATGTTTAAAACAACTTTTAAAAATCAGAATGAAGCATCTCTTACCTAAATATTACAGATTTCTGGTTTGTCTTACCCACAAGCAAATACACAAAATATAAATTGAGAACAATTCAAACTTAGTCTGTTGAGAAAATGTCAAAAGGTTGAGGAGGAGAAAATGAAGTATCTTTGAAAACTCCTAGCAAAACTTTTTTGTAAAATTGAGGTAAAATTCACATCACATACAATTCACGATTTTAAACATCTACCATGTGCAGTTCAGTGGCACTCAGCATATTCCCAATGTTGCAGAGCCTCATGCTATCTCGTTCCGTAACATTTTCATCACCCCCCGAGCGCACCTCATACCCTTTAAGCACTCACTCCCCGTTCATCCCCCCTCCCAGGCCAGGCCCTTACAGACACTAGTCTGAATCCTGTCTTTATGGATTTGCCTGTTCTGGGTACTTCATATAAATGGAATCGTACGATATGTGATCTTTTGTGTCTGGCTTCTTTCATTTAGCATAATGTTTTTGAGGTCTATCCATATTGTTGCATGTAGCAGGGCTTCATTCCTTTTTATGGCTGAATAATGTTCCCTTGTAGGGAAATAACCACATTTTGTTGATCCATTCATCAGGTGATGGATATTTGGATTGCTTCCAACTTTGGGCTATTGTGAATAGTACTGCTATAAACTTTCATGTACAAGTTTTTGTTTGAAAACCTGTCTTTAATTCTTTTGGGTACATACCCTGGAGTGGAACTGCTGGGTCATATGGTAACTCTATGTTTAACTTTTTAAGGAAATGCCAAATTGTTCTCCACCATGGCTGAACTGTTTTACATTCCCACTAGCAATGAATGAGGGTTCCAATTTCTCTACTTCCTCGACCACACTTACGTTCTGATCCTTTGATCGTAGCCATCCCAGTGGGTATGAAGTGATATGTTATTGTGTTTTTAATTTGCACGTCCCTAATGACTAATGATGTTGAGCATCTTTTCATGTGTGTGTTGGCCATTTGTATATCTTCTTTGGAGACATGTCCAGCAAAACTTTTGTTTTTAATTTTATTGAAGACCTCCCTTTCCCTTCCCTCCCTTTCACTCACTCCCTCAGCCCCTTCCTGCCTCCCTCTCCCCCTAGGACCATGACCACCAGCCTCCATCCTCCTCTTAATCCCCTCCCTGGTCCTTTCCCCTACTGCTCCAACTCCCATCTGAGGCACTCAGCTCCATCTCCTGAGAAACATATTTTAACTCTCATTTTTAGACTATCAATTTCTCCCCTCAAATCAACAGATTACCTTTTCCTTTCTCTATTCCTTCTCAAAGTTCTCTCCCCCAACCAAAGCCTCCACACTTAGGCATTTGCCCGCCCTTTACCCAGTGTCTGTGATTTCTACAGCAAAGAAGCCTCAGGAGTTCTTCCTCGTCAGTGAGTGAGAAAAAACCCACAGTGCTTATACTTTGATGTATTTTCCTTTACCCTCATCACATGTCTATGGAACATCCAGCTTTGAGGAGTGCGGTATTCTAGTACACCTTCTAACATAACCTGGCTACAGAAATGCTCACCAAGTAGCTGAATGAACAAACTTTGTCTATGAGGTTGGATAAAACCAGTTAAAAGTTGGAAGGAGTCAACTGATGTTCGTTCTATACTTGTTGAGCTATAATCCTTCATTAAATTATGACGTAGTTGGGACAATAATCTATTGACACCTTCTAATCCTAATAATTAAAGCATATCTTTTATATATAAAATAAAATTTAGATTGTATTGTCTGCAGCAGTAGTGCATACATCTAGTTTATCCAAAGAAGACATCAGTTCATTAGGCTGTAGGTTAGAAAAGAGGGGGGAAATGTCCAAAATATTTTCCTACTTATCCCATTGAGTTTTAGAATTTAGAAATTTTTCTTGGCCCTTGCCTCTTTAAAGAGAGACTCAATGTATTTGAAGGGCACTTACTAATCAGGAGGAAACAACTGTTTGGTCCCTCGAAAGACCCTTCCGTTTAGAGTCATTCTTGAGCCGGTATCACAGAGCAGACTCTGAAAACATCAGTAACAAGGTTCTACACTGAGCTCCTAGATGAGAGGATGAATTTTAAAGAAACCCTCCCCGATATGGTGTTCACTCATTCATTCAGTCCACCGGCTCTATATGCCAGTCTCTGTTAGAACTAGAAAGGGCACAATAAAAAGAAAAAAATACTCTCTCTACCCTTCAAGCAGTTTGTTTGCTAGAAATCAGAAAAGAGGAGTGAAAGAGCTGGGCTTAGTGGAGGGGGGTTTCCAGTTCCACCTCCTGGCTTCAGAATAAGTTAAGAGTCAAGGTATGTGGGCTCTATCCCCCCATTACACTATGGGGTGGATGTTTCCCTTTTACAGATAAAATGGAAAGAGGTCAGCTGGTACTTGACGAACTGGACCACCAGTCCACTGATCTGTCCAAACTACTCTTCAGCCTGTTTCCCTGCGTTACATTGTGGCAGTTCAAAGTTTCCACCTGGCTCCCCAGGAGCGGCATCCAAACACCACACCTTTTCTGACGTTCCCCTCCCCCCATAAATCAAACCTGTGCTACATTTCATTCTGTGGGAACGCGGCTCCCCACTAGCAGCTGTGATACACTCTTCATGCTCCAAGTGGTAACATAATGTGATGTAGCAAGAAGAAGATGGGGACTGTGGTCCTCAGATTTCAGATTCAGTTCCAGCTTTGCTTCCAACTGGCAGAATGATCTTGAGCAAACCACTTCTGCTTTCTGAGTCTCAGTTTCCTCATTTGTAAAATGATGAGGTTGAAATGGTGATCCCAGAATTTCCTTCCAGCCTACCTTCTTTTCTGTGACTCTCACTTTGCATTTTATTCTCTTCAGTGGTGAGAATTTCAGTTGCTGTTTTTGGCACTCATGAGCCACATTCAGGGACTAAAGCTTGGTTACTTATTGCACTGACAAAAGAAATAGGCTCTGTGGAAAGCCAGGGGCTCCCATCCCAGGTGCAGGGTTCAGAAACTCAGCTGGGTATTGTGCCAAAGCCAGTTTCTATTCTGGGCATTTTCTACAGTGACACGTTCCGGCCACAAACGGACTGAAAGAAGAAAGTTGTAAGTTCCAACTAGCTAGTAGGAAAGACGGAGGATAGCATCCAGCTGCTCTGCCCTCTTCACCCCCATCCAACCACAGTCCTTCAAACCCTGTTAGAAAGACTTGGGGAGAATTGTTTTCATTTCCATTTCATTGGATTCTGTGACCCATCTCTCATATCTTTAATACAAATCCTTTTTATTTAGATAATGCTCTGAAGTTATGAAGGGCTTTCTCACACATTGTCTCAGTTGATACTAACTAGTTCTTCCCTAGATCTAAGACATTCTAAAACATTTGTTTTGGACCAGACCTCAGAAGGCTAAAGCTAAGGGGAGACCCAGCACACAAACGGCAAGAAATTCAGGATCACTTTTTCACTATTCAGTGGGATTTGGCCTCAACTTTTTCAAACAAAGAATGAGAAGTTTAGGTCAAAGATTTTTCTTCCTCAAAAGCTCTACTGGTTTTATCTCTAAACATATTCCTCTCTCAAAAATACTACGTCTTAAGTTTTCAAAAATAAGGTTAAAAGTTCCCTCTAAAGCAGTGATTCTCAAACTTGTAATTAAAGTTTTACATTTTAGTTACCAGGAAATATTAAAAAGTTACTAACATACTAATGTCTGGGTTTCACCCTCCTGAGGTTCTGATTTAATTACTCTGGAGTGTGGTCTGGGCTTCTGGAGTTTTCAAAGCACCCCAGGCAATTGTAATGTGTAGCCAATGTGGAAAGCACTGCTCTGGTTTCCACCTTGGGTCCTGTGGGATTTTCACAGGCAAACCCTTTAACATGGAGTTTTTTCCTTCCCTCTCAAACTTTCCCAAATGGACATCCAAAAGGGCTTTCCCAGCAGTCAGACTCTTCTATGTTTCTCTGTGGTCTCTACTTACTCTCATACTAGCCAACAGCACTACCTTCTCCCGACGTGTTGTAAAGACACATGAGATGAACGTTGAAATGGGACTAGAGGGTCTTGTTATTAACAGAGAAATACAGACTATAAAATTGCTTAGTACCTTCTTACTAAAAAAAAGACATCTTTATCCTTTGATAGAGGCTAAAGACAAGCAAAGTAAATAGGGAGGTGTTCCAAGGGCAAACATGTCTTTGCTATGACAGAAGGATTTACACATAACAAAGCTCCAAGGGTTTCAGAGGCACTCCCTTACTGACTTCACCAGTGGGCACCGTCAGTTTCCAAACGTCATTGCAAGTAAGTGATGTGTGCATTCATCTTACATTAATCACTTAGTTTAGCACTCAAATAAACGCCAGCATTTCACCAAGGAAATAGCAAAATCACAGAAACTGGGACATAATTATAGTTGGTATAATGTTCTACAATGATGCCTTGATCTTATCATCCTAGGATTAAGCCTGATTAATCAGTACACTGAGAACCAAATGAGGGATTTTTGCTCTGTCACTGACCCAGCCTGGATAATGGGAGAAGCAGGAAAACCACCTGCTCCAGCATGAGTAATAAGGACAAGGCGGGGTTTCAGAATACAAGTCCTACATCTTGGGATCAGATAATAATCCTCAAGACTAGTACTTTAAACTCTTTCTATTCATTCACCCAACAAAATGTTTTTATTGTGAAACATTTGTTAGAAATCTCTGTATAAAAAGAAAAATCAGAAAAGGTCCCTGACTTCAAGAAACTCAGAGTCTACCGGAGGAAAAACACAAGTACTCGCAGTCCTACTTAAAGTCCTTTGTTCAAACCCAGACTGTGAATTCTGATTCTGATTCTGGCCTCTCTAACCCAGCACCTCTGCCTGCAGCCTGACCCACCTGCTCCATGAGGAGGGACAACCTGACCTGGGTGAGTCTGTCCTCATGGGCCTCTCCAGTGACAGGTAGACGCAGGCTGGGCTCTCTGTCCTGTTTGGGGCCGCCTATCTGCTGACCCTGCTGGGCAACGGACTCATCATCCTCCTGATCAGCTGGACGCCCGCCTCCACCCGTCCATGTACTTCTTCCTCGGCAACCTCTCCATTGTGGGGTTCCCCAGATGCGGGTGCACTTCCTCCTGGAGACGAAGACCATCTCCTTTACTCAATGTGGGGCCCAGCTCTTCCTCTCCCTGGCTCTGGAGGGGACTGAGTTCCCGCTGCTGATAGCAATAGCCTATGACCATTATATGGTGGGTGACCCCCTGCACTACATGGCAGCAGTCAGCCCGAGGCTGATGGTGGTCTCTTGGCTTGCGGGCATGGCTAATTTTGTAGTGGAGATGGCAATCACCATGCACCTGCCCAGCTGTGGGCACCATGCGCTGAATCATGTTGCCTGTGTGGATGTCACACACACTAGGGTGTCCTGGTGGACTCTAGTGGAGTTGTGTTGCTGGTGCCTGGAGCTGAATGCTGGGTAGGAATTCAGTTGTAGAAACCAAGAAATACAGAAGAACTCAGAAACAGAAATACAAGGGTTTCCCCTGAGAACAAAGAAGCTTGTACTAAGGGATAAAGTGTTTCTGCAACTGTATACACACAAGTACATGTGTGTGTGAAAGATATACTCTTTGTTTTTGAAGGTATTGACAAATAATGACTTAAGCTCTGGAATCTTCTTTGTAACTCTGCTTTTTTCCACCGAAATTCAAAAGCAGTTTACACCAATCAGAAATGTTAAATATTTGTTGACTGAGTGAACATCAGAATAATTCCCACAACCACTTTCATCATTGTCCTAAATGTCAACTTCACCATCTAGTCAATCAGTCAAATAGCACACTGAATGAACCTCTCTTCTGTGCTCACCCTGACTCCTTTCATCACCACAGTTATCATCATAACTCCCTCCTAGTGCTGAGAGCATCAAGGTGCCCTGGAAAAAATGCAGGACTTGGAAAGAAATATCAATCAGTAAACACATTTGTATCAAGCTCCACTGTGTTCAACACACCATGCCAGGTGCTGCAAGAGACACACCGAGTCTAATATGAGGTCCTTGCCCATAACCCGGGGATTACTTGGAAAGATAAGAGATAAATACCAAAAAAGAAATTGCAACATAATCCAGCAATGGAAAAGTATAATTAGGCAACATCTGGTTAATTGCCAAATATGAGATAGAAATTAAAAGCCCATGGGATTCACAAAATTCCCCCATGAAGGGGAAAAAACTGGGTGGTTTGCAAAGGAATTGAAGGGGAAGGAAAAATTAAAATGGCTACAGAAGATGGTAGAACTTGGATAGATGAGGGAATAGAGAGAGAGAGGTTTATTCTTGGCTCATGGGGGAATGACATAAGCCAGGTGAGGAGACAGAAAATACCAAGGTCTGTCTGGGAAAGAGTGAGCAAACCGGTTTGGTTAGCGCAAAGATTTCATTTTGAGGAGTCCTGCGGAGGAGGTAAGGCTGGAAAGTGGGGATGGTATGCATAGTAGGGCTTTGAAAACAAGGCCATGGAATTTGCATTAGAGGCAATAACAAGTTAGCACAGTTTCTGATGTGGGAAATAGCACATCTAATATATGATGTTCTAGAAGTTATCCTCTTCTTCTCCACCAGGACTGTTAGACTAATTGAGACAAAAATAAATAGGACAAAACTTTTTTCTTCTTTTAGTCCAAAAAACTCTCTATTTCATGCTTCACTAGTGGGAGTAAGTGAATCAACTATTTATAATTCAACTTCCTCTAATTAGGGCAAACTTCATAGACCAGGCAGAGTTTAAGGTAAGGTTGAAAGACCAAGAATTGGGAAGCTAGTGGATATAGACCAGAAGTTATTTAGAATACAGGGAAATGTTAGAAGTAAAAATGAATGATCAGATCTTGAAATTGAGAATTGAACAGAGGGTATAACTATAGATAAAGCACCTTCTATTTTCCTTTTTTTTAATTGAGAAGATAACCATGCCATCTGAGTAACATCTGAAGACCAAGCAAAAATAAGCAGAGCTTACCTGGTGTTTAAGTGTTAGCTCTGATATGAGCCTGTTTTTCTGTCTTATGTCACATCTCGAGCAGCAACACCCTGGTTACATAGGCCCCACCCCTGTCAGGAGGGATTTGGAGTTTGCTTTTCTAATGCAGGTTCACAAAATGAGTCTGAGTCTCACCAAGGCACTAGCCTGGGAAAGCCTTCAAATTTATACTTTTAATGGAGAATAAATAAGTGCATGAAGCCCAGGAGACAAAGCTCAGGGTCCAAGATGGGAACAAGATTAGGAGAGCATTTTACAATCACTTAGAGACAAGGCAGGGAGCAAACAGGTGTGACGCAACATGGATCTGAACACACCTGGGAATTCCCATGACAGAGGTTCCCTGACTGCAGAACCTCCCTGCTCCTCAGGCACAAATCCAATCTCTTCTACCCAGAACAAAATCTCCCCTACAGCATTCTCTGCTTCACACAATCGAGACCAGGAACACCACTGGAGAGCAGGGCTTATTAGCCTGGAGCTCACTGACAGGTTTGGGGTCTATGACCCCTCTGGAATTGTGTGCTAAAGTGGTATCTCATCCAATTTTTATCACTTCCTGAGGAAGTCCTTCTGCTAGTGGCCCTCCCCCACCCCAGCTCTCTGCCTCGTCCTCCTGTTACACAGACTCAAAGGCCTCCATGCTTTCCCATCCTCACACTTGTCCCAGTTTGTAACGACATGCTCACTTGTATGACTAGACACTTTATTCCTGACTCCCCACAAGGCTGTAAATTCCATGGCAGTAGAAGCGTTTTCTGTGATACTACTTTATCCCCAGCTCAGGGCGTTGTCTACATGTAAGCACTCAAAAAATATTTGCTAACCGAATACATTCTCAAACAATCTGTGGCCCCCACAAAAGGTTAACACGTCCCGATTTATGTACTGGTTTGTATTAATGTGTTTTTAAATTCTGGAAAATGTGTTTTATAAAACCTTTACTAGACAGCTGTGATATTTGCCACTGATTGATAAGATGGGGGTTTTAGATAAGCTTCCCTGACGGTACAGAACTGGACTTACCATTAAAAAATACTGCCCAAAGAGAGCATGTGGTCCAGTGTCCATCAGTCAAGCTGGTTTCCCACTGATATAATCTGATTTCTCTAATACATTTTCTTAGTTTTTTCATTTCTTTCTTCAATATAACAGCGTAACATAGCAACCTTACAAAATACAATATAGAATTTAGTTTAAAGATAATAGCTACATAATGTTAAGTAACACTCTTATTATTCCTATCATAATTTCACCTTTTCCCCTTTATTTCTTCAAAGGAAAAAACAAAACAAAAAACAACTCCTAGCTTTTTTCACTTCCCTCAGCTGATGTCAAAATGCTACTTAAGTAAATTATTCTCTCAGCCACACCCTCTAGTGAACTTCCAATATCCTTCTTTAGCATCAGACTTCCTTCTCAGTGATTTCTTATCCACAAGTGGTTTTCCTTTATCTCAGTCACACTTAGTATATTTGCTCTGTTTGGCAATTCAAAAAATTGAAAAACACAGGAGTCTGAGAAAGAAAAAGAAAAACTGGTCTTTCCTGTGGCTAGAAAAGTCCTTGCCACACCCTAGTTCCCCAACTCTCTTCATACTGACTCAGATACAGAAAATAATTTGAAAAAATAGATAATATTAACTATGCATTATTATAATACTATTAACAAGTTATGGTGAGTACTACTTATATGTCATGCACATATATTACACATTTCAACCTTTGCCAATTATTCTAAGACAGTTACTATTACCAAATTTAATATACCAGGAAACTAAGGCATAAAGGGTTAACTATACCTAGGAATTCACATCACAAAAAATGCAGAAGATCTATATTTTAAAAAATTAAAACACTACTGAAAGTAATAAAAGAAATCTTGAACAAATGGAAATGCAGACCATATTCTTGAATAGAAGACTCAATATTGTGGATGTGTATGTCTCCTTATGGTAAATTATATGTTGAATAGGATCAACTTTATATAACAAAAAAGAAATTTTTGTTTGAGACCAGACACTATTATTTTAAAAATAATAGCCAAGAAATTTCTGAAAAAGAAGATTAATGAAGAAAGACTAGTGTACTAGTCATCCGAACATCATAAACCTCCAACAGGCAAAACGCCATGGCAGTGGCACATGATTACACCAAGGCAGTGAAACATAATAGAAAGGCCGGAAATAAACCAATATATACAGGAATTGAGTAATGAGAAAAGGTAGCATTTTAAATTAGTGAAGAAAAAGATCAATAAATAGTGTTAGGGAAACAAGCTAATAATCTGGAAAAAAAAGTAAAATTTATCTATACATGATAATTTATATAAAAGTAAATTCCATAGCGGTCAAATATTTTTTAAATGGTAGCATAAAAGTGCTAAAAGAAACCAAAAGGCAGTTTTTTTATGATATCAATGTGAGGAATGCCTTCTGAGACAAAAATCTCAACAGTTACTAAAATTGTTTTGGATAAAAAAACTCTGTGTGGCACAAGCCACTATTATAAAAGTAAGAAGCATAAACAAAAACAAAACAAAACAAAAAAACCACAAAGGGTATGGTGAGGGGCAGGTATAGATGCATAGTCACGGCACGAAGGAGTTCTTTTGTGATGATGGAATGGTTTGTGTCTTGACTGTGGTTACACAAACCTATACATAGGGTTAAACTGCATTGAATTAGGGCTTCCCTGGTGGTGCAGTGGTTGAGAGTCCACCTGCCGATGCAGGGGACACGGGTTCGTGCCCCGGTCCGGGAAGATCCCACATGCCGCGGAGCGGCTGGGCCCGTGAGCCATGGCCGCTGAGCGCCATGGCCGCTGAGCCTGTGCGTCCGGAGCCTGTGCTCCTCAACGGGGGAGGCCCGCATACCACAAAAAATAAAAAAAAGAAAAGAAAAACTCCATTAAAGTTGGGCAAATACACATTTTTCTCACTCTTAGATCTATGTTCCTTATACAGTTTTTACTCATTCATTCATTCACTCAAAAAATACTTATTGAGCACTTATATACACAGGGCACCTGTTGTAGTCAGTGGGGATATAGCAGTGAGCCAAAGAGGAAGGATTCTTGCTTTTATGGAACTTATAATCCAAGGGAACATAACTGATAATAAGCAAACACCTGAACAAGGTACTTTCATACTGTAGTCAGTGCTTTGAAGAAAAAAGAAGAGTAAAATTGCTGAGGAACAGGTGGAGAAAAAAATGTTGCTGCTTTAGACTTGCAGGCTGGGGAAGGCTTTCTCAGGGGATAACGTGGCTTAAGGGGCTGAGCAAGTAGAGCCTTCGTCACGTGTACTTCGGCTGTACTTATAATACTATTAAACCGTACTTTTATTCATTCCTTTCTCCTTTTTCTTCCAAATTTATTTAGCAAGGGAAACTTCTCCAGCCAGAGATAAAGAACTCCAGCGTGTCATATGACTTACTTTTCACGCTTATCAAACAGGTTGTTCCAAGATCACTTCAATTCACAAAACAGCCTCAAACCAGAAACTGGACATTTCAGTTCAGCACATTGAAAACTAGGTAACTGCAGCTTCAACTCTTCTGAGATTGGCTGATGCATAGGGAGACTGGAAAAGGAGCAGGAAGGGTCTTATTTGGACTACAACCAAAGTAATCTGGCTTTGCATTTCCCAGGCCTGGCAGACGTTTGATGCTGACTCTCTTCCTCATGGGAACTTTCAGGGCTCTGGAGGTTCCCTAATGAGCCCTCTCTCTGCAGTTCCCTGTGATGGGGCAAAAGCACTTCTATTTTGAGCACTCCCTCAGGACTCCTTCCTCAGTCCCTAGGCATTCACCACCAAACAGTTGCTGCTGGAGTTTCCACACTCCACTGGACAGCCCCGTTAGTCAGATCTCAAGACACCCTCACACACACGCTCTCTCCCTTGTGGCCCACAGCTGGCCCCTAACCCTGCCTCCACAATCCTAATGTAGCCACATTCTCCTGATTCTGCCCCCAAAATTACCCAGTCTGTCTCTCATTCTCTTAATCCCTCAGGCAGAAGAAAGTCCACAGTGCCTCCCAACAGAAGAAATGACCCTATAAGCTTTGCAAGTGGCTCCATGGAAGCTCTCGATCACCACCAGGTTTGAGGTGAGGGGGAGGCATTCCTAGTCTTCCTTGGCAGAATATGGAATGGGACTCATAATGTAGCTTTTTCTAAGTATTTATTTCTCACAAAATCCTCTCTCTTCTACTGTTTCAACTCTTTTATCAAAGGGTTTCAAGAGTTATGAAAAGTTTATGTCCATTTCCTTTGAACACCTGCATATTGTGAACTGGCAACTCAGTTTGAAATCTCATATTATTAAATCTTTGCACCTGGTAGAAATTTCAACCTTTAACATCTGGTTATTTAAAGGACAAAATCAAGAAAGTCTTGTTGAGGATTTCCCTGGCGGTCCACTGATTAAGACTTTGTCTTCCAACACAGTGGGGTACGGGTTTGATCCCTGGTCAGGGAGCTAAGATCCCACATGCCTCGAGGCCAAAAAACATTTTAAAAAAAGCAATATTGTAACAAATTCACTAAAGACTTTAAAAATGGTCCACATTAAAAAAAAAAGTCTTGTTGGTCATGGTAAGAAATTTGGACATTATCCCAATGTAACTGAAACCATTAGAGGGGTTTAAAGAGAGGAGTAGGATAATCTAATTTATGTTTTCAAACATATCCTCTGTGCTATTATGTAAAGAATGGAATTGAAAGAGGCAGGAGTGGAAGAGAGCAGTCAGAAGCTACTTCATTAAACTGAGTACAAGCAGAGGACTTGTCCTCAAGTGGAAGCGCGGGAGATGGTGAATGGGCATACCATGCTGGCATATTTTGAAGGCAGATCCAATAGAATTTGCTTGATATGAAGATGAGAGAAAGAAATCAAGGACAAATCCTAAATTTTTTATATCAGCAACCGGGAGAATTTTATGGAGCCATTTACTTCCTCAGATGAGGAAGACTGAGAGAAGATGTGGGGAAACTGTTACCTTTACGTTAAGTTTGAGATGCCTGTTAGCGATCTGAGAAGAGATGTGAAGGAGACAATTGAAATATAAGTCTGGATCTCAGTGAAGATTTACAGCTGGAATAACAGGTTTGGGAGTCATCAGCACTTACATGGTATTTAAAGCCATTAAACCAGATGAGATCATGCGGGGAAAGAATGTAGACGGAAACAGTTAAGGTGCTGGGAGTAAGCCTTGCACTCTTCAACTTTTAGGGGTTGAAAGCCAAAGGATCCAGCAGAGGATATTTTGCTGAAACAAATATTAGGGAGGGATTCCATTCCCTGAGTTCATGTTCAGGGACGAGGGGAGAAGGAAACAAACAAGTGGGAATGATAAACATGCTGAAGAGATTCTAGTTGTCCAGAGTGATCTGAACCCAGGGGTTTTGTGCTATGCTCTCTGGGGACATGCCCTAGGGCAGACATGTTCTAAGTTTGCGAGGCCCTTTGGTTCGGACCCAAGGTTAGCACAGAATGTCAGTGTTGAAACTGGTATCTGTCCTGTGCTTTACCCACTGACTGCATCAGCATAGAAGCCCTACTTATCATTCATCCATTCAAAAAAATCTATTCGGCATGTAGCATGTACTGTCCGTCAGGTGCTAGGCCAAGCACGTAGATACGAAGATTAAGGTAGTCTTGAGAGAGAAAGACACGTAGACATATGATGATGATTTAGCATAATAAATGTTAAAATAATAATTACTACTGTTTACTCAGTTCTGCTAGCATCCTCATGTACTATTCTAAGTGCTTTACAGATATTAATTTTTTGCAACTCATAAAAACTCAATGAATTTCAAAAATGGTGCTGGGGCTTCCCTGGTGGCGCAGTGGTTGAGAGTCCACCTGCCGATGCAGGGGACACGGGTTCGTGCCCCGGTCCGGGAGGATCCCACATGCCACGGAGCAGCTGGGCCCGTGAGCCATGGCCGCTGAGCCTGCGTGTCTGGAGCCTGTGCTCTGCAATGGGAGAGGCCGCAACAGTGAGAGGCCCGTGTACCGCAAAAAAAAAAAAAAAAATGGTGCTGTAACATCTAGGTTCCACATACAAAAGAATAGACTGGACCCCTTCCTCATACCATACTAAAAAATTAACTCAAATGTAAGAGTAAAACAGAGGAAAACACAAGAGTAAATCTTCATGATTTTGGTTAGACAAAGCCTTCTTAGACATGACATTGAAAGAGTATAAGTGACTAAAGAAAAAATAGATAAACTGGATTTCATAAAAATCAAAACTTTTGTGCTTCAAAGGACACCATCCACAAAGTAAAAAGAAAACCACATAATGGGAAAAAATATTTGCAAATCATATATCTGATAAGGAGCTTGCATCCCGAATATATGAAGAATACTTCACAGCTCAACAATAAAAAGACAAGTAACCAAATTTTAAAATGCCCACAGGATTAGAATAGACATTCCTCCAAAGATGATATACAAATGGCCAAGATATATAAATGACAAAAAGATGTTCCATATTGTCAGTCATTATTGAAATGCAAATCAAAACCATGATGCTACTTCACATGGTTTCGATTTGTCATAGCAAGTGTTGACAATAGGAAGAAATTGAACCCCTCAAACATTGCTGGTAGGATTACAAAAATGGGGCCGCTGCTTTGAAAAACTGCTTGAGTGCAGCTCCTTAAAATGTAAAACAGGGACTTCCCTGGTGGCGCAGTGGTTAGGAATCCGCCTGCCAATGCGGGGGACATGGGTTTGAGCCCTGGTCCGGGAGGATCCCACATGCCGTGGAGCAACTGGGCCCGTGAGCCACAACCACTGAGCCTGAGCTCTAGAGCCCACGAGCCACAACTACTGAGCCCGTGTGCCACAACTGCTGAAGCCTGCGCGCCCTAGAGCCCGTGCTCCACAACAAGAGAGGCCACCGCAATGAGAAGCCCGCGTACCACAGTGAAGAGTGGCCCTCGTTCCCCGCAACTAGAGAAAGTCCGCGTGCAGCAACAAAGACCCAATGCAGACAAAAATAAATAAATGTTTAAAAAATGTAAAACATAGTTACCATATGATCCAAAAATTCCATCCCTAGGTATATACCCAAGAAAAATTAAAATACATGTTCACACAGAAACTAGTATATAAATATTCATAGCAGCTTTGTTCACAATAGCCCCAAAATAGAAAAAACCCAAATGTATATCAACTGATGGAGAAGCACAATGGGATATATCCATTAAGTAGAATATTATTTGGCAATAAAAAGAAATGAAGTACTGATGGGTGAATTGTACAGTATCTCAATAAAGTTGTTTTAAAAAACTGATGGACATATCCAAAAGACACAAGAAGCCTGCCTCCAGAGTGTTCCATTGGGAAAATTTCAGCATTGAAATTAAAAATAATGCAGATAAAAAAAATCCAGTGAGATAGGTACTATAGTTACCCTCATTTTACAGATAAGGAAGCACAGGTACATGAGAAGTAACATCTCCTAGTTACAGCTATAGTAAGTGGCAGAGCTAGAATTTCAATTCAGGCAGTCTAACTATGTAGCTTGTATTCTTCACCATTATAGTACCTGGTGTCTGCTCTGAAAGCATTAAAAACTGCATAAAATCGAGTGGGATGTGGAGGGGAAAGGTGAAAAACAGGTGGATCCTGGGGAGGCCTTGCAAAAAGATAAAAGGCTTGACTTGAAGTTTGAATTTCACATCGGATTCAGTAAGGCAGCTGAGGATGGAAAAAGGAAGGATGTAGGCTAAGGCTAAAAGATCATGACAGGAAAAAGTACAGGCGGGGAGAGCTAGCTGAAGCCAGTTCAGAACGACAGGAGTTTGAAGAAAGGTTATGTAAATAGGGAAAGAAGGGAGCAGATGTCAAAAGCGATGTCAGAAAGGTAGGCAGGGGCCAGATCACAAAGCTCCTGATATGTCATTATCAGTTTCTTGGACTCTATAGTGAAGTTTACAGGAAACCATTTTTGAAAACTTGATCAAGAAAAGGAAGAAAATTCTGCTTTGGAGCACACTTCTTTGTCTTTGTGACTCCCTACACAAAGTCATGGATGGGACGCTTTGGGTCCAGTTAAGAGGTGGAAAGTGTTTTGTCAGCTCTGTACAGAGTCAGCACTGCTCTGGTACCCTGGAAATTGGTGACTTGGGTGCATTGAGGGACAGCCCCTTTGATATGGATGTTGGCGGTCTCACAAGGGGCCTGAGCCATAGAGGCTCCATGGGCAGCTTCACGGGCATGGGTACCAAACAGAAAGGCAGAACTGAAAAGGAGAAACATGCGAAGCATGCTACGCAGTACTTGTTGCATGGAAACATGAGATACTGACCAATGGAAATTTCACCCCTCTACCCAGAATTGGAGAAACACATTGCAATAGAATAGAGGGCAGGGGGACTGAGGATCAGAAATCAGTGGTGGCGCAGCCACCATTCCAATTTCGGCAATAACAATTAACAACAGTTCATTTTACAATCATGTATTTCTCAAGGCTAGACCTACCAGTTCTACCTATAATTTCCCAGACTATTCCAAGCATCATGGGTCTATCAATTGTAGGAATGGTTGTCTCTGTGTTATTCCCCAATATTTAGGTTAAAAAATTACAGATATTTTTGTTATGTGGATGCTTGAATATAATATTGGCACAGGTATATAAATTTTGAAATCTCACCCTCATTTAAATTCTAGTAACATTTGTAGAACACCTGTCATGTTCATCGAGCACCATGCTAAGCATTTAATCTTGATTATCACATTTTATTCTCATAAGAAATGAGATAGGAATTATCATAATCACTTTATATATAATAAAATTTATGCTCAAAATTTATGATGATGAAAAATTTCATGATACTGGATTTAACAAAGATTTCTTTGACATGACACCAAAAGCACAGGCAACAAAAGTAAAAACAGGTAAATTGGACTATAACAAAATTTAAAAACTTCTGTCCATCAAAGGACACAATCAACAAAGTGAAAGGTAACCTACACAATGGGAAAAAATATTTGCAAATCATATATCTTATAAGGGGTTAATTCCAGAATATATTTTTAAAACTCCTGAATTCTCATGGTGATCATTTTGAAATTTACAGAAATCTCAAATCACTAGGTTGTACACTAACATCATGTTACAGGTCAATTATACTTCAAAAACAAACCAACAAAAACTCAAACTCATAGAAAAGGAGATCAGATTGGTGGTTACCAGAGGCAGGGGATGACAGGAGGGGCAATTGTATGAAGGCGGTCAAAAGGTACAAATTTCCAGTTATAAGATAAATAAGTACTAGGGACATAACATACAATAAATACGATAAATATGATTAACAATGCTACATTATATATGGAAGTTGTTAAGAGAGAAAATTCTAAGAGTTCTCATCACAAGGAAAAAATATATTTTTCTATTTAATTTTGTATCTATATAAGACAATAGATGTTTACTAAACTTATTATGGTCATCATTTAATGATGTATATAAGTCAAATCATTATGTGGTACATCTCAAACTTATACAATGCTGTATATTGATTATATCTCAATAAAACTGGAAGAAAAAATGGACAAGGGCTTGAATAGGTATTTTCCCAAAGATAATATACTAACAGTGGTATATGGCTAACAACCACATGAAAAGATGCTCAACGTCACTTATCATTAGGAAAATGCAAATCAAAACCACAATGAAATGCCACCTCACACTCACTAGAATGGCTATTAGCCAAAAAACAGATAATAACAAATATTAACGACAATGGGGAGAAACTGGAACCTATGTGCTCTGCTGGGGGGAATATAAAATGGTGCAGCCACTGTGGAAAACAGTATGACTGTCCCTTAAAAAATTAAAAATAGAATTACTATATGATCCAGCAATTCCACTTCTGAGCATACACCCAAAAGAATTGAAAGCAGGATCTCAAAAGATTTTTGTACTCCCCTGCTCATAGCAGCATCATTCACAAAAGCTCAGAAGTAGGAATACCCACGCATCAATGGACAGATGAATGGAAAAACAAAATGTTGCATATACATACAATGGAATATTATTCAGCTTTTAAAAGGAAGAAAATTGTGACACATGCCAAACATGAATGAACCTTGAGAACATGCTAAGTGAAATAAGCCAGTCACAAGAAAACAAATACTGTGTTAGGTGTCTAAAGTAATTAAATTCATAAAGACAGAAAGTATCAATAGTGTGGTGGTTATCGGGGCTGAGGGGTGGAAGGGTGTGAAATGAAGATTTGTTGTTTAATTGTTATAGAGTTTCAATTTTGCAGGATGAAAGAGTTTTGGAGATTAGTTGCATGACAATGTGAATATATTTAATACTACTGAACTGTGCACTTAAAAACGGTTAAAATGGTAAATTTTATTTACGTATATTTTACCAAAATTAAATTTTTTAAGTAAATTTTTAAATATTATTTATTTATTTGTTTGGGGTTTTTTTGGCTGTGTTGGGTCTTTGTTGCTGCACATAGGCTTTCTCTAGTTGTGGTGAGCGGGGGCTACTCTTCGCTGAGGTACACGGGCTTCTCATTGTCGTGGCTTCTCTTGTTGCGTAGCATGGCCTCTAGGCATGCGGGCTTCAGCAGTTGTGGCTCACGGGCTTTAGAGTGCAGGCTCAGTAGTTGTGGCGCACAGGCTTAGTTGCTCTGCGGCATGTGGGATCTTCCCGGACCAGGGATCGAACCCATGTCCCCTGAATTGGCAGGCAGATTCTTAACCACTATGCCACCAGGGAAGCCCCTAAGTAAGTAAAATTTTTAAAAGAATTTAAGTGACTGCTTCAAGGTCACTAGAGGAAGATTTTCTAATGAGTTAGATTTTCTCACTCTGAGTTCTAAGCCCTGTTCTCTACACTCCGCTGTCATCTAATCAACCACCACTGTGTGTATGGCTTTGAGAGTAAAAGAGAGAGAACCAAGGTGACATCACCAAGATGATGACATAGGAGGCTCCTGACTTTCCTTCCTCCCATAGATACACCAAATATACAGCTACATATGGACCGATTCCCCCTGAAAGAAATCCAGAAACTAGTTGAATGACTCCTACACATTGGGCAACTGAGAAAATACCCATATCGAAATGGGTTCAGAAGGCTGAGACACTCTCTCATCATAAACCCCACCCTTGGCATAGTGCCTTGTAATCAGGAGGGAGACCCCAACTACCAGCTTCCCCCAAAGGAACAAAGGGTTTGGAACACACATCTAGTACTCCAACTTTTAAGGCTGCCATCTGAGGCACAGCCCCCCCCACCCACCCAAATCACCTGGTTCTGAGGGCTAATGTGACTTGCATTCATAAGTCCCACAGGACAGCAGCAAACGAGGCAGCTGTTAAATGGTCACACAAGCCCTCCCCACAGCTCTCTCTGGGCTCAGGGCAGAGGGAGCCTTTTCAATAAATGGTGCTGTGAAAACTGGATAGGCACATGCAAAAGAATTAAACTGGATCCCTATCTTACACCATACACAAAAGTCAACACACTGAGCCCACGTGCTGCAATTACTGAAGCCCTCGCACTTAGAGCCCGTGCTCCGCAACAAGAGAAACCACCGCAATGAGAAGCCCGCGCACTACAGCGAAGAGTAGCCCCTGCTCACCACAACTAGAGAAAGCCTGTGCACAGCAACGAAGACCCAACGCAGCCAAAAAAAATAGAGATGACAAATGCTGGCAAGGATGTGGAGAAAAGGGAACCCCCGTACGTTGTTGGTGGAAACTGACACAGTCACTATGAAAAACAGTATGTAGATTCCTCAAGAATTTAAAAATAGGACTACCATATGATCCAGCAATCCCACTTCTGGGTATATATCCAAAGTAAATTAAATCATTGACTCGAAGAGACATCCGTACTCTCATGTTCATTGCAGGCTATTCACAATAGCCAAGGTATGGAAACAACCTGAGTATCTGTTGATGGATGAATGAATAAAGCAAATATGATACAGATACAAAGATATGTATATACATACATGTATATATACACATAAATACACAATGGAATATTATTCAGCCTTTTAAAAAAAGAAATCCTGCTATTTGCAACAACATGGATGAAACTGAAGGGCATTTTGCTAACTGAAATAAGCCAGACAGAAAAGGACAAATACCGTGTGATCTCACAGGCATGTGGGCTTCAGTAGTTGCAGCACGTGGGCTCAGTGGGTTGACTTTTGTGTATGGTGTAAGATAGGGATCCAGTTTAATTCTTTTGCATGTGTCTATCCAGTTTTCACAACACCACTTATTGAAAAGGCTCCCTCTGCCCTGAGCCCAGAGATAGCTGGGGAGTGCTTGCGTGACCATTTAACAACTGCACATCTTTAAAAAAAAGGTTGAATTTGTAGAAACAGAGAGTATAATGGTAGTTGCCAGGGGTTGGGGGGTGGGTTAAATGGGGAGAGGTTGATAAGAATACAGACTTTCCAGTATAAAATTAATAAGTTCTGTAACATAAAACACGGTGATTACAGTCAATAATACTGCACTGTATAACTGAAATTTGCTAAGAGAGTAGAACTTAAGTATTCTCATAAAAAAAAGGTAAATATGAAGTGAGATGTGTTAATTAACTTGATTGTGGGAATCCTTTCACAATGCATATGTATATCAAATCATCATGTTGTACACTCTCTCTCTCTATATATATATATAATAATTTTATTTCTCAATTATACCTCAATAAAGCTGAAAAAAAGACTGGAGTCAATCAGAAACTAACTATGAATGTTAACTAAGAAAGGTAGAACACAATATGATGTTTTTTAACTATTATATTACCATTCAAATATATATGTCTATGACAGGATGAATGGAAACAAGGATAAACACATAATTTGCAATTATAAGAAAGAGAGGGAGAGAACCAATGATACTTTTGATGCAAACTAGAATAGTCAGAATAAATATCCCCAAAGTGGCAGGCAGAGTCAGCAAATATGGTCTCTAGGACAGTCTTAGAGGATATAACATTTGTCTATAGTGGCTAAAAATAGTAAATGTGAAGTCAAGACACATGAAAGCACGCTCCTTGGGACATAAAAGTATAATGCCAAAACACACTGGCTGAGATTCTAGGTAGAACTGACCCATGATTCCCTCTCTGAAGAAAGGAAATGGAACATTTAAAATTTCATCACAATGTAGATTGCAAAACAATGAACAAAAGATATAATAATATTTCCTGCAATAAAATATTCAGAATCTCTGCCTTTTCAGACTGTCCTGCTGTGTTCTAGGAAGTGAGAGCACCACTATGATGGAATAATTATGAAACAACATCACCAAGTGTATCGTGTCCTAGTTCTATTTAAAATCACTGTAAAAGATTTATAATAAAAACATGCTTATTTGGCTAAGTTATTGAATAAAATATTTTTACTCCTAAGCTTTATTTTTTTTCATGTTTCATGCCATACTTTCCACAAAATATTTGGGTATCCTAGAAAATTGCCATCTATGAAAAGAAATGATGATTCCTTATGAGAAATTAATGATTATTTTGCTCATTATTCATTTTATATTTTGCACGCTTTTTCACTTATAAATTTCAAAGTAGCTTTCAATACTTATTTAAAGGCTTATGTCTGTAACTGCATAAAAGGGATGTATTCATAATACATAAAAATATAAATTATTATCCCAATTTTATAAAAAATCATTTAAATGCCTGAGATATTAGCATTATTTATTTCTGTGGATGCATATATATAAATACAATTTTATGTGAGAAAAAATGTCTGGAAGAAATAATGAGTGATAATGGTGGTTATCTTCAGATAATGAAAGTCTGAGTGATTTTGAAACTTCTTTACAATAGTCTATATTTTCCAAGTTTCCTACAATAATCATAAATTATCAAAAAAGAATATTAACGTTTTAAAACTAATAAACCATTTGTGATATATTTAAGTAAGGGAGACTAAATAACTATACTTTGTCTTCAACATTAACCTTGGCCTACAAGACCCTTTGATTTGAAACCAGTTAAGAATTGATTGATCTGGCATAGGGCAAGGGAAGGGAAGGTAGGATAGAACTGGTAGCAGTATTCAAGGTCTCATTATTATGCAGAGTTGTATATTAATCTTCTGAAGACTGGCTTACCATTGCTTTGTTCGTAGAATTATTATTCTCCTATGAACAATGGCCAAAAGGTGGAAGCAACCCAAGTGTCCATCAACAAATGAATGGAGAAACAAAATGTGGCATATACAGGCAATGGAATATTGTTCCACCCTGATAAAGAAGAAAATTCTGACACATGCTACAACATGGATGAACCTTGACGACACCTGGCTAAGTGATACCAGCCAGTCACAAAAGGACAAATACTATATGATTCCACTTATGGGAGGTACCTAAAGCAATCAAATTCATAGAGACAGAAAGTAGAATGGTGGGTGCCGGGGGCTGGGAGGGAGAGGGAAATGGGGAGTTATTGTTTAATGGATACAGAGTTTCAGTTGGACAGGGTGAAAAAGTTCTTGGGAATGGATGGTGACAATGGCAGCGTAACAATGGGAATGTACTTAATGCCAAAGAACTGTATACTTTAAAATGGTTGAAAGGGCAAATTTTATGTTATGTGTATTTTACCATAATAAAAAAAAAGTATTTTCTCAAAGAATATTTTCTGGGCACAACATAGGTCTTAATCTTTTAAATTCGTGCTTCAATGTGAGACGTTGCTCTCGGTCTACTAGAAAGTATGCCGCTCCCTTAAAGAACAAAGACTGTCTTCTCCAGCACCCAACACCTCCCACACGGTGGGCACTAAGGAAATATTTGTTAAATGAGCTTGATTGCTTCTCCTTTTTAAAATAATCTTTGTGTCACCCTTGTACAAATTGCATTACTGATATATTTTGTTACAGATGTTTTCAATATTTGGTTCTTTGAGGAGACTGAGTTAGCAAGACTTTATATAAACTCTGTGATGATAGAAGCAGTAATGCTTGTATCTAGCTTGGAAATGCTGAGAAGAAACATGTATGCTGTACATACAAAAATGTTTTCAGTATTACTTGTTAGAGCCCTGAAAGTCTGGTCTTGCTACTAAAGGTTGGTGATGATATTCCCCAAAAGTAACAGATTAGTAAAAACTCAACCACAGTAATACATGTAACAAAAAATTTCAAACACAGATAAGGTAAAGTATGTTATTCACTCACATAAATACAGTCATTGGCTTTAACTTGAGAAATGCAGCTTTCCCCCAGCTTCCTCATGGATTTCTCTATTCAGTACAGAGGAGTCCGAATGTAAATGCTTTCCAATTCTAAAGCTTTGAACCAGATATTTTCCTTCTCCATTTGAAACTTTCCCGCAGTAAGATCAACAGTCTCCTTGAATCTGATCCCTACAGGATTGAATGGATCCTACTTCTGGTGCTGACCCAAACCTCAGGGCTCCCAACGAGTTTGCCAGCAGGGTAGGAAGCTACCAACCTCAAAAACGTAGTCCTAATCCCTTATGTTATGAAAACTATAGTTCTCCCTGAAGGAAGAATTTCCATGTTGCTCTCAAAAATCATTGCACTTTAGTTCTAATGTGATATAACAATCTGATGACACAGGAGTCATTTAAAAAAAAAACTGTCTTGAGAAAAACAGAGAATGAATACTATTATGTAAATAGTGTACCTTAAATAGCTAATTCAAACTCTTCTTAAAAACAGTTTAATTTTATTGAAAGAAAAATAAAAGTCCTAAAAAAAAAAAATGCCACCACCCCCTCCCTGGCCTTGAGTTTCCATCACTGTAGTCCAGGACAAGTATTATTTATATATAGTTAAAAGATATGTCAGTCAGCTTAGCCTACTGAAGTTCAAAAGGCATTCAGCTGCCCACTGCTAAAGCCCAGCTTCAAAAGCTTTTATTTGTTACTAAGGCCAACCATCCAAACCACTGGAACTTAGATTCATTATAAGCCTGTGACAGAGGCCAGCCCCATGAGCAGCCACCAGAAGCCACATCCTGGCTCACTCCTGCTTCACAACTCTGATCTGATTTCAGGATTCATTTCCCCTCACAACGCTCCTCCCATGTGGGCCCTTGTTCTTGTGACTTTTTTAAATATCAAGATTATTGCCCTTCACCTGAGTGAATCACACAAGAGTGGCCAATGATACAGGCTATAATTCTATAGGAATTCAGAAAAGGAGGCCATTGGTGATATTAAGAAATGTCAAAATCAAACAGACTGGGCTTCCCTGGTGGCGCAGTGGTTGAGAGTCCACCTGCTGATGCAGGGGACACGGGTTTGTGCCCCAGTCTGGGAGGATCCCACGTGCCGTGGAGCAGCTGGGCCCGTGAGCCATGGATGCCGGGCCTGCGCGTCCGGAGCCTGTGCTCCGCAACAGGAGAGGCCACAGCAGTGAGAGGCCTGCGTACCGCAAAAAGAAATAAAAAATCAAACAGATAAATGGAAACTCCCCAGTATCATGTATTTGAGACATATAAAATTTGCAGCGAAACATTTTAGATAATGTTAGACAACTGTGTCTGATTAATTTCCATTTTAGAATTCTCTCTATTGAAAACTCACTCTCTCTCTCTTTACTATATGAACTATTAGTACTTGACAATGGTCACTAGCTCTTAACGGTTCTATATTCCTCTAACTGGTTTAGTATGCTACATGGTAGATTTCTTGAATGTTTAAATCCTGCTTTCGTATCTCCATTACACTTAGCAAGGCGATCTATACCTAGACATCCATGTCTAGATGATCAATAAATTCTTGTTCACATGTAAAGGAAGCATGGCAGCAATCACCTACAACAACAACTGCAGAAAATATGAAGACTGAGTATTATATTAGTGAACTAGCAAAAATCACTAAAGTGTCTGAATTTATAAGAGAATGTCCATTGATGATCCATTCTCTAGCAGCCATAGTTACTTCTACAGGCACAGAAATAATGAAACTTTGCATTAATGAAGTAATCTAGTTAATTATAATAAAATAAGGCACTCATGTGTTCAACAAATATTTATTGTTTACCATTTGCCAGTGGGGAACAAAATAGACACAAATCCCTGTCCTTATGAAGTTTACATTAGATTGAGGGAAACAAATGATAAAAAAAAAAGTGAAATAATAATAACGTTAAAGAGAGAAAGCAGAGCAAGGAATAGTCTTATGGAGGATTGCAATTTGGAGTGGCAATGACAATGCCAGAAATAAGAGGGAGTGAGCCATGCCCATATCTGGCGAAGAGCATTCCAACCAGAGATCACCAAAGGCAGAAGCTCTGGGGAAGCATCTGCCTAGCAGTCAAGGAACATCAAGGAAGCCAAAGTGGCTAGGGCAGTGTGAGAGGACGGCGGAATTGCAGGAGACAGCTTCAGAGGTATGAGGTGGAGGACAAAATCATAAAGGGCATTTTCGTTCATCATGAAAACTTGGGCTTTTTACTCTAGGTTGAAAAGCAGGTGGAGAATCATGAAAGAGATGTGACATATTTTTGAAGGATGCTGTTAGCTGCTGTATTGAAAATAGACCAAAGGCAAACAAAAGCAGAAGCTGCAAAACCCATTAGGACACCATTGCAGTAAACCAAGAAAGAGATAATAGTGGCTTGCACTGAGTGGTAGCAATGAAGGTGGTGGTAAGTGGTAGAATTACAAGTTCATTTGGAAAGCTGAGTTAACAACTCAACACTAATTTTTTCAAACCCTTGTGTCAAGGGCGGACTTTTAATAGACTGCAGTGAAGGAGATGCTTGTTGCATATGAAACCCCAACCCAAAAGCAGTTTATCTAAAAATGGTTTAATGAAAAAATCCACAAATAATAAATGCTGGAGAGGGTGTTGAGAGAAGGGAACCCTCCTACACTGTTGGTGGGAATGTAAATTGGTACAGCCACTATGGAGAACAGTATGGAGGTCCCTTATAAAACTAAAAATACAACTACCATATGATTCTGCAATCCCACTCTTGGGCATATATCTGGAGAAAAATATGTTCCTAAAGGATACATGCACCCCAATGTTCATTGCAGCACTGTTTACAATAGCCAGACATGGAAGCAACCTAAATGTCCATTGACAGAGAATGGATAAAGAAGATATGGTACATATATACAATGGAATATTACTCAACCATTAAAAGGAATGAAATAATGCCATTCACAGCAACATGGATGGACCTAGAGATTGTCATACTAAGTGAAGTCAGTCAGACAGAGAAAGAGAAATATCAAATAATATCACTTATATGCAGAATCTAAAAAGAAATGATACAAATGAACTTATTTACAAAACAGAGACAGACTCACAGACTTAGAGAGCAAACTTATGGTTACCAGGGGGGAAGGGTGGGGGGAAGGGATAGTTAGGAAGTTTGCGATTGACATGTACACACTGCTATATTTAAAATAGATAACCAACAAGGACCTACTGTATAGCACAGGGAACGCTGCTCAATGTTATGTGGCAGCCTGGATGGGAGGGGAGTTTGGGGGAGAATGGATACGTGTATAGTATGGCTGAGTCAATGTCCTGCGCACCTGAAACTATCACAACATTGTCAATCAGCTACACTCCAACATAAAACAAAAAGTTTAAAAAAAATTAAAAAGGGTTTAGCTACAAGTCAAATGGCTTAGCATCAGAATTGCTGCATGATTGTAATGTAAAATGTTCTGTCCAGAGCAACTAGAAGAATGGCCGCATCCTGAAACATGAAAAATAGTAACAGAAACATACTGAAGTGAGAAGACGTCAGGGGTTCAGTTTTGCATATGATAACTTTGAAATGCCTGTTATACATCCATGTAGACCTTCAAGAAGCGTTATACAAATGTAGATCAGAGAGATACAATCTGAAGATCAGACCACTTAGATCAAGCTCTCTAGAATCAGAGCCTATAATGGAGGTTCTTGTGCAAGTGATTTTTTGAGGAATTGCTTTCAGGAGAAACCTATAGAAAATTAAGAGACACAAGACAGGGCAGGGACTGCTGGTGGGAATGTAAAGTGATACAGCCACTATGGAAAACAGTATGGAAGTTCCTGAAAAAACTAAGAATAGAACTACCATACGACCTAGCAATCCCACTACTGGGCATATACCCTGAGAAAATCATAATTCAAAAAGAGTCATGTACCACAATGTTCACTGCAGCTCTATTTACAATAGCCAGGACATGGAAGCAACCTAAGTGTCCATCAACAGATGAATGGATAAAGAAGATGTGGTACATATATACAGTGGAATATTACTCAGCCATAAAAAGAAACGAAGTGAGTTATTTGTAGTGAAGTGGATGTACCTAGAGTCTGTTATACAGAGTGAAGTAAGTCAGAAAAACAAATACCATATGCTAACACATATATATGGGATCTAAAAAAAAAAGGTTATGAAGAACCTAGGGGCAGGACAGGAATAAAGACGCAGATGTAGAGAATGGACTTGAGGACACGGGGAGGGGGAAAGGTAAGCTGGGACAAAGTGTGAGAGTGGCATGGACATATATACACTACCAAATGTAAAACAGATAGCTAGTGGGAAGCAGCAGCATAGCACAGGGAGATCAGCTCAGTGCTTTGTGTCCACCTAGAGGGGTGGGATAGGGAGGGTGGGAAGGAGACGCAAGAGGGAGGGGATATGGGGATATATGTATACATTTAGCTGATTCACTTTGTTATAAACCAGAAACTAACACACCATTGTAAAGCAATTATATTTCAATAAAGATGTTAAAAAGAAAAAAAAGATAGGGCAGGGGAAGAAGCTAGATAAAAAAAAAAGTGGTTTGAGCGTTAATGTAGTCTTGTTTGATACTATAGGGAGATCTGGAGTGTAGATTGCTAGAAACTTGAACCTTTAAATTCTGTCAAATCTTCTTTATCAACAGAGGCAACTCTTCCTCCCTTATCGGAGGAAACTGGTCACTCCTTCCCTGCAGAGCCCATCATGGAGGCCCCTGTGGTAGTTTCCTTGCAAGGCATTACTGATCCTACTAGTAACCCACTCCCCTGTGGTAGTTTCCTTGCAAGGCATTACTGATCCTACTAGTAACCCACTCTATCTCCCCTCATTACTTCTAGAACTATAACCAGACTCAAGTCCCAGCATGCCCAAGAGTGTAAGACACAAAATGTGACCAGTAAGAAGGTAATACACACCAAAATCCTGTCGGGGGGTGGGGGGGATTGCTGATCAAAGGGTGTACACATTAGTATATTTGATAGATATTGACAAATTGCCCTCCATATTAACTAATTTATACTCCCATCAGCAATGTGTAAGAAAACTAATTTCTCCAATAACTTGACAAAAAAGTATTTCCAAAGTTTAGGAATTTTGCCAAATGGATAGTTAAAAAAGGGTATCTCGGTATAGTTTTAATTTCTGTGTCTCTTGTTATAAATTAGTTTGACAATCTTTGCTGTGTTTAAGAACCGTTTGTATTTCCTTCTCTGTGAATTACATACTCATATTATTTGTCTTTTCTTTTTCTTTTGGGTTGTTGATCTTTTCCCTAAAGATTCTAAAAGCTCTTTGTATATTAGAGATTAGACTTTGGCTATGAATGCAGATCATTTCCCAGCTTATTATATTTTTTTGTAAATTTCTTATGAATTTTTACCATGCAGAACTTTTTCATTTTAATTAATCTTTTCTTTTACGAGCTTAAAAGATTTTCCACACACCAAGGTTTTTAAAAGAATCTTCATCCTCTCACTTTTTTCCAGTAACTCTATTGGGTTTTTTTTGGGGTTTTTTAATATATTTATTTATTTTTGGTTGCATTGGGTCTTCACTGCTGTGCGCAGGCTTTCTACAGTTGCGTCAAGCGGGGCTACTCTTCATTGCGGTGTGCGGGCTTCTCACCGAGGTGCCCTCTCTCACTGCGGAGCATAGACTCTAGGCATGCGGGCCTCATTAGTTGTGGCACGCAGGCTCAGCAGTTGCGGCACACAGGTCCAGCTGCTCCGTGACATGTGGGATCTTCCCGGATCAGGGCTCGAACCGGTGTCCCCTGCATTGGCAGGCGGATTCCTAACCACTGCACCACCAGGGAAGCCCAACTCTATTGGGGTTTTTTTTTGTTTTGTTTTGTTTTTTGCGGTACTCAGGCCTCTCACTGTTGTGGCCTCTCCCGTTGTGGAGCACAGGCTCCGGATGCGCAGGCTCAGCGGCCATGGCTCACAGGCCCAGCCGCTCCGCGGCATGTGGGATCTTCCCGGACCGGGGCACGAACCTGCGTCCCCCGCATCAGCAGGCAGACTCTCAACCACTGTGCCACCAGGGAAGCCCAACTCTATTGTTTTGAACATTAAAATATTTGATCCATTTGGACTTTATCCCAGTGTATGGCAGCACCTTAATTCTTTTTTTCAGATGACTATCCTGTTATCTCAGTATCGATTACTGAATAATCCATTTACTTCTGATCTGAAATATTATTTTTATTTACTGAATTTATACTAAAGTCCCATATTATAAATATTTGTTTTCTGGACTCTCTATTCTACTGTTGTATAGTCACACACTCTTTTAAAATTTTGAGGTTCATACCACAAATCAAACCATGGTTTTTAATGTATGATAGAGCTCATCTACCTTTCTTTTGGGGGGGATGTTCCTTCCAGCTTCCATAATAGCCTTAGATGTTGGCCCTTTTTTAAATAGGTTTATAAAGAGGGGTAAAGCTGGCATTTTTATAGGTCTTACATTAAACTAGGAAATTAACTTAAGAGTAGCTGACATCTTTACAGTACTGAGCCTTCTCATCCAAGCACATGGTATTGTATTCCATTGATTCATATCTTCTTCCATGTTTTCCTGAGTGCTTTAAAGCTTCCTTCATGTAGGTCTTACATGTTTCTCACAAAATTTATTTCAAAGTATTTTGTCTTTTTGTTGTTATTGCAAATAGAATCTTTTCTTTCATTCTAACTGGTGACTATTTGTATATATTAGAAAATTTTGATTTCTGTGCATTTATTTTTCTCCCCACTACTTTACAAAATTCTTACTGTCCTATAGTAGTTTTTAACGTTGATTATTTGGATTTTTCAACTATGCAAAACATATATTTTGCCTCCCATTTCCAATGTCTATAACTAATTTCTTTCTCTTGATTACATTAGGTATTATCACTTTAAAATGTAAATAGTGGGAGGGCTTCCCTGGTGGCGCAGTGGTTGAGAGTCTGCCTGCCGATGCGGGGGACACGGGTTCGTGCCCCGGTCCGGGAAGATCCCACATGCCGCGGAGCGGCTGGGCCCGTGAGCCATGGCCGCTGAGCCTGTGCGTCCGGAGCCTGTGCTCCACAACCGGAGAGGCCACAACAGTGAGAGGCCTGCGTACTGCCAAAAAGAAATGTAAATAGTGGTCATAGTACTCATTCTTTTAATATCTTGAGTCTTATAAGAATGTCTAAATTCATTAAATATGCTGCAGGTTTTGGGCTGACATAGATATATGCATCGTTATTGAATACATATATTATTGAGTGTTTTATCAAAATTCATATTAAATTTTTTCAAATGACAGCATTTTGGAAGGTGGTTATATGAATTTTCATTTAGATTTATTTATAAGATAATTTAATGGATTTGCTAACAATGAATCATCCTTTAATTCCTAGATTAAACTCTATTTGATAATGATTTAACGTACTGCTGGACTTTGCTTTCTAATTTTTTTTGTTTGTTAGGCTCGTTTTCATGACTATTCCATTGGTATTTGCAAAGAAGTTGTGTTTTCTGAGTGTGTACAGTTTGACATCTATCAATAAAAGCTAATTTATTTGATTATACTTATTTTTTTCTCTTTTTGACAAAGGTAAAGTCTTTTAGTGATTCTGTTTATATTTCTTGTAATTTGTACTTTATAAGGCTGCTATGTTATTTATCATATATTCATACCAATCTAAATTTTTCATTTTACCTCTTAACATTAAAAACTTATCTCATTGATCATTTAGGTTTAAATTTATTTTGTTTGCATTTACTTGACATGTTATTTTTCATTCTTTTATTTTCAACTCTCTCTTTTTTATGGATCTTAGAAATACCATAAAGATGTTTTTGCTTTTTAGACAATCTGAAGACCATTGTCTTTTAGGTGTAAAGCCCATTTTTATTTAATTATATATCCAATATGCTTAGTCTTAGTTCTAGCACAGTATTTTATGTTTTGTGTTTTGTTTTTAAAGGGTTTCTTTAAGATTTTTATATTTGTTGCATGTTTCTTCATTTTTGTTTGTGGTTCTATTAATTCTAAGGAAAGTATGTTTTTTTGTTCTAGTGCTTACCTTTATAATTTTATATAATTTTCTTAGTCCTCTGCTTCTTTTGATCAAATCTGTTGGTTACTACCTATGAGCAATAATGAAAAAAATAATTAACTATGTTACAATAGTCTGTGACTTCCATCTTGCTGGCACTCTCTCTTGCTGACACTTTCTGTGTCACCTTCCCATTTATTCACTCTGATCTATGGAAAAGGCTGTGGCCAGGAACTTAAGGAGGCCTCCAGCCAACAGCTCATGAGGAGCTGATGTCTCATTCCAACAACCCAGGAGAAAGTGAATCCTGCCAACAGCTATGTGAGTGATTTGGGAAGTGGCTCCTTCACAGTTGAGCCTGGAGATGACTGTAGCCTGTGAGACCCAGAGCCAGGGAATACAGTTGAAATTCTCAACTGTATTTTGATGTGCCTGGATTCCTGATCTACAGGAGCTATGAGTTTGTAGTAAAGGTTGTTTCTTGACTTTCTTGACTTTAACTGATCTCATCCATGATTGGTAGTGGTATCACATATTTTGAAATTCTGGATTATTTGTCTCTTAGCTTTACTGAAAATGCAGTTTTCAAAGTCTTTTTCAACTTTCTATTGCTTTTATGTGCTTTCCAGGGAAAGAAGAGGGAAAAACACTGACTTATGCAGCTGTGTTTATAGCAGAAGTCTTATTGTTGTTTTAGTTTGCATTTCCTTGATCAACAGTGATGATAATCTTATTTTCACATGTTTACTTGGCAATCTTTATTATATATTTTCATCATTAATCAACATTCTATTAGTTTGCCTGTCTTTTTCTTATTGATTTGTAGAAGCTCTTTGTATATTAGAGATATTAGATTTACCTTTCTGTTACTTGTCCTTTAAAATTGAAAAGGACTTCAGTGATCCTTACATTTATAGAATTTGTTATTTAAAAAGTTTAAAATTTTTCTGTAGTCAAATTTACCAATTATTTCCATTATGACAATATTTTGAGTCTGACTTAAGAAGACCTAAGAAAACAGGGGTTTAGAATTGTAGGAGCTGAAGGGTAATACATACTCTTGATGACACCCAAAAGGGTGGGGAGAAAAGAGTCAATATTTCTGTAAAATATAAAGGCAGTATTTTATAGAATAAAATATTAGAAAATTAAATTATCAAGAAAGGGAAGCTTTTAAAAAATTAAATAACATTTACATTAAAGATCATCTATGTAGGATCTAGGATAAAATGTTGGCTCTATATTTGCTGCAACACTATTAAATGACTATCTTTTCCCACACTGATTTGAAATGCTTTGCTTATCAAATATAATTTTCCATGTAACTATTACCTGGATTGTCTGCTGATGTACTTACCTATTCCTACACCAATAACACAATGTGTTACATATTATAGCACTAAAGTATCACAGTTCTATCATACACTGACCATGAGACCTCAGTAAACTCCTCTAAACCTCAGTTTCTACTTTGAAGTGTTTGTTTGAGAATTAAGTACATAAAGGATATAAGTAAATAAATTTTGTGGCCCCATGCCTCACACAAGATAAGCATTCACGAATGACTGTTATTAATACCACAATAAAGCATGATGAAATTAGACTATAGGCAAAAATTAATGATAATAATATTACTAGGTATTTTTTAACATCTTTATTGGAGTATAACTGCTTACAATGGTGTGTTAGTTTCTGCTTTATAATTACTAGGTATTTTAAAAATATAACAAATCCTACTTCTCTTTTATATTTCCCTATGTGTTCAAGTTCCAAGGGAACTTCTCCCTGTGGGGAGATCATGCAGATTCTGGTAGATGTCCCATCTCCTAGCCTAATAATATAGAGTGGAAGGAACAAAGAGTACTTGACAGTTTGCTTAGGAAAGGTCCACTGGGTCAGTAACCAAGGGGAGAAATGGCACTTCCCTTATATTTCCAGAGGTAGGAGCTTCACAGTTGCTTAACAACATGTAAATGCATAAGAAAGAAGGAAGGTAAAGGTATCACAAAATCAGGCAAATTTTACTCTCTCATCCATTTATTATCCCTACATTGTGCATAACTCAAGAGAAACAGAATATATGTTTGACCTCCAAAAATAAGCTGGCCAGTGAAAGGCATACAGCTCAAATATAACCATAAAAATATAACTGGTAGTAGTGGGTAGCCCAGATTATATATATACAGACAAAAGTACATGTGTTTACAGCTGGATTCCAGAGGCAAGAGAACCATTCTGTTCAATGTAGCAAGTATTTATAAGTGCTTCAGGGGACACGTGGAAGACTATGAGGCAGCCCACACTTTCCAGAACTTTAAAATCTACTAAGGAGAATAAAATGAGTATACAGATCATACCACCACAAGGCAGAATTCATGTCACAACTGAGCAACACCCCACTTGTATGTCCTCTGAAGTGAGAGATCAAAGCTTGAGGTGTGGGGGCATCCAGAAAAGCTTCCCTGAAGAGAAGCCATTTGAATTAACCTTTAAAATTAAACAGGAGGGCTTCCCTGGTGGCACAGTGGTTGAGAGTCCGCCTGCCGATGCGGGAGACCCGGGTTCATGCCCCGGTCCGGGAAGATCCCACATGCAGTGGAGCGGCTGGGCCCATGAGCCATGGCCGCTGAGCCTGCGCGTCCGGAGCCTGTGCTCCGCAACGGGAGAGGCCACAACAGTGAGAGGCCCGCGTACCGCAAAAAAAAAAATTAAACAGGAAAAAAAATTAAATAGGATTTTGACAGGTAGATGTGTGATAAGAGAACACATTTCAGCACGTCATGGAGGAAGTTCTAGGCATGTCCAGAACAATGATAACCCAAATTTTGCTGCAAAATAGGGTTGGTTCTACTAGAATGGAAGCAGTGAAAGATAAAACTATTTCCACATTGTGGAGATCCATGAATGCCAATTTAGGGACATGTGCTTTAATTGATAGGCACTGAACAGTGATAAGGGTGTGGGTGAAATTGTCAAGAGATCAATCTGGTAATGGTACTTTTGATTGGGGGTCGGGGGAGTGTGGGAGAGAAGACACTGTAATGAATCAAGTGGTGAAAAAGAAATATAAGCAGTCTAGTTGGGAGAAGAGGACAGTCTAATCTAAGGTAGGATCTACAGGAACAGGAAGAAAGGAACAGATAATAGAGATACTACAAGGGTACCAATTGAAGACAAGCTGCTGATTAGATAGAAGGGTTCAGTGGAGAGTGAGGAGTGAAAACTAACTCAGAGTTGGTAAGTCTGATTTATTAGATATCAATAATATAAAAAAATAGATTCAACTGCGTGGTGGAGGGAAAGAAAGAGGAGGAAGAAAAAAAGGACAGCTGTTACAAACTTGCTAAGTTTGAAGTGCTCATGGTACTATCAGATAGAAATGCTCAGCAAGCAGGAAAAAATACAGGCTTAGAGTTTTGAGGAAGGTCAAGGCTTTGGTGATTATTCACATGAAGGTCGTAATTGAAACTACGTGAGTAGATGTAAACATGAAGGAAAAAGGAGAAGATTCATGTCAAGGAAGGAAGAGGGCTGGTGAAGGAAAACACCGAGTCAAGATGATGAACAGACAGTGAGGAAGCCACGAAAGGAGCCGCAGAGCAGGGAACAGAACTTAGTGCAGCATCTGAGAGGCCAAGAGAAGGACTTTTAGGAAGACATGTGGGTAAGCACTTACTGGTGATGTTTATTTTCCTGCTTTAAAATCTTCTACCAAAATCAGGTATTACTTTTTGTAAAATATTTTAATCCATTTTTTTTAAGAAATCATTTTCTATTAAGAGAGGCAAATACTACAGAGACACATGAAAATGGGGGCTGAGGATAATACCACATTTAGGGATCAGGAACTCATGTGCGTCCTTCAGAAACACATTTCAACAGAAAAGGCAGCAGGAGGTTGTAGGTGCCCACGGGGAGACGCTCAGCAAGTGACTGATCAGCAGGATGGTAACTTGAGGGAGTGAAGAGTGGAGGGGATTTTTTTTTTTTTGTGGGGGAAGGTAAGAGGCACACTGAAGAAGGGAAGGACAGTAAAGAGGAAAAGGTTGAGGAGTGGTGTAGAAGTGGGAATTCTTGACTCAGCAAGGGATAGAAAAGAGGCAGGAGAGCACGGGGCTAGGATAGCCTGAATGTTAGCCCTGAAAAGCCAAAAGCAGGGACCTGTCTTCTAATACAGAGGGAAAGGGGAGGAAAAAGAGGAAATGAGGCTGAGAGATTTCAAAGCAATTACAGGGACATTGAGGGATCTCAGTTTGAATGACTCAAGAGGTCACTGAGCTTAAGGAAAGTTTGAGAAAATCTGTGAAAGGCAGAAAAGCAGTCTACATGCTTCACCAAACCAAGACGGGAGCCTTCTTCTTCAATCTTATGCATCAGAAACAGATGAACCTCTCCATGTCAAAAATTTTAGTAGGTCCCAATGGTAAAATAAGTCACATCTGGGTTCATGGACCTTAACATTTATAGAACAGACTAACTGACTGAGCTACTGTAGAGGACATAAACCATATATAAATCATAAACCCCTAGAATTCAGGGGGATCTCAAAAGGTAATCTGTGAATATACAAATCCCAGGTAACACACACAGCTGCACACATGCACAAATCACACCGTGCTCTGTAAAGAGAGTTCAGACACCAGGAACTCTTGCATGAAAGGAAAGAGAGCTTCACTGCACTAGATGGCTAGAAATCAGTTAAGGATGAAAAAGGAAATACGGTTTTACAGGATGAAGCCAAAGGAAAACTGAGTTTCCAAAAATCTTCTCCAGTCTGATTCAACAGATAAAAAGTGAATCGTGGGCTTCCCTGTGGTGCAGTGGTTAAGAATTCACCTGCCAGTGCAGGGGACACGGGTTCAAGCCCTGGTCCGGGAAGATCCCACAGGCCACAGAGCAACTAAGCCCATGCGCCACAACTACTGAGCCTGCGCTCAAGAGCCCGTGCTCCAAAACAAGAGAAACCACTGCAATGAGAAGCCCGTGCGCTGCAATGAAGAGTAGCCCCTGCTCGCCGCAACTAGAGAAAGCCCGCATGCAGCAACAAGGACCCAACACAGGCAAAAATAAATAAAAATAAAATTAATTAATTTTTTTTAAAAAAGTGAATCATGTGTCCGGATCCTTGCATCCAGTTTCCAGAGGGATAATTTTAAACACCGAGTTTAGTCACAGGGAAATAAAAGTTTCCTGCTTCTTTGGCCACATCAAGTCCCACAGGGAACATTTACTATATCAGCTACACCCTTCCTGAGTGGAAATCAGTGACACTAGACCACTAGTTCAGTACATTCCATCTCACCTTGAAATCCTATTTCACTGCAATCATGAAATGCATCAAAGAGGGAAAGAGCATTAAATGTGGCAAAGAGATTTAAAGAAGCAATGTCCCATTCTACCCAGGCCTTCTGCAGTAGAGTCTCTGAGGCTCTTCATCAAAGCAACTCAAGATGCCCCATGCCCTGAGGAGCAGCCCCTCTCTAGCACAGCTCTCAGCCTGCGGTTACTCAAGAAAAGAACAATGGGGTTGACTACTGTGCACAGATAAATCACAGCCTGCCACACCCAGTGCCTGAATTCCCGTGGTGGAAACATACCGGAGGCACTGAGCACCAGTGACAGAAAATAGGAAACAAAGAGGACAGCAAAGGAGATGAGAGCCAGGAGAGCCTTGATGTGTGCCTGGGTGCTGGGATCATGAGAGCCTGAGATGGACAGGGAGACCTTCTTGGTGTGTCTTCCCAGAGGTGTAATGAGCAAAGCCGTGCCAGCGATGAAGACAACAGTAGGGACTGTCCAGGTAACAATTTTCAAAGGGAAGAAGCAGAGTCTCTCATATGTTCTCACAGCATTCCCAGTGACATTCCAAGGTTGCAGAGCCCTCTTTAAATAGTTCTGATATATTCTCTGGTTGCCTATGAAAACTAGAATGGTGCTAAAGCTGGAGAACCCCACAGAGCTGAGCAGCATCCATGGAACCAATGCAGACACCATCTGCTTTAGCCAGAGGAAGACAGGGTGGGTGAAGGTTGCGATTTTCACACAGTAGAAGACACTGAGCCAGGTGGAGAACCATAACGTGACAGCATTCAAGAAGTCCCACTGAAAGGCTAGGAACCGGAATACAGGGTTGTATGGGAAGGCTACTGGATTCAGGAAAATATAAATGTTCTTATCACCACCCATCACAGATAGAAGCTAGAGGCTCCCAGGCTGACCAATAACTTATTGCAGGGTGACAAAGTTCTCTGCAGCAACCACTCCATGCCCAGTGCCACGGTGATTAAGCCATTACCCACCACTGCCACCAAGCACAAAAGGAATAAAATGATAGCAAAGATAAAGGCTATCTTATCAGCCAACTGAGGTCCTGGAACCACGTCCTCTCCACTCATCTCTCCTGCAGACAAGATGGGTCCCAAGACTTCAAAGTCTATTCCTGTAGGGTGGCTCTGGAAGGTCCTGTATGATGCTGGTCTCTCCAGCTTCCCTACATACAGAGGATAAAGTAGAGGATGTGGGCTATCTGAGGAGGGTGAAGAGGTTTCTTCTTCTCTGAATAGATGCAAATATCATTAAGGCTCAGTTTCAAAAGTCCCCCTGCCTGCCCATGAATTTGCCTGTCCTTCCTCTGCCTACTGTCTGCCTATATCAACATTGCTGTGGATATTATATCAGGCCCTTGCATTTAGCATCCCTTACATGGGAGCTTATACCTCTCTAAGCTGACACCTAAGATATGACCACACACCTACTGGCTGCTCTGTGAGGAAATCCAGTGAGCACACCTGCTACTAACAGTCAGAGCTCACATCCTTGGTTGGTTGGTATGTTCTGGGCATTGTCCTAAGTGATCTTCATTGTCTTTAGTTCTCACAATGACCCTATGAAGCAAGTGCCTTTAGAAAACCCCTTTGACAGGCAGAAAACTGAACAAAACCTCTACTGACAGAGGTTAATTCAAATACTATTACTTGTGGTGACTGTTATCATCAAATAGAACACAGCAGACAATTATACATAATCACTCAAGTGAATTTTTTAACCATATTTTATTAGTGACCTTTAAAGGGCATTTCATATAGGAAAGCCTACTATGATAGCTATAGCACTAATGGGCTATGGCAGGAAGAACTCTGGGCTAGGAATCAAGGCAAGTGTTAGTCCTAGTTCCACCATCACTGTGAGTTACTGGGTATGTCAGTAGGCCCCTCTGTGCCTCAGTTTCTCCATCTGTAAGATGTGAAAAGTATCATCCGTTCTAATTCACAGGATAAGACTAGATTCTAGGACTAGAATCTCAGTTTTCAGAGTGAAAGAAGACATTAAATGGACTGACATATATACACTAGTATGTATAAAATAGATAACCAATATATAGAACCTGCTGTATAGCACATGGAAGTCCACTTCGCTGTACAGTAGAAACTAATACAACATTGTAAAACAACTATACCCCAATAAAAAAAATTTTTTTAAACATTAGAAACATCAAAAAAGATATTAAATAATTTTATAGATGAATAAATGAAGCCTCAAGTTATAGATTAAGACTCCCACCTAAAGTCACAGTTTGGAGAAAAGACCAAGACCCAAACTGATTCCAAGACCAGAAATCTTTGCAGAGTTAGCAGCACATCTTGTATCCTATCTTCTTCATCCACAGCTGAAGGCAGAAGACCAGGCTTTAAGTTTTGTCACAGTCACTATCTATGGATCTTTGGACTAGTCGTTTAACCTCTCTAAACCCAATTTCTTCATCTATAAAATATGGATCACAAATATATGTGAATATATATACACACACATATATGTATGTATATGTGGAAACTAGAAATCTCTACATATGTATAAGAAATAAGTAAGGTGGTGATGACAAGTGTTATTATAATGATATCCACCCTGTGGAGGGACAAGTGGTCCAAGGAAAATTCAGGAGAGCATCAGGGATACAACAGAGGTCCAAGGCACCAAATACTGGATATCTACTTTAATTAGAGGAAGGTGGAGTAAGCAAAGGCCACATTTTCAATAGGAATGAGGCTCAAAGAATCAAAAAAAAAAAAAAAAGCAATCAGGTGAGCGCTTACTTACTCAGGTGCGTGTGAGCAGGTTAGTGTGTCACAGAGAGTAAGGCAAGCAGAAAGGGTTCTGGGTCAGCTATGGCAATAGTGAAGGCTCAGGATCAAGTAACATGAGAGTGAGGGAGTATCTTACAGAACACTCATCTTGTGACCAGCACCATAGCCTACTATTTCCATGCACAGAACCCCACAAAGACAGAAGAGAATCCGGAACTCTCAGCATCTCTTTCTAGTTCCCAGTTCACCTGAGACAAAGGTCCAGTAGAACTGTCCTTCCAACACAGAAGCCCTGCTGTGGTGAACATGGTGATCTTGGGGGAAGGAGAGGTGAACTGAGGCGACGAATTCACTCTGCCTTTCTCAGAAGATGCAAATCTCCAGGGGATAAGTTCCCAGCTGCTCTCTACCCTGCCCTTGTTCCTCTGGCTGACATTTGGCTGTTTGCTCCTGGAACACGGAGCAATAAAGCAAACTTTGAGCTCGTAGCTCTGGCGTCTGGCCAGCCACAAAGTTCTCAATATGGAAAATTTATATCTTTTCCCTTCTACTTCCTACATATTTGATGGCTCATATAATGGGAAAGATATGCTGTTAACCCTCAATTTGGCCAACAACAATTAATAAGCATCTCCCGTATAGCATAATGACCCTGTGAAAGGCGCTGGGGCTGTAACAGTGAACTAGGTATCTGCCCTCAAAGTGCTTTCATGCACTAATCATAAACCACAAACATTTACTGGACATACACTATGTGCAGATTAAGTTAATCCAGAAGTGTGAACAATCATTTGTATTTTAATAGGGAATATGCTTCGTGGTGATTCTTTTGTTGTTTGTGCTTTTTGTTTGTTACATTTTGTTTCTCAGACTTTATTTGGTGGAAGCCAAGTCTGAGAATTTTGAAATTTTCACAGGTAGTCTTTGTATGTATGATCATGAGGGTGGTAGAGGTAGGAATCCTGAGTACGTTGTCCGTGTGGGAAACACTTAGCTCAGTTCTATCTCTCAGAGGATAAAAAAGGAGCACTCCCAGGCTGTGGTTCTAAATGTATGTGTCATCCTATTTCCATACCAAGAATTCTGAGAAGAATTCAGTAACGTCAGCAGCCCCTTCATTGTGGGACAGCAAAGGTGCTGCCTTGTATGTTGAAAGGACAGAGAGATGACACCAGTAAAGGAGATGGAAGTTTGATCATGTCCAGGAAATAGGTAAGTTTGACTACAGCAGAGGATTTCCATAAGGGAATGGTGGCATATCAGGCTGAAAAGGCAGGCTGGGGAGAGATCCCAGAAGGCTTTGAAAGTCAGGATGAGATATTAGGCTGTGTCTTTGGTCAAGATGGGGCCACCAAATGTTTATGGGCTCTAATAAGCTAGAGCGTAGGAAACGGAGGTTGAGAACATCAACCAATTAAAAACTCCTGAGATAAGCCCACTAGTCCTGGCGTAAATCAAAAGGCTGTGAAAATGTTGCAGAACATGAGAGTCGCACCACCATTCCCCTCCCACCCAAGACATTCAGTAAAGTTCTGGAGCTCTGTCCAAGGGAAAGCCAGTCTTCCAGGTGACATCCCTGAGGCTCCTGCCTTTGCTGCCTCCACCCATCCCTCTTGTGGCTTAAGCCCCAAAATTCAGTCCCCGCAATTTATTATTGCCCTCCCAGCTCACTCATATTGCTGCCAAAAAAAAAAAAAAAAAAAAAGGAAAAAAGAAAAAATTTCTTTATGATACTCCCAGCTTTCCACAGTTTCCTCTATCCAGCTTCACCTTCTCTCTACTCTTTGGGAAATCCCTTGTGCTCCTCTCCTACAATTTGGGAATCTCCTCTTTTAAAGCCCTAATCTTCTTCTTCCAAGTGAAAACGCCTCACCCTGTTACCTCATCTCTGTTCCTCTTTCTTGCTCTTCTTGCCGTAGCTCAGCCTCCAGCTAGCATTACAACAGAATGTTTTGGGGTCTCAGCTCCCAAGACTGTTGGACAACTTATCATAAATGCAGTTATTTACTTGAAAATCCTTTGTAAACTCTATTCTGTTCTGTTGTTTATTACTCCTAGCTTGATTAGCTCAGACATATAAATCTGTTAACCATGTATGGTGTTTTTCCCAATCTCTTCTGGTCTCTTGGTCTCCACTTTTTTTTATAGTAAACTCCATCAGTTAAAAAAAAAATTATGAACATGAATTCCACCATATGCATGTTTATTTAGTTTAATTATATGCTTGTAATACTCTACTAATACATTATGTACATCATAAAACACATTTCAGAAATAGGGATTAAAAGGATGAGATAAAAATAAATGGAAATTGTCACGCTCTTCTTTCTACATCCAATGGATCATTTTGCACACACTCCGGGATGCAAACACCCTAATTTAGAGACTACCATCCTAGACATCGGCATCCAGGGTCCACCTCCTGGATGAGTGGACAGGAAGAGTAAGATTCTCAAAATTTAAAACTATAGCAAATTTCCTTTGTTTTCCTTTTCTATCTTCTGTTGGCCAAAGCATTTCCACATCAGAAAATTCCTTTTAATTCAACATATACCAAACACACAAAACCATGGGCAGGTCCTATAGTGGCACAAAACTCATAACATGCCCTCAGACATCAATTGTTCAAAAGAAAAAGCTCCACGGGTGGAACTGGTCTTAAGCAGGGCACAAAAGAAGGGAATGGCAAAAAACAGCAGAGAAAGGAAAGAAGGAAGTTCTAGATGGGCCAAAAGACCACAGGCTGCAGGGAAGAGCATACGGGGAGACAGAAAGAAGCTTTCCTGGGCTGAAGTAGAGAGACTGGGCTCTGAGAGCACAGCAAGGTTGAGGAGGGCAATTGATGTGTGTGGGATGGTGTGGGATGGTATGAGACAACCTATGTCACCATTCAAAAAAAACTTTAGGTTGACCACAGAACAACTGACAACCATTACAGGTCTCTGTAAAGGGAATACAGACCAAAATGATGCTTGGAGAATATATTATTAGGGCTGCTTGTGTAGAGAGTAAAAGAGGCCTGTGAGGAAATGAGGCCACCATTCTAGTCCAAGGTGGTTTGGGACCCAGATGAGGGACCAGGACCACTGGAAGGGAGGGTAGAAACAGAAAGGAGTGGAAAAAGAATTAATGGGGTGTAGAAAGAGTGGGGAAGAAAGAAGGAAATGAACAGAGAGGACAACACCCAAACCTTGTGCATTCTTGCCACCCATGGGCTTGTCCAGTGACAGCAGTTACTGACACTGATGAGACAAACTGCTCCTTGCCCAGGGCTCTCCAAGGCCTCTTCATCAGGGCCTTTCTCAGCCTGGGGCTGCTGTGCACCGAGATGCTGGAGTGCCGACAGATGCCTGCACAGGTCACCACTTCCCAGGCCCAGCGCCAGTGATTCCAGAGGGTTAGGATGTTTACAACAACGATAATCAGGCACAGGTAACGTGATGGTAGAAGGTGAGGAAGAAGGCAAGTGACTTCAGGGCCACGGTGTGAGCCCAGGTGCTGAGATCACTCGGGGCCAGGTCTATGGTCCCTCATCTGCCCCAAGTGCCAGAGCAGCGAGAACACGAGAGGGTGGGCACCGGGGACAGGAGAAATGGAATTGACCACATAATAATTACATGAGGTAGAAAAAAGTACAAAGAGACAGTCTGTGTTCTACCAGCCAGGGTGCTGTTTCCATGGGAACTCTAGGCAGCAACCATCTGCACACAAATTGTGTTCCCAGTGTCTAACGGGATGACTACCAGAGCAGATAAGATCAGGGAGCCCAGCAGCAGCCTGGGCACTGACCGAGAAATCCTCCACTTCAGCCCAAAGAAGATGGGGTGAGAGAAGAATGAGATCTTCACACAGTAGAATGTAGCAAGCCAAGCAGTAAGCCAGAAAGTGAGAGAGTTGATGAAGTCCTAGGGGATGCTGAAATAGTAAATTCTGGAACCAAAACCAAAGAAGGCCACGAGATTGTTCAGGAGGGCCATCCCACGCAGTCAGAACCGGGAGGCGGCCAGGGAGGCCGCCGCAATCATGTCGCCTGCAAGCAGTGTCTGGCATTGTACCCACTCCCTGATCAACACAGTAACTATGAAGCCATTCTGCAGCATGGCAGCCAGCAACTCCAGGAAAAAGATGACCATGAAGATCAACATGGGTGAGGAGGGCACCTTCTCCAGGGAGGCTCTGCTCAGACTCGGCTTCTCCTCCAGGGTGCCGGGGCACATCCACAGCCTCTCTGGACAAGCCACACTCTGTTGAGACTATAGATTCAGAGGCTCTCCTTGGATTCAGGCAAAAGCGTAGCAACCAGCAAACACCACCACCTCCCCACCCCCACCCCCACCCCTGCCGGTCCTCCAGGATTTGAAAAGAGGATTCCCGTGATTTCCCGGGGCATGCAAATCCCTCCCAACTCAATGACACCCTGTCTCTGTTTTGCCAAACCTGTATTTGCCTGTTCTTCATTAGGGCCAGATGTAGGAAAATGGTAACAGAATAGAGGCTCCAAGGGTGATTGAAAATACCCATATTTTGTACTACATTTCTCACTATACTTTTTCTAACTTTTCCTTAAAAGTTAGAAAAAGTCCATATCCCTGTTTGCCTCCCATGACCACAAACCTTCCCTGACCCTTCATGTCCCAAGTTAATATTTTATTCCATATCCTGCATATATTATATATGGGCAGAATAAGAAGTCATACAGAGAAATTAAAACCTTTACAGACAAGCAAAAGCTAAGAGAATTCAGCACCACCAAACCAACTTTACAACAAATGCTAAAGGAACTTCTCTAGACAAGAAACACAAGAGAAGGAAAAGATCTATAATAACGAACCCAAAACAATTTAGAAAATGGGAATAGGAACATACATATCGATAATTACCTTAAATGTAAATGGACTAAATGCTCCCACCAAAAGACACAGATTGGCTGAATGGATACAAAAACAAGACCCTTATATATGCTGTCTACAAGAGACCCACTTCAGACCTAGAGACACATACAGACTGAAAGTAAGGGGATGGAAAAAGATATTCCATGCAAATGGAAATCAAAAGAAAGCTGGAGTAGCAATTCTCATATCAGACAAAATAGACTTTAAAATAAGGACTATTAGAAGAGACAAAGAAGGACACTACATAATGATCAAGGGATCAATCCAAGAAGAAGATATAACAATTGTAAATATTTATGTACCCAACATAGGAGCACCTCAATACATAAGGCAAATACTAACAGCCATAAAAGGGGAAATCGACAGTAACACATTCATAGTAGGGGACTTTAACACCCCACTTTCACCCATGGACAGATCATCCAAAATGAAAATAAATAAGGAAACACAAGCTTTAAATGATACATTAAACAAGATGGACTTAATTGATATTTATAGGACACTCCATCCAAAAACAACAGAATACACATTTTTCTCAAGTGCTCATGGCACATTCTCCAGGATACATCATATCTTGGGTCACAAATCAAGCTTTGGTAAATATAAGAAAATTGAAAGTGCATCAAGTATCTTTTCCGACCACAACGCCATGAGACTAGATATCAATTACAGGAAAAGATCTGTAAAAAATACAAACACATGGAGGCTAAACAATACACTACTTAATAAAGAACTTATCACTGAAGAAATCAAAGAGGAAATAAAAAAATACCTAGAAACAAATGACAGTGGAGACACAACGACCTGAAACCTATGGGATGCAGCAAAAGCAGTTCTAAGGGGGAAGTTTATAGCAATACAAGCCCACCTTAAGAAGCAAGAAACATCTCGAATAAACAACCTAACCTTGCACCTCAAGCAGTTAGAGAAAGAAGAACAAAAAAACCCCAAAGCTAGCAGAAGGAAAGAAATCATAAAAATCAGATCAGAAATAAATGAAAAAGAAATGAAGGAAACAATAGCAAAGATCAATAAAACTAAAAGCTGGTTCTTTGAGAAGATAAACAAAAGTGATAAACCACTAGCCAGACTCATCAAGAAAAAAAGGGAGAAGACTCAAATCAATAGAATTAGAAATGAAAAAGGAGAAGCAACAATTGACACTGCAGAAATACAAAAGATCATGAGAGATTACTACAAGCAACTCTATGCCAATAAAATGGACAACCTGGAAGAAATGGACAAATTCTTAGAAATGCACAACCTGCCAAGACTGAATCAGGAAGAAATAGAAAATATGAACAGACCAATCACAAGCACTGAAATTGAAACTGTGATTAAAAATCTCCCAACAAGCAAAAGCCCAGGACCAGATGGCTTCACAGGTGAATTCTATCAAACATTTAGAGAAGCGCTAACACCTATCCTTCTCAAACTCTTCCAAAATATAGCATGGGGAGGAACACTCCCAAACTCCTTCTACGAGGCCACCATCACCTTGATACCAAAACCAGACAAGGATGTCACAAAGAAAGAAAACTACAGGCCAATATCACTGATGAACATAGATGCAAAAATCCTCAACAAAATACTAGCAAACAGAATCCAACAGCACATTAAAAGGATCATACACCATGATCAAGTGGGGTTTATTCCACGAATGCAAGGATTCTTCAATATATGCAAATCTATCAATGTGATGCACCATATTAACAAATTGAAGGAGAAAAACCATATGATCATCTCAATAGATGCAGAGAAAGCTTTTGACAAAATTCAACACCCATTTATGATAAAAACCCTGCAGAAAGTAGGCATAGAGGGAACTTTCCTCAACATAATAAAGGCCATATATGAAAAGCCCACAGCCAACATCATCCTCAATGGTGAAAAACTGAAAGCATTTCCACTAAGATCAGGAACAAGACAAGGTTGCCCACTCTCACCACTCTTATTCAACATAGTTTTGGAAGTTTTAGCCACAGCAATCAGAGAAGAAAAGGAAATAAAAGGAATCCAAATTGGAAAAGAAGAAGTAAAGCTGTCACTGTTTGCAGATGACATGATACTATACATAGAGAATCTGGCAAAAAAACAGAAAGATAGATCAATGGAACAGGATAGAAAGCCCAGAGATAAACCCACGCACATATGGACACCTTATCTTTGATAAAGGTGGCAGGAATGTACAGTGGAGAAAGGACAGCCTCTTCAATAAGTGGTGCTGGGAAAACTGGACACGTACATGTAAAAGTATGAGATTAGATCACTCCCTAACACCGCACACAAAAATAAGCTCAAAATGGATTAAAGACCTAAATGTAAGGCCAGAAACTATCAAACTGTAAGAGGAAAACATAGGCAGAACACTCTATGACATAAATCACAGCAAGATCCTTTCTGATCCACCTCCTAGAGTAATGGAAATAAAAACAAACAAATGGGACCTAATGAAACTTCAAAGCTTTTGCACAGCAAAGGAAACCATGAACAAGACGAAAAGACAACCCTCAGAATGGGAGAAAATATTTGCAAATGAAGCAACTGACAAAGGATTAATCTCCAAAATTTACAAGCAGCTCCTGCAGCTCAAAAACAAAAAAACAAACAACCCAATCCAAAAATGGGCAGAAGACCTAAACAGACATTTCTCCAAAGAAGATATACAGACTGCCAACAAACACATGAAAGACTGCTCAACATCATTAGTCATTAGAGAAATGCAAATCAAAACTACAATGAGATATCATCTCACACCAGTCAGAATGGCCATCATCAAAGAATCTACAAACAATAAATGCTGAAGAGGGTGTGGAGAGAAGGGAACACTCTTGCACTGCTGGTGGGAATGTGAATTGGTTCAGCCACTATGGAGAACAGTATGGAGGTTCCTTAAAAAACTACAAATAGAACTACCATATGACCCAGCAATCCCACTACTGGGCATATACCCTCAGAAAACCAAAATTCAAAAAGAGTCATGTACCAAAATGTTCACTGCAGCTCTATTTACAATAGCCCGGAGATGGAAGCAACCTAAGTGCCCATCATCGGATGAATGGATAAAGAAGATGTGGCACATATATACAATGGAATATTACTCAGCCATAAAAAGAAACGAAATTGAGCTATTTGTAATGAGGTGGATAGACCTAGAGTCTGTCATACAGATGAAGTAAGTCAGAAAGAAAAAGACAAATACCGTATGCTAACACATATATATGGAATTTAAGAAGAAAAAATGTCATGAAGAACCTAGGGGTAAGACAGGAATAAAGACACAGACCTACTGAAGAACGTACTTGAGGATATGGGGAGGGGGAAGGGTGAGCTGTGACAGGGCGAGAGAGAGTCATGGACATATACACACTAACAAACGTAAGATAGCTAGTGGGAAGCAGCCGGATATCGGCTCGGTGCTTTGTGACCGCCTGGAGGGGTGGGATAGGGAGGCTGGGAGGGAGGGAGACGCAAGAGGGAAGAGATATGGGAACATATGTATATGTATAACTGATTCACTCTGTTATAAAGCAGAAACTAACACACCATTGTAAAGCAATTATACCCCAATAAAGATGTTAAAAAATATATATATTGTAAAATATAAAGAAAAAAAAAAGAAGAAGTCATACATACGCACAAGTCTTGGAAACACTAAGAAAAGGCTCCCTTTCCCTTCTAGTGGCTGCTCAGGCTGCCTAAAATTTCACTGGCAGGCTCCATATTGGAGTTCAAGGAGTCTCCACTTAAAAAGTGAGTTTCCCTAATGTGTTAACATCAAATCTGTTAGCCATTAACACTTTAGTTTCAATGTGCTTAGAAAACCAAAATTAATCATTTCCCAAGAAGCCTCTGAGGAAATGAGAGAGAGTAGATACGTCATAACGAGAAAAAGGGAAAGACAGAGAATGGAAATAGGCAGATCAGATCCAGAGTGGACATCACAGTAAGAGCCAGAGGAAGCAGGAGTTGGTGGGAGATAAGAGGAGCTAAGAATAAAGCTCAGAACAAGCCCCCAGGGAGGGACTATTGTCCTTGGGATGAACCACTTCCTATAATAATGCTTAAGATAATAACAACCCACCTGTTAGAGCATCACCTTGCCATTTATAAAGTGATTTCACACATTACATTTTGCCTCCACTGCCCACCATGCAAAGGGACACTGGTTCAGATCAGCCAACCCAGGCTCAGGTAGCCACTAAGAAAGATCCAACTAAAGTGGGTTGTAAAAGGCAGGAATGCCTGTGAACGTGAAAACAGACCAAAAAGGGGAAAAACGAAAAGAGAGAGGAGGGTATAAGAAAGCAGAGGTAAAGGTGGTGAAGCAAGGAAGATCCCGGAGTCAGGGTCCTCCCCCATGACCACTCACAGATAACAGCCTTGCTTACCACTTCACATGGTCTCACTCAAGATTCCAAAGGTGGGAGGTCTATGTGCAAAAGATTTAAAATAAATAAAACCAAGGTTAACTATTTACAGTGGAGACCTCAGGAGAAAGAGGTTATGTCGCTTGCTTGAAGAGCTGCTTTATTTTTCTCAAAAGGTTATCAAAGAGCAGATAATCCAATCTGACCAATGGTTTTGCAACAAAGCTTCAGTGATGTGATTTAGTTCTTTGCCGGTTTTCTCTGGCTTCTCAAAGACAGCAGCAATGCGTGGTTTCTGCAGGTTTCACAACATTTTGGCTCTTCTCAGAATCCTTCCGTGAAAAGCCAGCTTCATGATGTCATCAAGAAGCAAGTTGAGGCCATGGTACACACGCCCTGTTGTGGTCATATGTAACCAAGCATTCCCTGTGTGTTCACAGGAAACTTTCATGTGACTTGCACAGTCATCAAAACATATGCTTTCCCAGAAACAGTTTTTCCCAAGACTTTTCCTTTTCTACAGTTAACAGCTCTACAAAGTGAATGTTTTCTCCCATTTTGATACTCTTCTATAAGAAGGTTGAAAGAGTACCGTTCCTCAGGTACCTGTTCATCCATCTCTCAGCGCTCCACTAGACCTGTCTTAGAAAGGTCCCATGTCCCTGATAAATGGAATACTGCCTGCCATAACAGTAAACAAAGGATGTCACTGTCAACAGCGATTGCAGCCACAAGCCGACTAAGGAAACTCAGGAAGGAAAAGCATACCTGCCATCTAGCAGCCATGAAACTGCAGCCATTCCCCAATGGTGAGCCCTGAGGAAACTCAGGATATGAAAACACAGGATACTGGCCCCAGATAGCTGAGGTGCATTTCAAAGGAATGATTTCAGTGAGCCCAGACTCCTGCATCTTCCCATACACAGAAAAGCGCTAAATTCCTTAACTTGGGATATCTGGTTTTCTTTCATTAACAATAATTTTTGACTTTCAGACTACCTGCCCTTTGTTGCAAAGTTCCTAAATATCCTAGCTCCCCCCTTGCCTCCTTGGAGCAGTTCTCTCAGGGTTCCTTGAGATGCTGCCTCCTGGGCTTGAAGACCTAAAAATTCCCTCCAAGTAAAACATAACCCTCAACCTTTAGGCTGTGAATAGTTTTTAGTCAACATCCCATTCATCATCTGCCTCCAAAAGAGGCCACAGGCAGAGCAACTCTTTGAGTTGTTGCTAAGAGCCCTTTCAATACACAAAAGCAATCAAAAATACCAGGTGATTCTCACAAGAGTTTGGGTCGTGTTTCTCCTTTCTAAAGGTGTCTCATACTTGCAAATGAAACATATAAATCCTTTTCTGTAGCACAACTGGCAATATTTTTTTAAGATGATGCCTGAGTCTTCTGTGAAATGATGCTAGTGTCAAACACATAACAGATTCCAAGTGTATGATTCCAAAAAGATCTATTTGTACTCCCTTCGTTTTGGTGCTCTACACTTGTAAAGGAGTTTTTTGGTTTCTGTTCATTAGTTTGCTTCTTTGTCTTGTTTTATTTTTTCTTATTACGTTCAAAAACTCACTGAGTCATCTTAAAAACATGTGAAAATACACATTTTATTTGGCAAGGTTTGTAAATCTTGGTGTCCATTCCCCACTGGACCTTTGAGCGACCTGCAGTGTGCAAATACTTCCACATTCTTCCATGGTTTCATCAGGTAACTGATGGTCTGTGCCACAGAAAGGTGGAGAAGGAAGGAAATAACAACGTTTTTAATGGAGAGACTGTACATAAATATGAAGCTAAATCATGCACAGTTTCAATGATGCTCATACAGAACGAGCTCTAAATAATATTTTGGCCCTACAGACTTCCTCTCACTCTTCTATTTAAGTAAATAATTTTGGATAAAACATTGGATCTGATAGCAATCCAATATAAAACAGCATTTTAGCTCTCTAAAATTAAATTGGGAATTTCCAACATCCTCAATTATCAAAATGTATAAGCAAGTTAAACATTTTTTAATATTCAGGTAAATTTATACAGTTTCTTTTCAAATAAAAATAGCATTTTTATGATGATAAGGTTAGCCTGCAAGGAGGTCCAGAGTCCAATTTTATTTCAAATCAAAATTTTTTTGAATAGTTCTTTCTCTGTCTTGCACCATTTAAACAAATTGGAAGCAACACAATTAATCTCTTAAAGAATAAATCAACGCTCCTTCCATACTGCCATAAAGTTCACTCTAATATCTACTGGAGAGAGAAATCATGTTCAACAACTTCTAAATCTGTGGTTTAGAAACCATGCCTTCCAGGGGCTCCTCCTAGTAGTGAAGGGGCAAAGGAAAACTGAGAAAGTAGAACCACAGCTTCTCATCTTCTCTTCACACAAAGCTGTTTATATCTACTTTCTAGACTAAGCTTCTGCATAAGATCTAAGTTAAAGACAGAACTCCACTGAAAAAACAAATTTGAAACTACTGTCCTAGATCAAAAGTTATCAAGAGGGAAAAAGACAGATTGAGTCAATGCATCTTCTTTCACTCCCTTCCAAAACTCTTCTAAATTGACTGTAAAGGAATTTTTTAAAAATTATTTTCAAGGCATCAATTCACAATGACAGCACAAACATTTGGGAGACTGGAGAGTATGTAGATGGAAGAGTGATAAAAACAGAGCAGAGCTGAGGAGACTGAACTCTGTGCAGGCAGAAGGAAAAATCAAAAAGTAACCTGACTTTTATTCAGGATTTGTGGTGCCAGGTACCATCAAAGAAAAAATGGTAAAAATTAGCAAAAAGTCAGTTTAAGGTTCAGATTCCCAGATCACTTCTCCCCTTTTGCATAACTGAGCAACCACTCCTGCCTACCCCAGGAAAAGAATGGAGGTGTATCCTCTGGAGAGGGTTAAACAGGATCCCTGAGCTGGGTGCATATTAAATCCATTTGAGGCAAAGGTATATTGAAAACAGTGAAATTAGGTGGACAAACGCTTTCCCCTCACTTGGAGTCCAGAACATTGGCACCCAGGCCTTCACCCTCCAGGCAGGAGGTAAGAATAGCCTTTTTCCAAGAATTTGAACTTTCCCAGAGGAAGATATCAGAGAGTCCTCTAAAGACACTGATATCAGAGAGTCCTCAAACAACTGGCCCAGTCAATCACTCTACAGTGAAGCCTATGGTCAACAAGTCCCATTCATGAGCTTGCTTTCCAACCAGCCTTTCCATCCCTCACTCAACAGAGCAGACAACAAGGAGTTTGGGACATCTGAGAAAAGATGGAAGATAAAACCAAAACAAAGAAATAAAATAGCTACTTGGAGGAAAAAACAAAGCAAGATAAAGAAATCTTCCCCCCACCCCCCAGTATCAATATTCCCAGAGAATTAAGAGAAAATGACAAAACTATATAAAATAAGAGAATGTTGTTTAAAAGCAACACTCAAAAATTTCAAAAGGGGAGCTCTCTGTAAATAAAAGCACATCTGAAATTTAAAACTCAGTAGAAGAGTTGGAAGATAAAATTTATGAAGTCTCTCAGAAAATACAGCCAAAAAAAAAAAATGTACTGAAAAAACAGAGAACACCAGTCCACAATATCCAATACCCAAGTAACAGAAATTCTAAAAAGAGAGATATAATAGAGGGCAGAAAAGCATCAACAAAATAAATGAAGAAAAGTTCCCAGAACTAAAGGATATGGATTTTCATATTAAAAGGATCTACCAAGTATCTGGCACATCATTATAAAATTTCAGAATACTGAGCATAAAGAGACCATCCTACAAGCTTCTACAGAGGGAAAAGAGGGAGGATACCAAATTCAAAATATTAGAAATTGAGTGGTTTTAGTCTTCTTGAAAGTAATTTTGGAAGCTAAAAGGCAATGTAACAATTATCTCTAACCTAGGTCCTCTATCTGGACACTCAAGTGCAAGGTGGAAATAAAGAACATTCAGACAAGCCAAGCCAAGTCTCAATAAAAGACTTTCTATATACTTTACTTTCTATACACTTCTATGTACTTTACTTTCTATATACTTTCTCTGGAAACTACTCCTCCAAAGCTAGAGAGTACACCATGATAAAGGAAGACATAGGGTACAGACAATACAAGATCCAAGAGAGACGCAAACAAATCACTAGGATGATTGAAAAGGCAGATCTCTAAATGAAGGGAGGTACACCAAACATGGGGACACGTCCATTTAGAAGCAGGACAAGAGGCTCCAGGAGAGACTTTCTCAGACAAATAAAATCTTTGGATACCTGATGAGACCAAAATTGTTGAGAAAGATTTAAACCACTGATAAAGAGCTTGAGGGACTTCCCTGGTGGTCCAATGGTTAAGAATCCGCCTTCCAATGCAGGGGATGCAGGTTGAGGGTTTGATCCCTGGTCAATGCGGATCCCACATGCGGCACTGTGCCTACACACCCTAGAGCCCACACGCCACAACTAGAGATAAGCCTGCGCACCACAACGAAAGACCCCGCGTGCCGCAACAAAGATCCTGTGTGCCGCAAGTAACACCCGACAGAGCCAAATAAAGAAATAAAATAAATATTTTCTAAAAGTTATTTAAAAAAAGAAATGAAGTGTTTTATTTTAAAAAAAAAAGTTTGAGAGCAAAAGCAAACAAAACAAGACAATTACTAACTGAACAGAAAGCAAAACTCCATACAGGAGAGGAAAAAATATTGTTTAATAAATGGTTCCATCATGAATAACATTTACACTTTCATTAAAAGAAAACTTGTTTGTCCACTCGTAACACTTCTGACACCAAATGGGGAGAGGGTCTCACACCAACAAATTCTCCAATCTCCAGTCATCAACCAGATGGCCTACAGTTGGATTCTGGCACTGACTACTTGAAGCTAGTGCAGACTCACAGGTTAAGGGCTCAGTCCCACAAGACTGCTTTCCACTTGTCACCTGTACTTCTGACCAATCAGCTATAAATTGGGGGTTCCCACACCACTACCTTAGGTTTAATAATTTGCTACAACAACTCACAGAACTCAGGGGAACAATTAACTTACGTTTTTGGGTTTATTATAAGGGATTCAGATGAACAGCTAGATGGAAAACTACATAGGGCTGTTAAAAAACAAAATTCATCGTAGTAAAATTTAAGATCTAATTGACTTTACTGAACAATGAAGGAATCAGGCAGCATGCCATCTATCCCAGCAATAGAAAGGATCTCCACTCAGTATAGAAATGGAAAGGTTTTTAAAGGTGAAGAGGAGGAAAAAGGAAATTACTGTATTAGCCAAAAAGTGCATTCTTTTAGGCAAAGTTGCCCTCCTAAGGGGAACAGAAGGGGCCCATCCAGTGGACTATCTCATTATTGCTGATCAGGTAATTCCAGGTTGAGTGGTAAAAGTTTACATTTCTGGGAGAGGTTATAACTGCAGTTAGGTTAGGTATTTAAGTCTTGGTTTGCTGATATGGGGCCTGAACACAAGTGACTCCACTTGGGGCCTGTTTCTTCTTAACAAGACGAGGTGCAGAAGGTTTTTGAGTGCAGTTCCCCACCCCTACAGCATATGGATGTGTTCACCAATGGCCTCTGAATCCCCTTGTTTAGGGTTTTTATGGAGGCTCTATTATGTAGGTATGATTGATGAAATCACTGACCACTGGTGATTAACTCAATCTTCAGACCCCTCATCTCCCCAAGGTTGGTGGTGGAGGTGAAAGTTCCAGCCTTCTAATCAAGCCTGGGTCTTTCTGGTGACCTGCCCCCATCCTGAAGCTGGGGCCCCCCAATCATCTCATTAGCATACAAAAAGGCACTCCTAGCACTCCAGAGAAGCCAAGAGTCTTAGAAGCTCTTTTGTCAGGAATTGAGATCAATGACCATATAGTAGAACAAAAGATGCTCCTGTTACCCCTAACACTCAGGAAATTACAAGGGTTTAGGAGTTCTGTGTCAGGAACTGAAGGCAGGGACCAAATGTATATTTCTTATCATGTCACAGTCCTAATATTTCAAACACTGAATATTGAGCTAGCCAACATCACAATTAAACTATACTGAAAAGTGGGATGAAAGTGTCTGCCATGGAAATGAAGTGAGGAAGAACTAAGTTTTCATATTACATAGTGGAATGAATGCCTGAGACTGAAAAATCAAAAGTAGCAATACAAGCATATAATTTAGAGACAAAGACAGAAACATACACACACACACACACACACACACACACGTGCACACATCAAAGGAAGTGAAAGTAGTTGCCTTAGGAAAGGGGGAATGGAAGAATATGGCAACAAGAACCACTGTTTTTCAAAACAAGCTGGTAGAAATATCTGGCTCTTTAAACTAGATGCATATATCACTTTGATTAAATTTTATATAAATTTAAATTTTATATAAACTAAGATAGCCAAGTTATTCTTCCTTGGTTTTTGTAAGTGGCAGTGCCTCCTAGAAGCACGGATTCATTTTCCTCTTGCAATTAAGTATTGGACTGCTGTCCTCCATAAACAGGAATTATAATGATCTAATATTCGTAATTTTATTAAAATCTTCCAAGTATGTATTTTTCATAATCATTTGGAGGAAGAAAGGGCAGAAGTCAATATGAGTCATGTTTCTAAAGTGGCTTAATCATTTTGCTTCAAAAAATCATAATCTAAGATTTCCATTTTTCAAATGGTGATTCTTCTCCTGATTTTTTCTTTCTAACCCCTCCATCTTGTGCCTCCTCAGACCCTTGAACACCGTCACCCCCGCCACTCAGCATCATACAGCTTCCTGGAGGCATAAGGGGTGAAGGGAATGTGGGTGGTAGCCGATTATGAGACACTTCTTGGGATGAGGCCAAAATGTGCTGACGTATATGCCACTAGTAGTGGGAACTGTGAGATAAAATAAAGAGGCAAACGAAGAACATAGCATCCAATGTGCTCCCACAATGATGCGGAAGTTCACAGATTTCCTCTTAAACTCAGTGGACAAGAGAAGGAGTTAAAAAAGAGCATAGCCAAGATATGGGAGCAACCAAGGTGCCCATCAAAGGATGAATAAAGAAGATGTGATATATATAATGGGATATTACTCCGCCATTAAAAAGAATGTTGCCGTCTGCAACAACATGGATGGGCCTACAGGGCATTATGCTAAGTGAAATAACTCAGTCAGAGAAAGACAAATATTGTATGATTTCACTTGTATATAGAATCTAAAAACAAATGAACAAACCTAACAAAACAGAAACAAAGTCATAGATACAGAGAACAAACAGGTGATTGCCAGGGGAAGCGGGGCAGGGTGGGGAGGACAGGTGAGGGAGATTAAGAGGTACAAACTTCCAATTACAAAATAACTGAGTCACAGGTATGAAATGTACAGTGTGGGGAATATAGTCAATAATTACATATTACCTTTGTGTAGTGACACATGGTAACTAGACTTATCATGGTGATCATTGTGAAATGTATAGAAATACTGAATCACTATGTTGTGTACCAGGAACTAACAGTGTTATAAGTCAGTTATACTTCAAAAACAAACTCATAGAGAAAGGGATAGGATTTGTAGTTACCAGAAGCAGTCAAAAGGTACAAAGTTCCACTTATAAGATAAACAAGTGCTAGGGATGTAAAGTACAACACAATAAATACAATTAACACTGTGGTATGCTATATAGGAAAGTCGAGAGCAAATCCTAAGAGTTCTCATCACAAGGAAAAAATTTTTTTCTATTTCTTTAATTTTGTATCTATATGAAATGATGGATGTTTACTAAACTACCTGTGATAACCATTTCATGACATATGTATGTCCAATCATTATGCTATATACCCTAAACTTATATAGTGCTGTGCATCAATTGTATCTCAATAAACCTGGAAGAAAAAAAAAAAAAGCATTCCCAACTTTCCAGCTCCTCCTGACAATCCCCATAGAAAACTCCCATCATTTTGTCTGCATCTCCAGAAATGAAGGAAATAGAGGGATTTCAGTTGGCTGCAGCGGTAGTTTCCAACTGGGTAAACATAGGGAAGGATGGCAGAATGGTGGCAGGAACACTGGGTGAGTGTGGAACCAGTAGGGAATGGGCACTGGCCTCCCAGGCAGGTAGGCTGGCGGAGTAGTTAGTTTTTGCCCATCAGACTGTGGCAATAAAAGTAAGAGGAAAAGGAATCCCCTGGCAGTCCAGTGGTTAGGAATCTGCGCTTTCATTGCCAAGGGCATGGGTTCAATCCCTGGTCTGGGAACTAAGATCCTGCCAGCCACGCGGGCAGAAAAAAAAAAAAAGAGGCGAGAAATAATTTTTAAAATCACAAGTTATTAAGTAGAAAGTTCTAGGAAAGAAATATAATCTCAAATTGAACCATCATTCATTGAAAACCTAATTTGTGGCTGGCATTAAGCTAAGCACGTTTGCATATAGCATTTTCTCATTTAATCTTATTTAACGATGCCATATGTGCTCCAGATTTTGCTCTTTATTATTAGATACACTGTCTATGCCTTTTTTTTTTTTCTGCAGGAAAATATCAAGAAGCTCCTGCAACTCTGCCTTTACCCTTGATGGAAAATCAGGAAGCCACGTGGCTTGACAGGGTTTTCCATTGCCCGGTGGGGCCAGAAGAAACCAGCTCTACCTACCTGTGATTTTTCAGTGTCTGAATCTCAAATTTCTGAACCAAGATGGCTGTTTGGAATAACTAACAAGTGTTTTGTCATCTCCCTGTTTCTCCTCTTCCCCATAATATTTCTTATTTACCACCAGGTGGCAATGAATAAATATGCCCACGCAGGCAAACATTAGGGAGAATCTAAGAAAATATGACATTCCAAAGCAATTTACAAAAATAAATGCTCATCTTAACATTCTACAAGTTTAAATTAACTTAGAGCCAGTTTGTTGTAAAGGGCATGTAACTAAGTTTCAGAAGACTTGGACTTGGTTTTATTTCTGTCATTTTCTCAACATGTAACCTAGGACTAAATCTCCTCTTTTTCAACCTCGGTGTGTACAACTTAACAATAAAAACTTGGCAAGTTTGTGAACTGTCACCAAGCAATATATATATATAAATATTTTGTCCATTGCTGAGGCCTGTATATTAGTCATTTAGCAAAACAGGCACAACCCACAAAAGATGGTACCGACAAAGCAAAAGAAACAAAATGCAAACTAGTTTTCTGTCTATTGCTTTCCTTTTCTGAAGGGAAACATTCCCACAACATTCCTGCTCCAATACCTTTCCTCATTTAAAAACCAAAATGCCTTTTGTGTCTTACTGATGAATAAATCTCAAATCTTGTAACAGCTTCTTTGTAAAGTTCTGAAATTCTGTTTCTTTCTCTCAGAACATTCAGTAGCACCTGCTTCATCCAACGCTTTCTAAAGGGGTCTCTCTTGTGGAATGGGCATCAAAGACTCAGACTAAATGTCCTCAAAGTTCTCTGACAGCCTGAGAGTCCCTGTTTCTGACTCCTCTCTTTCCCAGTCACTGTGGGAGAACTTTTTACCTCTTTCTTTCTCATCAGCCTCTCTGGGAAAATGTCCAACTTCACCATCTCTCCAATGCCTTAAAGCTACTCATAATTTTCAATATGCACAATTAAGATACCTCATTAATCCAAAAATCAGTCTAATACATTCTAATTATTTTGCCCTGTTCTGAACCTGATATGTGGGAAGAGTTGGGTGAGCTCTTGGAAATCATGAATGTGCCACCTCCATTAGAAGGACAGGTAAGAGCAGCTGACCCAGAGCACGGCTGCCTGCCTGGAGATGGAGGGGAGACCATGGCTCTGAATTTTCCCAGTGAACCAGAACCAGCTCTGATCCAGGTCTGGGAGCTAACTGGGAAGGAGAAAAAAGTGGAACAGAAAGAGCCGTCCTCCAGAGAGGTCATACTTCACACCCCAGCCAACCTGTGAGGACAACTCAGTTGAAATCGCTTGGGGATCTGCCTTGCCCCCAAGACCTGTTCTGACATGTATGTAAAAAGGCAAATATAAAGATACTCTTTGCTACTTTGTTTATAACAGCAAAAAAATCTAGAGAAAAAAATAAAAGCATAAATGTCCTCATTAGTTCTCAGTGCCACCCCCCAAGAGATACCTAGGAAATTTATGCAGGTGTTGATTGTCATGACCTTTGGGGTTACCACTGGTATTTGCTGGTTGGTAGCCATGATGTATCTCATGCAAGGAAGAATTTTCCCCATCCAGCAAGGACTCTTGGTGTCCTGCCACATTACTGTTGGTGAAAAACATCTAAGCCAAGAACTTAACTCCACTATATATAAACACAAAGCAAATTTTGCACAGTTTTAATATATGTTGATTTCTAAGAATGGAACCACCAAATAAACTGGGGCACGTTGGAACTTTGTTTAGTTTGAATCTTTACCACGAGTTGTTCACCATCTCAGAAAAATCATGCAGTCCATGGCAATGTCATCCAGGGTATTTAATTCAGCAACAAATCACACCCAGATCTGTCTGCATTTGGGAATATAGCACTCACTTGAGTCTATATTCGTACAAGCATCTGCTTGATGATGTCATCTGCTGCAGTGTACCCAAGTCACTTATATATCAAAGTACATGTTAATTTATTATAAATGTTTTTTCTTTATATCCTTATATTACAATTAGAACATTATATTGATTTTTAATCATATTTTAAGTAACTTGTATTATTCATGAATTTCATTTCAGGACAGTATGGGGGTATTCTCCGATGTTTTTATAATAAAGAGTCATTGGTCCAGACAGAGTATCTTGAATAAAATATGATACATTATATTATGGAAAACTCTGCAACACTTAGAAGAATTAGCTAAATCTGCATATATTGATATGGAAAAATCGTTAAGACAGATAGTTGAGTGAAGAAAGCTGTTTCAGAGAAATTGATACGGTATGTACAGCTAATACCAATTAAATAAAAATACATGCACACAAAACCACATTATGTATGATGATATACGTATATATAGAGAAAAACTGCATGGAGGAAACATCTGAAAGTCTGTAAAATAAACTTATATTTTATTCAGCCACGAGGATGGAATCAGGAATGGCAGTCAAAGTGGATTTCCACTTAAATGTGTACAGAGAATATATGCAGGTATTCATTACATAATTAAAAACTGCTAAAATTAAAATTTTGAAAAGAATTGCTGGGAAAAACAGCTAAGCTTGAGTTCTCACAGTTGTCACTCCCTATTCTTGGCTTGAACCTCAGGGAGGCCGTCTGCACCAGCAGCCTGAGTATAGCGAGGCCACTGCCCCTGGAGCCAGCTCTCCTGCGGGAGGAACTTCACCGGCGCCAGGCAACCCAAAGGCTCTCTGAGCCCCACCTGCAGTCCCCCGGCAACAGTCAGCCACGTCTGGATTCCTGCATCCTGCACAGGAGACTGGAATAGAAAACACTTTGACCCGGGTCTCCACTTAGCCCAGGTGGAGCCCTCCACTGAGCGTGACACCACTGGGAAATGGGCTTTCCCTGGTCTGCCACTCCAGGGAACAGCCTTGCATTTTCACCATCAGCCATAAAGGCGGCCCTTACGTAAGCCTCCTTGCTTTGGGGCTTTACACGCAGGAGAGGAGGGCCAATTTCATGCAGCCGTCAAGACGGACTGCGCCAAACTGGGCTTCCTCCCTCTGTTTCAGACCAAGACTCAGTGAAACATCAGGACACCCCAGTCCCATGACAGGAAGGAGACAGGAGCATCAGAGAAGGGTTACAGTGAACCCCTGGGCCTTCTGCCATCACCATAGGATCAAGGGCTCAATGTACTCTGAGAAAGAAAGTGGGTACCTGATCCCACAGTGCCATGTGACTAAGTCATAATGATTTGTGGTTATGGTCAGCACAAAGGGCCCCCTCTCTGAAGTTCACTGGGCTTACTGTCCATATTAAATACAACAGAAAACTTGGAACTCACCTTTTGGAAAGGCAGCTATAGCAGTAGAAGAGTACATTTAGACAGCCCAGTTTGGAGGAAGACGTTCTAAACATAACAGATCCATCTACATGCATGGTAACAGTCATTTCCCCAAGTCCCAGCAGCCTGGAGGACAGGTGACGCATCACAGTGGCACTAGGCTCCGTGCGCCCCAGCCTGCTCTGAGGATCTCCACACCCGGTCCCCCAGGCCTCCACACCCCCACACAGCTGTGCAGGGCTCTGCTCCCACGGCTGTCAGGTTCCCCACTGTTGCTGTCCATCCAGCCGCTGCTCTGCCTGCCCCTGTCCTCACGTCACCACCACGCCCTGCGGTTCCCAGAGGAATGTTCCTGCCTCAGAGGAACATGCTCTTTCCTTCAACCTTCAACCTTAGACACACCTTAGACAGATAGGTCAGGACCAGAACACCTGAGAAAACTTCCCTGATGGCAAGACCCGAGTGCTATGAGAGGTCACACACCTTCACTCTCTCCAAACCCCGATGGGAGTTCCCTGCCTTCCAGGCATCCAGTTAGGTGACATTATTTACTGCTTTATTTTTTACCCTCAAGTCCCCAGAACCTAGCCATCACTAACAAACTCTTCACAGACATAAGATTCCTGGTGTCTACACAGGCAAGCATTAAATGTGATTTAGAGTGTGAGTTCTGGTGCCAGGCCCACTAGGTTTGAAGGTCACCTTTACCATCACTTAGCTTGAGGTAGTTAACTTCCTGGATTTCAGCTTCGTCATCTATAAATGAGCGCACCACACGTTTCTTCCAAACGTTAAATGGCAATATACGCGAAGTGCCCAGCACAGTCCTGGTTCACATAAGACTCCAAAAGAGCATCAATGCTCTGTCCCGGGGCCACCTGGAAAGAGTGCAGATGAAACCCCCACTACAACTACCCGACGCAGAGATGCACATTTTAGAGAACTGTATTCTGATGTATATACTATCTCCTTTCTTTAGCACTGCTTTCTTATCTCATAATGCTTCTGTGGAGAGTGGGAATTCTAAAATTATGCTGGATTGTGACTTTGTTTGGGGGACTTCTGAATAAAAAGTATTCATAGGATGGTAGCTCTTAGTACCCAGGGGCCTTCAGAGATGATGTGGTCCTGCCCCTGACTTCAGGTAAGATCTTATTAGCCCCAGTGGAAGCCAAGAGAGCTCAAGAGACCTGGCTAGGGTCTCATAGTAAAGGATGAGGGATCAAAGGCAGAAAGAAGTTAGAATTAATCCAATAAAATTAGGACATTTGGTCACTTCCATTGTATGTGAGTGTCCATGGTTCTTGGTGTCAAACCCTCAACTTCCTAAGAACTAAGGGCATTTCTGTACAAAAACTATGCTTGTTCACTGCTGTCCCCAAAGGCCAGTTACAATTAGATGCTTCCTCCAGACTTTGCTATAAAAGGAACAATAATTATGATAATAACAGGTTAATGCCATTTTTCTATTTTCCTACTGGTTTTCTTTCTAGTTCTGAGAATTGCAAAATGACAGCGAGGGATGTATTTCAAGCTGGAAAAGTGACAAAGGAAGAGCGAACAGAAACAAACCCTCACCAGGAAATGAAAGACAAGTAAAGGGGCTTCTCTGGTGGCGCAGTGGTTAAGAATCTGCCTGCCACTGCAAGGGACACGGGTTCGTAGTCCTGGTCCGGGAAGATCCCACATGCGCCACACCTACTGAGCCTGCGCTCTAGAGCCCGCGAGCCGCAACTACTGAAGCCCGCGTGCCTAGAGCCTGTGTTCCGCAACAAGAGAAGCCACCGCAATGAGAAGCCCACACACCACGAAGCCCACGCACCGCAACGAAGAGTAGCCCCTGCTCGCCACAACTAGAGAATGCCCGCGCGCAGCAAGGAAGACCCAATGCAGCCAAAAATAAAAACAAACAAATAAATAAATTTTTTTTAAAAAAGACAAGTAAAGGACAAAGTGAGCTTTGGTGCCTCTCGGGACAAATCCCCGCCCGGGGCAGAAGCCCAGGCCCACGGGGAGGATGCTAAGACCCGGCCCGAGGGAGCGAGCTGGAAGGCAAAGGACCGGGAAAGAGTGACCTTCATTTTCAATCCAGCTGGGCGGCTGGGAGACAGAAGCAAAACCTCCGCCGCAGAGCAGCAGCAGGAACAGGACACATTAGACAGAGAACATATCATTGTGTGCTTGTCCTACCAGGCGCCCAGCAACACGGCAAACAAAAGACTGGCCTGCTCCCGGGTAAGTGTCCTCGGCACCGGCACCCGCTCCTCCCAAGAAAACCGAGGTCTGACTCCAGCGCCCCACACCATGACTTCGTTTGGACAGAGCCTCTCTGGGGAGGCAGAGGCGGCGGCTACATGCCCCATCACGCCTCAGTGCACAGCTTCACAAATGTCCCCTTGAAGTATCTGGGCCGTTTTTAACCAATGTTCTGCCCCAGAAGTGTCACCAGGTTAAGCCCATTAACTATTTCCTGGCAATAAAAATAAAATCTGGGTAATAAAATAAGGCCTAACCTTTCTTTTTCCTTTGTACTTAGTCGGGTTTCACTTGCTCACAGGGGGCTACGTGCTGAGGCCTCACACCCGGCTCTTCCGACCAGAGTTCCTAGGGCGGAACGACGGCTGCCGGTACCTCGCCTCAGGCGGGCGTGTGCAGAAGTGAGGCGAACGACACTGCATCCAAGATGGCGGCCGGGGGCCGTGTGCAGAGAGGCTGCGCGTGACGGTGCAATCCAAGATGGCGGCCAGGGCCGTGTGCAGAGAGGCTGCGCCTGGAGCTGATATCTGGAGCCGTGAGCAGTGCTGCTGCGCTGGAAGGGGGAGAAGTCTGTCCCGTCCCTTCTCCTCCCCGCTGCGGAGATCCCTATAAAGCAGCCCCACCCACGGCCTAGGTGGGGAACACTGTGCTCTAAAGCAGAGCTTGCATCTCTCCATTTTTTGACCAGATAATAAAGCTTTCCTTTGTTTCTGAACCAAACTTGGCCTCATTCTATGGGCTCGAGCGATACCAGGCAGGAGGACCCTTGTTGGGTCCTGACTCGAAAGGGTCAGTAACAGAAGGCACCTGCCGCATGTCCGCCTACTCTCTTGTTCTCTCTCGAGCCACCTTCTTCCAAGGCCTCTCTGGTTCTCTGCCTCTCCGTCGCCACCGCCAATCCCGTTTCTCAGTTTCCCCAGCCCGCACGCCCCACTCAGCCAAACAAAATCCTCATTAACGATTCTGATTCCAACTACGGTCCTGTTCCCAATTCCTACGTTTTTTGCCACAGCACCAAACAATTCCTCAACACTGGCTGAGTGTCCTACAATTCAACAGAATTCTGACATTATCTACCCCAGGTTAAGGGCTCATTCCCACCAGACTGCCCCCACTTCCAACACCAACAGCAAGTCTATAGATCAGAGGCTCCCATGACCCCCTCCTCGGGTTGGATTAATCTGCTAGAGCGGCTCACAGAACTCAGGAAAACAGTTTACTTATTAGATTACTGTTTTATTATAAAAGGATATAATTCAGGAACTGCCAGATGGAAGAGATGCACGAGGTAAGGCAGGGGGATGGAGGAAGAAGCTTCCTCTCCAGGCACCAGTCTCCCAGAATCTTCATGTGTTCACCTACTCAGAAGCGCTCCAGATGCTGTCCTTTTGGGGTTTTATGGAGACTTCATTATGTAGTCATGAATGGTTAAATTTCGGGCCATTAGTGATTGAATAGAGCCCCTCTCTTCTCCCAAGAGATTGGGTTGGGACTGAAAGTTCCAACCCTCTAATCACATGATAGGTTCTCCTGGCAACCAGGCCCCCTATCCTTAGGCTACTGAGGGCCTTTCCACAAGTTGCCTCATTAACATAACAAAAGACACTTTTTATCTCTCTCATCAGAAGAAATTCCAAGAGTTTTAGGTGCTGATCAGAAACAGGGACAAAGACCAAATATATATTTATTAAATTACAATATCACATTGATTCATCACCATTATCTCTAAAGCATTTAACCCAGGGGGAGGGGGAGGAGAAGAGCAGACATTCATTCCAGAACACTTACTTCCACAATGAGATATGTCTTTTAAAAATCAAAAATATGGGAATTCCCTGGTGGTGCAGGGGTTAAGAATCTGCCTGCCAATGCAGGAGACACGGGTTTGAGCCCTGGTCCGGGAAGATCCCACATGCTGCAGAGCAACTAAGCCCGTGCACCACAACTACTGAGCCTGTGCTCTAGAGGCCGCGAGCCACAACTACTGAAGCCCACGTGCTGCAGCTACTGAAGCCCGCACACCTAGAGCCCATGCTCGGCAACAAGAGAAGCCACCGCAGTGAGCAGCCCGCGCACCGCAACGAAGACACAACACAGCCAAAAATAAATATATAAATATGTGTATATATATTTTTTAATTCAAAAATATGCCTCAGGCTTCCCTGGTGGCGCAGTGGTTGAGAGTCCGCCTGCCGATGCAGGGGACACGAGTTCGTGACCCGGTCCGGAAAGATCCCACATGCCACGGAGCGGCTGGGCCCGTGAGCCATGGCCGCTGAGCCTGTGCGTCCAGAGCCTGTGCTCCGCCACGGGAGAGGCCGCAACAGTGAGAGACCCGCGTACCGCAAAAAAAAGAAGGGAAGGAAGGAGGAGTGGGAGAAAGAAAGAAAAAGAAAAGAAACAGTGCTGCCACTTTTGCTTAGTCGGTGCTCTGTCCAGATGATGGGCAGCTTGTCAACAAGAAGGCTTAAGCAGAGTGAAGCCTCTCTCTCTAGCTTGTATCAAGAGGACAACTTTCAAATAATGGTCATTCTTTTTTCCCAGCCAGCATCTCCTAGACGATTTGGTTTCTGCTTTTCTGTCTGTATCTAGAACTGAAGCCAGAAGGTAAGGCAAACCCTTCATCATACCACTATGAGCCCTTCCGTCTCTTCCTTTCCCGCCTGGGTCTTACCTTCCCTCCTCTCAGAGGCTGTCATTACTGGGATGACACCGACAAGCTAAGAGAGCTACTTTCTAGCCTAAAGCCTACCCATTATCATTATCATAATAACTAGAATTTTTTAAAAAAATCACTGTCACCTTCACATCATGCTGATGAATATCCCCAGGACATTCTAAAATTTTATAAACAGTAATTATCTGCTGATAGCATACCTGGAATTTGAGGATACAGGTGCAGTTACCCACTTTCATCACCAGGTGGCGCTCACACTTTATGACCTGTGGCCTGGGTACCTTCTAAACCCAGGGATTGCATTCGGAGAAGTGTACTATTAACGTTTTTAACAGAGGTGGTTGGTATCTACCATTCAAACATGTATGTTTCTGTGTGTATACATTTATAACAGTAATTTCCTAACTAGAACTTGCTGGAAGAAGTTATAGATTGTCCTATTAGAATCTCTTTATTAAAAACTTCTTCAGGGTTTCCCTGGTGGCGCAGTGGTTGAGAGTCTTGCCTGCCGATACAGGGGACACGGGTTCGTGCCCTGGTCCCGCGAAGATCGCACGTGCCGCGGAGCGGCTGGGCCCGGAGCCATGGCCGCTGAGCCTGCGCATCCGGAACCTGTGCTCCGTAACGGGAGGGGCCACAATGGTGAGAAACTTCTTCAAAGCAAAAATTAAAAGGAATCAAATTTATGCTCAATTAATAGGCCCCATACTTATCTAATACTTCTTTTATAAGACAACAATAACTATTGCCTTCAGACCATAGGACCAGTAAATGAAAACTGTAAGTGTGTGTTATAACCAGCTACATCTCAGCCCTCTCTAGAGATTAGTTCCCCAGAACTCCCAGCCTAGACTAGCAATAAAATTGGAAGCTTTACAAATAATCTTGGTTAACCAAAGCTGATGGTTTATTTCGACCTTCTCCTCTCTCATACTAGCTAAACTAAAAATGACTTGGAAACATAGCTAGTTTACCTCTTTCGCTTCTCTTCCAGCGGTGTAACCCTCAAACTTCTTTTTTTGCGGTACACGGGCCTCTCACCGTTGTGGCCTCTCCCGTTGCAGAGCACAGGCTCCGGATGCACAGGCTCAGCGGCCATGGCTCACGGGCCCAGCCGCTCCGCGGCATGTGGGATCTTTCCAGACCGGGTCACGAACTCGTGTCCCCTGCATCGGCAGGCAGACTCTCAACCACTGTGCCACCAGGGAAGACCCCGCAAACGTTTTTTGATGAGGACAAAGCTATCTCTCTTCACCCAAGGGATTCTGGTTTAACAGTTGTCTCGACTTGTTATTAAATTTCTGACATGCCCCAGTTCACTGAGACTCATTTGTTCTCTTCCTTCTTTTCCTCCCTCCTACCTGCCCAAGCATTCATGCAGCGTATTAATTTCTCAGGTCAGCCAAAGCAAGCAGGTTAAGGTAGGAACACAACAATTTCTCATGAGACGCACACAAATATCAGTATAAGGAATTCTGAGTCTTCATGCGACTGACCCTTCCACGATTTCATGTCACTACTCCAGAAACCAAAGGAAATAACAGGATGGTTGTGAATTGGTTTTATTTTTACTTTGGAGTGAGATCAGTTAAGAATGGGAATGAGGAAGGTGTGGTCAAGCTTGTACCTAAATGCGTGCTTGGATGTAATGCATAACCCCAAGAGAATTCCCATTTCACCCCCTTTCTCTCTCCCAGCAGCACCAGAAACAATCTGACTTCCTTCTCTGTGTCTGCTACTATCCATTCTTCAACTCAAGTTTCCACTTCCCTGTGGCCCATGCTGCAATGCAATGGAAGCTTACAGCTTCTCCGCCACCTTCTTGCCTCTAAGACAAACAGAATGCTTTGGAGGATGTTAACATTGCAAAGAGAGACAGGATTTTTTTAAGTGCAGGGAGAATTGCAATATGACCTGACAGTGTTAGAGTGGTTTTATTCCCATAGTGCCTCACAGTCTAAATGGCTCCAGAGCGATTTCTCCCAGCTCTTTCTTTACTCTTCTCTTGCCTCTTCTTGAGATCTGAACTTCAACATAACATCCCTTTTAATTCAGGGGCTGATGCTACTCAGACTCCGCCATCCTTCAGCAGACTTTCCCTTTGATTCTCCCAAATCTGTCTTGCAAATAACACTGTGTAGGAGGACACGAAAATGAAAAGGAAGTGGCCTTAAGTTATGTGGGGTACCAGGAATATCTGTTTGCACACTTGATCATATTTATACTCTCATTTACCGTGAGGTAGGTGTTTAGGACCAACATCATTCTCACCATTTCCCCCATTTTGTAGATGAGGAAGCTGAGGCTCAGGAAAATTAGATGATTTGCCCAAGCTCGCACGGCTATGAAGTGACAATATTAGAACTTTCTAATAGCCAGCTTTGCTCCTAACATCTCAGAGAAAACTTCAAACTGCCTTTATCTCAAAACAGTCCTACTTCTGGTATGAAGAGTTGCAGCTACTTAAACATCAGGTGTTTTCCTCTTGGCAAAGTGACAAGGAACAGGGGAGGGACATGCCGGAGGAAGGGGGGGAGGTAACCAGGTCAGCGGCATTGCTCACAGGCCACCTCTGCACGTATTTAATCGATTAACGAGCCGTGGGGCTAGCAAAAAGTCTCCTTTAAAAACGGACATACCGGGTTCCCTGGTGGCGCAGTGGTTGAGAGTCCGCCTGCCGATGCAAGGGACGCGGGTTCGTGCCCCGGTCCAGGAAGATCCCACATGCCGCGGAGCGGCTGGGCCCATGAGCCATGGCCGCTGAGCCTGTGCGTCTGGAGCCTGTGCTCCGCAGCGGGAGAGGTCACAACCGTGAGAGGCTCGCGTACCAGAAAAAAAAAAAAAACCAAAATAACCGGACATACCTTCTGGGCAGTTTAAGCAGCTTTCAGAGACACCCAGACAAGCCCAATCAACTTCAGGGGGTGCCCAGTAGATAATTCAAGGGCAGTACTTTAACCACCAATCAAGAGGTCTTTAAAAATAAGGTGTTCTTTATACAGTGGGATACCACACAGTGATAGGAATGAATCAGTACACAACTACGTGAATAAATCTCACAAACAGCAGAGGAAAAGAAAGAACTCAGACACCAAAGAACACATATCAGGTGATTCCATTTTATGAAGCTGGAAAAAGGCAAACCTAATCCATGGTGTTTAAGGGGTGGAGTGGGGATTAGGTTGGGTAATAAAATAAAATGTAGGTGTCCCTTACCGTCTTTGCTTCTGGAAACCCTGAGTAGAGGCCACGGGCCCCCGAGTCAGACAGACCTGGGATCAAATCCTAGTTCTGCAACTGAGTGATTTTAAACAAGTAACTTAAATCCCTGTGCCTCAGGTTTTTGCATCTATAAAATGGGACTAATAATACCTTCCTCAAAGGGTTGGTGTGAGAAGTAAATGAAATAATGTATGTGAAATGCCATGGCAGCGTGCGTAGGTGCCGTAATAAATGGTAACGACGAACATCCTACCCCGTCACCTGATGGTAAAGCAGGATATGCCAGGTCAGCAAGGAACCGGGTGTGATGGGGTGCAGCGGACAACTTCAACGGGGTAGTACTAAGGTTGGTGCTGTAGAAGAGGAGCCAGAGCCCAGAAGCTCCAGGCTGTAGAGGGATGTGCAGGCTTCCCTTCCTGACTACAGAATGAGAACAGAGCCAGAGAACTTGGGTTCCCTCTACCTGAGAGGGGGGACAGCTGTCCCTCCAGGAAGGCCTATCAGCTAAAAGATCTATGGCTCCTGGGAAAATAGAGCTGGGGAAGACTCTTTGATTTGCATTTTGTATCGTTAACTGACATCCAAGGGCATCCCTACAGGAGAAGCAAATCACGGTTGCCACAACATCGATGGACTTGGGGGCGTCACGCTGAAGGGGGAAAGCCAGACTCAGGAGACTGCATGAAGTTCTGAACCAGGCAAAACAGAAAGCCTGGGGCCAGAGGTGGGATTGACAGCAAAGGGCACGAATGTTTTTGGGTGATGACAGTGTTCTGTTACTTCACTGAGCCAGTGGTTACCAGGGTGTATGCATTTGTCAGAACCCACTGAACTATACACCTGGGATGGGTGCCATTTATGCAAATTATCCCACAATAAAGTTGCCTTTTTTAAAAATACATTTATTTATTTATGGCTGTGTTGGGTCTTCGTTGATGCACGCGGGCTCTAGGCATGCGGGCTTCAGTAGTTGTGGCATGTGGGCTCAATAGTTGTGGCATGCAGGCTTCAGTAGTTGTGGCTCACGGGCTGTAGAGCACAGGCTCAGTAGTTGTGACGCACGGGCTTTGTTGCTCTGTGGCATGTGGGATCTTCCCGGACCAGGGATCAAACCCGTGTCCCCCACATTGGCAGGCAGATACTTAACCACTGTGCTGCCAGGGAAGTCTCTAAAGTTGCTTTTAAAAGAAAAAAAAAATTGATATCTTAGTCCTTGTGGTTGTTCCACTCTGGGAGTAACTGGGGAAGCCTGTAGGAGAAGGTCAGGAAAGTCCTGGCCTCTATCATTCTTCCAGCACATTAATGTTTGCTGTTTGCTCAGTACCTTACAGTTAGCAAAGCACTTTCTCCTCTTTTGACCGTCACACCTTCCCTATGAGGTGGGCGTGATGATTAACCCCATTTTGTAGCTAGGGAAACAGAGACACACACATGCTAAAAGGGCTGGCCTACATCTTCTAACTCCGTATCCCAACGTCTTTCCTGGAAATGGCCTCGGAGATCACCTAGGTCCAAGAAAACTAAGGTTCAGAGGGTGGAAATAACTCTACAAAACTGCACTGTTCGTTAAGGAGAGAGGCCAAAATTGAAGGCGTGCCCCCTCCTACAACAAAGGGAATGAGGAATTGTCCAGTTGGGCTCACCCTGAATACAGGTGGCCCTTTCCTTCCCCTTCTGCAACACTTCCAGACCCGGCACAAAGAGACAGAGGGAAAACAAGAGCCAGGCTCCTCTGGGCTCCACCTCTCCCTGCATGGGGCTGCCACCGCCCTACCCCCTTGAGTCCCAAGGGTCTTGTTACTGTAACGAAGCACAGCACCGAGCCCATGCATTACCTCACCACAGTCTGGCTTATTTCCTAGCACGATTGTCCAGAGCTTGCTCCATTTCCCCCCTCTGTTGGCTGTGCACCCTTAGCCCATTCCTCCCTGCTGAAATCACAAAGCTCTGTCCTGAGTGAGCCTGCAGGAGCCTCCCCCTCCTTCCCGAAGTCCTTTACTTTAGAAAGAGGCCCATGGGGCAGAGCCTGTGTATCCTACCGCCCCTCTGTATATACATTCTAAAAGCATGCGTGTGTGTTGGGCCGGGGGAGAGGGGGTTAGAGCGAGACATATATGATAGTGTGTCCATAGGGGAAAACATCCTGGGTGAATCACAAGAGACAATTGATGGTGTGTAACTTTGGGGACAGGAATTGGAGGGTGGGAGGAGGGAGGATTCTACTTTCCATTTTGTTTCTTTGCTGTTCAATGTGAATTTTCCAACCAATGGACTTGGATTACATTTATTTATTTATGCCAGTGAGGCTAGTCTGGGCCGGGAAACTATGAGCCATTTTCTTCTTATACTTATCTGTATATAAAAAAAGAAACACGAGAAGGATTAATTTTTGAAAATAAAATAAGCACCTAAAACGCATCACCTCCCTTCCTCCAGGGTGACCAAAACACGCAACAATTTAAATGATAGAAAAACTATGAATAATTCACCCAAATGAGATGGAGCCAGAGAGGGGTGTAGGAAGGAGAGGCCCCAGGAGGGGGGCTGGCTGCCGTTCCTCAGTGGATGACCACTCCCCTTGGAGCCACTGTCACCCCTGATTTGCACCTCTGCTGGGGTCCTCTCCTACCTGTCATTTTAGCCATCCGTGTGCTTGCTTTACGCCCTGGCCCCCGACACTCCTCAGACAACAATTTGTTTAGGGCCAAGACTGTCGTACTCTTCTCTGAAGCTTTCAAAGCTTGCTGCACGCAGGGTAGAAACTGAAGAAACATGTATCGAATATACTGGAAGCCAGTCTCCAACAGGTGGGAGGGCCGTGGGTCTACCCCACTAGCTTCCCTACCACTCGCGCTCGGAAGCCCTCACCAGTTTCTCACGTTGCTTCGTAAAGGGCATGGCAACGTTCAAACTCCTTAACATGTTTACCGAGACCTTCCCTGCCCCGGCCCACACCTGTCTTTCTGCCTGGTTCCCAAGACAGTCCTGAGCCCCAGCAGTCAAACTGGTCCCTTCACTCCCAGAGGCCCCTTGAGGCTCCCTGGCTTCAGGCCCTTGCTCGCGTGTTGCCCAATCTCTACCACCGAAACCCGGCTCACACAGTCTACTCCCGGGAGACTCAGTGTGCTCCCGGCTGGGCCTGCTTCGTCTGCCAACCAACCTCGCCTTGCATTATGGTCATCCAAGCCTCCCCGACGGGAACGTCAAGATGTGCCTCTTACCCGGCCTTCCTCTGTGTCTATTACAGTGCTGGGCCCTGAAGAAAGGGAGAGGGAGGAATACAAATTCGAGGTAGAATTAGGCGAAAGGCTGGATCGAGACAGGGTTGGGTTTAGGGTTAGCATTAGCACTGGGTGAGTCAATTCCCGATCCCACCCACTAGGCGGCGCCCGCAGTCTCATTCCGGTCAAGACGCCTCCGCTTTTTGAAGTTTATTACCTGTTTTACAAGTTTCCTTCCTGCCCTACTGTCCCTTTAAGAAGGTGATCCAGGTGAGGCCTGGACTCCGCCCCGGGCTCTGGCCCCGCCCCCCGCCCCTGTCCGGCCGGCCCTGCTCTCCCAGTCCTCGCACCCAGGCCCAGCCGTCCGGGCCTCGGTCCCAGGTCCCGGCCCCGTGCCATGGAGCGGCGCTGGCCCCTGGGGCTCGGGCTGCTGCTGCTTCTCTGCGCCCCGCTGCCCCCGGGGGCGCGCGCCATGGAAGGTACCGACCCCCGCCCCGCCCCTCCCCCTCCTCCTGGAGTCGGCATTCCTGAGGAGGCCCTCTCCAAGAGCCCCTCTCCAGCGCTCTTGTTTTGCCCGGCTGCCAGGCGATCGACTGGCCAGGCCAGTCTTTGGTCTTTAACCCCAAACAGCTGCTTTCCCTGGTCAGTCACCCCCGCCCCGGCTGGCCAGCAGTTTTCTCCTGGGGGTGGGGAGTGAGTTTCTGGCAGAAGCAGCGTCCAGACCTCCTACCCCAGCAATGGTGGGGACCCCTCATTCCCAGGCAGCCCCGGCCTCAGGCGCCCAACCCAGAGATCTGAACCCTCTGAAGTCAGAAGTGGAAGTCGCTTTATGCCAACCTAGGCCGCTGGGGGATGGGTTAGGTACTCGGGAGGCAGGGGCTCCGGAAAGCAGGGGTCAAGCCTTCCATGTGGACCCTTGCATGCTCTCTGACCCTACTACCCCCGCTTCCTGGACTCTCCGCTCTGTCTCTACCCCCAGTCCACACCCCCAATCAGGGGCAAGTCAGGCCCTTTGCCAGGGGGAGGGAGCCCCTGCACCCAGGACCCCCCTCCCAAGTCCCCTGTCCACACCCAGCCCACTCATGACCCCCCAGAGGCTGAGCTCCTCTCTCGCCCATCCGCCCTTCCAGTTCTGCTGCTGATGGGTCCCCCAGGCTGCACCAGCCCCGCTGAGTGAGAGGCTGCCCGTCCTCTCTGGGGCTGCTCTTCCTAACGCTTCCTGCGTTGACTTTGGTCAAAAGTCCAGCGCTCCAACCCTTGCCCCACTCTGCTTTCCTCCCTTCACACTCGGGAGGAAGACAGACTAATCATCGTAGCCCTTCACTCCTCCTCCCTGGGCGGGTTTCCTCCCCTAAATCTCAGGAACTCATAGCTGTTAACGGGATGCTGAAGCCTTGGGGCTGGGGGGCCCAGGAAGAGGAATGTGGGTTGCACGTGTGCGGGGGGTCTTCTCCCCCAGAGATGACAGGCCCCCTTTCTCTCCACCTTCAGTCACTCTGATGGATACTAGCAAGGCACAGGGAGAGCTGGGCTGGCTGCTGGATCCCCCAGAGGATGGGGTAAGTGTCAGGGGAGGGAAGGACCTAGGGTGGCTCAAGGCTGAAGGCCAGTGTGAAATGGGGTGGTGAGGTGGGTGGAGGAACGTAGAAAAGAGCAGGAAACACTGGAAGTGTCTCCTCTGGGAGGGGGAGGGGAGGGGAGGTGAATCAGAGCCTCCTGAATGTGTGGAGCCTTGGGGGGGGGGGGTCAGGCTTCACCCCATGGGGACCGATTCAAAGCCTGGCTCCTCCTCTCCCTGCCCCAGCGAGGGAGGGCTGAATACTTGTGAGGACCTGGGGGAAGATGAGAGTGACACCTCCTGGGAAGAGAATGGACCATCCCTGGGATGGTTGAGAGCTGAGACCCAAACATAGAAGAGTGTCCTCAATCTGAGGTCCGTCCATCCCAATGGAGTTGCATAGACAGGTTTCAGGGGGTCTGGAAACCCCATAAAAGAGTATTCGAAGTTGTGTAGCTGTATGTGGACTTTTTTTTTTTTTTTTCCTGGAGAAGAGAACCAGAGTTTTCATCAAATTCTTCAAAGGGTCTTTGACTCTCCCAGAGTTAAAAGCTGCCCCATTAGAGGTCCCTCAGCCCTTGACACCTCCCCCGCCTTCCCCAGCCCAGGCACACCATGCATTTCAAGCCCCTTCCCTCCTTGGATATTCCGAAGACCCAGTGAGCGGAGGTAGGATCTTGTGAGTCCCATAGAGCACCTTTCTGTCACTCAGCAGAGCTGGCCCTGGAAACACAGGAGCCTCCGCAGGTGCTGCAGCCTCCAGGACTCTGGCCTCAGGCCTCTTCCCTCTGGTCCTAGACCCTGTTCTCTGGGTGTTCCCTTTTCTCTTTCCTACTCCAGGAGGAATCCAGCCTGTATTTCTGGGATTGGGGTTACTTGCTTTCTTTCCCTCGGAGTCCTAGGGCCCTGGCTCCACTCGGCTCTCCCATGGAGTGGCCTGTAATTAGAATGAATAGACTAAACCATAATGTATCCTACAGGAGGGGCTGCTCAGAAAATCCTGGATTAGGCCAGCTCTGATAGGCACCTCATCTCATAAAGCAGCTAATCACTCCACAGTGAGGGCTGCAGGTCCGTCTGCTGGCTCCCACAGGCCTCCCCTGCCACCCCACCCAAATAGCTCTTCCCTAATTGGGCTGCAGTGGAAGCAAGGCCCCTTTTGCAGCTCAGGCTAAACAGCTTTGTACTAGGAAAGCAAGGAGACAGCAGCAGTCACATTCCCACTGTCTGCCTTGTTCCCCCTCTACCCCTCCCCATCTTTTCAAAACACACACACACACACACACACACACACATTCAGATTCGCGCTCCCCAGAATGTATCTATGTAGTAGCCAGCATCCAAAGCGGTAAGTGAAAGGATCCTTGTTGCTGATCCTGGGCAGCTGCTTCTCCCCCATCTGTCACTGCTGGAACTGGGGGAGGCGAGTCATAGCTGGGAGTCATAGCTGGGAACATCTGCTGCCCCTGGTCCAGCTGCAGCCCTGGTGGTCTAGCTAATGAGCTGCGCGTGAACCCCGCACCACCTTTCCACCTGACCTTCACCCCAAGCCTTCCACTCCGGCTTCCCCATCACAGCTTCTTCCTAAGAACAGGCTCTAGGTGCCTTCTATCACTGCAGCCTGGACAACCCTTGTCTGATCTTTGAACTCCCTAACGTAGTACAAAAATACATGCCTCACAGCAACATATACTTCTGCCCCTGCCCCCATGCCACCCCAGACTTTAGTTAAGGGTGCTTTTTCTCACCCTCCAAAGCTGCGAGTAGCAATGAAAACCCTTGGGAAAGTGAACTTTCTATGGGCCTCAGCCTCTTCTTTATAAAATAAGGGAGTTGCAACCAAAATATCAATGGAATATTTTATAGAATTTGAGAGCTTCTTAAGTTCATCTGGCAGAGAATATACTTAAGAATGTCTGAGAATTCTTTTGAAAAAAGAAGAATGAAATAGGAAACTTGTCCTACCAGATATCAGAACGTACCATACAGTACATCAATTATAATTAAAACATTTGGCATTGCACGAGAATATTCAGGTCAATGGAACAGAATAGAAAGTCCCCAAACAAACCCGCATATTAGAGATTTTAGTATGTGATAACACTGGAATTGCAAATCAATGTGGAAAGTATAGACTAGTCAATAAACTGACAATTTGGTGTCCATAATTTTTTTTAAAAAAAAGGAAGAAGATAAAGTTACATCTTCACACTCTACAGACAACAAAATTAATTCTAGGAAGATTAAAGTCTAAACCTAAAAACCAAACCTAAAAGAATCTTAGGAGAAATATAGAAGATCTTTATAAGTTTGGGATGGGAGGGCTTCCCAAGCAAAATACACAACACAAAAAGGAAAGAAGATAAATGGTATTATGTAAAAATTTTAAAAGTATGTCAACATCACAGACATCATTAGCAAAATTAAATGGCATGACGGAGAAAATATATGAAATACGCATTTCGAGCAAATGATTAATGTCTATAATGTAAAAACGAAAAAAAGATCCAAATGAACACTCGGAAGATAGCAGTAGAATATCAGGCAAAGTTATAAATATGTAACTGCATAAAAATACAAATAGACAATGAACAAAAGAGAAACGCACAACCTCCTCCTCAAAGAAAGGTACATTACAATGGCCAGAAGCTGTTCTGTCCATAAGATTGCCAAAAGTAAAAAGCTCATTAATATCCCCTGTTGATGAGGTTTTGAGAAAATGCGCCCTCCTGCATTGTGAAAGTGTAAATTGATAAAGCCTCTGTGGAGGACAGTCTGGCAGTATCTTCTTATAAAATTTGTACTATATTTACCCTTTGATACAGCAGGTCTATAGAAATCTTACAGGAATCTGTACATGTTTACTTAAAAAGTAAACAATCACTAGAAGTTACTTAAATGTCCAACAATAGAGGAATGATTAAATAGATTATGGTACATCCATACAGTGGGATACTATTTTATGGATTGCTAAAAAAAAATTAGGTAGCTCCATATACTCTTGTGGACATCTTTCAAAGACTTTTTATTCGTTATAAAAAAAAGAAGTAAGTTACAGAGTAACACTTGTATATTTTTAAAAATTATGTTAAAAACACACGCACACGAAAAAAAACATTCAAATGTTTCTCTAGAGGCACTGAAAATGATCTGGAAAGTTTTACTCCAAGTTGTTAAGAATGGATGGGTGGATGGGAGGACTTTCACTTCTTGTTATATGTAAGTTTTTATTCTTTGACTTTTTGTAATAAGCACATAGAGGCATAATGATTAAGAGCATAAACTCTGGAACTTAGAGTGTCTGGGTGCACCTCCCAGCTCCTCCTCTTAATAGCTGGTGCCTTGGGCAATGTGTCCTTTAACCTCACTGTGACTCAGTTTCCTCATCGAAAGTGCTTAGAATAGTGACTGGCCCATGGTAAGTGCTACATTATTGCTGGCCGTTATTATTATTAAGATTAAATGTAAAAGAACTTAAGGATGGTCTGGATGGTATCTAGGGGTCCAACCAACTCTTTCCGTTGTTGATATTTTTTAATTTTTATTTTATTTTATTTAAATTCTTTTTTGCGGTACGCGGGCCTCTCACTGTTGCGGCCTCTCCCGTAGCGGGGCACAGGCTCCGGACGCGCAGGCTCAGCGGCCATGGCTCACGGGCCCAGCCGCTCCGCGACATGTGGGATCTTCCCGGACCAGGGCACGAACCCGCGTCCCCTGCAACAGCAGGTGGACTCTCAACCACTGCGCCACCAGGGAAGCCCCCGTTGTTACTTTTGATAGTGGCTGTAACTGGAAGGAATTTTGTAGAGAGTGAGATTCCCTCCTACAGAAGAGTTTTATGCTTGCTCTCACCCTCCAAAGGTCAGAGGCCTTAATATTAAACGCTGTCTCCTCGTCTCTGAACAAATAGGCAGAAAGTTTTTGTGCATGAGCTTTTGCTACAAAAATCTGCCTTTGGGGTACCTGACAGCTCTGCTGAGGGTAAAAATGGTGCTCATATTCTTGCAGTTGGAGGGGCTCATCGAAGGGTCCAGAGCTGGCCGGGGTTGTCAAGGGGGTGTTGTCTTGCCCATGCTATATCCGAAGAAATCTCCGACCCTAAACATTTAACCTACTATCCTGGGGCCATGGGGTGGGGAGAGGGCAGGACAAGTAGCGTGAACCTGGGCATCTCTGACACCAGCTTCCTCGCCATCCATTCTAGAAATTGAGCATTTGGGGAACAGGTGATGATGGCTTGGAGGCTGACACTCGTTTTCCTCTCGCAGTGGAGTGAGGTGCAGCAGATACTGAACGGGACACCACTGTACATGTACCAGGACTGCCCAGTGCAAGAAAGCAGAGACACTGACCACTGGCTTCGCTCCAATTGGATCTACCGGGGGGAGGAGGCCTCGCGTGTCCACGTGGAGCTGCAGTTCACTGTGCGGGACTGCAAGAGTTTCCCCGGGGAAGCTGGGCCTCTGGGCTGCAAAGAGACCTTCAACCTCCTGTACATGGAGAGTGACCAGGATGTGGGCATTCAGCTCCGGCGGCCCCTGTTCCAGAAGGTGCTTCTACCCCTCAGGGCCCTTTCAGCCCTGACACTGATCCTTGCCCCACTCCCTTCCATGACCCCATTCCACTCAGAAAAAGAGAAGGTGGCAGAAACAGGAAGAGAGCGTAGGTGTGGAATAGTGGAAAGAATGTGGGACTAGAAACCAGAAGGTCTGGATTTGAGCACCTTTTCAGCTGCGTCCTGACATGGGGCGTGTCACTTAACCTCTCTGGGCTGTTTTTCGTTGTCTTAAAGGAGTGATAATAATATTTTATTATTAATAGTATGACTGTCAGCCTCATCTACTCGAGAGGCTTTTACAAGCATCCACTGAGATAAGAGCATGGCATGGTGGAGGCAGGGGAGAGGTATTTGGACTTTTCCGTCCATGCTCACTACATTCGTGTGTGACACACGCCCATGAGTATCCCTAGAGTTGTGTAGGAAGACAGTTCTCTGCAGGCTACTTTTTAATCCCTTCCCTCTCTTTCCTACTCAAGAAAACATACTGGAATGCAAAAGAGAAGGGAACATATTAGAGGATGGACTCTCATTTTTTTCCAAAGAGCAGCTGTTGTAAAGTTTGTTATTAGTAATAAATTAATGGTGACGCACTTTATAACTGATCACCTCGTTGGCACCTTTGAATAGTGGAAATTATCTGGGCTGTAGCGTCCCACAGCTGGGCTCCAATCCCAGCCCCACCATGTAGTAGCTGTATCGTCTTGTTCGAGGTCTTCAACTTCTCTCAGCCTTAGTTTCTTTATCTGTCAAATGAGGAAGGTGATGCATCCCGCCTTGTAGGATTACTGCATGGACTCGACCGTGTAATGCACATACAAATGCTTGGCTCGGTAGCTCCCGTGTAATCAGCCCTCTGTTTATGCCTGTGTAAACTGCCAAGTATTAAGCAAACAGTCGTTTCTGTTACGTGGGAATGAAGCACGACTTTGCCATTTTTCCCTCTTCCGCACCCTTCTTCCCAGGTAACCACAGTGGCTGCAGACCAGAGCTTCACCATTCGAGACCTCGCGTCTGGAGCCATGAAACTGAACGTGGAGCGCTGCTCCTTGGGCCACCTGACCCGCCGAGGCCTCTACCTCGCTTTCCACAACCCGGGCGCCTGTGTGGCCCTGGTGTCTGTCCGGGTCTTCTACCAGCGCTGCCCTGAGACTGTGCACGGCTTGGCCCAATTCCCCAACACTCTCCCTGGACCAGGCGGGTTGGCCGAAGTGGCAGGGACCTGCTTGCCCCACGCCCACGTCACCCCTGGCCCCTCGGGTGCACCCCGCATGCACTGCAGCCCCGACGGCCAGTGGTTGGTGCCAGTGGGGCGGTGCCACTGTGAGCCTGGCTACGAGGAAGGCAGCAGCGGCGGTGTTGAGGGCTGCCTCGGTAAGGAGACTCCAAGAGGTGGTAAGAACCTGGAGGGACCACTCGGGGGAGGGTCTACCGGGTGCCAAGGGAAGAAAGGAAGCCGACGCTCCATCTCAGTTTTGTTTTGTTTTTTGGTTTTTTTTTTGCGGTACGCAGGCCTCTCACTGTTGTGGCCTCTCCCATTGCGGAGCACAGGCTCCGGACGCGCAGGCCCAGCGGCCATGGCTCACGGGCCCAGCTGCTCCGCAGCATGTGGGATCTTCCTGGACCAGGGCACGAACCCGTGTCCCCTGCATCGGCAGGCGGACTCTCAACCACTGTGCCACCAGGGAAGCCCATCTCAGTGATTTTTAAACGGAGTGTCCCAAGGCCCTAGGGAGACACATGCGGGGGTGTTCCCAGCACAAGCGATTTGCGGGAGGGGTGTGATTCTCCCAGTGAAACACTGGACAACCTTGGCTCTGTGTCATTCTCTCTCCAGCCTGCCCGAAAGGCTCCTACAGGGCGGACGTGGACACACCCAGTTGTCTCAAGTGCCCTCAACACAGCACAGCCGAGTCTGAAGGGGCCACCGTGTGCACCTGCGAGAGCGGGCACTACCGCGTTCCTGGGGAGGGCCCCGCCGCAGCATGCACGCGTGAGTCCGGGGCCGGGGCCTGGCCGCCTGTGACAAGGCGCAGGACCTTGGCTTAACCCGTGTTGGGGTCCGAACTTTCCAGAGCCTATCAGATATCAGGGACCATCCAGGGTGCCGGCCACTTAAAGGCCCCAAACGCGCACCACTGCTCTCCCTGGAGGAACACAGAGATGCGGTTAAGCTACCTTTTCCCCACTAGGAATCGAATCTCCGGGCAAAGGCCGCAGAGGACTTGGAGAATCGGGGTTGGGAGAAGGCTAGGGGCCAGCAGCTCCAGTGAGGGCCGTGCTGCTTCCTACTGATGGCCTGTCTTCTCCCACAGGCCCCCCCTCAGTCCCCCGAAACCTGAGCTTCTCTGTTTCGGGGACTCAGCTCTCCCTGCGCTGGGAGCCCCCAGTAGACCTGGGGGGACGCGAGGATGTCAGATACAATGTGGGGTGTTCTCAGTGTCGGGAAGCAGCGCTGGACGGGGAGCCCTGCCAGCCCTGCGGGGGAAGCGTGCGCTTCTCCCCGGGGCCCAGCGGGCTCACTACGGCCGCCGTGTGCGTGGATGGCCTCGAGCCCGACGCCAACTACACCTTTAACGTTGAAGCCCAGAATGGAGTGTCGGAGCTGGGTGCCTCCAAGCCCGCCAGCGCCTCACTCAGCATCAGCATGGGGCATGCAGGTGAGGGGTCTGGGGGGCCAGCAGGGCCTGGAGGAGACCGGAGGGCTGAGGACCCCAGGGACAAATTGACCAGCAGGAAGCAAGGAGCGGCTTCTTGAGTGATTTCCTCCCTCTGGACTCACAGTGACCCTGTCAGGCTTGTCCGTGAGGCTGGTGAAGAAGGCGCCACGGCAGCTGGAGCTGACCTGGGCGGCGTCCCGGCCTCGCAGCCCTGGGGGGAACCTCAGCTACGAGCTGCACGTGTTGAACCAGGTGAGCTCACGGCGGAGCACCTCCAGCGTTCCTCTCCTGGGGCGCCGGATGGGAGAAAGCTGCCCGCAGTGAACCATGTGGCTTTCTCAGGACAGAGCCCTCTGAAGAGCCCTACCCTGATCACTCCGCAGCCCACCCCTCACACGTGTTCCCAGGACTGCCCTTCTCCTCCACCAGGTCTGGTTTGGCACGGCCCAGGTAACACGAGTCCCCATCCACAGGATGAAGAACGGTACCAGATGGTTCTAGAGCCCCGGGTTTTGCTGACTGAACTGCAGCCAGACACCACGTACACCGTCAGAGTCCGGACGATGACCCCCCTGGGCCCTGGCCCCTTCTCCCCTGACCATGAGTTTCGGACCAGCCCACCAGGTGGGTGGGTTACTCTGTGTTCTGTCCCAAACACACATGCGACTGTCATCCCCCTGAGGTTTCTCAGACCCTGTTCCAGTCAGTGATCTTCCTTCCTCGTCCACGCACACACACACACACGCACACACATGCACACAGACGCACGCAGGCACGCACACACATAGACGCTGCCTGGGCGGATGGCCCCGTGCAGAGTCACACCACACCTCCTCCTCAGACACACATTCTGGTGCTGTATACCGCCAGCCAGCATCCTGTCCCCTCTCCTAACCCCTCAGGTTAGTGTCCATTGACAGACCAAGCAAGCTGGTGCCCCCTGGGTGGGGCCCTTTCCGCGGGCTCTCTCACCCACGCTCACACCTATCTCCCTGGTTGGGGAATGCACACCCAAAGCCACCGAGAGACCGCCTCACACACACACACACACACACACACACACACACACACACACACACCGTGTGCCCTGCCAGCCTCCATCATCCCTGGGGGCTCTGAGCACCCCCAGACTTCTTCACCCCATGTGCCTATAGTTTCCAGGGTCGTGACTGGAGGAGAGATCGTGGCCATCATCTTTGGGCTGCTGCTGGGTGTAGCTCTGCTTCTCGGAATGCTTGTCTTCCGTTCCAGGTGCTGTTCCTGCCCCCCCCACCCCACCCCCGCTTCCACCACCCTGGGTCCCTTTGCCCTGGCAGAAGCTGCTGAATGCAGCCCAGCAGCCCTCCCACCCCCTAGTACCAAAGTGTCCCCGCACCACCCGCTCCCCACCCCCTGCCATTTCTGGGGAAATCAGCTGCAGCACGTTTGGGCCCCGGAGGTGGTCCTGGGCCCCTGAAGAACCTGGTCCCCAACCCTCACAGGAAAGCTCAGCGGCGACGGCACCAGAGGCGGCAGAGGCAGCGTGATTGTGTCGCTGATGGGGACAGAGGTGAGCCAGGAGCACCTGTGTGTGCACACATGTGTGTGTTGGGAGGCGCCACTGGGACGGGACCAAGGGACCCACATTTGCTAGGACAACTCTGGGGGCACAGGTGGGCTCTCTCGTCCCCAGGGCTCTTGTGTTTTGCTACTTAATTAACTTTGGTTAATTAACTTCGTACTGACAGTCCCCCGGAGGCTCTGTGCAATCGCCCGTTAGCTGTCGGTGCCACTGCACCGGCACCCGGGCTCCGGGCAAGCCTTCCTCATCCTCCCTGGCTGGGTCTGTGGGCTGAGGCTGTCTGGGAGGGTGACTGCCCGCAGGCTCCCTGAAGCCCTCCCAGGCATGTGGGCTTCCTGCTGGTCACCTCATTAGGTACCCCACAAAAGGGGGAGTCTAGGGGCCGTCCAAGTAACAGAGCGGGAGCGAGGCTTGTCTGGGAATGTGAACGAGCTGTGAGTGACTGGAGGGAGTGACCGGAGGAGTACGGTGAGCAGCGGGGGGCGGGGGGGGGAGGCGAGGAATTAGGGTCAATGAGCCATGGGACGATTGGGCAACTTGAGGCCGTGAACACGGCTTTCGGGTCTGTGTTCCGGGCCCCAGCTCTGGGCCCTGGATGGTGAGGACACACGAGCTTTGCATGTAGATAGCAGGAGGAATGGCTGCGCTATGCAGACGTCTTTGCTGAGGATAGAGACTGTCTTTCACTTCAGCCAGGACAGGACTCCTCGGGGAACAGAAGAATGAACACCGGGGTCTGCCGGCCCCTCCCTCCCCCTCCCCCCAGTACTCCTGAGCCCTGGAGTTGGGCTGAGCCCTCTCTGTTCTCCCCGCAGAGGACAAGCTGTGGCTGAAGCCTTACGTGGACCTCCAGGCATATGAGGACCCTGCCCAGGGAGCCCTGGACCTCACCCAGGAGCTCAACCCGGCCTGGCTGGTTGTGGACACCGTCATAGGGGAAGGTGAGCCCTGTGGTCCCCTCTGCCTGTGGGGCAGCACACAGAGGCCAGCAGGCCCCTTCCTTCCGGCCCTTCCCAGTGGAGCCCAGCCGGCCTCTCCTCTGGCCCAAGAGCTCCCAGATGAGTTTCCTCCCTGCTCTACCCCGTGTCCTGCAACCACTGTGTTCATGTTTTAACCCCCTTATCAGGTGTCCTGGAGCAGCTCCCGCCTCCTGCACCATCTGCTTCTGTGGTTATGGAATTTCTGATAAAAAGCGTTAAACACATCATCTTTGTCAGGAGGGGGGTCGCTGTGCCCAGGCTCAGGCTGTTCTCAGATGGTTCCCGAAAATGGGAGGGATTCAGAGCCTCCCTAGCCGCACATTCCACCCCACCAGGGGCCCGGTGTCCTTGGGCTGCCCCGATCCCTTGGGTCACCAGGGAAAATGGATCTGAACAGAGAACAAAGCTCAGCAGTGTCTTTGCTGATTGTGTGGCCAAGTGACCGGAGGAGCTTGCGGAAGAGAGGCGGCAGTGGTCAGCCTCCCCGGTCACTTGTGTACTGGCCCTGACCAGCCTGCCCTTCGTGAACAGAACCCAGCCCCACTGCATGACCCCCACTCACCCAGCACCTCCTGAGTATCAGAGCTCTGCTAACTGGGGAGACAGTGCCGAACAGTTTGCAAAGCTGCACTCCTGTTCCAGACTCCCGGCCCCTGGCCCTGGGAAGTACAGCCAAGCCCTTGTCTCAGGGAGGAAGGTACACCATGTTTCTGATCCTCTGGTCCAGAGAAGAAAAGGGAACTGGAAGACTGGAGATATCGCTGCCTGTCCCCCTGGGGAGCCTGACAATGCACCTGGCCATGACCCTGTTTTCTTTCCACCCAGGAGAGTTTGGGGAAGTATATCGAGGGTCCCTGAGAATCCCCAGCCAGGGTGCCAAGACTGTGGCCATTAAGACCTTGAAAGACACATCTCCCGATGGCCAGTGGTGGATCTTCCTTCGAGAGGCAACTATCATGGGCCAGTTCAACCACCCGCACGTTCTGCACCTGGAAGGCGTTGTCACAAAGAGTACGACGAGGGGTGGTGTCCAAGAGCGTGCGGGGAGGGAGTGGTAGAGGAGGGGTGAGGCTACCGGAAGTGGAGGGAGATGTGCTGTCAGAGGCAGGAAGTGTGGTTCTGGGTGGAGACGGGGTGGAGGCTGCCGTGTGATGTGTGCTTTGTGTCTCAGGAAAGCCCATCATGATCATCACGGAGTTTATGCAGAACGGAGCCCTGGATGCCTTCCTGAGGGTAAGGAGGGCGGAGGACCAGCTTGGAAGGGGGATGAGCCACGGAGCCCCGGGCATTGGCTCTGGGTCCAGGAAGAGGAGACCCAGCCCATCCCCTAACTTGCCCACTCCCTGCTGCAGGAACGGGAGGACCAGCTGGTCCCTGGGCAGCTGGTGGCCATGCTGCAGGGCATAGCATCTGGCATGAACTACCTCAGTGACCACAGTTATGTCCACCGGGACCTGGCCGCCAGGAACATCTTGGTGAGTCAGAACCTGTGCTGCAAGGTGTCTGACTTTGGCCTGACCCGCCTCCTGGACAACTTTGATGGCACCTATGAAACCCAGGTTAGAGACTTGTACTTATCCCATACACACTCAGACACACACACACACTTACATGCCGTGCATACAGTCAGTATGTACACAGTACACGATGCACGCTCATGTGGACACAATAACTTCCCATGCACTTCTGTGCCCTGAAACACATCAGCCTTCTGCCCCACGTGCCCTATTAGGGAGGAAAGATCCCCATCCGTTGGACAGCCCCCGAAGCCATTGCCCACCGGATCTTCACCACGGCCAGCGACGTGTGGAGCTTTGGGATCGTGATGTGGGAGGTGCTCAGCTTTGGGGACAAGCCCTATGGGGAGATGAGCAATCAGGAGGTGAGCCCAGGTGTTTCTCACACATCTCATCCCCTCCCCAAATCCTCCACGGCCCTTTCCTGCCAATGGCCTCATTTCTTCTTTCTGACCCACAGTTTGTCTGCATTCCTATCCACTCTCGTCCCCTTCACCTCATGCCCTGTTGTCTTGACTATGGCCATCCTGGTCAGGGGGTCTAGAGGCTCCACTACAACGATCTCATGTGAACAGAGCTTCCTCGTGGCCTGCCGGGTTAGCTTCTTACCCTCTTCCTCGCTGCAGGTAATGAAGAGCATTGAGGATGGGTACCGGCTGCCCCCGCCCGTGGACTGCCCTGCCCGCCTCTATGAACTCATGAAGAACTGCTGGGCCCATGACTGTGCCCATCGGCCCCCCTTCCACCAGCTGAAGGCACAGCTGGAGCATCTGCATGCCAACCCCCACTCCCTGCGAACCATTGCCAACTTTGATCCCAGGTAACCACCCCGGGGAGGGCAGATCTAGGAGAACGGAAATGGACATTTGGCCACATCCACCAAGCGCTGGGCCTGTGGAGCTCCCAACAGAGTCCGGCATAGGAGGCAGCCCAAAATCTGCACCTTTGGGAAGACAGCGCTCTGATGGAGGAGATGCGGTGTCTCGCCCTCGATAGCTCTTGTTGGATGGAAGATGGGAGGCAAACACGCTAAGATGCAAAGTACATATAAGCAGCTGCCAACCTGATACCCGCTCCAGTGAGCTTGGTCACTTAGAATGGGGTAGGGAAGACAGAGAAACCAACAAGAGGCAGACGGGGGATGCGTGTTGTGACTGAGAGGGGCAACCTTGTGGGATCTGGGAAGGCGCCCGGATCCTGTAGCCAGCAAGGGTTGGGGAACTGAGGGCATGCCAATTGCAAATAGCGCAGGGTGCAGAGAAGTTTGGACTCTATCCTGAGCCTAGAGAACTACTGACCAATTTTTTAAAACTGTCTGTCTATGGGAGGGACATGATCATTGCGTTTTACCAAAAACACTGCCAGAATATGGAGAATCAACTGTTTGCGGCGGGGGGGGGGGGGGGGGGGGGGGGGTGGTAAGATGGGAGAGACGGGCAAGGCTTCAAATGCTTTATCGGGTAAAGCAGCCCTGGCGTGCTGGCCTCTGTATCAAACCACCATATATAAACTTGTTTCTGGGAGAAAATGTGCTCCGAGTTCCAACTTTTGGAACTGTCTTTTGGAGCACAGCTCCCTTATACACTGGAGACCGCATGTGCTAATCTTTCTGGAATGCTGGATATTTTCCCCCAGCAGATTTACTTTACTAATGGTTTCTGGCTCTGGCTGGCTTTAGGACAGGAACACTCATTGTATTGTGGGTGTCAGAGTGCAAGAATAACAGCCAGGGTTGGAGGTGGCGAGCAGGGGCCTGCTCCCAGAACTCGGGGGGCCACCCTGGAAAAAGCCGAGACCACACTGGCCTTCCAGGGCCTCTGCTCACCTCATGTCCCTGCTTCCTCTCAGCTGGGACAGTTGATACTTCATGTCTTTACTGGCCCCCATCGGTTGCCCAAAGCTGGCCACTGCAGTGCACGTGGGCTGGTGGTACCTTCCGTTTGGACCTGCAAGGCTGCCGCTTGCCCCAGGTCTGTCGGCGCAGCGGGACTGTCAGCCTGCCCCTTGCTGTTGCCAGGAAACCGGCCAGGAAGTGGGTTCACTGACAATGGCCGGGCTAATCCACAAAGTCTAGATAATCTCTGCGCTCAGACAGCCAACTTGAATGCTGCCTGCAGATGCAGAGAGGCAGAGCGCCGGTTTCAGGGAAGCCCTGCATCCCCCTGCATGGGACTGAGGCAGCCCATGTCCCACAGGGTGACCCTTCGCTTGCCCAGCTTGAGTGGCTCAGATGGGATCCCCTACCGGAGCGTGGCTGAATGGCTGGAGTCCATCCGAATGAAACGCTACATCCTACACTTCCACTCCGCCGGGCTGGACACCATGGAGTGTGTGCTGGATCTGACGGCCGAGTGAGGACCCTGGGGGCCCGGGCCGGGGACGCCTGCTGGGGTTTGAGGCCCAAGACTCACCGATTCCCTCTCCTTGCCCACAGGGACCTGGCGCAGATGGGGATCACCCAGCCGGCACACCAGAAGCGCATTCTCTGCAGTATTCAGGGGTTCAAGGACTGAGCCTTCCCCTCACCCACCCTGTCCTCAGGGAGCACGGATGGGACCACGGTCCCTCGACCTGTAGGACTTTGGTGCTGCTGCTGTCCACCCTTCCCTGAGGAACTGCCTCTGGAGCCAGGAAGCCTATTGTTTTAAAAAGGCGGCGGGGGGGTGGGGGGGGGCGGGGGTGGTGGGTAGAAGTAAAAAGATAATTGTGGGAGCTGGGGGAGGGTTTAATATATATTATATACATATACATATATATTTTTGTAAATAAACAGAAGCTGAATTTTCAACTTTACCCCAGGGTTTTTATCCCTCTCTCTCCTCCATCTCACCCTCAAGGGCTGTAGGCACAAAAGAGTCAACTGCTAAGAATTCTGGAAAACACCTTTTATTTGTAGCTGTAGCCACAACCTGGCAGGACAGGGGTGGGTGGGAACGTCCACAGGCTCCCAGCAGGTCAGGGCGTTTCCTGGCCCTCAGCAAGCAGAATAAGAGGCTGCTCGAGGGCCAGCTGAGGGCATCGGTGCAGCAGTGAAAGCAGCAGCGCTCAGTCTGGTGCCCCCTCAGGTGGGGTACCTAGACGATGGTGGGTGGTCCCTGCAGGATCGGGGAGAACTGGACCCCAGGGCTGGGACTCTGCAGCCCTAGGCCATGTTGGGTGGGGCCCTGGATCAGGGCACAAGGGATACTGGGGTGGGGTCCGGCATGGAGGGAGGGGCTTGACATCAAAAATTAACTGTGGGGAGGGTGAAGGGGGGAGGTGTTCTCATTGTGGGCGGTCTGCTAATGGGGAATGGATTTGCAGTCAAGAAGGGAGCCAGTCCTCACTCAGGTCTGGGCTCTGGTGGTGTGGCATTTTCGGCAGAGCACATGGCCATCCAAGGGGAAGCAGCCGTTGTCATCCGCCTCGATGGACAGTGGCTTCCCACAGTCCTGGGAGAAGGAAAAAGAGTGCACTGGCGGGGAGGCCCCCTAAGCACCCCACCTCCCCTCTTTAAATTAGGAAGGCCGGATGCTTCATGGCTCAGCCATGCTCTCGTTGTCTGTGTCCCCCAAATCACAGCCGCCTCCACTCCTATCCCCGCCTCCATCACCACACTTTCACTGTTGTCCCCTAGGACTCTCCCCAGGAGGACGGGCAGTGGGTAGAGCCGCTTCCGAGGCGCCCACCCCAATAAAGGATGTGCGGCCTCTCCCACCTGTCTCACCTCTATTCTGACTCTCCTTTAACCTCACTGAGACCCCCAGCCCTACTAAGACAAAACAACACGCTTCTCTCCCATCGGTCGGTCCCCTTTCCTGGTTTATCGGCAACTCAGTGACCTCACAGAGGACCCACACCCTGCTGTCCTGGAGTGACAGGGAAGCATCTCTGCTGGGCGGGCGTGGATGCCATCTCTGTCCACCCTCAAAATTGCAGCACTGATTTACTCCAGGGACGGGCGCTGTCCATCGCTCAGTTGGTGAGCAGCGTCCCACCACCTCCCATCCCCAGGGGGCCGGAGTGATGGCCGACCTCACACTTGTAGCACTTCATATGGAAGTTCTTGTCCAGAGCGACCACACGCACGGTCTCCTCTCGGCCAGGCTCGGGCATGATGGGCTCTGTGCAGACGGAGCACCTGGGGGCATACTGCCTGTGGGGCAGAGAGCCGGGTACGAGTCAGAATGGGGGCGAGGGGCACCGGCGCTGCCCCCAAGAGTGCAGGGAAATGAGATGGCAGACTGGTCCTTACCCCCTGCCACACCCACCCTGCAGCTCCTGCAGAAAGCACCCCCAGAGGATCCCATACCTGGGACCCCACACCTGGAACCCTGCCCCTCGCCTACCCCGCACCACGTGGCTGCCTCTGCCCAAATGCTGAGGGGCACAGAGGGGTGTGACGTGCTGGCCACCCAAGGCGGAGCCCTGAAACGTACACCTCCCACACACTCAGAGGTGGGAATCCGAGTCCGCAGCGTCCCTGCTCTCGCCCTTTAGCTACATCACGGGATTCTGCCAGTGGCCTGAGCAAGTCGCCACCTCGTAAACACCGTTTCTAAGGGGAAACCCGAGTTCCAAACAGCTGATCTCCAAAGGAACTTTTGGAATCCAGCCTGTGTGTGAGGTGAAGTCACTGCAGCACAAGTGCTGAATGCAAGACCACACCCAACACAAAGAGAGCCACGGGCCGGGGGAAGGGGACGAGCCAGCAGCAAGACTCGCTACCCAGGCCAAAGGCCGCCGGACAGCTCAGTCCAAAAGAACTGGTCTCTGCTGTCTACAGACAGGATGCGGGGACAGAAAGCAAGTCCAGGGGTTTGGAGCCGTCTTGGGGTCAGGGGGCAGCCTGGCTCCCAGAAATATGGGGGCTGGCGCCCAGAGAAGTGCCCGGCGGGGGGTGGAGGATCCTCACCTGTGGTAGTCGGGGACGCAGTGGGGCCGGTTGGCCGGGTCCACGATGAAGGCGGTGCCCTCGAGGGGGCAGGCGCAGACCACACAGGTGAAGCACTGCGGGTGGTAGGCCTTGCCTGTGGCCCTCAGCATGCGGTCAGTGATGGGCTGCCCGCAGGCGTTGCACTTCTCCAGGGTGTCCTGAGGAGGCAGCAGCAGGAGGCTGGCAGGGAGCTGGCACCCACAGGCTGGCTGCCAGGGCACGTCTGCCCCACGCTCGCCCCCCACCCCACCCCCCACCCCCAGCCCGGGCTGAGCCCCCGGGTGTCCCCAGCCCGACCGTGACTCACAGTATAGCAGCCCTCACAGTACGGCGCCCCCTCCAGGCTGTAGAACTGCTGCCCCTGCAGCCGCTGCTCACACTGATGGCAGGTAAAGCAGGCGATGTGGAACAGCTGCCCCAGAGCGCGCACCGCGGGTTGAGCACATGCCAGGGGCTGGTGACACCGGCCACAGGACTCTGGGAAAGCCGCGGAGACAGAAGGGAATGGGACGACGGGCATGAAGCTTGCAGGGGCTGAGCTGGCCTGGGAGGGGAGTGGAACCACAGACAGCGGAAAGCACGGGAACGGAGGAGATGTCCCTGCGGGTGGGCGGGGGCTCACCGCTGGCGGCCACGTTCTGCCTCTGAGGATGCTCCATGTCCTGCATCAGCTGCTGCGTCAGCTGCTCCAGCTCCTCTACCTCTTTCAGAGTCAAGGCTCCTGGGGCCCCAGAGGAGCGCACCTGCAACCCCAACACTTTCCTCACACTCTCTGAAGGGTCACGCCCTCCAAGGACCCGCCCCAGCGGCCTTACCCACTTCCTTCCTTTCAAAAAGGACCAGCTCCCCTCCCGTTTCCCAGATACTCAAGTTGGCTGGACCCAAAAGGCTGCTTGTCCTCCCTCCCCAAGGCCCAGCACCACACAAGGAAGGGGAAGAGGACGACACTTCCACCCGCTTTGCCCGGAGCCCCTGGGCAGTCACAGGCAGGCCAGAAGGACGGAGCGGACGCAGGCCACGCACACAGCAGCGCAGGTCACCGAAGCACTGAACACACCAGGCCACGCGTCAACTCCACAGAGCATGCTGGGACATGGCCCCCGTGAAGAGACCGGCACGCGATGGCGTGTGCACCCACACGCGCGCACACACCTACCCGTCCCGCCGGCTGCCGAGCAGCCCCTGTCAGCGTGAGGATACAACACAGGCGGGAGTCAGGTTAAACCCCAGGGCTGTCTGCAGGAGCCCAGCCCGCAGCTCCCACGAAGAGGTCCTGGGGTCCCTCCTTAGAGGGGGTTCCTGGACCACCTGACCCCGGTCCCTCCCCAGTAGGCCTCAGAGAAGAGCCACTCTCTAGGCCAGCCTAGCCCTCCTGTTAGGGGATCCTGAGACAGCTGGAGACTGGGGGTGGGGGTGAGGTTAGGGGGGCAGTGCCAGGAACCCTGAGATCTCCCGGGAGGAGGCGCTGCAGGGGCTGTCTGGCCTGTAGCAGCATTTCCAGGACGTGGTCCCACGGGAATGCTGGGTGGGTCTCCATTACTAAGTCCACCCGGGACCGAGGCCCCCGATACTGAATGCTCTACCTGCCCATGCCTTCACTCCCCTAACACCCGGAACTCAAAGCCTCCCAGCTCCCTCCTCCCGTGGCCACCTTCCCCTCAGCCCTGGCTCTACCACCCTCACACCTGTCTGCATGGAGAGTTGCATCCGCCCGGGGAAGCACAGATCCATTGATGCTCCAGCTCTCAGCCATTTTCCCCACGGACTCCTGCTACCTCCTGCCTGTAGCTGACTGTGTAAGTCCCCTGTAAGCCCCCTCTTCTATGTAAGCTTCACCTTTTCCTCTCCCAGTCATCCCTTCTCGGGGACAGACAAAGAGGACACAGCCAGTCCTTTCTCTCTGGTGCCACTTAAATGCCTCTTCCATTCTTTGGAAGTATGAACTATTCAAACATCAGCCCTCCTTGGGTACCCACGCTCCCCCACGACACACCAATCCAGCCACTGTTTTCCCTCTCTGCCTGCGAGCACCGATGTCCCAGCTTCAACATGCATGGCACTCAGACCTCTGCAACTCCAACAGCTCCAAACGTCCCTCCAGCTCAGGCACCTTCCACCATGGGACACCCTGGACCTGAGATTTATTGGTCTCTGCCTCCAAGACCCTGGGCGTGACCTCCCAACCATCACCTCCTCCCCCTTTTCCCATCCACATCTACTAAACGAACCTGCTCAGAAAGGCTTTGGTTCCTCTGACTCGCAACCCTCTCCACGCGCCTTCTGCATCCAGCCATTCTGGCTTGCCTCCCCTGAAGCCCAGCCCCTCGACCATCGACTCCTACAAGGCTCTCATGGCCACTCTTGCCACCTTCAGCCACCGTCGCTTATCTGATCCAATCTCAACCCTGGGTCACGCCACCACCGGCTTCCTGCTTCTGCCTCCCAACTGCGGAAAGTAGGTGGAGAGATCCCCGAATGCTGCAGAGGGAGTTCACCAAACACGGCAGCGCCCTCCGGCCCTCCAGCCTCAGCTCGGCTGCCTGGTATTTGGCTCCTGTGGGTTCCCAGTCGCCTTCCCCATGGCAGCTGTTCCAAACCCTTGCATCTCCTCCAGCCCCCGACTGCGTCGTCGCGCCCTGGCTCTCACGGATGACCTCACCTCCTACGTGAGCGAGGAGCTGGGAGCTGGCCGGCTCGAGCTCCCTCTCGCTCCTCTCTGCCCAAGACTGCGGCCACACCGTCCAGGGTCTCTGGGCTGGGAAAGCCCTGGGGGCGGGGCGGTCACCAGCAGTGCTCTGCTCCCCGCTCTCAGGCAGAAGAACCCCTCTTCCACGGGCTTCTCCCCCCTGGTTCCCACCCATACCCGAGCCCTCCTCCCCTACTGTCAGCCCTACACACACACACACACACACACACACACACACACACACACACACGCGCGCGCCTTCCTCTCCCTGCCAACCTCTGAGAACAGGCCTCTCTGGCAACTGCACTTTCTCACCATCCACTCTGCTCAACTCTGTCCCCACCACAGGACATGGCTTCCGAATCATCCAATCTCCGGCCTTATTTTAGTCATCACGCTTCTCAGACCCCCACTGAAGAGCTCCTCGGCCATCATCCTCTTCTCTGAGATGCCACCCCGACCTGTGACTCTCCTCCTCCTGCCGTTCTTCCCCCTGGTCCAAGGTTCTTCCCAGGGACCCGGTCCCTCCTGTGTAAGTGTCCCCGGGCCTTCAGTATCACCACACACAACCAACGCACGTATGCGCACCGCAAGCCCAGGCCCTCTCCTGCCACCCCATCCCCCACTGCTAACTGAATGACAGTTCCAGCTGAAAGAAGGTCCTCCTGGAACCTGTTGCCCGACGGCTGACAGCCGGACCCACCTCTTCCGGTCCACACCATTTCCCCTTCTGGACTTCTCTATTTTGTCAGCAACACTGTCATTCCCCAACACACCAGGGCTTTTTTTTTTTTAACCCCTCCCCCTCCTCTCGCAACTGCGTCAGTTACTGAGCCTGGAGGCTCTTCCTCTGTAAAAGCTCTCCTCTCCCGGCCTAATGTTACTGCCGCTCAGGAGTGAATCCCCACACGTCGCTGACCTCCTGCGTCTAGGCCACACCTCTGCTGGAAAAACTTTTCCAAAAGCACGGCTGTCACCAGACCTCCCCACCCAGACACACACCACCTCAGAAATCATTACTGCCTCTCCAGGACCCACAGGCTCCCTGGGTGCGCTATTTCATCTCCTTCCCACTAAGCGCCCTCCCACCTCTCTAAGCATGGCTCCGTAATTTCCCCACAGGGACCTTCCACTTGCTACCCTCCAGACACCCCTGGTGTATCTGTGCCCCTGAGCTTTGTTCATGCTGTTCCCACCCGAATGCCTGTCCCGCTCCTCTCTGGATTCTCAAGTCCCACCAGCCTTCAAGGCACAGTGGCACCATGATGCCTTTTCCTAACTTCCCAGCCTCAACACTGGCTCCCTGTTTGGAGTTCCTGTAACACAGGATTCTGCAAAACTCATTGGCACTTGGCATCTCTTCCTACCCTGTGCCTGTACACACACAGACATCCATGCGGTCAGTTAACTCCGTGGCTGGTTGGACTAGATAGATGACTGGCAGGGTCCCATCAACCCAGAAGGTCAGCCTCCTGAGCTGGAAGGCAGGAATGGTCAGGCAGGAGTGATAGCTGTTCTGCGCTGGGCATCCACAGGCAGGAGTGATAACTGTTCTGCGCTGGGCGTCCACGTGCTGGATACAGACCCACAGCACTTTCCACACTTTAGCTCACTTAACCTTCCCAACCATCGTTAAGGATGGATAGTGAACTGAGGCTCAAAGTTCACCTAACTTGCCTGGGGTCTTGGGAGCCACAATTCTATCCCAGGTCCACTGACGCCCTCGGGCTCAACCTCTTTGCGATCTCTTCCCTCCCGAGTACAGAGCACAGTGCCTGGCACTGAGCAGAAGCTGGCTGGCTCGGCCAGTGTTTACCAGTGACTCTTATCACCAGATGGGCCCTCAGGCAGTGAAAGCACTCAGAGGAGCAGAGATTAACTCAAGACTCCAAGAAGGGGGAAGATCTGAAGTTGGACTGGTGATGATCTCATCCCTCCTCTTCAACCTCCTGGGGCAGGGCGCAAGGGAAGGTCGACCAAATCCTCCTCCTAACTCAGAGCCTGTGTGCTCCCCCTGACTCCCAGTCGGGCCCCACCCAGCCCCAGACCCTGCCAGGCTCTCCTCCAGAAGCGCTTTCTCTTGCCATTGTCCCACCATTCCAACCGCAGAGGCTGAAAACTCCTATCCCACCACCCCACACCCACCCCACTTTCCGGGACCACCGTCCTCCTCGTTCTCGGGCTCCTGACTTAGCCCTGCCCCCAGCCCCCTGGTGTCAGCCTGGTCTTCCCACCCTCCCTCACCTGGTTTTGGTTTGGAGCCGGCGGGGGCACTGCGTGCTGCTTCTCCTGCACCTGGGGCTTCTCCTTCTGCTGAGCATAGGTGAAGCTGGGGGGCTGAGAGGAGCCTGTGCCAGTGGAAGAGGGAGCTTCAGGGGGCCCCAACTTCTGAGTGGGCTGTGACCCGGATCCACCTGGAGCTCCAGCGCTGAACTTGGAAGCCACAGGAGTAAACTTGGGAGTCACTGGAGAAAACTTAGGGGTTGGAGATGGGGCAGGGGGACCTCGGGGCTGGGTGTTAGCCAAAGGCACAGGCTGCGGCTGGGGCTGGACATGCAGCTGGACCTGAGGCTGGGCCTGGGCCTGGGCCTGGGCCTGGGCCTGGGCCTGGGGCTGGGACTGCACGTGGAAATGTGTCTGGCTCTGAGGCTGAGTCTGCAACAGAGGCTGGGAGCTAGCAGGGGACTTCCAGGGAGGCAGGGGTGCTGTGCCCCCAGTTGCAGGCTTAGAACTGGACTTGGAAACGAATGGAGTGGTGACCGGTGGGAGTACATATCCAGATGACACCTGCAAGGGAAGGCAGAGGGGAGAGAGAAGTGCCTTAGAGAGGCTACTGCCCTCCATAACTCCATCCCCATGCCCTTCCTCCCTGCCCTGCCTTTCCTACTCTCCTGCCCCTTACCCGGGCTTTGAAGGGATCATTCTTGGTCATGTCATCCAGCAACGAAGACAGAGAGTCGATCTCCAGATCAATACTGCTCACCTTCTCCCTGGGCTAGAGGGTCAGGGGTCAGAGCACCCATCCCAGTTCTCCACTGCCACCCCACCCCCCATGAGGGCAGAGATGCGGGGAGGTCAGCGGAGAGGACCCTCCTCTCCTTTCCTTGGGGTGTCCACTGTAGCTGCCTCTCCCAGGCCTCCATACCTGTGGTGGGAGCTGTATGGGGGCCTCAGGCCCTCCCTCCTCCACTAGCGGAGGCGGTGGGGAAGGGAAGATCTCCTCCTCCAAAGGCGCAGGGGGAAACGGTTCCTCGATCGGGGGAGGGGGAGGGGGGAAGGCACCTCCCAGAGCGCCCTCGGCGTCGTCGGCCTCCCCAAGCACAGGAGGAGGCGGTAGGGGAAAGTCTGGTGTTGGAAGGAAAGAGAGGGCAGTCAGCAGGGACCCCTCTACGCTTCCTTCAAGTTCCCTTCCTTGAAGCAGCAGCTCTAACCCCTAACCCAATAACTCTCTCGAGGGTCCTGGAGCGTACGGGAAGTTAACGGGGTGGGGGGCTGGGCGCAGGACGCCCTGGGAGCACTGGGTCAGGAAAGGCCGGGGCTCAGCCGAGGAGTGGTACATCTCCCATTACACTTCGGAAAACGGACCCAGAGGGGAAGATTCGTGCCCCACATTCCCGCCTCCCACCCCCAGGCGGGGGACCTGGAACAGTCCCAGGAGCCCTGGCCCCCAGCCATGAGCTCCACGATGAGGTAAGAACATCTGCTCGGGACTCGGTGGCTGCGCCCAGCCCCCTCCGCTGCGACCTCTCCAGACATCCCCAAATTCCCGAAACCACTCCCCCCAGGCCGGCGCCCGCCGAGGTCCAGCCCCCAAGCTCGGCCACATACCTTCCGGGGGCGGCGGGGGAATCTCGCCCACGCGGCCCATCTGTGCGCGTTGGGCCCCAGCGGCCGAGGGAGGCTCGCCGTCCCCGGGCCGGAAAGGATTCACTTTGGGCTTTGGGGCCACCACCGGGCCGAACTTCTTCTGCGGGGCGTAAAAAACTGGAGCCGAGACGGAGATCGCGCGAGGCGGGCGGGGGGCCGCCATGGCCAGGCCGTGCTGCGGGGGGTGGGTGGCCGGGTTACGCAGCGCCGAGCCGGGCAGAGGACCCCCTCGCCGGCCCGGCTCCCCTCTGCGCCCCCGTCTCCCGACCCCGTGGGCGGCCGCGGAGCGGCTCCCCGCGCCTCACCGCGGGTCGGAGCGTGCGCGCCGCGTCTCGGGTGGCCGCCTCGCAGCCGGGTCCGCGGACTCTGCGTCCCGGTCCCGAGCCGCCTCCAGCCCGGCGGGGAGGGACGCGGGAAGAGGGAGGGAGGGAGAGGGCGGGGAGAGAGCGGCGCCGAGACCATACAAGGAGCGGCCCGGGGAGGGGGCGGGGAGAGGCGGGGAGGGCGGACGGGGCAGGAAACTCCCCCAGGAAGGGGCCCTGATCCTGCCCCGGGGCCGGAGGCTTCAGCAAGGTCCTCCCGCCCCCGTCACCCCCCCCCCCCCCGCCCCAGCCGCCCCGGCCGGGCACGGACCGCCCCTCCCCAAACACAGGCCTCTGATGTCATTTCCTGACTTGACCCCCTCCACACTCCCGCGGGTGCCCGAGATCTGACTCACCGTCCCCACTCCGGGCTACGCCGGCGGAGGTCGGGCGGGGGCCCCAGAGGTGCCCAAGCAGCCCGGTGGCGCCTCCGCCCCGGCCCAGCCCCCTCCTCTCCGGGCCTGCAGTTACCTGCCTCCGCCACCTCCAGCGGCTCCTCCGCCTTCCCAGCCAGCCGCCAGCCCCGCGCCCCAAATCCCCTCCGGGTCAGCCCAGACAGGCGGGACTGGGATGGAACTGGGCTCCTAGATGGACGGGGATGGTGAGTGGGGGGCGTCCTCCCCGCCTACGGCCCCCTAGGCCCTCTGTGCCCTGGGGCAGGGGTGGGCGGTGTGAGCACGAACCTCAAGGATCCTTTGGGGGATCCTAACTTCAAATCCTGGGCAGCTACTTAAGGCTTCGAGGAATTCGCATCACCCACGACCCGCCTGCGGATCGGTTAAACATTGCAGGAGGGAGAGTCGCGGCGGGTGGGGCCGGGCAATGGAGGTGGGAGGGCGGGGCGGAGGCGAGAGCGGCCAGCGCGCTTGGGGCGGGGGAGAACGGACGTGGGCGCGGGCTGCCAGTCTGCGCCCGTCCTGACCCACCCCTCGAGGAGGCGGTGCGCGGCCGGGCGGCCCTCGGGGGATTCGGAGACTGCGCTCGGTGGAGCCCCCCATTGGTCCGAACGGATTCCTCAGCCTTCTTGTGCCCTAGGTCACAGGAAAGGGACAAACCTGGGTTCGTTCTTTCTTTCTCTTGTCTTTTTTTTAATTGAACATGGCAACTTACCGAATTGCCTCCTGAATTCTTACCGAATTGCCTCCTGAATTCTTCCACACTCACTACCTACAAACTATGAATTCACATGGCCTTTTGGCTTGTAAGTCCAGCGTATCACCCTCAGACGCTTCCTTTTCTCTCTGTCCTGCCAGACTTCACTGCCATCTAAGGCAGTCCCCTCGTGCACACTCTACTCAGTATTTCCTTCCAAACTGGCTACATCCTACGGTCAACGAGCATCTGTGCTACGCTCTAGAGATTGTCCAGACTCACTCCTTACATTTACCATGAGAAAACAGTCTGGGAACTTAAGAGGTGGGCCCAGGGTCACGCCCAGTAAGCTGCAGGATCTAGACTAGAACTGTGTCTCTTTGAGGGCTCTGATGTCAGAGCTCATTCCTCTCCACCCTGGTGTCAGGTGAAGCAACCCTGGGTACAGGAGAGCAACGTGAGGCAGCCGGAGTGCCCAAACTAAGGGACAAGTCTCTTTGTTCTCTCCGCATCATTTTCTCCATGTACAAAAGAGTGATGATATTTAATCCACGTACCTCATTGAATTATATAAAGAAATAAATGCAATATCATATCTGAAAATGCTGTGTAATACCCAGTATTATTATTCAATTCGCAGTTCTGACAGGTTAACCTAAGGCCATTTTCCCCATATGTCCCCTTCCAGGTTTCCAGGCACGTCTCTCATGAGCCTTGGTTTATGCATGCCGTCTCCTTCCTTCAACTTGATCAAATATTTAATCACACCTAAGACTACCTCTTTGTCTCCTTCTCAGACCCCACTGATCTTTCTTTTCTCTGGTGTCTTATTGCCTTTGTCACTGGTATTTCTCACAGCCACAAGCATGTGTAGCCATGTATAACATAAAGCATGCAGTGCAGACCTTCTCTGACACGTATAAGCTGGTCCTGGGCCTGTCCCTGTGAAGATCTGCTAGAAATTTGATACTAGGTTTCCTGTGAGACCAAAAGTCTCATCGCCAATCCTTCAAAACATACCCACTTAGGAAAGTTAGGAAGATGGATTCCAGAAAGCATCACGACAGTAAAAGCCATCTGCCCTCTAAATGTCTCCTTAAGGAATGTGCAAAATATAGTATATTTAATTGTTAGGTAGCTGAACCTATTTATAAATCAAGAATAGAAGAGTGCATAGGCAAGCGCAGTTTTACTGACAACTAAGAGCATTCGGGATGCAGAATGCTATTCGGGAAGCTAAGAGTTTTAAGCCAGGCATTCTAAATACAGGTAGAAACACACAGAGTATCCCAGAAGGACAGATTCACTAGGCCAGGATGTCTCAAGTGGAGTTGCAAGGTCAATGCTTTTAAAATGCGCACAACTGAAATAAGTTAATTAATTTAATTAAATGCACACAATGAATAAGAGCAGTCCTAATGATTTTTAGTTATTTTTCTTAAGTAAGCAATTCTAATTGATCTCCTCAGGTAGTGTGTGTAAAGTGTAGTGCATAAGTACACGTTCCGCCTAATCGTTTCCAACAGCTTGAGGCCAGACAGGAGAGAGGAAGAAAATGGGCAGTGACCTTTGCTACTTAAAACATCTCTACACACCTCCAAGGATTTATATCCACCAGGTGCCAGAAAGTCTTCTTCAAGGGCGCACAACATAAAGTACGAAGTTAGAAAGTAGTGAAGAAAAAGAAGAAGAAGAAAAAAAGGAAGGAACAAGGGCAATGGCAAAAAAATAAATTCTGAAATGAGAAGAGGGATGCGATCACGAGGTTCTTTCCATATGCTGGCTGCAGACGGACTGAGGGTCAATTATGTGCCGTGCTAGGCGCACAAAAACAGCAAGGACAGCAACCACCGTAACAACCACAATAACAGCACGCACTTAGATGAAGCTCAGCATGGGTTGCTAAGCACAATACCTATTACCCCACTTAATCTTCACAATAAACCTGTGAGGAATGTACATTATTATCCCATTTTTCAGTTAAGAAAACTGAGGCCAACTGGATGTTAGATTTTCCACCTCCTAAACTGCAGAAAGTTTCTTGCAATGCAAGTATTTTATTATTTGAATACAGCCCTGCCCCCTACTTACATCCTTGCAGTGCATCACTTGCTCCCTCAGGAGCCCCCGCTTGGTGTATCTACAGCCTCTTCAGGTCAGCCTCCAACTCCATCCCCCACTTTAAGTCCTTGGGCCACCATTTTCTTCTTCCATTACATCGTATCATCAAATTGTGTCTGTCTGTCTCTCTGTCCATCTGCATATGTGTATACACACACACGTTTTGTGTATGTGAGATATATATATGTATTATATATTTGTGTAATAGAACATTTCCAGAGCCTTCTCAAAGAATTGCTAACAGTGGTTGGTGTTAGGACATAGAATTGGGGGAAGGCAGAAGTCTTTTATAACTGTCTTTTTCTCTATGAATATGTATTACTCTTATTATTTAAAAAAAAGGAAAAGAAAGGAGACAAATGACAGAGACATCATCTCTTTTTCCTTATATCAGAGTGTTTTCTTGCACTGAATACTGGGTGCAAGTGGTCTACAGCTTTCCCAAATTTACTCCTCTCTTAGTCCCACTTGCATCTGCTTGTCAGGACAAAAGAATCTCTCATCCGTGGGACTGCAGGCATGATGGAGGGTAGGGTGGGAATGGAGGTGGGGGTGGGTGAAGTCCCAGCAAGGCCCAGGGATGTTTGTGGCAAAGCCAAGGAAGAGCAGCTCCCTGCTCTGCCCAGGGGCACCCACACCCCGCGCCCCACCCCTCCAGTCTACCCCTCATCCCCCTCCCTACGCCCACCTCCACAATGGAAGGGATGAACTTAAAGCCACAAATAACCCCCCTTTTCCTCCTTTCTTCCTGACATCAGAACATCATCGTCTGTGCACTTTTCTCTTCCATTCCCCAACCTCAGTTCAACCAATATTTACCAATAACGTCTATGTTATAGGCACCCGGGATATAAAGATAAATAAGCCCAGTTCTTTCCTTCAAGTTACTCGATCTAGAGTAAAAACACTTAAGTAAGTATTTTAGTACAATCAAGTAAGTGCTAAGATGAGATTACAAAGTTTTCACCCACCCAATAGTGCTGGCTTGGTGTGGCGACACTAATTACAATAGCTGGGTGGACTTCTCATTACTTAAACCTCATTATTATTATCCCACCAGGTCTGAAGCAGCAGTGAGGATTCCAGGACTAGGGGAGCAAAGCCTGCCTAGGGCGTTTAGGGAACAGAGGTCAAAAGAGACATGGGGGCTCCCCTGGTGGCGCAGTGGTTAAGAATCCGCCTGCCAATTCAGGGGACACGGTTTCGACCCCTGGTCCGGGAAGATCGCACATGCTGTGGAGCAACTAAGCCCGCGGGCCACGACTACTGAGGCTGCGCTCTAGAGCCCATGAGCCACAACTACTGAGGCTGCATGCTACAACTACTGAAGCCCGCGCGCCTAGAGCCCGTGCTCCACAACAAGAGAAGACACTGCAAAGAGAAGCCCGTGCACCTCAAGGAAGAGTAGCCCCCGCTCGCCGCAACTAGAGAAAGCCCGCGCGCAGCAACGAAGACCCAACGCAGCCAAAAATAAATAAAGAAAATAAATTTTTAAAAAGAGAAGAAGAGGCACGGAAGTCTCCATACACCCCAAGGTCTGAGCCAGATGGGCACCCAAAGAGCCTGCCAGCATCAGTCAGGCAGAGATGTGTGATGGTTACAGGGGCAGAACGAGGCAGATGGTCAGATGGCAAAGAGTCAGCAGCCAGGGGAGCTGGGAAGGGCAGACAGGAAAAGAGGCCCAGGGTACCAACAGTGTAGCACAGGCAGGTTGCTGGCGCTGAGGCCACCGCTAGCGGAGCATCTGCTGCTTTCTTTCCCCCTGAACCCAGGGGAAGCCAAAAAATCAGAGAGAGCCAGGGCTAGAAGCTAGATTGTTTGTCACTGAAAATAGCCGACTAAGTCACTATAGGAAGTAGACATGTCAGGGAGTGGGGACGTTAAATACAGATAAATAACCTAGTTGCCTCCCCACCCCAGTCCCTTTAATAAGGTGGTCCTAATGTAAAGAAACCCACCAGGCTACTGACGCAGGAAGTGAGTGCCCCCGAGCCAACCCTCAGAGCTTGCTCAAGGTTCCTCAAGCGCCTTCCTGCCACCCATTTAGTTGTTGCTGACCTTGCCATCCAGATATATGCTGCTTCAGAACGTGGCAAATGGGCGCCCAGTCTCAGAAAAAGGGACGGGGACCCACCTCGAACAGCAGGTGGCTTCATACCGAGGCTTCTCAGCATGCTTGAGACAGGCCTTCTGTTCCCATGCGTGAGATGCTACCAGAGGACACTTAGGCCACAGAGCAGCCTACCCATTTCCAGCGCAGCAGAGGAGGCCTAGCACGGTGCCTGCCACCAAGCCAGGACCTCAGATACACTTACTGACTGAAATAGAGTTCCAGAACCATTGAAATCTCGTACTAGATCAAGGGAGATCCTGCGTTTGATAAAGCTTAAAGGCTTTCTATAACATCTTGGATCATTCATTTGTTTACTCAACAAGTATTTATTAAGGATCTACCAGGTGTGGGACACTTTGGTAGGTGCTGGAAATGTAATACTGAGCAAAAGCTCTGATCTCAAGCTCTCACGGAGGGTCCATGCCCTCAGGGAGTTGGCCAGGGGAGATATTAATCAAATAATCACAAACAAAATGTAAAACTGCCACTGTTACCAGAACCTCAGGAGAAAGACTGATGGTGCAAGTGCTTGAGCACGTAACTACCTGGGAGATGTGTCCTGGCTGGGGAGCTCCAGGGAGGGATGTGCAAGCTGAGATCTGAAAGATTAGGAGGCCTTAACCAGGCAAAGTGGGAGGGGAAGCATTCCACGCGGAGGGAGCAGCATTTGCAAAGCCCTGGGATGGCTCTGAGCACAGCCTGTCCCTTGCTTGCACTGAAGGAGGCAGGCACGACTGGGGTGTCTGAGAGCGAGGTGTAGACACAGGCTGCGGCAGAGCTGGACAGGTGGCTGTGCAGGTGCTGATCGTGTTAAAGCATTTTGACTTTGTCCTGAGAACAGGGAGGAGTTGCTGCAGAGTTTCAGGTTGAAAAGAATGGCATGAAAAGGCTTGAGAGCTTTGAAAATCTCCCAGGATTTCCAATCTTGGGACAGTGTGGAGAATAACAGAAAGGTCCAGTACAGATGTGGACAGACCAGTTCAGAGGCGATGGTGGAGCTCTAGGTGCAATGGGGAGGTTTGTGGAGGTGGATAGATTAGAGGGCTAGAGAGGACATGAAATCATCGACGGAACCGAGTGATGGATTGAGTTTGGGGCTGGGGGTTGGTAGGCGGGGAGAAAGAGACATCAGGGATCCAGCGCAGCTTCTGGCTCAGAAGGTGGTGCTCTCTGCTGAGAGGAGCAGGTCTGGGAGGAAGACTGTGTGTTTTGCTGTGGACGTGCTGAGAAAAAGAGGGTGTATGGTAAGCAGTGGGATATCCAGGTCTAGAGCAGAGAAAACAGGACTGTGCTGAGAATCCACATTTATGAGTCATCGGCCTCCAAGTAGTGATTCGAATCTGTCATTGGATGACAAAGTCACCTAGCGAGTATTACCTGAGAAGCTGAGAAGGCTTAGGATGGGCTTTGATGGATGATAGTGTTTGATGGATAGTTGGAAGAGGTAGGCCTGACTCTCACAGTAAGGAAGCCCTTCCGCAGACTCCATAGACTACGCTTTCCAAGCCTCCATGTCTCCTCCAACAGGAGTGAAGAAAGGACCCCTCTTTCCCTCTAATCCTCTTACACTCACTGCCTTGCCTCCATGTGCCCTGCCCCGAGACCACCAGAACTAATTACATTAAGCCCCTTAACCCCGATTTGTCAGTCAGCCTTCCCCTCTCTACTTGGTCCTTCTCATCAGTATACTGATAGGCTATTGTTTGCCCCACCTTAAAAAAAAATTTTTCCCCTCCCTGCCACTCCATTTCTCTGCTCATTTTTGCACAAAACTTGAGTTTTCTATACTTGCTATCTCTGGTTTCTCTTCTCTCATTTTCTCTTAACTTGCTGCAATTATCTTTTTTTTATATAAATTTATTCATTTTTGGCTGTGTTGGGTCTTCGTTGCTGTGCATGGGCTTTCTCTAGTTGGGGCGACTGGGGGCTACTCTTCATTGCGGTGTGCAGGCTTCTCATAGCAGTGGCTTCTCTTGTTGCGGAGCACAGGCTCTAGGCGCACGGGCTTTAGTAGTTGTGGCACACAGGCTCAGTAGTTGTGGCTCACAGGCTCTAGAGCGCAGGCTCAGCAGTTGTGGCGCACGGGCTTAGTCGCTCCGCGGCACGTGGGATCTTCCTGGACCAGGGCTCAAACCCGTGTCCCCTGCATTGGCTGGTGGATTCTTAACCACTGTGCCACCAGGGAAGTCCTGCAATTATCTTTTACCCCTACCACTTCACCGAAATTACTCTTCTCAAGGTCAGCAATGACCTCCATGTTGCTAAACACAATAAACGCTCGGTTCCCACTTTTCTTGACATATCAGCTATATTTGATTCAGTTGTTTGCTCTCTCCTTTGTGAAACAGTCGTTGGTTACCTCACTTTCTGCATATCACATACTCCTACTTTTCCGTCAACCTCACTGGTCCATGTTTCTCAGTCTCCTTGTTTGTCTACAACTTCTCTGCTAAGCCTCTAAATGTTGGGGTGCCCCAGGGTTGAGTCCTGGTACCTCTTCTCTTCTTTTACTCTTTCTTTGCTGATTATACCCATTCTTAAGCCCCTAAATGCCATCTATATGCTAATAATCCCCGAATTTATATCTCTGTGTTGGACCTTTCCTATGACCTAACAACACATATATCCAAACTCTTACTCGCAATTCCCACTTGATTATTTTTTTTATATTTATTTATTTATTTGGTTGCAACGGGTCTTATTTGCGGCTTACTGGCTCCTTAGTTGCGGCTCACTGGCTCCTTAGTTGTGGCACACGGGCTTCTTATTTGTGGCATGCAAACTCTTAGTTGTGGCATGCATGTGGGATCTAGTTCCCTGACCAGGGATCGAACCCGGGCACCCTGCATTGGGAGCATGGAGTCTTAAACAACTGCTCCACCAGGGAAGTCCCTCCCACTTGATTACTGAATAGACATTTCAAATGAAATATGTCCAAAACTTAATTCCTACTCTTTCCCCCTAAAACTGTTCTACCCATAATCTTCTTCATGTCACTACTAGAAATTCTATTCTTTGGCTCAGGCCAAAAACTTTGGAGTCATCATCAACACCGCTCTTTCTTGGGCGCTCCAAATCCATCACATCCTGTTGATTCTGTCTTTAAAACATTTCCAGAAACTGCCCACTTCTCACCATTTCCACCACTGCCTTTTTGGTCAAAGACTCCATCATTTCTTCTGACTTACTGCAATAGCTCACATCCCTACAATCTATTCTCAATACAGCAGCCAGTGTTATCCTTTCATCTTACTTCAGAGCATGTTATTCTGATCAAAACTCTTCTTCCCTATTTCACTCAGAATGAAAACCACAGTTGTTTTTTTTAATATAATGTCTTTTTTCATTTTCATTATTTTGGAAATAATAGGTAGGCATAAGTGCTTTGATGTATATTTTCTATAATATACCTATGTCATATATATTAGCATATATATAAACATATATATGTGTGTATATATATGAAGTAAATATTTTAAGTATGATTCAAATTTTCAATGTCTGTTTTAAATTGACTGCAATTTTTTTCTTTGCCTTTTGACCCCCTTCACCCTTTTCTCCCACTCCTTACCCCCCACCTCTGGCAACCACCAATCTGTTCTCTGCATCTGTGAGCTTGTTTTTTGTTTTGGGTTTTTCTTTTTAGATTCCACATATGAGAGAGTTCATATGGTGTTTGTCTTTCTCTGTCTGACAAATTTCACTTAGCATAATACCCTCAGGATCCACCTATGTTTCCACAAATGGCAAGCTTTCCTTTTTTTTGGCTGAATAATATTCCATTATATATATATATATATATATATATATATATATATATATATATATACCACAATTCTTTATCCAGTTATCTATTGATGGACACTTAGGTTGTTTTCATATCTTGGCAATTGTAAATAATGCTGCAATGAATATGGGGGTGCAGATATCTTTTCGAGCTAGTGTTTTCATTTTCTTAGGATAAATACCCCAAAGTGGAATTGCTGGGTCATATGGTCGTTCCATTTTTAATTTTTTGAGGAATCTCCATACTGTTTTCCATGGTGACTACACCAGTTTACATTCTCACCAACAGTGCTCAGGGGTTTCCTTTTATCCACATGCTTGCCAACACTTGTTATTTCTTATCTTTTTGATAATAGCCATTCTAACAGGTATAAGGTGATATTTCATTCTGGTTTGGATTTGCATTTCCCTGGTAATTAATAACGTTGATCATCTTTTCATGTACCTATTGGCCACCTGTATGTCTTCTTTGGAAAAATCTCTATTCAGATCTTCTGCCCATTTTTCAATCGAGTTTTTTGTTTTCTTTGCTATCGAGTTGTAGGAGTTCTTTATATATTCTGGGTATTAGACCTTATCAGATATATGATTTTCAGATATTCTCTCCCATTCCAGAGGTTGCCTTTTCATTTTGCTGTCTGTTTCCTTTGCTGTGCAGAAGCTTTTCAGTTTGATGTAGTCCCACTTATTTATTTTTGCCTTTGTTGCTTTTGCTTTTGGTGTCAGATTCAAAAAATCATCTCCAAGACCAATGTCAAGGAACTTAAGACCTGTGTTTTCTTCAAGGAGTTTTACGGTTTTAGCTCTTACATTCAAGTCTTTAATCCATTTTGAGTTAACTTTTGTGTATGGTGTAAGACAGTGGTTGTGTTTCATACTTTTGCATGTCACTGCTCGGGTTTCTCACCACTATTTATTGAAGACTGTCCTTTCCCCACTGTATATTCTTAGCTCCTTTGTCAGGGAGCAAAGTTACAGCAGAGTACAAGGCTCTCCCCAGACTGGCCCCACCTGTTCTCTGAGCTCATCTCCTATGACTCATTCTGCTTCAGCCACACTGCTCTCTCTGCTCTCCTTCCAATGTGCAAAGCACACTCCCACCTCTGAGCTTTGCCCTTGCTGTTCCCTCCCCCAGACATCTGCCTTGATCACTCTAGAATCTCCTTGATCACTCTATTATCTCCTTTTTGTCTTTCTTCAAATGTCACCTTCTCGGTGAGGCCATCCCTGACCACTGTATTTAGAACTACATATACCAACACGCTTTACTGGTTATCCTCCTTTCCTTCACTTTTCTTCATATCATTTATCACCTTAAATATATTATTCAGTCCTGGGTTTCAGCACCAAAACCCACTACATCACTTATCTAATTCGTTTATTGCTGTCTCCTTTCCACTACTTCTCACTAGACCCTAAGCCCCATAAAGGCATGAGTTTCAGCCTCCGCCACCTAGAATAGTACTGATATATAGTAGGAGCTCAATAAATACCTGTAATATGGAATGAATGGATGGATGGAATGAACTAACGAGCAGTCAGAAAGGCAGGTATAAAACCAGGAAAGAGTGGGGACAGGGGAGTGGTCAACAGTGTGGAATGCTCCTGGTGGGCAAAGATTAGAAATGAACAAAATCTACTGACATAGAGGATATAGGAGACCCCTGTGCGAGCTGTTTCAGGGGAGTGAAGATGCCAGATTGGAGTGGGATGAGGACTGAATGGAGGTGAGGAATTGAAGATGAATGTCAGCAGCTCTTTCAAGAACGTTGGCTGTGAAGGAAACTTGAGAGATACAGGGAGAGAAAGACCAGGTGGCAAATTCCAGCTCTTACCTCAGAATGCAGAAATTACTCCTACTCCTTCCCTAAACCCGGTTTTCTGGTCACTGTGGCTAGAAGAAGCGACTGCCTGATGTTACCTATTTGATTCTTCCTTGCTCTGTCAGTGGCTCTGGGATTTATGAGTGCTGAGAACTCACTTGATCTCCAAAGATCCCATCTGGTCCAGCTCTCTGGGATTGATGAACTCCGGTGTTGATTGCCTACCTGGCCTCTGACTTATGGTTGCCCAAACTCTAGGCCTGCTTCCTTGGTCCTGGCATCCTGCCTGGTCTGCTGCTGCTTGTGACCAGGACATGATGACGGTACCCTGAGCCCCTGCACATGCTTTGGGGCAGGAAGCAGTAAAGCACTGACACCGTTCCAGGTCCTCTGGATTAAACCCTCCCCTTCTCTAAGAGAGACGTAGGAGCCCATCAAACCCAGAACCCAGGCTTTTCTCATCAGAATGTTTGGATAATACCCCCAAATCTGAAGTGATTCTGTTCCAGACTTTCCCACAGTCCTGTTTCTCCAAGAAAAGACAAGGCAAATGCATTCCCTTGATAATCGAAAGAATAGACTATTAGAGTCACCAGGGAAACATTTGTTCCAGCATTCTTCTCTGCTGAATGGGAGCCTTAGGACTCTTCCTGCGAAATGTGTACTCAGTCATGCTGACCCGCCCATGGAAGCTTTAGCTCATGCATGGAGGTGTGTATCTGGGGACAGAACCAAGGTGGGCAGGGGTAAGTGCGGAGCCACCACTGCCCACGTTACTAAGCTTCCTTATCGTACTCCACACTGGAATGAGCTCACCTTAAATCCCTAATATTTTGCAAAGGTTTCAAACCTCATCTAAAAAGTCAAACGCACAATAACCTGTGCTGGTGTAAAAGGTTTTATCTTCCTTGGTGTTCAACAGAACAGAGGTTGATCAAATGAGACCTTTAGGCTCATTTGAAACCAGAGAATTTCTGCTATGGAACGTGTCATTCTGCATAACTAGCTGCCCTGAGAAGTCCTTCCTTCCTCAGTAAACTTGTTCTGCTCAGGAAACCCCCTGCCCCAGCATAAGAGCCAGGAACCTCATTTACTAATTACATTGGGAATCCAGAGGATGGTGGGTGTGCGAAAGAGAGCTCCACAGACCACCAGCACAGATTCTGTGGCCACTTCCTACTCTGTGGAAATACAACTTACACACTACCGACATTCCCACCGTGGACCCATCCATGACTTAAGTCTGAGTCTTCCTTGATGTGTCAGCAACCCACCCCCCAAGCCCCATTCTTCGTCTTCCTGTTCACTGGGTATTGAGGAAATTAATCCCTTTTAAAAGAATACAGACTTCCATCACCTTTCTCAGACTCTTCTGATTTCCACCCAGACCCCACGCTATTCCAGGCAAGTCAGGGCCAAACAATCTACCCCAGCCCTTTTACCGAGCTCCTCTGGTATCAGCACACCCACTTCTGGTGCCTTAAGCAGATAGGGCCTCCCATGAGCCACTAAGGGCTTCCCGCAAGCTGACTAAACTTGGAAGCAGCCTGAATCACCTACTTGTTGTGTCGAGATACAGACTCAGATACGATACACAGATGTTTCTGTGACAGTACAGGTCTTTGGTGTCATGTTTTAGAGCTGCCTCTCCAGTTTTGGGGGGCAGGCCTGCCTTTGGTGTGTCTCTTTCAGTCCTGCAGATAAATAGGGACATATCTTTGTTCTTGGGGACCCAGTCTTCAAAATGGGATGATGAGTATCTTGCTTGGTCCTTTAAGTTGGTACTATTAAGCTCTTGCAGAATTAGAGACTTCCACCACCACTGTCACCACCAAATATGTATTTAGAGGCCAGGGGTTCTTAAACTTTTTTGTGCCCTGGATCCCTTGGCAATCTGGAAAATCCATGGTTTCCCTCTCAGAATGATATTAAATGCATAAAACAAAATACAGATTACAAAGCATACCAATTATATAAAAACATTATAAAATTGTGGTATAGTAGTATATCTGCTTCTTTATAAAAGCATTAAATAAGTAAACGTAGAGGCAGGTTCAATACTACTATAATTTCAAAGTAGTGATGAACATAAAGAACGTTGTAGAAAATCTGCAACAACTGTTGTATAATAGAAACACCTGCAATTTTCATGGCTGATAAAGACACAGTGCAATACCTCTAATACGACTATGGTTTGCTGCCTACATACCTAATTTAAGTGGATGGGGAATTTCAGTTACAAGTTAGTGAACATAATTTTTTTCCCCATCCAAGGTTATGGATTCTGGATTCCGTCCATGAATCCTGGGACAAGAGTCCCCATTTTAGGCAGTACTGGCTCTCAGCTTGGTTTGTCCTTCTGTCCAAGACCTGTCCACGGGAGATTAGGAGCACGAAGCAGCAACCACAGAGAGGATGGGAGCATAATTTCACCTTGGTGTTGTGTCCCAAAGAGAGCCAATAAGGAAGTGCCAGTGTCATGCTGGGGCATTCTGCCAAAGTCCTATATTTTTAGACTTTGGAAATGGACTGATTAATATTGTAATTTCATTGAGAGTCAATCTGTAACTGATGAGTGGAATTGGACGTTTGTAAAATATAAGCTTTCTTCAAGGAATCCCATAAATTATTTGGGATGGAAAGCCTGACAAAAGGCAGGAGAAGAATCTATGTGTGTGTATGTTTGTGTGTGTGTGATTTTTAAACAAAAATTGATACACTGTAATTCTTATAGCCTGCTTTTTTATAATATCACAATGTATCATGAATAATTTTCAACAAATACAGTTATAAGATAGTATTAATGGCTGCATGCTATTCTATTATAGGCATATAGCATAATTTATTTAATTAAGCCCCAGGTTTGAACGTGTGGGCTGTGTACAATCTTTATAATTTTTATGAAATTGTACGCTGGTGGATGCTGTAGATTTCATCTTCGTCCACATTCTATTTTTATTTTCTTAGACTATTTCTATAAATGGAATTGCTGTATCACAATTTAATAACAATAGTAATGCCTGTTTTGAAGATTTTTTGATCTGTACTGTCAAACTGTCCTCCAGAAAGGTTGTTCCTGTTCATAGCAGAACTAGAATCTTTGACCTTGGCTCAGAACACAGCAAAGAGACTGGAAGAATGTCTCTAAATGGTGAGAAGTAAGAAGATTCAGTACAAGAAGCAGGAAGGAAGCATGCCAGTGTTGTGCCTATGACAGTCTCCTTTTCTCTGATGCTGGAAATACCTTTAAGACAGAATATGGGATGGGACTGAGTCTTCTAGACCTGGGATCCCTTGTGTTGACTTGACTTAAACCATTTGGATAAATCCAGCCTTATACAGCTGTGCTAAGGGGACCCAAGGAAGGGTTTGTATCCATGTTTGGACCAGATTAATACTGAGAATAGTGGAATCAGAAAGCACCCCAAGGGCTTCCCTGGTGGCGCAGTAGTTGAGAGTCCGCCTGCCGATGCAGGGGACACGGGTTCGTGCCCCGGTCCGGGAAGATCCCACGTGCCGCGGAGCGGCAGGGCCCGTGAGCCATGGCCGCTGAGCCTGCGCGTCCGGAGCCTGTGCTCCGCAACGGGAGAGGCCACAACGGTGAGAGGCCCGCGTACCGCAGAAAAAAAAAAAAAAAAAGAAAGAAAGAAAGAAAGAAAGAAAGCACCCCAAGGGAAGAGCAGTTTCAGGTGAGAAGGCATGAGCAGAGCTGGCCACCTGGTCCATTACTGCTGACCTGGAGTCAGTGCCTTCTCTGCTCACACAATAGGGCTTTGGGAGCATTACTGTAGTAATGAAGGCTGTTTCTTCCTTTATCTTTTTTTTTTTTAACCATCTTTCCATTTTCTTTCTTTTGCAGCTAGACACTATATTCCAGGAGGGCAGAAACCACTTAGTACCTCTTTTGTATAACCAACAAAAGCTGACCTGGGGGTGGAAAACACTTTCTAATTCCCTCCACTGTCAAAATAAGAGAGCAGATCCTGCCACAAAGTGTACTGGACAATTAAAATCTAAGCCCACCCACCACTGACCTTTCTCTCTTCCCTCTCATGGTTCTATAGATGTAGACTTGGTTTGTTTCTTCATGCACAGAGACCAAAGATTATTTCCCTTTCCATCATCCTATCTCCTAGATCTGCGATTAAATTATTAGTATCTTCCCCTACATCTCTCATCTGGGATTCCACAGGAGGCAGTGGTTACCACCCTAAAGTTTAGCTTCCTATTCATAATCTAAAGATCAAAAACTTGCATCCGTTAAGACTTGGTCTCTCTCCCTGTTCCAGGTCCTCACCAGGGCCCCCTGGCCCACTGCCCTACTACTCCCTGTCCAACCTCAGGAGGGACATAAGATCAGGTGGGCAGCAAACAGATCCTAGATTAGCATTTGCTTCTGACATTGGTGCTCACCAGGTCGGCTCCCTCGAACTTTGGGGTACTGCTTAGATAAAAGGGTCTCCTTTTCTCATGCGACTTTTCTGGATTCCACTTCTTGCCTGCTGTAACTGTAGTGCCCACCTAACCCTTGCCACTTAGATGTCTCTCCGTCTCTTACCCAAGAGGCCCTTGGTACCTACCCGATCCGACCCCACTAGCCCGAGGGCAATCCACCCCGCTCTTGCCCGCCTCTGACATCCTTGCGCTCATTTGTCAGAGAAGGCCAAGGCTCAGAAAAGTTACACTGGATATAAAACTGTCTCCTAGCCAGCCTCGGGTCCTGACATTTTTATTTCCCTCGAGATGGGATCGAATTATCTTCTATCCCCCTCCCCGATCAGAACTGGAATAAGATTATCTGCACCATCCCCACACCCATGCCCGATTTTCCCGCGAGCGCCGAGCACCGGCAAGTCTAAAACACGATCCACTTGCGAAGACTTCGCGACCTGTTTGGGTGGATAAAACAGCGCACAGGAAACGCAGAGCAAACGGAGCTGCATCCAATCACGCTCCCGTTTGTGTCCCAGATGTAGCCCCAGGAAGAAAACAAGTGTTTGCGGAATTTAGCGGCCAAGGCCCTTCATCCAGGCTTTATTCTCACTCCCGCCCCACTTTGTCTCTAGACATCCCCAGCCCCGAGCCTCAAAATCAATCCCCCAGATCCGAAGGGTGGGCCCGGGGTTCTTTACCCGGCTCCTGAGACCCAAGGCGGGCATCCTCCGGGTCTCCAGCAGCCCCCGGGCGCGAGCCCAGCGGGGACCCGGCGAGCAGCCCCCGAGTGGCTCTGGGGAAGGGCGAGAGAGGCAAGCGGCGTCAAGGCCCCCAGACAGCCCAGCTCCCCGAGGGAGCGCCGCGGCGGGGTCAGGGGCAGGGCGGGGAGGCGCCGGCGCAACCAATCCCCGGGCCGCCCCCTCCACGCCGCCGCGAGCCGAGCCGGGGCGGGGGAGCCAGGCGGCGGCGGCGGCGGCGGCGGCGGCGACGACGGAGGATGCCGTGGGGAGGGATGGAGAGGGGAGGGGGGAGCGGAGCCGAGCGGAGACAGCCGCGGCGCTGCAGAGCGGCTGGGGCGGCGGCGCGGCTCCCGGTGCTCCCCCCGGCGCCCGCCCCGCGTCGGTGAGGGCCCGGCCTGGAGGCCCGGAGCCATGGGCTGCATCGGCTCCCGGACCGTGGGTGGGTACCACGGCGGCGCGGGCACGGGCGCGGGCGCGGGCGGAGGCAGGACTCGGCGGGGTCCGGTCCTCCTGCCCCTCCCCCACCAATCCCCGCGCCCCTCCAGGTCCCTCTCTCCGCACCGCCCGGCCCCGCCGCGCTCCCTCACTTTCCCTCTGTGCCCTCGCGGTCCCTGCCTTCCTCTCTCCTCCCCGCTCTCCCCTCGCGCCTCCGGGCCTCGCATCCCTCTGGACTCAGTTCTCTCCGTCTCCCTCCGGCTTCCTTCCATTGCCCTTGCCCAGGCGCGGTCCCTCTCCATCATCTCCCCGCCAACCTTCTCTCTCCTCCGTCGCCCTCCCCGACTCTCCCGTTCCCAGACCCTCCATCTCCAGGCCATCGGCCTCGACTCTGCCTTCCCCAGCGCCTCCTCGCCCCCTCTCCATTTCTGGAGCAGCCCCCGTTCTAAGGACCCCCAGTCTCGGTCTCAGCCCCGAGTCCCTTTCGCACGCCCCCGCCCCCGCTCCGCCTCCATCTGGCTTGGGTGTTTTGCCCCCATCTCTTTCCCTCTCCGTTGCCTTTTTCGGTCGTTTCTGCCTCCCCCGATTTGCTTTGTTCACGTGCATTTTCCCTCCGGGGCGGGGGCGGGGTGAGCCTGGTGCCTCGGGGAGGGGAATGGGTTCCACGGCCGGAGGCAATGGGGCCGGGTTGGGTTGGGGTGGAAGAGCCGGGGACGCAGGGGGGAGGCCGGGGGTTCGAGGGCCGGAGAGGGGTCGGGAGCCCGCTCCCAGGAGGGTGGGGCTGGCCGAGCGAGGGAACCCGGGGACCTGGCTGCACCTGTCGGCGGGGTCTGGCGGGGCGGGGCCAGCTCTTTATTTACCTTTGACCGGGGGAAGGAAGAGAGGCGCCTCGGAATTCTTCTCCCCTCAGCATTCGCCTTGCTACCCAGTGCCTTCTCCTGCACCCCGTACACCCACTCCGCTCTCACAGCTCAGCAGATTGATCCAACCCTCTCCCAAAACCCCCAATTTTTCCCATTCCGACTCCCAATTTCTCCCGCCTACATGCCCCAGTGACCTCAGGCTGAGAGAATAATTCGTATTATTATTACAAACAAACTCACTCTCCGGAAGCCTGATTTCTCTGAGACCCGATTTATTTCCATGGATACCCCTACTTCCTCCTCTGCTTTCACCTCTTCTCTGGGTTCTTTCCCTCCCCCTCCCTGCCCCCCACGGCTCTGACTCAGCTCTCCCTCTTCTACAAAGGCCACCTCCCCTCACCCCTCTCTCCCACTCTGCCCTCGCCGTCTCCCTTCCCCTCAGAGGTTGTCCTCTGCCTGCCCATTCCTGCTCTGTCCGCCCAGATGTCCATCTTTCCTCTTCCCTCCCAGCCACTGGTCTGACCCATCTCACCATTCCCCTGTAGCCCCAAGGGAGAGTGTGCCCACTTTGGAGGGGCCTCACCTCTCTCAGACCTGTCAAGCACAACCCCTTCCTCTTGCAGCAGCTATGCTGTTGCATGCCGAACGCCTTCTGGTGCCCAAGACCCCATTCAATTCACCCCTCCTCAAGAGTGGATTCCTAATCCTAAATTCAGAATCAAACAACTTTATGTGTAGAAAAGATCTATAAGGTCAGGTGGTTCACTTGGGCTCACCACCCAAGTGATTCTTCCCCAAGGCTTCCAGTTGGCATCCCCACCCCTCATGGCAGCAGTCCCCCTTTACGAGGAGCCGTGGCCTCGGCTGCAGAATTACCATCTTCCTAGGTCCTCCAGTTTGCCAGTCAGCCCTCAGACCCTGTCCACCCTCTCCCATTGTCTTTTGTCTTCTCTCTGACTCGAATTCCTATTCTTTTAGTTCCTATTTAAAAAGTTCCCTGCTCTCCTCCTGCTGTCCCCCTTCTCTCCTCTTGAATCCATCACTTGTCTCCCAAGGGTCAGGTAAAATGATTCCATCTCACTCTTTGCTTTCTCTGCTTTCATTGCTTCTACGTCTACACACCCAGCTCTTGCCTCTATCCCCACCAAATCTCCTTCCTGTCAGACAAATCCACCAACTCCTCTGGAGGGTCCACTAGGGAAGATGCAATCCTTGCACCTCACAAATAATAAGGCCAAAACTTAGGGAAGCTTGCCCCTTGAAAAGTTCTGCCCTTATTTGTAGGAACATAATAGAGGAAAAGCACAGCTCCCATGCACTCCCATACAGAAACCCTCAGAGATTCCTCAGGATAGAATGGAGACCTGTTTTCCTTCTAAAACCCAGCCGCTGACCCTTCCATTTAAACAACAACAAATGAGGCCATAGAACACTTTTTCCGAGTGTGCTATTCTTGACTGAGCTCAGCTTTATTATCTCTCCTAACAAAAATTTGGGGCGAGTGGGGATGTAAAAGGAAATAGGCAATCAGAAGAGGGAGTGGGAGTGGGAGGGCAGGGAGGGGTCTGGAGGGCCTGGCCCCCATCTGTGGCCTCAGCGTTCTGAAGGAAAAGGACGAGGACGGGCCTTCGGGTTGGGCCTAGGGAGGTGAAAGGGAAGCAGCTAACCATCTGTCCATCTCAGGAAATGAAGTGATAGCCGTGGACTGGAAGGGCCTGAAGGATGTGGACCAAATCAACATGGACAGCACCAGCTCGCTGCACGGAAGCAGCCTCCACCGGCCATCCACTGAGGTGAGGCCCTCCGTGCTCAGCCCCCCTCCCAGAGGACCTCGAAAACACCCCCAGAACCACCATGCATAAGCCTAGTCCTTCGGCCACCTTCCTAAATTCCAGGACAACCTCCCAGACACACCTTCAGACTGACGCTCTCACAGAACATTTCTCCTCCTTTCCTCAAACACAAGGCAAATGCTCCACGCGGAGATCCCAATTCCCTGTGTTAATCTCAGGAAAGCCCTCTCTACTTCCCACTCTTCTGGAAGCCCCTCTGAAGAAGTGCCCCGGGTACCCACTCCCTCTCCTCTTTCCTCACAGCAAACCCGGACTGACTTCTCCTGGGATGGCATCAATGTGAGTGCAGCTCCCCCCAGGCCTCTGCAACCCACCCTACCTCCTCTTCCTTGGCCTCTCCCACCTGCTGCCCCATAGCACACAGCGCCCCCTTCCTCCAGCGGGCACTGGGAGCCCTCACATTCTTTAGCCACCCAGAACTCTCAAGGGTGGTTGGGGGATAGGCCTCCTAGGGGCCCCCCGGGTATAATGGTAGCCTGATCACCCGCCCTAGCTCATATCCTTACTCCTGGAAACCATGGACTGTCCTCCACATATAAAGCGCCTCATATCCTCTGATTCCTCTGCCCCTCCTCCCACATTCCCTATCCCAGCTCTCCATGGAGGACACCACTTCCATTCTTCCGAAGCTTAAGCGAAACTCTAACGCCTATGGCATTGGGGCCCTGGCCAAGTCATCGTTCTCAGGTGAGACTCCGACCTGGGGATGCGAGCAGCCAGGAGACTCCCTAGGGGCTCATGCTGTCAGTCTTCCTGCCCCTTCAGGCCTGAAGAAGACCCTCATCCCCAGACCCCGGACCTGTTTGCCCTTTCTGTCAAGCCTCTCCCATCCTCCAGGCTGCCCCTCATAGACAGAGTCTTAGGGCATACCTGCCCCCTTCATGGGATGGAGTCCCACGGGACTAGGGTGGGGGTGATGGCGGGGGCAGGGGAGGGACAGATCTGGTGCGGGTATTGTGTGATGTTCTGGAGCACCTGGGGAATGTCTGGCCCCTCAGGGATCTCGCGAAGCATGAAGGACCATGTGACAAAGCCCACAGCCATGGGGCAGGGCCGGGTGGCTCACATGATTGAGTGGCAGGGCTGGGGGAAGGCACCAGCCATTCAGCCGCAACACAGCCACGAGGCCGTGCGCAGGGATACAGATGCCTACTCCGACCTCAGCGATGGCGAGAAGGAGGCACGTTTCCTAGCAGGTACTTGTTCCCCAGCCCCTCAAGAGACACATTTTCAGGATGGCCAGAGACCGACCCTTCAGCCTGATCCCCTATGGCAGGATTGGCTCTGTTCATGTGATACCATCAGACTTAATTTCCCAACTAGCTCTAATTTCGAGGACTCTGACTTGTTTATTCTAAGTACCCTCAAACTTATTTTTATTATCGTCTCAGAAGTTGAGGGGAGTTAACATGGGATTGTGGGTCCACCTGATGCCTTCTCTCCTACATGGTGGGACTGTCCAAACCCTGGGTTTCCTCAGTACAGGAGGAAAAAAAAAAAAGGCAGGTATCTTAGGCTTCAAAAGTCTGTGCTTCTACTCATGTTTTATGATGAAAATGAAAGAAAAGCCTTGGGGTTCTCTTCTAACCTTTGCCCATCAGCACACTGCAGTCATGCGTGCAATTACAGGTCACATTACTCGTGACAACCACCAGATCAAGGGACCTGGGTGAGGAGAGGGTGTGTACAGAAGAGCTTTTACAATTCAGTATAGGTACGAGGCAGGCATACGGTGTACCTACAACCCTGCCCGATCCCTAGTGGCAGAACTCAATAAGATACCTAGGAAAAATGATAGATCTGGAATAGACAAGAGGGTTCTTTGGTTGGTGGTGTGGGTGGTGGAAGAAATATCAGTGGGGAGGGGAGCCAAACATGTAGTGGGTAGTGAAGGGCAGCTAGCAATGTAAGCTTCAACTTACTCATGGCTTTGACCAACATGGGAACCCCAAGTCTACCCATCTTCATTCTTCTATCCTTCCTCCCTTGTCCTTCCCAGACCTTGAACTTGATACCACTGTGGACCTACAATCCCTCCCATTTAGACTCCTCTGGCCTTGACTACCTAGCCCTAGCTACCATTCCTAAAAAAATTCCCAAGCTAAACTTCTGGAAATCCCCAATTTCAATCCCTTAGGATATCTCACCAGAAGACCCCCTCCCAACTCTTTCCCCTAGGAATCCTAAATCTGACCTTCTGGGAAGTCCCCCACGATTTTGCCTTGTTTCGGGGCATATACCAAGGCTGTGCTGTCCAATACAGTAGCCACTGGCCACATGTGGCTAGAACTTGAAATGTGGCTAGTCCGAATGGAGATGTGCTGTAAGTGTAAAATATCGACTGGATTTCAAAGATTTCGTATGAATAAAAGAATGTAAAATACCTCAATAGTTTTATATGGATTCTACATTGAAATGATAATGTTTTATATAGGTTAGGTTAAATAAGATGTATTATTAAAATTAATTTCACCTATGTCTTTTCCTTTTTTTTTAATACGGCTACTAGAAAATTTTAAATTGCATAAGTAGCTTGCGTTATATCTCTACTGAACAGCACTGCACTGACGTCCCCCGCCCCATGCATGTGTCTAAGGCTTCCCCGAGCTATCTCGTGCTAACTACGTTTCTTCTCCCAGGTGTCATGGAACAGTTTGCTATCTCCGAGGCCACTCTCATGGCCTGGTCCTCCATGGATGGTGAGGACATGAGTGTCAACTCCGCCCAGGAGCCATTGGGCTGCAATTACAGTGACAACTACCAGGAATTGATGGAGAGTCAGGGTGAGGGATGGTTCCAGAATCCGACCCCAGAGGCCTAAGAGGCCTCCTCAACTATCCAGGCTACCTCCATGCACCTCTGTTCTAAGACTTTCTGTTCATATAGGCTTTCCTACTCCCCCCCCTCACCCACCGCCCCACATCTCACCCTCAATTCTCTGTGCTGTTGTTACTGCCTTTGATATTCTGTGACCCCACCAACCGCCATGATTCTCTTTACAGATGCCCTTGCTCAAGCCCCAATGGATGGATGGCCTCACTCCTATGTGTCCCAGGGCATGTACTGTCTGGGGTCATCGGATGCCTGGGAAGCAAGCGACCAGTCCCTCATTGCCTCTCCGGCCACAGGATCCTATCTGGGCCCTGCATTTGATGACTCACAGCCTAGCTTGCACGAAATGGGACCTTCCCAACCTGCTTCGGGATACCCTGCTCAGGAGCCTCCAGCTTTGCTGGGGGGAGACACTGACTGGGCTCCAGGGGTGGGCGGGGTGGACCTGGCCAGGGGCCCTGCCGAGGAGGAGAAGAGGCCATTGGCGCCCGAGGAGGAAGAGGATGCGGGATGCCGGGACCTGGAGTCGCTTTCCCCACGAGAAGACCCCGAGATGCCCACCGCTCTCAGCCGGAAGGTGTCTGACGTCACATCCTCAGGCGTGCAGTCCTTTGATGAGGAGGAGGGAGAGGCCAACAACTAGCTTCCTCCCACTGAATGCCCCACCTTCCACTCCCACCTGAGGGGCGTGGCTGCAACCACACCCTCCCTTCCCCCAGCAGTACGGCCGAAACCTGGGCAGAAGACTCTCACGAGCCCAGGAGTCCCGGCCAGCAAAACGGAGGGCCGGGGTGGGATTTTATCCAGGCTTACACTGTAGAGACCACAGGTCCAGGAACTGAGGCCCAGGCAAGCAGATGGCCATGAACTTCGCTTGGCTGCGGGCTTCTGGGTCTGTGGTGGTGGAGCTCCAGTGTGTACCCTGAGCACAGGAGCGCAGAGCGGCCCGTGGCCGGCCCCTGGATCTCAGTTCTTTGCTCCCTGATCTCGTCTTCCAGGAGCCTTGACTGTAGCTGCCTGAAGGCCTCCTTTCTCCACGTCACTCTTGCTTTGCCCAACTCTGTTTTCTCTGGCTGTGGCCCAAGCTCATCCCTCCTATGAGGAGCAGACCTCAGGGGCTGTGGGACTTGGTTCGATGGGCACAGGGGAAGCAACGTACAGACCCCGTCTCCTCAGAAGGAGGGGGCTCTGCCCTCAGAGGTAACTTGGCTTCTGAGATCAGGAGTCACGGAGGAGGTGGACGTGGCCGCCAGGATGCACAGGGGCACAGGGCCTGTCCAGAGACCAGGCGGTCACTGGTGAGACCGAGGACAAACATGGCCACTTGTTCTGGGGTCTTGACCATCCTGCGGCTGGAAGGAGGACCCTAAGGATATGGGAAAGGACCCCGCCAGGGCTGGCGGCTGCAGCTCTTGCTTCCCTTTTCTGCCTTCTTCTGTCTCCTGCTCTGGGAGCCCCGGGGCCCCGAGGCGGTGGGGGGGGGGGCATGACACAGGGTGCAGGTGTCTTGGCTAGACGGGGAGGCTGTGTCTCCCTCCATCTACCCCCAATTCTCTGGAGCTGTTTACACTTTTCTCTCTGCCTTTTCTACATTTTTATAACTTCTTGGGGATTCAGGGGTGAGTAGGGTGGAGGGAGGGGTCCGGTGCTGTCAGGCCCCCAGCTGGGGCAGGGTGTCTGCCAAGGAGGAGCGTGGGCTCTGGGCTCCCTTGGCCCCTCTTTACCTCCTCCCAGGACTCCCAGGAGGGCCTCACAGGTGTCCCCCCCTGCCCCCCGCCCTCCCCAGGCCTCCTGAGGAGAAGGAGAGGAGGATCTGGGTATTCTTCCTTCCAGGATGTTTTACAATGAGGCATAAGCCCCTGAAACTGCTTGCCCTCCGCACCCACTCTCCATTCTGGTGGGGACTTCTGTGCAGCACCTGGAGCCCCAGCACTCCTGTAAGACGTCCTGAGGGCAGAGGACAGGGTCGAAGGGTAGAGCGAAGAGATGGCAGCACACTGCCCCTCCCCTGCTGCAGCAGTGTCCCAGAATGAGGAGGTTGAGAGTTGGGGTGCTTCTGTCCATCTGTGACCCTGCCTCCATCAAGCCCACAGTGTCATACACTTGTGCCCCTGAAACGCAACCGAGGCCAGGTCCACATCTTCTGGGGAGGGGGAGGATGGCTACCTGAAGTTGGTTCTTGGAGGAAACAGGAGTAGGCATGGTAGCTGGCATGTCACCTTCAGCACAGGTAGCTGAAGTCACCTCATCTAAAACTGTTAAAGGGTTGTGTGTGTTCGTGTGGTCTCACTCAGGCCCTCGCTGCTGGCCTCGCCCTGCACTCCTGCTGCAGGTCCTTGGGGTTTTGCATGTCACAGTTCCCTCCTCTCACGGGGTCCCCGTTTCCTTATCTTGTGCAAACTGCCCTAAGGCATCATCCTTTTCTCTTAATCCCACCCCCTTTGTGTCCCATATTCCGCCCCCGGACCACAGCGGACATCCAGTCCAGGGAGCGGGTTCATGCATCACGGTTCCTTTTTCGCTCAGGGCTCTGTGGAGTTAGGAAAGGTCATCTAAAGCAGTGTTCTTTCCTCCCACCTTCACTGAGGAAGCCAAACGGTCCCTGCTGGTCCCTGCCAAAAGACGACTAAAACTCTGAAGGGTTCTAGCAGAGTTCGGACGTGAGCGTGAGCGTGGCCCAGCATCCCTGGATGCTGGCATCGCTGCTGACCAGAGGTCGGGCGGGGGTTGGGGTGGGGGGAGGCGTCTCCACTCTGAAGAGGGAGAAAACCTGAGGAGCTGGCCTGAGACCCTCTCAGGACTCTTCTGGAGGGAGGAACTGCCTCTCTGGTGCTGGGGGGGCCAGGGTGCATGGGGTTTGCTTATAGCCTATTTTAGGGGGAGGGGAGGGGCATGTGCAGGAAGAGGCTGTTGGGGGATGGGGGAGGGTTGCTTTTCCCTTGGGGTTAAAGGCTGTGCCGCACGTTTTACAGCAGTCCCAGAACGGGGCTGTTTTCATATCATGGTGAATGAAACTTCTCTTGCTAAATGATTTTCTTCTGGTGGGGGGGTGCCCTTTCATTTTGAGTTCACTTTATTAAAGGAAAATCCAAATCTTCCCTCCCTCCCCTCCCCCCACCCCGGCCCCCCCACCCACACCTTCCTTCTTATCCTTGTGTCAAGGAGGGAATCTTGGTGAATGCGTTTATTACCTCTTCTCACCCCCACCTGTACATCCCATACTCCGTCTTCCAGGTCTAGGGAATATCCATTTTTATGGCCAGTCTTAGCATGTTTTCTTAATGTGACATTTCCACCCCAAGCCCAAGAGAGATTCTATGACATATATTACAGAGAGAATTATATATAAATATATATATAAATATTATAGATTATATACACATGGGCTTGGGCTCGAAGGCCCACTGCCAGCCCCCCTCCCCAGGCTACAGCCTCTCTCTCTTGGCCTGGGGAGGCGGAAGGGCTGTATTATTGGAGAGGGCTCCAGGCTGTGTTCAATGGCACTAAACAATGTGGTGGCACCTTTGGCTATGAGTGTCTTATTTGGGGCATGATGGAGGCCGGGCACAGGGTGGGGAAGGAGGAGAATGCTGGGGAGGGGCACAACTGCAGAACTAAACGAGGCATAAAAGAAGGGATAGACAAAAGCCCTGGGGGTGGGAGCAAGGGTCTCTGGCCGCTCAGAGCACCGGGGACCACTTATAGAAAAGGCAGGGTGATGGCAGTCTCCCTGTCGCTGGTTTGGGGACGATAAGGATCTGACTTCCCAGGTGTGGGAAGCATCAAAAAGGTCTGCCATCTTGACGCTGAACCCCTAGAAGAGAAACACAAAGAACCAGTCCCTAAGAAGGTATAGTCTCTGGGTGAACCAGTGGCCCAGCTGCCCTGAGCTCCCACTCTTGGAAGGAGAAGCCCTAGCTAGAGCACCTCAAGGGCAGAGCTGACCCTTGGGCAGGACAGATCAAGGACTGCAGCGGAGAGGGAGTGACCTGGAAACTGGAAGCTGTGATGTGAGATGGGAGGAATTTCTGCCAGAGGGAGTTAAGTAAATCCATTGGCCACAGGACTGTTAGGTACTGCCCCTTTCACACAGAGCCTTCCTGCGACCTTTCCTCTTCCAGGCTGTTCCCCCATAGGCTCTTTATCCATGCCTCACTGCTTAAATGGAGGACAAAGGAGGGGGAAGTGGGATTGGCCTTTCCCCGCCCTAGTAATGGCTCTGCCCGGGGACAGATAGTGGGAGCCAGGATGGAGTCTGGAGGCAAATTTCAGGGAATGGCTGTGGGCAGGTGGAGAACGGGGTGGGGGGCTCTGAGAGAAGGGGCTGTGGACAGTTTGCAGGTACATCAGTCCATGAGGCCATGAGGTGATCCCATCTCCTCCTCCCACATGGCACTGGCAGGACAACAGTCATCCTGGGCCTGCCTTAACCCCGCCCGCCACCGGGGAAACTGACGGGGGATGGGCAAGGCCAGGAAGACACTGGGACAAGAACACTGGGGAGTGTGGGGGAGTGAGGGGGGCCAGGCAGAGGCAGGCATTCCCCACCCGCACACAGGCAAACTCAAGAAGCCTGTGGACTACCAGGGGCCCTTCGCAGGGGTTACAACCACCGCCTGTCTGGGGACGGGGGGGGCATGCCCAAATGATTGACCGAGGCTACTCCTGCCCAGATTCTGGCTCCTTCTCCAACACGATCAGGATGACATTTTAAAATTCCTAGCAGAGGCCGGATATTGGTGCGATCTCTCCGGCTTCAGGAAATACCCTCTTCCACACAGGTCCACCCTCTAGCCTGGGTCTCTGGATGGTCTTTATGCCGCGGTCTGGGAGGCACTCAGAGGACCATTTCATCTTCATCCTCATCATCAGTGGATCGCAGACTGGGGCCCTGCAGGATGTCAGCCAGCTCCCCCTCCGGCCCCGGAGCCCCCGCCAGCTCCAGTTCCTCCAGCTCACTCTCTGCCTTGGCCGGAGCCCAGGAGAGAGGGGGCTCTGGGGAGGCGGATAGCACAGGGGTCTCTGGGGAGGCAGGGGCCACATCCCCTGCCCCAGTGGCCCCACTTCCATCCTGAGGCAGGCTCCAGGCCTCTGCAGCAGGGAGTGGGCCCCCAGGAGTCTTTCGAGTCGAAGTTGCACTCCGGAAGCTGGCAAGGGGAGGGCGGAGCTGCACCCCAGACTTGGTGTGCCCCTCAATGGCCTTCTGCAGCTGGGGGGCAGAGGGAAGGGGAGAGAGGGTACAACATGGGGAGGAAAAGAAGAAAGGGGCAGTGAGAGAAACAGACACGAGAGAGGAGCAGACGATAAAAGGAAAAAGCATGGGAAAGCAAGATGCACGGTGAGGATGGATCAAAAGGAGAAGACAGAAGAAGGAAAAAAGGGGGCATGATGGACGAAAAGCCCCACCTACAGAGCAGTGAATCTCAAGACCCCTGACACAGGACCTCCTTCGGCCCCTTCCTAGCAACCCTCAGGCCTTCTTCAGCCACTTCCCATCTCCTCCCCCTTCCATGCACCACCACAGCACACCCCTATGAAGCCATGACTCGGGCCCTGAACCCCCATCCCAAGCCCATGCTGTCCTTAGAAGGGCACAGGGCTGCACTTCCGCCCCCCTCCAGTCTCTGCATGAGAAACAGGAGGGGAATCTGGAGGAACTTCCCGGATGTTAAGGCCACCCCTGCCCACTCCCCAACCCTGTACCCTGTGCCCCACTCTTCCTCACTGCTCAGATGGGACAATCGCTCTTACCTCCTCCAAGGCCAGCACCCCCGTGAGCTTCCCCATGCTGGTCACGTACGCAAGGTGGAGGCCAAGCAGGGAGAAGAGCGTGTGAGTCTGCGAGGAAAGGGTGGCAGGTCAGCATGCAGAGGCCCCGCACCGCCCGGCCCTCCCAGCAGCCCTGCTCGGTGGGCGGTGGGCATCGGGCAAGGACTTGCCTTGTGCAGCGACGTCTGCTCCACCAGCTGGAAGGGGGACTGGTCAATACAGCAAGAGTCAAAACAGACAGGCTGGCTCAGCTGCTCTCGTTCCCAGGCCTCAATCTGCCGGAGAGGAGGGCCGTCACCCAGTATCAGAGCCCCCTCAAACCTCAGATCTTGACCCCAAACAGCCCTCCTCACCCTGGCCCGGAAGCCTGAAATACACAGTGAACCGTCACAGCTCCTCCAGACCACTAGCCCTCTTCCCTTTCCCCCAGGGAGCCGCACCGCTCTCTTCCCTCCTCCAGCCCCAAATCAACCTTCACCCTCAGGTGCTCAGAACACGCTCCTTCGTCCTGGTGCCCCAAACACTTATTTCCAACCCATCTCTCCAGCCTTATTTTCCACTACTCCTGTAACACCCACAGCTCCAGTGAAGCCAGATGTGCTTCCGCTTCTGCGACTGCTGTTCTGGGTTTCCCCAAGAACCCCACCCTGCGCCCATACCCTACGCCTGACACTCCGGGTCAGACGCGCTCTGCCAGGCTCTGCTTTTCAGAAACGGCATGGATCGTGTTCCATCTTAGGCTGGCGTTTGTCTTAATTCTGCCCCCTGGGCGGAACTCCTCCGGAGTGCTGTGTGGTCTCAGTTGCTGTGTGTCATGGAGAAACCAGCACACTGACCTTTTACACAGCAGATCATGGCAAAGACTTGTTTGATTGGAAGAGCTGTCCTGGGTCACATGGCACTTTGTTGACTCAAACAAGCCATTTCTGTGTGTTTGGTTTGGTTTACATTGTTTTGTCTATGACCGAAGCATTAAGGCAAAAGTTGAACTTTCCTCTGGATTTTAGATGTGCACGTCAAAAATCCCCAAGATTCTAAATAATCCAGTATCGCTCTGGTTCTCATAAGTGATTTTTAAATTTTCTGTAATCTCTTTTCAGGCAGTCCCTTCTGAATGAGGTACTACTTTGTTTTCCTGTTTGCCCACATCTATACGTTTCAAGCTTCAGAGGACGTCACCGAAGGCCATCCCCTAGTTCTCGTGTCCCGTGTTTGGTCCACAGTGCTGTGCTTTCCATCTGTCCCGTCCTGCTCTTTCCGACTGCAATCACACCTCCTCTAGACTCTCACCTTCCCTGACTATAGGTTCACACAAAATTCTCACAGGATGGATGACCACTTAGCAGGTATGTTGCAGAAAGGATTTACTTATAGGACGGGGGGCAGCCACTTGCCAACCCTGGTTTGGCTGGTCCTGTCCTCCGGGAGCATTCTATGATCATTTCTGGCCTCCCTGGTTACTTTTTTGCCTGCCCGTAGGGAACAACACTAACAGAACCATTTCCAGTACACATGCACCAAGCACTTCCTCGGTGCCAAGCATTATTCTAACTGCTTCACTCATTGAATCCTCTGCGACAATCCTATCATTATCCCCGTTCTACAGATGAGAAAACAGAAGCATGGAGTGCTTAAGTGTCTGCCCAAGATTACACAGAGGTGGGCTTCTGACCTTGACTGCTGATCGTGTTCCTGGGACCCCCAGCTTTTTTCTGCTCTTTCTTTGTCTGATGTGTTCCATGACTTGAAAAATCTCAGCATCAAATACAAACCAGGGCTCTAACTGTGTGTATCCCTAACAGAGCAGCAGAATTAAACAAGACATAGGACTTCCCTGGTGGCTCGGTAGTTAAGAATCTGCCTGCCAATGCAGGGGACACGGGTTTGATCCCTAGTCTGGGAAGATCCCACATGCCACGGAGCAACTAAGCCCGTGTGCCACAGCTACTGAGCATGCATGCCGCAACTACTGAAGCCCGGGCACCTAGAGCCTGTGCTCTGCAACAAGAGAAACCACCGCGATGAGAAGCCCACGCACCACAACGAAGAGTAGACCCCGCTCCTAGCAACCTAGAACTGAATTCTTTGACTATTCCCAGAGGTATCATCTTGATATTGTCAAGGGTCATCTTGATCTAGCCTGAAAACTGTGTTAAAATATCCTGAAGTTTGACTCCTATTGAATCTTATCCTTTCAAAAAGTCTTGGTGGTTCCCATGGGAGTTGAGAGCTGCTTAAAATCTTCCTTGAGAAAGATATCACCTAAAAATGTATGATCTATTTTCTTTTGATCCCTAGTTGCATTTTATTTCCAGCGGTCATTAAATAAGCTCATTGATCAGCTAGTTGGCTTTCTTCAGTGTATTAAAAAAGAAAAAAATTAAAGAAGAAAAAAATCAAACTATTCCTTCTGCCCACAAGCAGGAATCAGATAGGCCATAACTACAATTAAGGAGTGCCTTACTAGGGTGCTCAAACCAATAATACTTTTTTTTTTGCGGTACGCGGGCCTCTCACTGTTGCGGCCTCTCCCACTGCGGAGCACAGGCTCCGGACGCGCAGGCTCAGCGGCCATGGCTCACGGGCCCAGCCGCTCCGCGGCATGTGGGATCTTCCCGGACCGGGGCACGAACCCGTGTCCCCTGCATCGGCAGGCGGACTGTCAACCACTGCGCCACCAGGGAAGCTCAGCTACATACTTTTAAAGCTCTACCTTTCAGCCTTCGAAGCAAGCTGCGTTCTTCTACTAAGTGGAATGGTTGCTAACGGACGCTGTCGGTGTCTCTCCACACGCCAGGGTAGCTCTGATGGCGCAGCTCAGCCACCTGCTCCCACTCGCTGTGCCACGGTCTGTTCACTCGGCACAACCAAACCCACTCAGTGCTTGATTTTCCCTCTCATGGATTCTATAGGGGATAGTGATTTGTCCCAATGAGGCGCCACTGCCAAAATCTGCCCACAGTTTGTGGTTCTTCCCAGTCTCGCTTCCTGGAATCTTCTCATTGTCCACTGTCTCAGGACCCTGATCAATCCAGCAGAGTAACCTCACCAGACACTGAATTCCCCATCTTAGTTTCAATGTTGTTCTTCCACATTGGTTTGCGTAAGTGCTGGCTACCCGGTGCCATTTTCCTGCAGGTAAATCTCATCCATCCCGCATAGCCTCTGCCTGGTCTAGAACTTCCCTAATGTCTAAAAGCTCTAAGGGTCATCCTAGCACCATGGGCGCCTCTACACACAGAGGCTGAAAACTTCCCTCTCCTGAAATGACGCCGGTCCCCATGAGGACACCACCACGTTCCCCTACCTCCGAGCAACGTGCTCAGTACTGTCTCCATGGTCACACCTCATTTCCAACCTCTCAGAATGCTTTCCTGCCTAGACTCACATGTTACTCTTACAACAACACAATGGAGAAGGTCGAAAAAAGTGAGCAATATGTTCTTGTGACAAAACAACCCACCCCAGGTTCCTGTTTCCTTTACTTACCTCTTCAGGTGACATGTTATCCACTAAATCCTCTGAATCCTAGAGAAGAAAGACAGAGGTCCAAGTTCCTTCCCTTTTCTTCCAAGTGGAACCATAGCCATCTCTCCCTGGCCAAGCCACAGATGCCTCTTTCCAACCCACCCTCCCTTCCGTATGATGAAGCTTCTTCTTGGTGGGACCTCTTCTCTCCTGATTTAAGGATCATGGGTTTCTTGCTCCTCAAAGACAAGCTCCCTGTCCCATGTCCCCCGCCCCCAACACATCTCCTCTCACCTGGGTCATTTTCTTTGTGGGGCGAGCTCTGCCCAGCAAGCAGCGCAGCAGGGACTGAAAGATGGAGGGTCGTTGACCTGAGAGGAGTGGTGAGTGAATGGAAATGGAAAGAAAGCCATATCCATCCTGGGAGGAAATGGTCAGGGGCTTCAAGTGGTCCTGACACTTCGCCACAAAAGGTCCATACTTCTAGGTGCTTCACCTCCACAGGAACTCTCCCCTTCCATCCTCCTAATCCAGCCCTTGCCCCCATGCCTTGGGATGGTAACGTGGAGACTCGAAGAATAGAAACCCCCCTCCCACCATCCTCAGGCCTCACGCCTCCTCATAGTAGGAGCCCTTAGGTTGAGGAGTGCCCAGACACAACCACAAGGCATGAGGCAAGGGTGAGGTGCATGATGGGAGAATCTTTACCTTCAAGCTCCGGTGCTTCCAACTGCTGTTTGTGGCCGGGCAGGGGCCCGTTGGGCTCTTCAGGGGGCAGTGGAGCAGTAGGAAAGGGGTGAGGAGGAGGAAGAGGAGGCAGCTGTAAAGAATAGAAAAAGTTCTCAGTCCCAGAGAAGAGGCTACCTTTTCCTGTCTTTACCAGGTGGTGTCCTGGGAAACCCATCTAACTCTATTCAGTTCAGAAGTCCTTAGAGCACTTTGAATTCTCACGGTACCATCAGTTGCAACCTTACCTCCTTCAGTCCCTGGACCCAGGGGCACTTGTCTCTTTGACTTTGTCAATGATCAGCATCTTCCCTCTCTCTTCCTATTTTCCCTTTGCCCCATCTACCCTGTTCACCCGGCCCTTCCCAGCCCACTCACCTCGGGCTTCCCATAGAGGTCCTCATCTTCATCCTCATCCACAAAGGCAAAAGACTCAGGTCGACCCTGGACGCCACGGCGCCCCTCCCCAGCCTGCCGCACCTTCCCGTCGAAGGGCAGCTCTGACAACTTCCTTGCCATGTCCTGGGCTAACTGCAGCCTCCGCTCAGGACACAGGTGATGCTGCAGAAGGGACTGCAGTTCTGAACGCTCCACGGAGCCAAGCAGGATCATCGAATCTGGGGGAGATCCAAGCTCAGCCTGAGGGCCCGCTCAATTACGCTCCCACCCGGGCCTGCTCGGCAGGGTGGAGTCAGGGACAGAAGCCCAGCACCCAATCTTTTTTCAGCTCTTACCCTCTCTTCCTAAAAACTCATTGAGGATTGATCTCACTCAATCCCTATTATTTCACCCATTTAGCACTTAGAGCCCCAATTGATAGTACACTAATTGGTGATAATTTGTACTTATTTTGATGCAGCCCTTACATAGATTGTTTGTAAATAGGTGAACTTGGTATTAAAATAGGCTAATCAATACTGTCTCCAAAAGAAGACACATTAAAAGCCATTCATACTGAGATGAACGAGTATACTTTGAAAGAAGTCTACAAGGATATCTGATGTTTAATCACTTAAAGACTCTGGGTCCTCGTAGGTATAAACAGAATGCCTACTTTTCCTGGGAAGGTCTTTTATATATTTATCAGAATTCTGCTACTATAATTAACATTTTCATTAAGTTTTGAGGCCATAAGATTGCAGCAGTGTTACTGAGACAAATCTTACCATGAGGTCTTAGTCATTATTATGAAAACCCTGCAGCCCATCGGCTGTACCCCTACTCCAGTGAGAAACCACTGCTTTAGAGGCCACTGAAAGGTGTTTGGGATTTGGGAAAATATTAAAACTAAGCTAATTTGAGTAGTTTGGATACTCTGATGATCTGAAATTAGAGCTAACAAGTTAAATGGCTCCAAGTATCTCTAAATGATTCTATTACACTAATACAATCATTAGACACGTATTTATTTAATATCCAGTAAATACCTATAAGGAGGCAGTTTGAGTGAGACAGGTGTTATAGTCTCTGCCCTCAAGGGATACACAATCTACTGAGGAAGATAAGACATAGATATAGAAACCACAATAAGAAATAATACAAAGCAAGATTAAGTGCCAAAGGTGGGCAGAAAGGATGGTGAAGGAGGTGAAATCACTGCTCATTAAACACGTTCACTCCTTCATATGGAACAGTTTCATCTGCTCCTCAAATTGGGCATGAAAAATCAGCTATCACTTAGCTAGGTAGCAATGAGAACCACATAAGGGGCCGTAAGATTTATAGCCAGGCCTCATTATTCTCAGATTCCCTATTTGTGAATTCACCTACGGGCTTAAATATCTTTGTAACCCAAAATCAATATTTGCAGTACTTTTCCCATCATTCATAGACATGTGCAGAGCAGCAAAAAATTTGAGTTACCCCACGCACACATTCCAAGCTGAGTCTGAACAAAGTGATGCTCTGCCCTTTTTTTTTTCCAGCTTTCATATTGTAAACAAATGTTCTTTCGTGGTCCATTGAATGCCATGTTTTTTGCACTTTTTGTGTTTTGTGTTGGTGATTTTGCTGTTTTTTTAAGGGTTTTTGTTTTCTAAATTTATTTATTTTATTTATTTTTGGCTGCATTGGGTCTTCGTTGCGGTGCGCAGGCTTCTCATTGTGGTAGCTTCGCTTGTTGCGGAGCATGGGCTCTAGAGTGCAGGCTCAGTAGTTGTGGCACATGGGCTCGGTAGTTGTGGCTCACGGGCTGTAGAGCACAGGCTCAGTAGTTGCGGCACACGGGCTTAGTTGCTCAGCGGCATGTTGGATCTCCCCGGACCAGGGCTCGAACCCGTGTCTCCTGCATTGGCAGGCGGATTCTTAATGACTGCGCCACCAGGGAAGCCCAATTTGGCTGTTTAAAATTGCCCCTAAGCAGGAAGGCTGTGCTGTGCCTTATGGAGAAGAGAAGTGTGTTAGATAAAAGCTTTGTTCAGCCATGAGCTAACCTTCTGTTGGTCATGGTGAGTTCAATGCTGATGAATTAACAACAGATATTGAATAAGGTGTCTTTAAGGAGAAACACACCTAAGACAAGTGTCTGCTTTGATTACTTGAAGAAAGTGTTGTGACCAGAGGCTTGCAGGAACCTCACCCTCAATTTCCTCTAGGAGCAATGGTTCAGTATAGTGTACCTAATTCAGTGTTCTTGGAAACTTTATAGAACATAACTAAAAGGACTAATGAAAATCAATTGTATTTCTTTCACTGGCTTTTTAAACTGTCTTCTTGTGCTTGTGTTATGGCTGTGTTTTTCCTTCCTTGAAGATGACCATGTTCCCTAAGGCTGAGCGTCCTGCAGCAGCCTGAGTAGCCCCTCAGACAAGCCGACTCCACAGTGCCGCCTCCACTTCTGTGGAGCCCTTGTTCAGGTCACTAGCTCAGGAATCTGCTTCCTTCCCTCCCACTGACCTTTTGAATCGACCAGTGGTAAAGTCTTGACTGTGGTGGTCTGGAGCAAGTTTCGCAACTCCCCATAAGTGCAAGAAGCTGAAACAAACTTCACGTCCCGTACCATGATGTCCTCAACAAAGACTGTAAATTTGCTGCAGAGGGAGAAAGCACAGGCAGGGTTAGCCTTACCACGTGCCTGTTCCTTCCACTCCTCCCGTGAGGTCTGCCATGCATTTGATCACTCATAATATTTATGAAGTGCGTGGGAACATAAAAATAAGTAAAAAGCAGTGCTTCCAGACGTTGACCTTAACGTCATGCTCAATCTCAGAACCTCTCACACCAACCCCATCAAATCTGAACTAATTCCAGCTGGTGCCTCTGACCTGAGCTGGTTCCAACCAAGGTCAGGCAAGTAGGGTAGCTTCTTGACCTGGATGATGCTGTCATAAAGGGAGGGCTGCAGGCTCTGAGCCACCATGTTGGCCAAGATAACAGCCACCATCATGGGTAGGATGTGAGCGATCTGACCCGTTAGTTCGAAGCAAATCACGGCTGTGGAGACTGTGTGGGATACTGCACCAGTCAGCGCTGCTGCTCCTAGAATGAGACACACGAGTGTACCGGTGGGTTAGGGCTGCCTTTCTTGTCATGGGGGCTACATGGGGATGTGACGGGAGTGACACAGGGTGGGGACACATGATCCTGGGCAGTGCCAACACTCCTGAGATAACCATTTGTCAGGAGTAAAGGGTTAGAATGCTGAACTGTTAGAAACTCATCATTTTGATCTCATTCTATGACCTTCGGCAATTTACAAAAATTTTGTGTGTGGCCAAAGTTTCATTTATAAAATAAAGATGGTGATGTGGCATCTATTCCTTGCTTTTAAAAGTTTGGATCACTCTGAGCATTTAAAAACCCATTTACAGCGTTTTACCTTGGGCCTCAGGTTTTGTTCTGTTTTGTTTATAAGTTTATTTATTTATGGCTGCGTTGGGCCTTTGTTGCTGCGCGAGCTTTCTCTACTTGTGGCGAGAGAGGGCTACTCTTCGTTGTGGTCCGTGGGCTTCTCACTGCGGTGACTTCTCTTGTTGCGGAGCATGGGCTCTAGGCGCACAGGCTTCAGTAGCTGTGGCACGTGGGCTTAGTTGCTCTGCGGCACGTGGGATCTTCCCGGACCAGGGGTCGAACCCGTGTCCCCTGTGTTGGCAGGCAGGTTCTTAACCACTGCACCACCAGGGAAGCCCAGACCTCAGGTTTTGATGCCAACAATTTATGAGTGGACAGAGTCAAAATTCAGGAATCATGCTGTAGACTTGGATCAATGAGATGCTGACTCTACTATTTCTCAACTGTATGAATAGAACTTAATTCTACTGGGATCCCATGCTCTCATCTCTAAGATGAAAGGGGTCATTAGATAAGTTCTAAGGCCCTTGCAGATCTAAGTCATTATGATTCCATAAGCTCTTTGACGATAGAATCTGTCTTACTTGTTTTTGGTTATGTTTTCCCACCAACCGAAATAGTCCCTAGTGCATTAACTATATTTGTTATTTAAATATGGGAAGAGGGCTTCCCTGGTGGCGCAGTGGTTGAGAGTCCGCCTGCCGATGCAGGGGACGCGGGTTTGTGCCTCGGTCTGGGAAGATCCCACATGCAGTGGAGCGGCTGGGCCCATGAGCCATGGCCGCTGAGCCTGCGTGTCCGGAGCCTGTGCTCCGCAACGGGAGAGGCCACAACAGTGAGAGGCCCGTGTACCGCAAAAAAAATAAAATAAAATAAAATAATAAATATGGGAAGATAGTCTATGAGAAAAGATGCTGGGGAAGCCATACATCAAAATGGAACAAGAAAATGTCACAAAAGGGAAATATTGGGAGGAATGATTCTCCTGGATGGTATACCCAATATCCTTCAGAACATAAACTAACACAGGAGCTATACTGGCAAAGGTCCACCAGGGAGATTGGGGGGATACCTGAGAGGCATGAAGATGGGGACTAAGAGCAGATGACTCTTATTGATGAAGGAGGTTTTTGTAAAGAACTGTGATGGGGGAGTAAGGTCCCTGTATGCACCCTAAAGCTAGTTAGCTCTAAATCAAAGGGAGGCATGGCCGTAGGTGTTACGGGATTTCAGTGAGGAGGGGAGGGAGGGAGGAAGCATAATAATTCTGGGGTGTATACTGGTCATTTTGTTAGACATGGCTTTTGGTTGGAAGGGACTATAGATTTAACAGAAAAAGATTATCTCAGACTCTCAAAATGTCAGGGCTGTAAGACACCTCAGAAGTCATTTTAGAATAAAGAAACTAAGGTGGAGAAAGGCCACTAACTTGCCCCATGGTTGTCCAGTGACAAAAGACAGGGATGAGTCCAGAGCCCATGTTTCTTAGCTCTTAGTCATGTGCTCTTAAGTCCCGTTAACAAGAGCACATCTGCAGGTTAGGAGTATTCAAGCCAGTCACCTGCACTGTTGTTTCCACGATTCTTTGGGAAAAAAAAAAAAAGCCCTTACCAAGCATTCAGAGGTGGTCCTAGGTGCTCTCATCCTTGTTATCTCATTTAATCCCCATAATCCCTTTTCTACATGAAGAAACTAAGGCTCTTGGGCTTCCCCGGTGGCGCAGTGGATGAGAGTCCGCCTGCCGATGCAGGGGACACGGGTTCGTACCCCGGTCCGGGAAGATCCCACATGCCATGGAGCTGCTGGGCCCGTGAGCCATGGCCGCTGAGCCTGCGCGTCCGGAGCCTGTGCTCCGCAACGGGAGAGGCCACAACAGTGAGAGGCCCGCGTACCGAAAAAAAAAAAAACTAAGGCTCAGAGATGTTTAATAAGAGCTAATGAGAGTCAGAGCCAAGGGTTGATTATGTGAATAAAAGTTGAATTAAACGGCATTAAATTAAAACCATATTGTGTAGCCTGGAATACAGATATCATGGGAGAGTTCGAGTGTGGGTATTTGGGGTGACAGGACGGTGGAATGTGTCTCACCAATTACTGCATAGCCCCCAGGTAGGATCTTGTAGATGATGTCATCAAATAAGATGCCATCTGGGAAAAGAATGGCCATGATCTCTCCTACCAGCCTTCCAAATGCAGCTCCTAGGGAGAGACAAAAGGAAGGAAGGTGTTGAGAGATTCAAGGTCTTTATCCTCTTTTTTCAGAGCCATACCTCCTTGGGCATTAAGACTAAATACAAACCCCCAGCCTTGCAGGCCTTTCCTTATTTTCTCAGTACACCAGTAAGATCCCAGCAGCCATCAGATCTTACTGCAGCCATCAGTAAGATCCCAGGCTTCCCATCAGAACTTACCGAGCACAAACACAGGCATGAAGCCTCCGCAGGGTATGGGCATAGTGGTGGCCACGATGGACATCCAGAACTGGGGTAAAAAGAGGCGTCAGGACACCCTCTCAACTCTGCCCAATACACACACACACACACACACACACACACACACACACACACTCTCTCTCTCTCTCTCTCTCTCTCTCTCTCTCTCTCTCTCTCAACCTCCTTCCCACTATCCTCCTCCTTCTTGCTTCAAGAGTTACAGACATCCTGGGATAGCTAATCCTTCTGGAAGCCATCCTGTCTGTCACCCTTCCTCCAGAACCAAAAACACATGGCGCGCTCAGGCTAAAAGCTCACCAAAGCCGACACTATAAGAAGGTTCCTCCAGGCGATCAACCCAAATTGTTCCTACCTGGAGTGACAATATTTGCCTTTAGGCAATAAAAACAAGGAGTGAGGCCCCAGAGGACTCCTCTGTCACTGCCCCCCAAAGGGCCCTAGCCTACTGTATCCTCTTAGCCCACAAAGGTCACCTCAGCTAAGCAGCCTGAGCTCTTGAACGTGGAGGATACCTTTTCCTGGCCAGACTGTTTCTGAAAAAAAAGCCCTAGCTCTAAGTGGCAGAACCGTAAAGTCACAATGACTTACTGCATGATTGCTTTAACTTCAACATGATCATTTACAAAGCCATCTACATGGCAAGCCTCACAAGGGAACCTGGAGTGAAGAGAGTCCTGCCTGAGCCATTTCCTTTAACATCAAATCACCTTCAACAAAGGATCAGAGAATCAGATCTGTCCTGACCAACCCGCAAGAGCCCACTGAGAGAGCCAGCTAAATCAGCCAGCGTGATAGAAAGGACCTCCAAGGCCAAGGTAGTATTCCAACAGGAATTGGGATGATTTGAGCAAAAGCAATATATACATTCTGCAGCAAAGAACGCAAAGGAACTGAGAAACCGAATGGAAAAAGGAGGAGTGGTTGAACTTTCGAAATATCTGTAAGAGAAATAAACATATGAGACATAATATAACAATTAAGCAACAGGTTTACATATCATTTCCAAAATAAGTAAGCCGATCTTAGAAAAAGATCTCAAACTAATTTGGTGAAAGATGACAACAGCTAAAGGTCAAAAGAAAATTGCCAGGCTCAAAGTATTTACAATTTAAACACTGCACGAACTTTATTGTAAACTAATGAGAAATAAGTTTCCTAATTTTCTGAACTTTAGAGAGAGAGTCTTCTGAGCCAGGGCTGTCCTCAGGAGACAATCTCTGAGAAGAGGCAAAATACATATGTCGTCATTTCAGAATAGGACTGTTTAAAACAGTTGACAGCAGCAAAGTTAAACATACAATTGAAGAGGATACAGATTGCAAATTCTTCGAGTGTGTAACAAGAGTGTATCTTGTCGTGTTTGCCTTCTCTCAGCACTGGCACAGTGCTCAGTAAATGCAGGCAGGATGTAGGTAGGTAAGTTAAGTAAGTACGTAGGAAGGAAGGAAGGATGGAAGGAAAGAAGAGAGTTTGGTCAAACAGTATTCATGCAAAGCAGAAACACGTAGAGCTAATATTTGCTTAAAACATCCAACAGTAATGCTTTCAGGGGAACTTGTTTAAACTGCGGATGACCAGACACCACTGGAGGCTACCCCATCAGACTGTCTGGAGACAGAGTTCTAGGCGCTTGCTGGCGCTTAAGTGATCCTGACATACAACATTTTGAGACCCCTTGAACTATTCTGTACTGTCTCTTTGGAATAAGTACATGAAAGCCATAGGGATTTTGTAGGCTCAGGTTAATCTGAAAGCTCCAGTAATAAAGATAATAGGTGGCTGATTGGTCTGATTTCAGAGGATGAACTTCAGAGTATCCTCCAAGGTAAGTGTAAGAATAGCAACAGGATCAGGGGCCACTGAAGTTATCAACTCCTATAGCACAGAGAATGACACGAGACTAGCATTCTTTTTGAGCTGTTAGCACATGAAAGGGAAGATCCAGAAGCAGGGTAAGTGATCTGGAACACCAATAATTCCCAAGATTTTAGACACCCAGTTCTAGAGAACTGGGAAACTAGAGACCCCTTATCACAGAGTCTACTTTATTTAAACCCTTCACAGGAAGGAACCATAGGAAGATTAGGCAAGAATGCTACAGAGCCTCAGGCAGTACTGAGAACTCAGGGATCTAGGTAATAATGTTAGACTTATTAAAAAGGAAACTGAGATGTTGTAATTATATTCATACTCATTATAAACACTCCAGAGTTACAACATGGTGATGCCTTCCATGTCTTAAAATTGAGAAGATGGAAGTTCCCTTCATCAATGTTATAAAGAGCTGAACTGAGAATCTTATCTGTGAGCACTGAGACTGCCAGAAGACCACATAAGCTAAATTTCAAATCAAACTGTGGAAAAATAGTTCTAAGTCACTTGTATGTTTTTTTTTTTTTGCGGTACGCGGGCCTCTCACTGCTGTGGTCTCTCCAGACGCACAGGCTCAGCGGCCATGGCTCACGGGCCCAGCCGCTCGGCGGCATGTGGGATCTTCCCGGACCGGGGCACGAACCCACATCCCCTGCATTAGCAGGCAGACTCTCAATCACTGCACCACCAGGGAAGCCCCACTTGTATGTTTTAATGTGCCTACGCACCCTATTGTCCACACTTTGGAAATAACAAGGGTATGGTTATGCGTCCAATGATAAGACAGTGAAAATGCTGGAAGCAGTGATTACTAGGTAATATCATGGATTTATAGCAGTGAATGGTTTTACATTTAAAATATTATAGAATAGCATAGGCCTGCTTCAAACTGTTGGGCTTGAAATATAGCCCAAGAAATGTGAGTTTCTTCTTGATTCACTTATTATGTAGACATTGTTGAGGATGTAATTCAGTGAGAAATTAATAAGAATGACATACAGTTGAGTCCTGATATATAATCCAAGTAGGTTTCTCAGAATAAATTTTAACCTGTAAGGTGAAATCCAGAGATATACTTGGGAATCTGAGGAAATGAGGTCAAGTGGGAAGGAAATGTTGAAAATACATACAGAATTTTGTTTCTCCAAAAATTTTCAAACGCTTAACATTTCAAAAGTATATATGATCCCGAAGTTACCATACAGCTCAGTCTAGAGGAGTATCAGAAAAATACCATTGTTATCACTGAACAAGAAATTCTGAGATGCCATCAAAACTTGGACTTGGTTACTGCAGATGGGTTTGTATGCTCAACAACCAATCACAGGAAGCTGGGGTTTATAAATTAGAGAAGATAAGCTCTATAACGAAAGTCCCAAAATCAGACCCCTAACAAGACACTGAGAACTTCTTTATGATAAAAATATCAAATCTTTTGAAGGAAGAAATGAAAATGATCTAAGTAATAAAGTGGGTGTGCAAAATATGGAAGCCACAGACCCAATTAATCCCCCTGGAATGGAATGAAAAAGAACATACATAAATACAGCCTCCAGAAACCCCACAGCAAATCCTGAGAACATAAGTAACGGAATTGGAACCTGGTGTGTCAAGCACCTGGTATCTCTAAGGATAAGACCATTGACAAGCACATTAAATGAGCAGCAAAAAACCACGAAGGAAATTTGAAAATAATTTTTTTCAACCATAAGCGTTAGATTCACCAAAGATCAATAATCAAGTATTACATATTTGGCACACAGTAGGTGCCTGAGAACATTTATTGAATAAACGAACCCACTACAGCTATTACAATATAAATATAACTTAGTGACTCATATCCTGGGGAAATATAGATTCACAATAAATATCAAGAATAAGTTAATAGCAAGGTACGAAAAAACATGAAAGATTAATGTGGACAGACTTTCAAATGAAGGCCCTAATATATAGAGGAAAATGTTGGGTTATTCAAGCAAGACATACTATTAATAATGAGGCAATCATCAAAAAAGAGAAAAAAAAGGCAATCAGCAATTATAACAGATGTCACAACCAGTGATGGAAATAAAAATATACTTGTATAAGGCAGTAATTGAGAAGTCTATAAACACGTGATCCCTAACGGGCAAATATGCAAAAGAACTGTTATAAAAGAGATCAGCTTTTGTTTCCTAATTGAAGTTAGAAGAAAATGGTTTAAGAATGGCAAAATCCTCACAGCCTCACTACCTAAATAGAGAATAATAACATTTATAAGAATTATTTATAGTCACTAATAAAGTGGATTTAAATATTTTATCCCTTTTGTAATTCTAGAAAAGAGATCATCCACTAGACTGGGGGAAAAATGGATATGCAAATCATCTGAAAATGGATAATCAGATGCATGGAGAATGAAGTACCTAATTATCTAACATGTGGGGGGATTTGGTTAATTTATCTGAGGTCTTTACACAGTTATCTGTATTGCTAAGCTCTTGTCCTTACTTACTTGGCTGCTGTCTCAATAATTTAGCAAGCGGAACCTTTAGAAGGGTTATAATAACTATGGCAACATCACTAAGCTGACATGAATGGAACATTAACCCAGATATTGGTTCACTTCTCTAGATGAGAAACTTACTTACGTTCTGGTTTCCAAACTGTTTTTTTATTAGGTTGGACGAAGATCAAATGAAGTTTTACCGTTCCCTACCCTATGCACACCCCGGTTCCCAGGTTGAAAACAGAAGCCCAGGGAGCCAGGAATGTAGGGAGAGGTACCTTCATGATGAAGAAGAGGGTGATGATGATGACGACATTGACTTTTGGGTGGATCCACACAGCTGACTGGCCCAGGCTTTCAGGGTCCCCTACATGCTTTACCCACGTGTTGTTGTCAAACAGGGTACTGATGGCTTCGCGAGGCATCAACTGTGAGAGGAGGAAGCAAAAGGGAGCGGTTCTCCAGGGATGTTCGGTACTTCCGTTTTTTTAAGAGAACCAATTCCCCAGTTTCATTTTTCACGGGACCCTTTTGCTTTTTTCTCAGGGAGAGAGTCTATCCTTGGGCAAAAGCACATATGCTCAGAAGCCTGAGGGACACCTGTGCTCTTTCCTCTTTTCCATGTGGCCCCATCCTGGCTTTGTCCCAGTCATGTGCTCAGTGACCTGACTCCCACCCTCAGAGGTCACCCTTGGAGCTGACCTCTCCAGCCATGAATTGTCCCATTCCTGGTGGGAAGGTGAAGGAGGCGATGACAAAGGTAACAATTCCAGGATAGAGCAGGCGGCTGAAAAAGAAACAGTTAATCCTCACCCTAATTTAGCCAGGCCACCGTGGACAACTCTCTGGACTCTGGTAAGCCAAAGTTTTACTGTAGTCTACTACAGTAAAACTGGAGTCTACTGTAGTCTCAGGCCATTAGACAGAGAATTCTCTCCACCAACAAGCAGTCTTTAAAGGGGAAACTACACCATTCATCCCTGTACAGTATCAGGGCTTCTATATTTTATCACAAGCCACCTAAAGGCATCTAACGCCTTCCACAAAGATTAAAAGGGAGGAACTCTTGGAGAAACCACAAGGTAAACAGGCAGGGCAGAAGACGGGCGGTGACTCACTGCTTAGCCAGAAACCGGCTGAGGGCCTTGTGCTTTCGGACACCGAGCATGACTTGGCGATGCAGGTACACAAATACAGCTCCCAGGAAACCACAGCAAATCCTGAGGGTGTAAGTTATGCAGAAATGATACCGTCATCCCTCGGACCTGGCTACCGCAGGGAAACAAATACCAAGCACACACCTTCCCTTTCTACCCACCTCCCCCCAACAATTTACACTTCACCCACACCAACCCCACCTTCCCAACTTGGGTCCCTTCCAGTGCAAAGCCACGCCCCAGCCCTGGTTCCCCACTGTCCTCCAGAGCAGACAAACCCACTGACCCGATGGCTGCAAAGGCTGGGAGTTCCTGCAGGTCAAAGGGGAAATCCATTCGGAAATTGGTTCTGAAGAGAGCTGTGATGGTGACTATAGGATGGAAAGGCCAAGGATTATGGTGGGAGCATCACAGAAACACACCGAGAAGGAACGAGGGTCATAGGTTTTAAGGATTAAAGCTTCCTCCCATCCCAATGTCTCCTCTTCTATTTGATTTCCTTTTTCTAACACTCCTGGCTGAGACACTCTCCCCTATTCCATGACCTGTATCCTTGCCCTATACATACCCTTGGGCCTTGGTCTCACTTCTCAGATGATGCCATCCACTCTTTTTCTGCACTGCCCCACAGAACTTCCCTCCACGCCCCATTACCAGCCTCCCTATTTCACACCGCCTCCACCCCAGGGCTCCCCTGTTACCAGCATCCTTGTTGAACACGGCTAGCACTCGGAAAACAAAGGCGCTGAACGTGGCTGCAAAGAATCCTCGCCAGTAGTTCCTCACGGCAAAGTAGGTAGAGGTGACCTCGATGCTAAACAGCACTCCTGTAGGGGCCAGGAAGTAGGGTCAGGTGCAGACAAAAGTGTGAGGCTCTCTCCCACACTCCCACCCCGTGGACCCAAGGAGCTTTTGCTGAAACTTCAATCACAGGGGGAGCAGAACTGGGAAGTGATGATCTCTTAGAGTGTGCCATGCTCAAAACCATATACCTGCTCAGGCTAGCAGTTTTTTGCAGGCCAGGGATGTGGTTCAACAAGATACAGAGAGGATGGGAAATGAGGGGGTTTAACCCACAAAACCTGAGGGTCAGGTGGTCGTGCCCTTTCCATCCCTTAGAAAGCAAGGTTGGGTGAGATTCACAGTTGTCTGGTATCCACAGGGATTTGAAAAATTTCTGCAAGAAAAGTTACAGAAGAGAAAGCTTCCAGAGCAGGTGCTCACTGGAGTGCCAAGCAGAGCTCAAGATTTACAGGGACTCTCCTTAACACCCCCCTCAATCTCTCCTCCCTTCTCCCATGCACCACGTACCATGCAACTGTTAGGGAAGAAATAAGAAAAACGAATAGGAAAGGGCTTTGTGAGAGCTGACAATACTCGATATTGCAAGAAAGGAAAGAGGATTCATCCACATTTTTTAAAAAAATTAATATTAAAAACCTGACTGAAAAGGACCAAATCCAGGGCGAAAACAAAGAGGCCAGAAGAAGCTATAAACAATTATGCTTAAGAAAGGTGGGTGATGATCCCTGGTCAGGGAAGTAGATCCCACGTGCGTGCCGCAACTAAGAGTTCGCGGGCCGCAACTAGGACCTGATGCAACCAAATGAATAAATATTTTTTTAAAAAAAAAGAAAGGTGGGTGAGGTAGAAGGAAACCTAATTAAGAGTCCTAAGTTGTACTGTTTCTGAGAGTAGTTGCTGGAACACAAATGAGAAGGTAAACAGATAGAAAAATAGCAAGAGTTGGTGGAGACAAAGTAAGGAAGCTAATAAGGGTATAAAAGATAGACTTAAAACATGCAAAGAGGACTTCCCTGGTGGCACAGTGGTTGGGAGTCCGCCTGCCAATGCAGGGGACACAGGTTCGAGCCCTGGTCCGGGAAGATCCCACATGCCATGAAGCAACTGAGCCTGTGCGCCACAACTACTGAGCCTGCGCTCTAGAGCCCGTGAGCCACAACTACTGAAGCCCACGTGCCTAGAGCCCATGCTCCGCAACAAGAGAAGCCACCGCAATGAGAAACCCGCGCACTGCAATGAAGAGTACCCGCTGCTCGCCGCAACTAGAGAAAGCCCGCGTGCAGCAACGAAGACACAAAGCAGCCAAAAATAAATAAAGGAAAAAAAAAAGATGCAAAGAAAATAGTCTTTAAACATACCAAGAATCAGGGAATAGACTGTGATTAGATGCAAAGAAAAAACTTACAAGAGAATTACCTAACACCTGGCTAAGCCTCATTTTTATCGGAAATGAAGAAGGAAAACAAGGAAATGCAGCCCATAATTAGATGAATGGAGAAGAGGCCCAGACCTAGGAAAATCCCGTGAACTAGATAAGGTTCGTCTCCCCTTGCTCTCTGCGAGAACGGCTGCTGGCCAGCCCAAGACCCCCAGCCCTCTCCTCCGTAGGTGACAGTCAGAGATGATAGGAAGTCATTTATGCCAAGGGAGTGTGGTTACTTCCTCGTGGAGGAGCTGCTGCATTTGGACAGGGGATTCCTCATGGTTAGCTCAATGGCGCCTTCTCTGGGGAGGTATCCCCGATCCCCCTCCGCAGGTAAAAACAGTCCTTCCCTTCCCTTGTTCTCTCGGAATTCTGGACTATCAGAGCACTTAGCACTTTCAGGTATAGTTATTTATTTACATCTCTGAGTTCCCCCAGGATTGAAAGTTCCTTGGAACCCAACACCTAACACAGTGCCTGGTACATAATCAGGGCTCGAGGCCTGTTCTATGGATGCGCAGAAAGGAGAGGGGAGAGGGGGACAGGGAAGGAAGAAAGAGAGCAGAAGAGAACAGATGGGGGGCATTTCAGAAAGCAGGGAATCTGAGGGACAGAGCTTTGCTAACCACCTCTTGCCCTTGCTCCCCAAATCTTATCCGGTAAGGCAGCTGTTTCCTTGGCCTAAAAGGATTTGACACAGTGGGGAGTCAGGTAGAGCAAGTCTCTCCTTTTCTTTTCTTTTTTTTTTTTTTTTTTGTGGTACACGGGCCTCTCACTGCTGTGGCCTCTCCCGTTGTGGAGCACAGGCTCCGGACGCGCAGGCTCAGCGGCCATGGCTCACGGGCCCAGCCGCTCCGCGGCACGTGGGATCTTCCCGGACCGGGGCATGAACTCGTGTCCCCTGCATCGGCAGGCGGACTCCCAACCACTGCGCCACCAGGAAAGCCCCTCTCCTTTTCTTTACCAGTAACAAAACCAAAGTCGGCTTTGATTTGTCGGATGTAAACTATCCAACTCATGAATGGATTACGACCAGTTTTTGAAATCCTAGGCTAGATTTTCTTTCCTGCGATGTGGTTCTGGGACACCTTCTCTAACAGTCTGTCACTGTGTACTTCGGAACGAGAGCTCATTTTCATATTCGCCTGAGCCAGACAGAAAACGTGCTACTAAGAGGAAACAAAGCATTAAAAACACAAACAGCATTTGGAAACTCTCTAGTCTCCTAGGTTCCGTAATACTGCTCTCTTTCCCACCCTGAAGGCTCCTCTCTGCCTTCTCCCTGGCGCCTTTGCCTCTGCCCAGCCAGCGCCTTGTCCTTGGTCTCCAACAATTGCTACTCATAGACACACTTTCTCAATTTCATTCATGCCCATGGCTTCAACTACCACCTCCATGCTAACCTACTGGTTAACAAAGCAATGCTTTCAGCTCAGTTCCTGAACTTCAGACTCACCAAGCCAGCTGCCTGTTTGGTATCACTTGGAGACGCCACAGGAACTTCAAATGCAACGTATTCAAAGTGAAATGTATCCGCTCCCCCAGACCTGTTTCACTTCCTATATTCCCTATCTCTTTTTTTTGCGGTACGCGGGCCTCTCGCTGTTGTGGCCTCTCCCGTTGCGGAGCACAGGCTCCGGACGCGCAGGCTCAGCGGCCATGGCTCACGCACCCAGCCGCTCCGCGGCACGTGGGATCTTCCCAGACCGGGGCTCGAACCCGTGTCCCCTGCATCGGCAGGCGGACTCTCAACCACTGCGGCACCAGGGAAGCCCCCTATATTCCCTATCTTGCTTGCAGCATCACTAACCACGCCATTTCCCTCGTTGTAAAATTGGAAATTAGCGTAGATTCCTCCTCCTTTCTTACCTTTCACATCCTCACATAAATCAGCCACCAGGTCCCATCGATTTTATTTTCTATCACCTATATATATCATTCTGTTCTCTATCTCTTCTGCCTCTGCCCAGTTCGGTCTCTCATTATCTAGCACCAGGACTATGACAATAGTCTTCTTGTTAATCTTGGATAAATCCTGTTAATCCACAGGCCAGTTCTATCCTGCACAGATCTGCCAGAGTTGGCCATGTCACTTCCTTATTTGAAATTCTTCCATGGCTCCCCTTCACCTGTGACAGCGTTCCCCAAAGTCAGGTCCATGAGATACTATGAGTTCCATAAGAAGGTCCTTGCAAAAAGAATTCTGTGGGAAATGCTATACTTGGGATATTCACAATACATGTCAGCATATCAAACGTTCTGATAACTCTTCCAGTTTAAAAAACTACCTTTTGGGCTTCCCTGGTGGCGCAGTGGTTGGGAGTCCGCCTGCCGATGCAGGGGGTGCAGGTTCATTTCCCGGTCCAGGAAGATCCCACATGCCGCAGAGCGGCTGGGCCCGTGAGCCATGGCCGCTGAGCCTGTGCGTCCGGAGCCTGTGCTCAGCAACGGGAGAGGCCACAACAATGAGAGGCCCGTGTACCACAAAAACAAAAAAACTACCTTTTGAACCCAGTATTTTTCAACTTATCTTATCTTGGAACACTGTTTATGGGTTATGTCTGTTAACACCATGAACTGTGTTCCATAAAACACATTCGGGCTAATTCTAGCCTAGAGAATGAAATTGACATTCTTGTGCATTTCCTAGGAGGACCTTCATGATTCAGCCCCCAGGTACCTATCCAGACTCATTTCCTGTCATTCCTTCCCCTGTATCCTCTAGAAATGCACATATATGTTAATTTTAGTCCCTTACATCTTGACTTTGCAATGCTGTCTCCTCTCTCTCCAGAATATCTTCCTTGCACTTTGCCCAGGCTGCCACTGGGATGCTTCTTGAGTGAACTGTGATGGTCTGCTTGCCTTCCTGTCTACCCTTTCAGCCGTGGGTACCTGAGAGCACAGGAACCAGCACAGCACCCAGAGGGCTCACGGCAGAGGGCACATATGGAAGCAAAAACATATTTGCCATTTTAGCCAAACACTGAAGTAAATTTCTTTCATCGGTGTAAGGAATTAAGAGTTGACCATATAGTGAGTAATCTAATACTAATTTTTTTTATTTTAGAATTAGTCTATGTTCGTAAAATAAAGGCAATCAAGTAATGTTATCTGCAAATTCATTTAATATTTGCCACTTATTACAAACATCCTGAAAACAGCATTTTGACTTTTCAATGCTTAACGTTTTCTCAAGAGCCATGTTTTATCTGTAACTTTTCTATTTGCCTCTCCCGTTCTCTACACGGGATCATGAAGAACCTTCCTCATTCACCCCAGAAATTCCAGTTTTATGCAAAAAATTCATATTCTCTTCACTTTAAAAGAATCTGATTAGAAACCAAAAAAAATGCTACCTTTCTAAAAATGTTCTTCAGACCTTCTGGATTTGTAAGACAAAAGACCAAATAAAGGTGAAAGCGGGTATAAATGCAAGTGTGAACATTTAATGTGTGCAGAAATTCAAACACACGACCCTTCACTGGCTGGTGACTATGACTTTAATGACAAGAGCTGACAACAAAAGTGCAAACAGGATGCCAGCTGACGTGTTCGCTGACATTGGTGCAGTGTCAGTTCAAGTGAGCATGGTACATTTTCATTAACTGTAAACGTTTATCCATATATCGTTCCTGAGCCAAGTCATCTTAGTTTCCTGAAGACTCCTCTATGCAAGGGCTGATTACATGTTCATAATTGAAAGACACCTCTAACAGCTGGTGCGTTTAAGAAGCATATGCCTTTCCTGCAGTTTTGCTTCTCAGATTGTCAACATGGTGTCTTTTTTATCACCAATGAATCCAATGAATGATCTTTATAATCCTTGCTCTGTTAATCTGGTTATAACTGTTATCAATGAGTAAATAAACACATACAACAGCTTTCTCTGACCATGCCCACTTGTTAGTTATTCAGGACAAGGAAAATAATCTGAAAGGTTACCCCATGTCGAACATTAGTAGAAAGAGCTAAACTCAATCTTAAATTGCTGGCAAGGAAAAACGACACTTTAACTTGCATCTGTAGTCCTCATTTAAAGCTGATTATTGGGACTTCCCTGGCGGTCCAGTGGTTAAGACTCCACGCTCCCAATGAAGGGGCCACAGGTTTGATCCCTGGTCGGGTGACTAAGATCCCGCATGCCCCAAAGTGCGGCCAAAGAATAAAAATAAAGCTGACCATTAATCTAAATAAGGCCCACCTAAACTTCTGTGTCCTTAACAACATACAACCAAAGGTAAGTCTTCCCTTGGAGAAGAAAATACACAGAGATGTCAATTATACTTCAATTAAAAACAACGACAAAAATGAATTATTCAAGAGCAAAAAACCAAGAGGAACATCCTTAGAAGTCCCCTGTTAGAAGATGTAGTAAGTGAAAGGCAAAAATATCCAACAATACGAAGGGTTTTAATATAAGTACGGGACCCATAAAGGCCGCCTCGGTTTTCCTTTCTGGCTCTACCACTTATTAACAGGATGACTGGCTCAAGTCACTAACTCTCTCTCTCTCTTCTTTAATGTAGATCTCATCCAGCTTTGGGCAGAAAGGGATGTAAAGTCCTTAGAACACTGCCCACGCATAGTAAATGCTCACTAAAAGCTATTCTTGCTTTACTCTTGTTTTCACTGCTCATAACAGAACTTGGGGATGCTGACAAAAACTGTTTTGGGATTAAGACCAGGCAAGTGGACAGACGTAGGCGGGGGTAAATCACTTGCCTCCAAGCGGTGTCCCAAAGCAACAGCCGACTCCTACTGCACAGCCCACGGTCAGCATGTCAGTGTAATAGTATGGCTGCTACTAGGGGAGACACAGACAAAGAGCCAGATGGGAAGGATGGGCAGGGGGGCAGAAGAGGAAAGGACAACAGGCAAGGGTGGGGAATAAGAAGGAGCGGCTTAAGTCACAGGGAATCACAGTGGCCCCGTCTCCCCCCTGCGATCCCAGGCCAAGAGAAACTCAGTTAGTTTGGCAAACTGGAAGTGATCTCCTAGCACAAGGTCAAACATAGAAAATGAAATAAATGTTAGGCAAATATATGGAAGGAAGGTCAGCCAATCAATGGTCACCAGAGAGGGGCTGGAGATGGGGACAATCACGGCAAGAAGTGTCAATAGCAAGAGAGACAGGAAAGGACTTCAGACAAACAGCACCAATAAAGCCGGCAAGAAATAGCCACCAGCCTCAAAAGAACAGACAGCTCTCTGGTAAAAAAAAAAAAAAAAAAAAAGAAAAAAGCGCAAGTGCCTGGAGTCCAGGGCCTGTGATCCAGGGTCACACCCTGAAGGCCCACCCACCAGTCCCTTCCGCGAGCACCCCTCTCCACCCCAAAGCTTGTGGCAACCGCTCCAACCCCTCGGGCCACCGGGGTAGGGAGGGAGTGGGACTTGCCTCCGACAGGGGCTGCAAAGCAGCATCCCACGCCCACCGCGCAGGCCGACACCAGGAGATCAAGCTGCCCAGGCACAGTCTGCAACAGAGAAGCTCGCGGACAGGGCGGGGGAGCGCTGGGGCGGGGGAGAGCGCACGAGACGGGGTGGAGGGGCAGAAACAACAAAGGGACGGGGCGGCACCGGAGGGGAACTGACACCCGGGCGGCTGAGGAGCGGACCACGTGCCAAGCCCCGATGCGGGGGGAGGGATCGGGGTGGGGGTGGGGGGCGTCAAGGAACGGGCACAGGCTAAACAGCGGCATCGCGTGGCTGCAGTAGGCGGGTGGCGCCACGTGTGTGGGGACGAGGGAGCGTGGGTTAGCGCAGTGCCCGGCTCAGCATCACGGCCAAGGCAGCCCTGCCCCACCCGCCAGCGCGCACAGCCCCAGCTCCTTTTGCCTTCTCAGCCTTACCTCGTACACCCCACAGAGCACGGACATGAACTTGCTGAGGACAGCGGCGCAGATGCTGGCAATGTGGACAAAAGGGCCCTGGGAGAGAGGAGAGGGACGAGGGGTCAGGGGCAGGGGGCCGGATGGGGGGCTTGGCGGCATTCTTGGACAGACATTGGTTGCTCCAGGCACTGTACCAGGGGCTGGAAATACAGACGTGAGCAAGATAGAGGTTCTGCCTTCGCAGAGCTTCATCCCAGGGAGGAAGGGGGGTGATACGCCAGCATATTATCATTTCAGAAAATGTCCCCCGCTCGCCACGAGAGAAAGCCCCCGCTCAGCAACGAAGACCCAACGCAGCCATAAATACATATATACATACATACGTACATTTGTTTCAAAAAAAAGGGAGAAAAAGGAAATGCTAGGAGCTAAGAAGAAATTGAGGGAGGGTCAGAGGAGAGCGAGAGAGACAGGAAAGCTGAGGGTGGGATGGGGAAGGTCACAACTGAGTAAGGCCTTGGTGGAAATGAGGCGTGAGCCGCATGGGCATCGGGAAGGAGAATGTTCCAGGCTGAGGGGACAGCAAGTGCAGGAGCCCCACGAGGGGGGCAAGCTCGCGCAGTTGAGTGGCAGGAAGTGCCTGTCACTCAAGCTCGGGGGAGGAGGGGCAGCCTGATCTCCATAGCCCCCCTAGGCCCCAGGAATAAGTCTGGACCTCATTTGCAGAGGAATGGAAAGCCATTCGAAGTTCCTGACCAGAGGGCAGACATTCCTGATTCCATTTGGAAAAGATAACTCTGGCTGCAGGGGGGGGCGAGAAGGTACAGGAGCACAACCTTGAAAAAAAAACAGCCTCTTTTACGTCTCAGTTTTCACAGAATGTGTCTGGATTGTCTCTAAGGCAGTGGTTCTCAACTGGGGGAGATTTTGCCCCCAGGGGACCTTTGGCAATGTCTGGAGACATTCTGATTGTCACTATGGGGGTTGGGGGGGAGAAGACTGCTGCTGGCATGTAGGGGGTAGAGGCCAGGGAGGCTGCTAATCATTCTGCAATGTACGGGACGGCCCCCCAGAACCAAGAATCACTCAGCCCCAAATGCCCACTGTGCCCAGGATGCGAGATTCTGCTCTAAGGTGCTCCCAGCGCTGATGAGGACCTTCCCATGTATCTCTTCTCCAGAATCCCCATGGTCCACGGCTGTCCCTGGAGCTCCCTCTAGACTCCGTGCCGCCCTCTGCCTGAGGACCAGCCCAGCTCACCCCACAGTAACTGGAGTCCTACCTCTTTCCCCACAGGGATGCCACTGCCCAGCCCCGCAGTCAGGGCCACAACCTTGGCCACGAAGGCCTTGAGGGTGAGATATTCCTTCAGGACAACCCCGCGCAGTATCGTCTTCATTTCAGGGATTCCGGAGCCTAAAAGGGTTTTTAAAAAAACAATTGTGTGCAGGTTCAAGCTGGAGGTTAAAGGTAGACGGACATCCAGATAGTGGACATGGGGGTGGGGCGAGAGGTCTATGGGGGGAGGACAGTAGCAACGCGGCGAAAGGACTGTCAGGGGGGTGGGGGAGGGAGGGAGGGGAGCGCGAGGTCTACAGGCCAATGAGATTCTGCTGGATTATGTTGATGGCATGATGGGGTAGGATCTGGGAAGTTCTCACCGACAGCCTGGGGAGAGATGAGGTGGCAGAAGAGGGCACTGAAGAGGATGAGGATGAGTGGGAAGCTGACCCAGACCAGGAACTGCAGAGGCAGGTGGGGCTGCATCTGGTAGTAGGTCCACTTGTAGGCTGCAGAGACAGGCGTCTGGGCTTAGTCCTATGTGGATGGCATGTTGCTGCCATCCCACACTCACGGCATGGAACAGCGTGCTAGGAGCGTGCTCCCGCCATGGCTGTCCCGTTCGACCTCAGAAATGGCACTGCTGTCATTTGACACAGTGGGGGGTCTAAGCTGGGCATGAGACGTGACCCGTTCAAGTTCCCACCACTTGTAGGAGGTCAAGTGGGCGCCAGTGCAGCAAACCACACTCTGTGGGCGCTTCATTGGAGGCTGTGGCTCACCCAACCAGCCCGGTTAACCCGGCACTGAGGGGCTCCTGGGACTCCAGGTGTTTCCAGTTGCCTGAACTGAAAAGTCCTAGGAGAGCTAGGACAAATTGGTCACCCTGTGAGAGGGGTCCCCACAGCTTGGCTGGTAGCAGGTGGGAGGGGCAGAAAAAATGGATCTGGGTCTGGGTCTGGTCTCATCCTGGGCCAGAGCTACACCTGATCTCCTCTGTGTACCATCCTCCTCCCAAAGCCCCCCCAGCTTACCCTAGGTCGAAACTCTAGAACAACTGCAGTATGGGGAGGGCTGAGGGCAAAGGACCAGGTTAAACCTACCCTGAAGGGTTTTGGCACTGACATAATCCATGCACCAGCTAACCAGAGCCATAAGCAGCCCCAGAAGCAGCAGAAAGATCCAGTCTTCCCCTAATTTTCTTCTCATCACGAGTCCCAGACGGTGGATACAACCTAGGAAAAGAAAGAAAAGGGGAGCAGGTAACCAGTCGCTACTGTGTGTGTGTGGCTGAGGATGGGACGTGCAGGGCCCTCGGGGTCTTGTCTCTATGTCTCTGAGTTTCTTCTCACTGCTCTGCCCTTCAGAAGGCACCAAAGTCCAGTTCCCCATTGGCTACTTGATTCCTTTCTAAACCCTAGTTTCTTGGGGCTGCGTGGGAGGGATAGTAGGAAGGCAGAGTGAGAAGGACATGGGAGCCATGTCTTCTCCTTAATACCTGGAGGAGGGCTTTGGTGTGCGTGTGGGGATGGCGAGCCAGAAATATACAGCAGGTCTTCTGAGCTAGTGTCCTAATCCCTGTACGTCCTTGCATTGCACATTCCTTTATCCCCCGGTCCCCATCACCTTGACATTTAGAATAGTGATCCTCTTCCGTGTTGTCCATGGAAGCACTGGAGTCCATCGTCTCGGGCATCCCTGTGTCCTGCTCGTTGTCTGAGAACTGTGCTTTGTGATGGCCATAGATCTGGACAGAGGGAAATGGGAAAGGTCTGTCTTGTTGAAGAGTTAAAAGAAATAGAGGGAAGCATACAGATCCACAGATAAAACAAACAAACAGCTTTTTAAAATCCTGGGTGTTGGGCTTCCCTGGTGGCGCAGTGGTTGAGAGTCTGCCTGCTGATGCGGGGGACATGGGTTCGAGCCCCGGTCTGGGAAGATCCTACATGCCGCGGAGCTGCTGGGCCCATGAGCCATGGCCGCTGAGCCTGCGCGTCCGGAGCCTGTGCTCCGCAACGGGAGAGGCCAGAGCAGTGAGAGGCCCGCATACCGCAAAAAAATAAATAAATAAAAATAAAATAAAATAAAATCCTGGGTGTTGAGGGCCTCGGGCAGGGTCACTCTGTGGTCATCCATGCCCTCCCTGCCCCACTCTCCGTCTGCACTTTTCCCACTCCTCACCCTTGTCTATCCATCCACACCCTTGCACATCTGTAGTCATCTTGGTCAACAGCAGCCTTCATCAAGGGGACCAATTTCTACTCTGAAGTAGGGATACAAAAACTGTGCTAAGGGCTTCCCTGGTTGTGCAGCGGTTAAGAATCTGCCTGCCAGTGCAGGGGACACAGGTTCGAGCCCCGGTCCGGGAAGATCCCACATGCCGCGGAGCAGCTAAGCTCGTGAGCCACAACTACTGAGCCTGCGCTCTACAGCCCGCGAGCCACAGCTACTGAAGCCCGCGCGCCTAGAGCCCCTGCTCCACAACAAGAGAAGCCACCGCAATGAGAAGCCGGCACCACAACGAAGAGTAGCCCCTACTTGCCACAACTGGAGAAAGCCCGTGCACAGCAATGAACACCCAATGTAGCCATAAATAAATACATACATACATACATCCATAAATGTATTTAAAAAAAAAACCTGTGCTGATACGGGACATCTGCATCAATTACATGTTTTTGTGTCACTGCTTCCTCTGTCTCAGCCTCTCTCGTTTCCCCAGACCCCTCACACTGATGTGGACGGGGTGAGGAAAGACCAGCAGGTGACTCTTCGTTGCCCTTGGCCTTGGTGTGTCTAGCTTCAATGAGGCCCCTCAGATGCCCTGCCAGGCTTAGACAAAGCCCATCCACCTCCCGTCCTGTGCTCAAATGCACAAACTGGACCCAGCCCGGATAAAGCAAGTCAGTCCACTTCCTCCTGAAGTAGAGCTTGCGTGTTTGGGGGGTGTGTGTGTGTGTGTGTGTGTACACGTGCAAGGTCTCTAACTGCCCCACCTCCACTGCACTAACTACGTCCTCTGGAGCCAGGGTCAGGCCAGGCCATGTTGCTGGTTCTGGGAGAGCCTGGGTGGAAGAGATCTGATTTCACAATACAAGAAGTAGAGTTTATGCCCGAGTCCTGGACAGGCACGCACTAATACCCTGCTCATGGCTCTTTCGTCTTCTGGGATGTGACTGAGAGAAGCCGTGTTTCCCTCTGTGCCCTACCTGGCCCCCGAGAGAAGACATTACCCACGGGGGGCCGGCACACTGGCTGCGTCAGCCCCCTTGGTTCCCAGGCTGGTGGAGACGAGAAGAGGGTGCTCCATGCCAAACTGGGCTGGGAAACACTGAAAGAGCCGGATCTGTGCTGGCTGGACCAGTGTCCACCAGTCGAGCAGGGCTGGGGGGGCAGGGAGAAGGCAAGCCCGAAAGTATTCGCAGCGTCCGGATTCCTTAACAAAAACACCCGTGTGGGGGGCGGGGGCTGGGGCTGGGGCTGGGAGGATGGGTGAAGCGATGCTGACAAAACACTGATGACTGATCACCGGGCAAGGGGTACTTGGGCATTCATTACACTGCTCTTTCTGTTTTTGTATGAGTGTGAAATTTCCATAATAAAATTTAAACAGAGAAAAACTTAAGTCCAAACTCCCCTTCTTTGCCTTCAGGGCTCTTTGGAGGCCAGCCCAACCCTACTTCCCAAGTCACCTCAGTATTCCTTTCCAACAGGAAGCTTCACGCTAGTGCACCTGGTTTCCTCACTGTCACCAGGAGTGCCATAACTGCACCTTTACGCAAGTTGTCGTCCCACCCAGACTGCCTCCACGGTGACGGTGAGCCCAGGGCCATGAGGAGAGGTCTTTCTGTCCAACCCCACACAGTGTTCCAGAGTCCCCTCCTCCAGGAAGCCCACTCTGACTCACCATTGGAGCCTCTGCTGGCTTTTGTGTCCCAAGTCCCCACCTGATTCTCCGGGGCTGCCCTTACCCACCACTCTCGGGATGGATCCGGACTGAGACGTGGATCCTCTTGACCCCCGACGCTGAGATCACCCAGCCCAGGCCAGCCCTCAGTTTCCCAGTCCTGTCTAGACCCCGTAAACTAGAGGAACCACAGTCCACCCCCTCGTTGGCTAAAACACTTTTAAATCTTGATTTCCTGGTCCTCCTGGCAGGTTCCATCCTGTCGCTCTCTACATTAGTGAATGGCTAATCCTAACCTGTGTATTTATCTGCAACAAGCTCCCAGCCTGTCATTCAGCGGTGCTCATCCCATTGCCCATTCCTAGACGTCTAGAAGCCCTGGAGGATATTTATCCCTGGACATCCCTAATTAGTTCACAAGCCCCTCTCTCTGGGTACAGATCTCTGTACCTGTCCAGGTGCCTGCCATTTCATCGATTCTTAATTAATCCTCCCACCTGAAAGTTGGATTATATTTCTTCTGCTCGTTTGACACTGGTCTACCTTTGATCACTGATATGCAATTGAGTCCATTTTCTCCACTCACCCCAACTCTTCTGCCTTCTGCAGAAGTGCTGATTTGTGTGTGTCCTGCCGAGGGTGGGGAGGGAGAAATCCTCCGGTGGTATCTGCGTGCGGGTGAGGGCGTAAGGACAGCTCACGCACACAGAGGTCGGGTGAGGGTGTAAGGACAGCTCACGCACACAGAGGTGTGGTCCCCTCTGCCACTCACCTCGTGTGGGTTATGTAAGCACGAGCTCGTCATGCATGTGTGGCTCTGCCCTCTCCCCCCAGGATTCGGGGGTTCTGTTAGTAAAGCTTGTGTTAAAGTACCCGTGTATCTCTGTATAAGGAGCTCACAAGGCTGAACCCAGACCTTCGAAGAATGTTCATATTTTGAACACATGACTGCGTACTTTTTCAAGTTAAAAAGATCACAGTGCTCCCTCTTTTCACCTGATTCCTCTTTGCCCCCAATCCATGGCACCACCGTCTCCTCGAATCCACCGCCCCCTCCCCTTAGGACTTTACCTGTGTGGGGCGGGCGTTGGGACGGGAGCCTGCATCCCTCCGGAGCCTGTGCTGCAGGCCCCCACTCTTGGAGGGCAGTCCGTAGCTGGTGCAGTGTTCAAAGGGCATGTACTGGTACTGGGGGGCGCTACCCCACCAGCTGGGCTCGGCCCCAAGCCTCTGGGACCCAGATGGCTCCATGCTCCCTCCCCCAGCCAGGCCTCGGCCTGCTTGTCCCTGCCCTCCCCCCAGTACAGCTCCTTAAGCCTGCCCTCCTGCCTGTCCCCAAGGCGTCTGGGGCAGCGTGCCCACCCCCAGCTATTTATAGCTATCTCTCCGTCACATGACCCCCCCCCCCCCCAGCCACATCTGATCTGCTTGGGGTCGAAGCAGGTGTGAGAGCCGTGTGGGGGAGGGGTTGGGATGAGAACCTGTGGGACAGCCCCGCAGGGAATTCCCTCAGCAGGGCCAGCACTGTCCCCCTCCTTAGTCACTAGGAGGCTCCCAGCCCCAAGCCACTGGTCCGGCTATAAACATTGCCCAGACCAGGATGGAAAACGGCTTCGCATGCTCTCAGACCTGTGTGCTGCCCCGGGTCTGCATCCTCTAAGCAAGCCACCTCTTTTCTTCAGTCTGTGGGGACATGAGGGCTGAGGAGCTGGACGGAGTGATCCTAGGGTCCCGAAGCACCGGGGGGCAGCTCACCTGGCAGAGTACCCGGCGCCTCTCTGCCATCTTTCCCTGCGGGCTTGTTCCCAGCTCTGTGTCTTCCTGAGGTTTAGTTCTCATCTGTCGAACCAGCTCTCCCCCAAACCCAGCCAGTGTTCAGCTTTCTCCTCCAGCTCTGCCTTTTCTGTCTGCCAGAGGCTGCTGGTGATGCTTTGGGGTCATCCCCTTGCCCACACCTTCATCACCCCCTGGGCGTGGGACACAGGGGTAATAGCCTCGCGTTCTGGCATTTCTCCCACGCCCCAGACTGGTACACGTCAGCCACACCAGCAGCCTGGACGTACAGGGAGGGACTGAGCCTCCGTTTAGACCGTGAAGCATCCCTCGGAGGTCTATCAGGGCAGGTTAGATAACGGGGGAGAAGGGGAAGTGGGCCGGGGGAACGAGGGAGGCCGAGGAGGGAACGGAAAGGGCGTTTCTCGTGATGAGCCCGACACACATAAAAGACGACAGGGAAGTACTCTGATATTCTTCCCTTTTCAGGTCAATAAATAATTTTTGGCCAAGGCCAAACTACTCTATCTGGCATCACACTTTTTTTTAAACCAGTTTTCCTAGTACAGTCCTTCCCCTCTGAGCTCTTCACTATAGAAAAAAATTGGTAAACGTGAGCCAATGTGTGGTTTAGGATCCATCACCAAGTGAGGTCTGTCCCAGGACAGCCAAAGTTCAGGGACTGCAGGGTAGGGACACCAAACATCTGGTCTACAGTTACATTTTGTTCTAGGCTAAATGGGACTGTCCAAAGCAGGTGGGAGAATGAATACCATTAAAAGTACCTTTTCTAACATAAATCTGAAGGCCTATAATCTACCCACGAAGATTAAAAATGTGTGATTTGAGGGCCTGGAGGTTCTGTAACATCTCACTCCTCTGCAGGCAGAATGTAAGAAAAGAGATCTAAGGGGATGGTGTGAGATGAAAGAAATACTTTCTTAATTAAGAAAATAGAATGCCGAAGTGCAATTATATTCTTTGCGGGGGGCTTCAGAAACAGAAAAGGTTTTCATGCCTTTGTGGAGTATGGCTCCCCTGAAGGTAGCCAGTTTCTGTAGGGGCGCAATAATCCCAAGAAACAAGTATCTAGGGCAATTGCTATTTCTTCACCGCTCCTGAGAAAATCAGGTCCTGGTTGTGGATTCCAAAATTTGAAGGCAGAAGTTGCTGGCTCTGAGAAAACCCTCATACCCCACCAAGCCCCCTAGAAGAACCAGCAGCAATTCTAAAAACCAGATTCTGAAATCACGAGGGTCGAGGAAATCTATAGCTGCTAGCGCTGGAGGGCAAGGATTTGAGAGTAATGATCTTGAGTCTGAGATTAGAGCTAGTTAAAATCTCATGGGTTATCAGCCTGCAAGAGAAGAAAATAAAATGTAAACAGTGCCCCCCTCCATCCCAACACCCCATGGGTGACAGTGCTTAGGCTCTTATTTGGAAGGCCAAAGATGGGTTTCTGGGGAGTTCTTTGAAAAGCTCCTAAATTTGGAAACGAATTCATAAGCATGCATTTATCTATGAGATATGTATACCGTATATGTATTCTTTTGGTGTTTTAAGTAGACTTTCTTGAGGTCCATGAGACTAGAAGGTTAAAACCTATAGGCTTATAGAATTTCTATTTGAAGGAAGGTTGTTGAAATGACCATCTGGGTCACAGGTGCAAGGGGACGTGTGTTAGGGTATAGGTGGTCGTGAACAAGCCAGCCCCTTGGCATCCCCACATCAATTTAAGCAGGAACTTTCTCCCCGGGTTAAACCCTTGTTTTCAGACTCCCACCTCTTCAAGTCTGGCCTCTCCAACCATTGGATGATACACCATTACATTCTCTCTAAGGCGCTTTCGGTCATGACTTCCCCTCTGCACATCCAGCCTAGTGTGGAACCCATGACCACCTACTTTCTGAAACTTCACCTAGGCAACTGCAACTTCCTCTGAACACACTTTCCCTTTGCAGTTGTCCTCACTGGCAGTCATTTCTCCTCTACTGCTTATTGGACCTTGCCTTCCAGATCCTTCAAAAATCCCTGGTCCCTTCCCATACCTTGCATATGAGGCCTCCCCGAGAGCGCTGGACCGGGCTCTTTCTTTCTCCCCTTCTGTATTTTTGAACACGATACAGTACACTTTTCCCTATTCTCTACCCCAGAAGGGCTAAGATGGAATAGTCTTTGGTCTCAGGCTCCTTCTCCCAGCTCAGTGGGAAAAATCTCTGGCCCCAAAAAGTGAGGAGGGAGAAAATCTCATGCTAAGAAAAAAGTCACAGAAGCAATATTGTTAGCAGAGAGCATGAACTCAATTGCCAGACTGTTTCCCATCCTGGCCTCCGTTTCCTCAGAAAGGCAGTAACTTAACAGGGTTACAGAGAGAAAAGAACGCACGTGAAAGTCATAGTGCCGGCCCCAAAGTGAGCTCTGAATGTTAACTTGTGTCATTAAACTGAAGTTTATTCTGTGAGATGGTTAACAGCCATCTCAGATGTCCAGAGAGGTAGGTGTACACATGCAGGTGGGCTACGGGGTTAACAGATGGTTAACAGATGTGTAATGTGTTAACCCTGTGGGATCCACCATGCATCCTCGTAGGGTAGCGTCCTTCATCCTTTTAAGGTAGCAATGATTTCCCTGTGTTTAGATAAGGGTGAGATTGGGTACCTTAGCCACGGTCTCTGATACCTTAAAAGGCCAAGCCACCATTTGCCATCTATTTAATTCTAGAGTCCACGTCCTTAAAGCTACATCTTTTTTTTTTTTTTTTTTTTTGATAATTGAAGTCTCTGAGCCTCATTTTCCACTTTTGAAAAAGAACCAGGGAGATGACGCCCTCCTGGCCTGTGGGAGGATGGTGTAAAGCTGCACAGCCCCTGGGAGATGCACCGAGCCCTCGGGCAACTATAGCTGTTATGAACCTCTTTGCCTCAGACCACTTTCCCCTTCTGCTCATATCCCATCTGCCCCATTTCTTCCTGTTTTCCTCTTCCCTATTATAGGAAACAGGATGGGGGAGGGCAGCAAACGGCCACCCCCAGCTCAGGGATGGGGTATAATTTTAGAAAATCCCCTGGCAGAGGGGACAGAGCTCTGAAATTCAACCTGATACCCTTATTCAAGGGTGGGGCAGGAAGGACGTGGAATCCAGCTCAGCATATGCTGCTCTTTAATCCCCAACACACCGGCCTCCCGAACTCTTTCCTTCCACTATTCCAGTGCCCCTCCCTGGGGCTGTGTCTCCACCTCCCACCCCTGGAGAAGGTCCCCGGGTCAGTGCCCCTCCTCCACCCAGTGATGTTTCAGCCCAGCTTCATCCCTGTTAACCCTTCCTCCTCTGGACTCCTGGACAAGCTTCCTTCCCCCAAGGTCCACAGCAGCTTCCTACCACAATGCTCCAACAGAACGTGTTAGCCCCCCGTAGCCCATCTGCATGCGTACACCCACCTCTCTGGGCGTAGACACATCACACACCGAGAACTCCCAGGTTACACAGCCCACTGCTTAGACCTCTTCCATGCTGCCCGAGAATTCTCTTACGACCTATGCCCACCCTGGAAAACCTTAAATCCAAATTGGATCACGTGAGATCGGAAATTCTAGGATCCTCACCCTATTCTAGCTCAACCTGTTTCTCCAGCCTCCATCCCATAATCTAAGCAATCCAGAACTAACACCGCTTGCCAGTGACTCTTCCATCTCTTCTGACCATGAGGAGTCCCAGTGCTGGTAGCCATATTTTGGGGTTGCCTGTGGCCACGACAATGGAGATGGGCTCATCCAAGGTGTGGATCTGGTTGTATAAAAAAGATCTGGCAGGGCTTCCCTGGTGGTGCAATGGTTGAGAGTCTGCCTGCCAACGCAGGGGACACGGGTTCGTGCCCCGGTCCAGGAGGATTCCCGCATGCCGTGGAGCGGCTGGGCCTGTGAGCCATGGCCACTGAGCCTGCGCGTCCGGAGCCTGTGCTCCGCAACGGGAGAGGCCACAACAGTGAGAGGCCCGCGTACCGCAAAAAAAAAAAAAAAAAGACATCTGCAGATGAAACATCTGTAGTGAAAACAAACACTTCATTAATATAAAAACAAAACTTCAGGGCTTCCCTAGTGGCGCAGTGGTTGAGAGTCCGCCTGCCGATGCAGGGGACACGGGTTCGTGCCCCGGTCCGGGAAGATCCCACATACCGCGGAGTGGTTGGGCCCGTGAGCCATGGCCGCTGAGCCTGCGCGTCGGGAGCCCGTGCTCCGCAACGGGAGAGGCCACAACAGTGAGAGGCCCGTGTACTGCAAAAAAATAAAAATAAAAAAGATCTGGCAGCAAAACAAGAGGTGTTCGGCTCTGGGTATGCCTTGTGAGGTGGTGAGGAACGCTGTAAGAAGCTAAGGCAATGGAAGTAAGTGGGCTTTAGACACAGATTATCTACAGCTACGGAGACGTCAGGCACACATCGGTAATAAATATGAGCGTTTATTTGGCACCAGATGGCAATACAAAATCCTGGCAGTGGGAAGAGGAAAGGTTCTGTCACCCAAACACTTCCATACGATACTGAGCTAAGGGCAGGACTCGGCAACAAGTCCCCGAAGCCCTGCAGAACGAGTATTCACTGAGCACCTGAGCCACGAGAGGCTGAGCACTGTGCCCGGAACCACACGAGGTGTGGAAAAAGTCCTACGTGTGACTTCTGTCTTCAGGAGCTAATAATACGAGTGGATAAAACAAAACGTGGGAAAATACAGAGTACAAATACTAAATTGGGTATTTTGCCAAAAGGGAAATTTTGTCAAAAAGTAGGAGTCTAGCTAGGGTCGCTTCCTTCCTTCCGCAAACATTTATTGAAGATCCAAGACGTCAGGCACTGGGTACACATTAGTGAACAAAAGAGACAAGGTTTCTGCTCTCATGGAGCTTAACGTGGAGACGGGAATGAACAAGTGAAGCACCCTAATTGATGATTACGCATTGTGATAAGTGCAATAAGGGGGATTAAACAGGACACAGTAATAAAGAAACACGATTCTTAGAGAGACAGAATGGCCTGGGAAGGCCTCCACAGCAAGGTGGCATTTAAGCTCAGACTTGAAGGATAAAGAAAGAAGCCACCAGAGACAAGAGTAGACTCAGTGGACCCAGGAGTGTCTGATGGCCTCAGGCAGCAAAGGCCTCAGAATGTCTGAGAAACTGAGGACAGCAGTGGGTTACGGGGAAATCAGCACTTAGTGAGGCCCTGCAGGCCAAGGTAAAGAGTCTGGATTTTATTTGAGGTGTGATAGGAAACCAGAGGGTTCCAAGCAGGGGAGTAACAGCATCAGATTTATACTTAAAAACCCAAACCAATGGGCTTCCCTGGTGGCGCAGTGGTTGAGAGTCCGCCTGCCGATGCAGGGGACACGGGTTCGTGCCCCGGTCCGGGAAGATCCCATATGCTGCGGAGCGGCTGGGCCCGTGAGCCATGGCCGCTGAGCCTGCACGTCCGGAGCCTGTGCTCCGCAACGGGAGAGGCCACAACAGTGAGAGGCCCGCGTACCCCAAAAAAAAAAAAAAAAAAAAAAAAAGAATAGGGAAGTTTCATAAAAGCACAGATAAAGATGGCTTCTAGGGTGAACAAATAACATATATAGCAGTGGTCTCCCTGAAATGGAAAGTCATAACAGGAAGGGGAAATAGGCCACGTAAAATCAAGAGGGGATTTAATACTGAAGCAGAAAGAGGGAACAAGGTACTAGACATCGCATCCTTGAGCAGCCAAATGATCCAATTAAGCAGTATTTCAGACAGAGCTGGGGGCAGCAGTAAACAGGATGAGACGAAGGGGGAGAGGGGAGAAACAGGAAGCAGGGAGATAACCAGGAAGCTTTTATAGAGGGGACACTTCACAGGAAGAAAAACGAGGATAAGGTGACAGATTACAGAGTATGAGCAAGCCCGCCACTTTTATCTACCTCTGCCGACTCCCGCAGGGCTCATTTCAGGTGCAAAGCTCGGAGAAAGGACAACGGATTAGAAGATCTTTGAAACGTCTATGGGCAAAGATCAACAGGCGACAGATACAAGGCATCCAAACCCTAACCCCTGCTGAACGCTGGATTCCCTGAGCCCCAAGGAGCCAAGAGTGGAGTTGAGAAGACAGTCCTTCCGGGGGGTGACGTTCTGGAACCGAAGGGAATGAATGCACAGGTACGGGCCTACCCACAGCAGCAGAGTGACTCCTGTCCTGCTCGGCCTTTTGAAACCAAATGAAAAAGGTCTATGTTAAACCAGGACACCTTCCAAACTCTCACTCTGAGACAAATGGGGCGGGGATGTGACAGAAAAGATGGGAGATGACCTCTGAGACAGCTCAACTAAAGTAATAAAAGCAATCACCAAACGCTTCCTACAAGAGCCCTGGGGGCAGAAACTGAACACAAACATGGAGGAAACCCACATGCCCTCTCCCCATCGAGACACTATGTTCGTAACATCACTTGCCAGGTCCCTCAACTGAGGCCAAACGCTCCAGGCAACCAGTCCAGCCGGAGCTGGTTCCACAGGGAGAGAGCCTCCCACGGGAGTAGCCGGCCTGTAGTCCGAGGTCAAAGATGGAGACGATGGGCGTGTGAAATGAGCCTGGGATATTCCCAATCCCTGAGGGGGAGGGACAGAAACCGTGCGTCCTGGAGACAGGAGGCTCTATCACACCTCCCATGGTCCAGCGGCCTCCCTGTGGCACAGGTGATGGGAGGCGGCATCACGTGGGAGGGTGTCCCGGGAAGAGATAGAGGTGGTGGCACAGAGTGCTACAGTACTCGGACATCTCCTTGCATCGGTGGAACTCCGTGCCCGGGGCGTAGCCTTCACGCTCCTTGATGAGCGCGTTCACCTGCAAAGGCAGAAACCCAGGGCTCACGGCTTGAGAATCAGGTGTTTCCATGATCCCAGAAGAGGAAGGGTAGGGAGACTGTGAAAAACAGGGCAGGGGCGGAGGAAGGTAGAACAGCGCGGGGACGCAGAAGGTTCCTGGCGCCACTGAGCCGACTCACCTCCACGAGCATGTCGGCTACATGCTTGTCACAGGCCCTCTCACAGAACACCTGGGCGAGGGCCTCCACGTACCAGGAGCCCCGCTTGGTGTTGCGCATGGCAGCGGTCCCTGCAACCAGGACAGCAGTGAGCACACAGGGAAGGTCCCGGGCACCCTCACACAGCTGGACGGACCCGCCGACACCCGCTCCCTCCGCAGTGGCGCAGAGAGACGCCACCTTTTGGATCTCTCCTTTGGAACTCACGATACCTCTGAGGCAGGCGTAGCCACAAATCATGTCCGAGCGAGTGGGGAGTCGCATCTTCAGCCCCTCCTCTTTACTGGCATCGCTCTCCTCGCACTCGGGGGATCGCTCATGGTTCTTCCCGTCTTGCTGGTCGACCCCACGATCCGTTTCATCTGTACAAAGGCAGATGGAGTGGACAGAGATGTTATTTCCTCTCTTGGGCCTGTCACAGGCAAGCCCGAGTTCCCTGCAACCTTGACTGGGAAGAACCATTTCCAGCTGTTGCCTCCAACCTGTGGCTGATGAATTAAAAAACAAACAAACAAACGGACACCATTACTCCCATTCCTCTGCCAGAGTACACCGATCACACAGAGGGTGCCCATGACAGGCCGGACACCGTGCCCAAGCACATGCACTTATACAGAGTCCGAGCTCTGTCCACGCTGTGTAAGACAGGACAAGTGCTGAATCAAATACTCCTCGTAAACAGAATGAAAAGCCATCTGTGTCCATGATTCACTTGTTCAATCGTCAATATTCCTGGAAGTCAAAGTGCTCCTTATTGCAATACACAATAAAATATTGATATATTTAGTTTTATTATGTAAAAAAAACAAGAAACCAAAAATATGATTACTACACTTATGCCATATGAAAACTACAACCTCAAATCTATCAATAAACAAATTATAAAACTAAGCATGATCAGCTGTTTTCCGGGTGTTTTGGGTATTTTAAAATCACTTATTATTAATTTCATAAGCCACATTGTAGCTGGCAGGCAAAATTTAAGAGAAATTTAAAGAAACTTAAAATTGGGATAATTTGACTATTTTCTCCTACACAATGTAAAAAGAACACTATTATTCAATATACAGATTCTCAACATACCCTGAGCACACATCCAACCTCCTGACCTAGGCCTTATCTACCCCAACACATGTTCTCTGATGCTGTTGTCGTGGGGGCGGTAGGAAAGACACAGGACACACGGCCGTCACGCCGAAGGTGAAGGAGCAAGTATGCTTTCTTACACCTCCCTCTCCATAGGACCCCCAAGACAGCCTGAAACGGGAGTGAGGCTTGAAGGTCTGTGCAGAAAATGACCAAGATTCACTGATCCAATAAAAATTTACTGAGCAACTTCCATATGCCAGGCACTGTTTTTGTTTGAGGCCCTATGGATATAGTGAAGAAAAAGTCCCTGCCCTTCTGGAGCTTACACTCCAGTTTAGGAGCCAGTCATCCGGGGTGGGGCGGTCCTTCTAACAGGCATCAATTATGTTAACTGAATAGAGCGGAAGACAGTTGAGCTCGGGCTTTCAAAGGAAGAGCTGGCTACCAGTCATGCCTTGAAGGATGTAATTGTAGAGAGAAGATTCACGTTAGCCCAGAAGAGAGCAATTCTTCCCTATCCAGGTCTAGTATTTGTATATAATCTCTGAACGTAGGAGAAAATGATCATGAACATGTTTATTTGCTTTTACTTTGCTAGTGACACCTCCTAAAGGAAATAGGCCAAGCTGAATGTGTCCCTCAAGAGAAAGGAGCCTCCTCCCTTGTCTTTGTGTCTCAGATCTATTAACCAATAAATGTTTTTTTTCACAGTATCCCCATATATGTTTTTTATATTATTGCTACGCTTTTTAGGCAGATTAATTTCCATCCATTCATTCAATATTTATGAAGTGCTACTACATATCAGGTAGTGCTCTGAGCCTGGGGATACAGCAGGTGCATAAAAAAGTAAGTTCCTGCCTGCACATACTCTTTTCTTAGCACTTTTCCCTGCCATGGTAATCGTCCTGAAAAAAAAAATTTATCGCATCATTTCTTACTTAAGCTCCCAATAGCTCTGTACTATTATCTGTCAAAGTCCAAAGTCCAAAATCTGAGCTGTAGCTAAAGGTATATGATCACGTGGTCAGCCACATCCCATTACATATGACTGATGCAGGTACGCAGTTTTTAAATTAGATTCGGGTATACTTCTGGCTCAGCACACCTTTTTTTGGGTGGGGGACGGGGATATCTTTTTAATCTTGGTATGCTTGTCATTGCATTCCCCCCTTTTCCCTGAAAGGATCTATCTGTTACTCCACACCCATGTAAAAAATGTATTATTTGAATGCTTGGACAAAGTGACCTTTAAATCAAACTACAAGCCCCTTAGGGGCACGGATCACGTCCTAACAGTCAGAGCTGGTACTTTCCGCGGATTTCCTATGGGCCAGGTACTGTGCTAAGGAAGTCCTTCATACGAACCATTTCACTTAAGCATCACAACAGCCTGACCTTATGAAGTAGGTCTGATGATTATCTACATTTTATACTGAGGAAACTCAGGTGCAGGGACATTGAGCAACTTCTCAATGAACCTGACATAACTAGCCAGTGGTAGAGGCAGAATTTGACTCCACATTGAGAGCTTTTAGTTATTACTGTTTTCCTCCAAGATGAGAGGCAGGCCTCCAGTCTTTTGAGCCTAGTCGGGGAGTCCTGGCTCTTCAAGGGGTAAAAGAGACTGCGTGCAAGAAAGAAGAGGGACGGCAGCAGCTCACGGAAGAGCACGAGCCAGAGGCTGACACGGGGCTTCTGCACTGCTTTCCTGCGTGACACGTGAGTGCCACAGAGAAGGGAGGAGACGAGAACGCAGTGTAGCTGAGATGAGAAGTAAAAGGAGAAGGTGGAAAGGGGGAGGAGAGGTGGAGAAAAAAAAGAGGAAGAGGATAAAGTGAGAGGGCTAGGAAGCAGAGACAGCCGGAAAATCCTTAACTGGAATGAGTAACCAAAAAAGCACATCAGTGTTAATAAGCACAGAAAGAAGGAAGCGTCCTCAGGAAAGAAGGCGAAGACACCGGCAGAGAGCGTCTGCAGGACAGGACGTGGCAGGTGCACAGGGCTGACCAACCTGAGAGCCAGGGGCTGCCCAAGTCCCAGCACACCCCATGCATTGGGAGACACTTACAGAGCAAGAGAGGCGGTGGCAGCAGTGAACAGAAGGAGGTGCCCAAGGGATCCGATAGCACCTGAGAGGAGCAAACAGGAAAGTGAGAGCGGGTGGGAGGCTGCCCAGGAGCCACACCCAGGTGCTGGTCTGCCAGGGCACTCACCTCCACGGCAGGCCTGGATGAAGAACATTTTCGGTTTGTTCTGTAGGCTCGGGCAGTTGGCATTGTCAAACAGCCGGAAAACCTCTTGTAGCTGCCAGAAACAAACAAGGGAGAAGGGAGGTTGGTGGTCAGTGGGATCTCCTGAGTCCTACACGCAACAGCAGCCATCACTGGAGAGAGGGGCAGGCGGGAGGTGAAGCGGCCCAGCTTGCAGAGCTGCGGCCGCGGGACGGCACGCACCTGAAGCAGCGTGCCGTCCACGCCATAGACACCGCCCTCCATGCCGTGGGAGAGGAGCGCCACTATGCAGGAGTCCATGACACGGTGAGCGGGTAGCTGGGCAAAATCCCGGAGCTTCTCTTGCATTTCCTAGAAGAAAGACAGCTTTCAGCATTGTTCACTAGTCAGCACCAATGTAAGCTTTTCTTCAGTGTCTGAAACCCTAAGCTATTAGAAGGTACAGCGTGTTCCCTACATTCCTGTGGTCAATGGTAAGTGAAGTCAGAGATGCACCAGAAGACTGCATGACTTCAGACAAAATTCTGAATATAATTTTACAATTCACAGGCTCACTGAGGTATGCTAAGAACTCCTGGATCAAAGCAAGTTATTAAGGAAGCTACTCATGCACGAGCTAGCTAACTTTATCCATTCTCCCATCATCAACCTCATCCTTCTTCAGAGCGTATGCCCTTGTATATAAATGGCACAAGGGGGACCGCCGGGTAAACTGTAACAGCTACAAGAACTGCTGTGTGACAGAGGGCTCACAGGATCGTGAGAGTAGAGAACAGCAGTACTCCTTTGCTGTTGTCTGTCTGAGAATTCAAGTTCCCGGAGACAGTGATGATGCCTGTATAAAACGCTTTGTCCATGGAAGAACACACTCATGGAGGATTCTGTACAGGGTCATAACTACATATATGGGCCAAGGGATCAGAGAGACCTCAGCTGGATCCCTAGGTTCATAAATTAGAACAAGTTATTTAGCCCCTCAAGCCTCTAGTACCCATTTTGTAAGACAATGAAGCGTACATTTCCTCCAAGTTTGTAAAGATTAAATGAGATATGGCATAGAAAGGACTTATCACTATGTCTGGCACATACTGCAAAGATCTGCCATTACAATGTGCTTGTCTAATGAAGGGTAACAATATTATTTTTTTCAAAGAAACCGTGTAGTCTAACTTAAGAATCTTTTTGATCTTGCACTAGACTGCCATATATGAATAACACTCTAACTGAAGCATTATACCTAACAGTACAATAATACGATACCAACTTTTAAACCTATGTCTCCCTCTACAACTCAAGATGTCTGGATTGTCTCTGAGAGGAGCAGAGAGAAAACAGGCTCATTTTACTATGAACTTGATCAAAATATAATGAAGAATATTTTATCTAGGCAGAACAGTTACAGTACACGTATATCTAACAGTCCATACACAGCCCCCAGTAAAACACACACTTGTGTAATACATTGCGGTGGTTCTCCAAGTGCGGCCCCTAAAACAGCAGCATCGGCATCACCGGGGAACCTGTTAAGAACTGCAGAGTCTTGGCCCCCAGCAAACTGTGTTTTCACAAGCCCTCCAGGTAATTCTGATGTGCTAACGTTTGACAACTGCTTATCTGTTTGGAATAGTTCTGTTTGCACATAACTGAGATTTAATAAGAGACTTGAAAGTCTGCAATTTCACTGGGAATGGAGAAACTGGATGTGCTGAAAGAGCCTGTGTATTTTCTGAGCAAAGAGAACCCGACCATAATACTGGAGATCTTAAGGTAATAAAAGATATCCAAAATTCATTCATTTTAAGAATATATCATCTCAAGAGCCCACTGCCCCTCTGGAGTTGACTGTAACAGAATTTAACATGTAATAGGTGAAGTTCATTTTGCTCCAAGGAGGGAATAAATATACAGGTTAGGCATTATAAGGAGCATTTTGCACTTAAGTGAGATTACTAGGTCAGTAAATAAAAGACAACAAAGCCCGAAGTTAAGAACACATGGGCTTTGTAACTGAATTTAATAAGATTAAACCATTCAATCAATGGGGGTTAGTCATTTGGGGAAATTTTTCCGAAAGTAGCGTAGCTTAAAATAGGATCTCTAGATCTATTTCTGATAAACTTACAGAACTTCTATAAATAGCAGGGCTCTTAACACTTCCAAGTGTTTTTGGCTGGGGGACACAGAAGAATAACCTGTGAACTCCCTGAAATGATACCCCAAATTTTACTGGCAGCTGTATTTTCCAGAGATGACCCATGGCTTACCCCTATACCCTCAAATCCGTATGTGACCAAATGCAAGTTACAAACCAATACCACGACATGGTGAAAGGAAACCTGCCACTTTAAAGTGTATCTCATTTCCTAATATACAATAAACTGTAATTCTAGAACTAGTAAAACTCATGAGGTAGATGCAAGAAGAAAAGACTCTGATGATGAACGGAAGCACTGAACACCTACATGAGCGGTGAGGATAATAGCGTGCTCTCCAGCACTGTCAGGCGAAATGGTTCTCTGAGACTACACTGTCTCCAATTTTTCAATGGAATTATCTCTAAAGCAAAAAGGAATAGTATGGGGAGAAAAAGAGGATCTAAATTTTCTTGGTTCTGTCTCTTTGCTCACCAAATAATTATATAAAAGACTTGAGGGACTTCCCCTGAGGTCCAGTGGTTAAGACTCAACGCTTCCACTGCAGCGAGCACAGGTTCAATCCCTGGTCGGGGAACTAAGATCCTGCATGCCTTGTGGCATGGCCAAAAAGTTTAAAAAAAAAAAAAAAAGAATCGAGCCCCTTGAGATGTTCTATCAGAAAGATAGTATCGTGTACAGATGCCTAGCGCACCAAATTATCACACCCACTGTCGCTACCTGGTTTTAACTGCATCTGAAAGTTCAATTGGCCACTGTCAGAAATTGATCCTGCAATGTCCTCCTCCTGTTTCTGAATCTCCAGAGCTGAGGACTAGCATACATGGAGGGCGATATCCCAAAGGTTCAGTCCTAGCCCTTTTGCTTTTTCTCAAAGATCATAATCTCTCATTACTTGAAGTCTTTTTCCTACACAAGTAGTTCCCAAATTTACATCTTTGGCCCTGACTTCCTCTGAGGCCCTCAATTCCTTACGTTCTCCATCTTCTTCCATAGGTAGTTATTTAATCACAAAGCACTGACAGTACAATCATGCCATTATACTATTTTTCACATATATTCTTTTCCTTTTGGTCCACTATCCCGTCCAGGCCCCCACCATCTCATACTGACATTATGATATTAACCCCAAACTGTATTCCCTGCCACTGGTCTCTACCTCATTCATTACTGTCATGTTAATCTTCCTGAATCATCACTGTGAATGCGTCACCTTTCTATTCAAAAACCACTAACGATGTGCTAATGTCAACACAAGGAAGTCCAATTCCTTTGGGAAGACATTCAAGGCCCTGTGCATTCTGGTCGCTTTTTCTCCAATCTCGTTGTGGGAACTCCTGTGCCCTAGACATTTGGTTCATCCACAAGGTCCCTAACACACACATTTCTAATCTGTATGCTGTTCTCCCTGTGTAGGACCCCTTCACTCCTCCTTTCTTGCCTCAGTAGCTTCCATCCTTCATGGGCAGCTTAAGTCTTACATCCTCCACTTATCCTTCTGACCACATCTACCCAGGTGATGGTTTCTTCCTCTTAACTACTGTAGAAGACACTGTCTCTAGTCTTTTGTTGTCCTTAGGAAATAAGGGGATGTGCCCCCTTTTTTTTTTTTAAACTGATGTCAAGACTCCCTCATCTAACTGAGGTCCCTTGAACTCAAGGTCCACATTAAAAAAATCTCTGGCAGCTAACATAGTTGCCCCCCGTTATAAGGTGCTCAAAATTGAACTCCACTGCAATTCAAGTTGTAGAACAACGTAACCAGAGAATCAGAATCCAACAGGTCCTGGAATCTGCATCAGGGAATGGCATTTGTGAAGTGGGCCCATAGGCCCATCAAAGTTACCGTCTCTAAGATAAGAATCAGTAGTACACAGCTGACCTGGTGCTTAGTGATGTATCTTTAACTATCAAGCACATAAAATCCCTTACCAACTGCAAAAAATTTGGAAAACCGTGACATAATAAATTCCTAGTAAAAAAAAAAAAGGACTAGACCAAAAGCTGTAAAGAAATGTAAATCACATTCATTTTGTTAAGTGACCTTCTAATAGGATTCGCTCTGTAAGAATTACAGCTGTTGTCCCACCTTTATTCCCTTCATGCCCAGCAGCTCTCTCAGGAAAGCATATGACCTATGTGAATACTTGATGTAGAAAGGAGCTGTTCCAGCCATGGCTTTGAAGCAAGGGTGGGTTTACTTCTTTGCCTGAAGTAATTATTATTACCAGCTATTATTGGGAAGCTGGTAATAGCATGTAAAGAACAACATTCAGGTCCCTACCAATGAATCTGGCCTTACCCCAAATTTAGCAAATACACAATTATTCTCACAGAAGCAAGACAGCTGAGAAATAGAAATGAAGACCACAGACAATGCTGACCATCCTACCTCAATAGACCAAAGAGAATCTTCTAGAAACCTTAATTTTACCATGGATATTCCCAAAGGCAAGTTTAGGAAAGCACTATTATTCTGAATCAAAATAAAGAATTAGTATTAATTTACCAATGGACTATTTTCAACTTCAAAACAGAACTACCTAAAGGTAACAAAGTCAGTGGTACAGCTCGGTAACTGAGGCTGAAGGGGACTAACTCCTAACAAGAATGCTTATGACCTGCAGGAACCTAGCTCAGAAGTAATCTACGCTAAGATCTGTCTTGTGGCCACACAACTGATAAGAATAGGTTATGTTAGGGACTTCCCTGGTGGCGTAGTGGTTAAGAATCCGCCTGCCAATGCAGGGGACATGGGTTTGAGCCCTGGTCTGGGAAGACCCCACGTGCCGTGGAGCAACTAAGCCCGTGAGCCACAACTACCGAATCCCGCGCACCTAGAGCCCGTGCTCTGCAGCAAGAGAAGCCACCGCCATGAGAAGCCCGCGCACCGCAGCGAAGAGTAGCTCCCGCTCGCTGCAACTAGAGAAAGCCCGCGCGCAGCAACAAAGACCCAACACAGCCCAAAGAAAAAAAAAATAATAGGTTAATTCATGAAATGACCACAAAACAGTATTTACCAGGACAATTCTAGCAAACTTTCATTTGTAGGAATTTTATCTGCCAACGTAATCTTGAGAACTGGACTCCTAGGCAGCAACGTCAACCAAGAAGGCACTGTCCTGTGTAACCCTGACTTATAAATATCTTTTCTTAGTTGGTTGGGTGCATATCAGTATCTCACCTCCTGAGGGACTGGGAATCAAGTTGCTGAGCATGTAAAAGTGAGAACCCGACCCTGGACTATTCTTACTCAGGGAGCGCACAGCCACCCTGAGAAGTCAACACCCAGGCAGCTGGCTGGCCTGAATCCTTTCTCTCTTTTCTTTTGTTTTCTTTTTATTATTTATTTTTTGGCTGTGTTGGGTCTTCATTGCTGCGCACGGGGTTTCTCTAGTTGCGGCGAGCGGGGGCTACTCTTCTTTGCGGTATGTGGGCTTCTCATTGCAGTGGCTTCTCTTGTTGCGGAGCATGGGCCCCAGGCACACAGGCTTCAGTAGTTGCGGCAGGCGGGCTCAGTAGTTGTGGCTCGTGGGCTCCAGAGCACAGGCTCAGTAGCTGTGGCGCACGGGCTCAGTTGCTCCACTGCATGTGGGATGTCCCCTGCATGGGCAGGCGGATTCTCAACCACTGCGCCACCAGGGAAGCCCTTTTTTTTTTTTTTAAAACTAGATTGCAAGATGGGCGGCAGAACACAGCAAGTTGAAGGTAGGGAGAGAACATAACTCTAGCGAGGCACAACCCAGCAGGCAGAGGAGCATGGACGTTCCTGGCCCCCAAGTGTTGCCCCGTTCTCTAATGCACACGTCAGCGTGTCCTGCCTCGGGTACCTGTGCAGTCTGGTCAAGAAGAACATGAACTTTGTAGCCCAAGAGCTTGAAGAGGGTGACTAGAGTGCTGTGGTCCACATCCCCTCCAGAGCGGAATTCCAGGTCTTTCTCGCCAGTGAAGTGCACGTTGCTCAGCACCAGTGCCAGGCCACGAGGCCGAGACTGCAACCTATAGGCCTGGGGAGGGGAGGCCGATTAGACCGTGAGCTTCTTGAGGACAGAAACTATGCCTCCCCCACTAGGCGAGGCATTTCAAGAAAACACAGACATCACGTTCTTCTTCTTAATCCCACCAGGTCAAGTATAGAAATACCCACAGAACACATTCAATCAGCAATTACTTTCTGACTAATAAAGGCAGGAAAGAAATGCATATACACAACCTAAGTTCAGATGCCCAGGAAGGTTATCTCATTTCCCAACGCTTTTCCTCCTGCCATTTTGCAAGACTCACCAGCTGGTAGTGCGCTTGATAAAACTCAGGAGTGCAAGACTTCACCTGAAGGCCGGGAGGCCCATCTCCATGGTCTAGGGAGCGTTCCACTGTATCTGCGGCACAGAGAGCAGAAAAGCTAGCGCACAACCTACACAGCAATCCTAGTGCTTCACTGTAACTTCAGGCACCCTTTTCGTAATTACTGGCCTGGCTCACCACCCTTGTCTGTAAGCTCTATGGGGGCAGAGACCCTGTTTGCTTTTGCTCATCACGGGATCCTCTGCACTTAGCCTGCGTATAGTAGTAGGTGCTCAACTCAGTGAATGACTGAACGGGGTATATGATAAAACCCTTGTTCTAATCACTAGGCTACTCAATCAGCAGGGTAGAGGCCCATGATGTAGTCTTTCCTCATCGTAAAATAACTAAGCTTGGGCTTCCCTGGTGGCGCAGTGGTTGGGAGTCCGCCTGCCGATGCAGGGGACGCAGGTTCGTGCCCCGGTCCGGGAGGATCCCACATGCCGCGGAGCGGCTAGGCCCATGAGCCATGGCCGCTGAGCCTGTGCGTCCGGAGCCTGTGCTCCACAACGGTGAGAGGCCCGCGTACCACAAGAAAGAAAAAAAAAAAAAAAACAAAAAACTAAGCTTTACAGAGGAGATAGGCCAATTACGTGCAGGAACTTCCTACCTGCACAAGTTGCTTCAAGGGCCGATCACCATTAAAAAACCATCTATGACGGAAGAAGAAGAACAGGCCCAACCCAGAGCCCATCTGAACTGTCCTGCTGGCCCCAACAAATTCACTAAGGAAACCGTTCCAATATGAACGAAAATAGGGTTCACACTGGGGCAAAGTCAGACGCCAGTCAAGGAAGCGGAAGTTGATCTGCGGGACCCATTTTACGCCATCAGTTCTCACCTGGGGACAGGCGGCGCTGCTTGCTGGGGGGGCAGGACTCACACACTGGGAAAGGGAGACGCAAGTGGTAGTCGCAGCTCAACTGTAAGAAAGCAGGACCCCCCGTACCAGGCCTTAGGGAGCTGGTCCAGCCCCAATAATACAGAAATCTAGTCCCGTTCCCCACTTCACCACAGTCTCAAAAATGCCCTTCCCAACACACCACGTGTCTAGGGCTCCATACCGGTGGGAGTATGTGCTGAAGACCAGCCAGGGTTGTGAGCAACAGGTCCTCCAGGTGACCCTGCTTGGTCTCCCTCAGGGCCACACAGAAGGCATCAAAAGCCTGGGGGCCCCTCTTGGGCAGCAAGTTGAGGAGTTCCACATTCTGGCTGAAACTGCACACCTTGGCCTACAATACAAGAATAAAACATGACATCACATTTACTTATCCAGCTGTAATTCTGTTTCTCCAGAGGAGCTTCCTAGTAACAGCAGCACCCATCTCTAAAACTCCTTTTACAGAAAAATATGTACGTGGGAAGTCCTTCCCCCATTATTCTTTTTTTTTTTTTTTTTTTTTTATGCGTTACGCGGGCCTCTCACTGTTGTGGCCTCTCCCGTTGCGGAGGACAGGCTCCGGACGCGCAGGCTCAGCGGCCATGGCTCACGGGCCCAGCCGCTCCGCGGCATGTGGGATCTTCCCAGACCGGGGCACGAACCCGTGTCCCCTGCATCGGCAGGCGGACTCTCAACCACTGCGCCACCAGGGAAGCCCCCCCATTATTCTTGAATTATATGTGTCTTCTGTTAAATGCTCTAGGGTAGAAGAGCATTTTCATTTCCTTAGTAAAGCACTACATCTTTTTCACACTTTACTATGCTCTGTTCCTCTTCCTACCACTAATATATTTACTTGGTTTTTCTCTTTTGCCTTCAGATACCTGAATGTGCTCCCTCATTTCCAAGGTGATAATGTCCTTCTCCAGGAGATGTTCTAACAGTTCGCTCAGCAACAGCTGTTTGGCCAGCACCACTCGGTTCTTTTTTAGAGCTTCCTGATGGTCAGGATGCATGCCATACACTCCCAGTATCCTACAGATAAAAGACAGAAAAGCTGTCAAGTACAAGATCTGGCACAGAGAAGTGGAACGGAAGAGGTGTGGGTAGGAGAAAGATAAAGAACAGGACTTACGGTAACTAAAATGAGACATATTTTATTGAACGTGCTTAAAATCATAGAAGTATTAAGCAGTAACACACTGATCATAAGGAAATGATATACAATCCTTTATGGAGGATGTTCAACTGAGACCATCTTCTGAGATGAATGGTCTGACGAGGGGAAATATCTATCGTGACAAAAATAATACACACATGAGTAGACATACAAGAAGGAATATTCCTCCATCTGACCGACCAATTTTCATTAAGGAGTATTCCAGAAAACATTTCACACTATTTATCTAAGCTGCTGACAGTGATATGAGTCTAAAATAATCCTTTTTTTATATATATATAAATTTTATTTATTTATTTATTTATTTTTGGCTGTGTTGGGTCTTCGTTGCTGCGTGCGGGCTTTCTCTAGTTGCGGTGAGCGGGGGCTACTCTTTGCTGCAGTGCGCGGGCTTCTCACTGCGGTGGCTTCTCTCGTTGCGGAGCACGGGCTCTAGGTACGCGGGCTTCATTAGTTGTGGCATGCGGGCTCAGTAGTTGTGGCTCGCGGGCTCTAGAGCACAGGCTCAGCAGTTGTGGTACACGGGCTTAGCTGTTCCGCGGCATGTGGCATCTTCGCGGAGCAGGGCTCGAACCCACGTCCCCTGCATTGGCAGGCGAATTCTCAACCACTGCGCCACCAGGGAAACCCCTCAACTATGGTTTTTAAAACGGTAAGCTCCTGTGACAAAATAACACTAGAAATGACCAGGATCCTATAAGAACCGAATTAAGTAAAAAATCTGACGGTAAGTCACAGTAGATAAATGCCAATGATGAAAACAATCAACATAACCTGAAATCACTCAAAGAGTTAAAGCATGTAAAGGCGAAATTATTTTGGGAATTTAGTTTACGAGGGATGTCTTCATTTCAAGGATTCCTTAGTTTTGCTATGCGCTTAGAAAGAGTTCAGCTTCTGTTGATGAACTCAAAGAATCCCATTTCCGGGTGAGAGGGAGACACACGAGGGAGGAGATATGGGGATATATGTATACGTATAGCTGATTCACTTTGTTATAAAGCAGAAACTAACACACTATTGTAAAGCAATTATACTCCAATAAAGATGTTATAAAGAAAATAAAAGAATCCCATTTCCAGTGTGTAATATCTATGTGCCTAATTTATATAAATCCAGGGTGTGGCAGCCTTCTTAGTCACAGTTTCCAAGTACATGACAACAGTAAAGACCTGACGGCAGTGAGAAAGGAATATGGTACCAGCTTCAGATTATAACTTTAAAAACCTATTTTAAAATGCATTCTGGGGGTTTCCCTGGTGGCGCAGTAGTTAAGAATCCACCTGCCAATGCAGGGGACACGGGTTCGAGCCCCGGTCTGGGAAGATCCCACATGCCGCGGAGCAACTAAGTCCCTGTGCCACAACTACTGAGCCCGTGCTCTAGAGCCTGCGAGCCACAACTACTGAGCCCATGTGCCACAACTACTGAAGCCCGCACGCCTAGAGCCCGTGCTCCGCAAAGAGAAGCCACGGCGAGAAGCCCGTGCACCGCAACGATGAGTAGACCCCGCTCGCCGCAACTACAGAAAGCCTGCACAGCAACAAAGACCCAATGCAGCCAAAAATAAATTAATAAAAAAATTAAAACAAAAACAAAAAGAATCACCTTGGAGCATACCAAAGCAGTTAAGAATGACAACATGTATGAACTCTGGTAAAAATAAGTGTTAATAGTTCAATCGCAAAATAACATCGTAGCTGGATTCTGGGTATTTCCTCAGGATACACACCAATGATGGGGTGGGTTTACTCGACTTTTTTCCCTTAATTTACCAGTAGCATTTTCTCCTTAAAACTTTCTCCTCCCTTGGTTTCCATGACACCATTTTCTCCAGTTTCCCTCTCTGCTTACTAGGTCCCCGTTTCCTTCACAGGACCTTTGGTCTGCCCTTAAATGTTGACATTCCATTAGGAAGCCCCCTCAAAAAGCCTCTCCCTACTCAGTATCATCCACACAATTCACTAATCGACTCCCCGTTCTTAACTCTAAGTTGTAGACTTGAATTTTCAATCAATAACTTATTAGGTTTAATCTGAAGCAGTATCCATTCTACACACACCTGCTCCTTGCAGGATTCCATACTACGGGGAGAGTCTCAAAGGTGGACTTTCCAAAAGTAACCACAATCACCTAGAACTTTAGGACACATTGGGAAAGGGGGGAGCGGGTGGAGGAAAGGACACAAAGAAGATTCTTAAGTCTTGACTCTGTGTCCTTCTGCAGGTTCTGGTTCCAAAGTCCTCAATTCATCACCTGGGTCTGGACCGGGAGGCATTAAAATATGTTATCCTGGGTGATGTCTGCCATGATACGATTTAACTGGGACAGAGGCTGAGACACTCGGAGCCTCGGGAACTTCCTTGTCTCAGAGTACACCCAAACCCCAAAATCTGTGTTGACTGCTGTGAAAATCTGGTCATTACACCCAACGCAATACGGATCATGATATATTCAATCCGAAACAAATGCACATCGGGCAGAATTCCGAGATCTGCAGGTCTCATCGGTTTTTATGAGTACAGAGTTTAGTTCCTCAAAAGGGAACCGAGAGAAAGAAAGAATCAAGAATCTTTTAAGAGAAACCGAGATTTAACAGGACTGGAAAGAGCTCGCCTGGTTCAGAGCCTCCGGGATTGGAAGAATGGAGGCTGGGGAGTCTTTGCTCGAGAGGGACGAGGCCCAGAAGAGATTCGCCCGCCCGCGCTCCCCTCGGGGGCTCAGCCGGCCTCCCACCCTTGGCTGGAAGCTTGGACACCGCGGCTTCCAGGGGCTCCGAGGGGAGGGGCGCCAGGGCCATACGCCTGAAACCCACGTCTCCCTCCCTGGGTCCCACTACGGACCCCTGGGACCCTCCCCACTCACCTGCGCCCCCTATCAGAGGTCATCAGCCCCTTTTGCTGGAGGGCGGACCGGCGGCCTGCGCTCGGCGCCGCCATTTCCCGGGCTGTGCGCGCACCGCCCACAACCCAAACAAACCGCGAGCCCTCTCGTCCACCGCATCCCTCCCCCGTCCGCCGGCGCGCAAAGCGCCTGCGCGCTGCTATCCCAGCTCCGCCCCCACGCGAGGCCGGCCGCGCCGTCGCCGGAGCGCGCGCAGGCGCAGAACCCACGCGGCGGACTCGCTGTCCAATGGGATGAGCGAGCGCGCTCGGCGGAAGGGGAAGCGAGGAGCCGCCCCGCCCTACTTGGCCATCCGATTGGTCGTCGGTTCCCGCGGAAATCACAGTTCCCTCCCCGGAACCGCCCACCTCTCCTCACCCGCCTGTTGCAAGAACTGTATGGAGATGGGTGTGGCCGGACTTTTCACTTTATTAAAGTTAACTGTTGGGACCAGGGTAAGGAGGACAAGGACAGCACTAGAAGGCGCTAGACAGATACCCGCGCAAAGAATGAGCGTGGGTCGGCGATGGTTGGCTCAAACCTGCATCACAGGCACAGCACATGATTAGAGAAGCTGGTGTTCTGTTTGGATCTGAGGAAGCAGGGCAGGGGGTCCTCGGGTAAAACCCAGCGGGGTCAGGCGCAGGGGTGAGGCTGAAGCTGTTGCAGACAGTGCAAGTGTTTCCAGTGCTTCATAATAGATGATGCAAGAGGGATCCTTAGATGCTCCACCACCCCTCGCCAAGGACCTCGGGTTTTCTCTTTTCTGACCATCATATCCACCCATCCTCAGAATCAGATGTCCCTACCCCTGGGGCAGTTTACTCCACTGCTTCTAGATAGGATGGGACCCTGCACTGGGGACTGCTGTCTAGCCCCCCGGGGCAGGAATTTCCCATCTGGAGCAGGGGCCATCACAGTTTTGATCAGCTCTGCTCCTCTAGGAGGCTGGGCACACTCCTGGTCCCACTCAGCACTCCCTGTCTGCAGACACAGCTGGTCCCCCATTCTGTCTACACGAAGTCTTCTACCCCTCACCAGCCATTGACCAAGACAGAAATTGAGAGATGTGTGCATGATCTGGCTTCTGTTGCCTTGTATTGAAAACACAAGGGCTATGGGATCAGAAGAGCAGAATTCAAGACATTTGTGTGTTATTTACTAGCAGTGTGCCCCTGTGCAAATTATCAATTTTTTCTGACCCTTAGGATCCTCGTTTTTCAAATGAGGACAATAATACCTCATTTTTGTGATCTAATAGAGGCAAAGCACCTGGAAGAGAAGCAACAGAGCTGTCACTCAGATATTGTTTCTTTTCCTCCTTCACTAGATTCTCTGGAATCTCCTCATCTCACCCTCAGTCTAACTCTGGAAATACCAGGTATGGGGTAGGTCACTGAATATTGCCTGAAGACTCAAATTGTGCCGCCTACATCCCTGGGATGTGCCACTGTAAAACTGGGAAGGGCTCACCATAGCCTCACTCCCCTCTGGGTTAAAGTCATCATTTGTGACATCCAGGTGGAGACACAGTTCCTGACACATAACAGGCACTGGGAAGCATTGTTCGAATGAATGAGTGGGTCTGGTGCAGAAAGACGACATATCCTGGGAAAGTCCTTTAGGGGGGTGTCCAGTTGTTTCCATAGAAAACATCATCATCGAGGTGACCAAAGCTGACATCGTAGGCAGGGGGTGGAGTAAGAGGTTCCAGTTTGGGGGGCGCCCACAAGCTCTGCAGATCAGGAACAGTGGACGCAACTCGTGGTCCCCGAAGCCGCAGGCTGACTGGAGGTCTTCCAGGGCTTCCTGAGATCACAGACCCCTCTGAGCCCACTCGCCTGTCCAGTCTGGCTCTCCTGGGCTCCTCTGGATGGCTAGGCTGTCTCACCTCAAGTTCTGGGGGGATTACAACACTGGTGTAGGAGGGTGGTTGATCCACCCCTGGGGGGTGGCACTGTGATTCCAACACTGTGGCCTCTTCGTAGGTAGGCACCTCAAAGGCTTCATTGTCCCTGAAGGGGCGGGGGGGGGGGAGAAATAAGGTCATTAGTGGCTTCCTGAAAGAAGCCTTTTTTCCCTTTTCTATCTTCTACCAGCAAAAGACCCCTCCACTAGCCCCTGACCCTGATACCAGTGACAAGGGGAAAGCAGAGGCTGTCCGCCTAAAGTCTAGAGGGACATAGGGAGAATGGGTCCACATGTAATCCTCCAATCCTGCCCACCCCTTAACTCACCGTGCATTGCTTGAGGCCCCTGGGCTCTCGGTCTGCACTGATCGAGACCCCCATTCCAAAACACAGGCCAGGAGGCAGGCCAACAAAAAGAAGCCACCCAAGGTGAGAAAGAAATAAGCAACAGGGGCGATGTCCGGCCGTATCCCCAGCAAAGCCAGCCCCAGGAGGAAGGAGGTGCAACACAGGAAGAGAAGCGGCTTCTCCAGAGTCCCCCACAATTGGCTTGGCACCATGGCCCCTCCCCAGGCTCCTGCAAAAAGACACACAGCTGTTGTGTCTAAACTAGCAATTGGCATCACCGCTAGGTTAGATTTCAAAGTAAGCATATTAGACACCTTTGTTTGGGTTTGTTTCTTCTACCTCAAATCAAATAAATGGCCCAAAGAAGTGATCTGCAGGGTCCCCTTCAGCTCTGGGATTCTCTCTAGGATCACACTGTTGTCCCAGGGTATCAGTATGTGTGGAATAGCCAGGAACCAGCCCGGAAGTTCTGACTCCCAGCCCTCATGTGAGTTTACTATGTCAGAGCCCTACGTTCCTTACTTTTAACTTCTTCCCTATGGTCTCCCTTCCGTCTCTGTATTTCTACCCATTCCAGGATCCAGTCCTAGGCAGGCCCTGCCTGGGGCCTCAGGACTCACGGCATCTCTGGAATCCAGGTGATAGACGGGCCCCACCCTTTATTATTGCTTGCAACGAACGTCCACCCCCCACCTGCCCAGTCTGAGTCCCTCAGTCTGACCTTGTAGGGCACCGCTTACCCTGTTTGACCCATCTTCCATTTGCTCCCGTCAGCCCCACGCTCCAGTTGGAGGGAGAAAGTGCACATAGACACAACAAAGCCACAGGACACAACTACCTGAGAATCTTACAGACAGAGGTCTAAGGTGATAGAGGTCTAGGGCAATGGACAGAGGCCCAGGTGATTCTTGACCTCTCCGTGCCCCATGGCTGTCACGGTCCCCCGCCCTCTACCGGCCCTCACTCGGTAAACTCAGATTTCAAGTTTCCTGCCTGGAGTTATTAGCACAGGGGCTGGGAGGCTGGTGGGGAGAAGCCTTTTCATTCCCCTGCAACACAGCAGGAGCACCTAGGCAGCCACTACCCCCAGCCAGCCTGTCAGGAGTTCCTTGAGCTCTGCAGAGGAAGGAGTCACCGATTCTACAAAGGGGCCAGACCGCCTCCTTACATGCCAGCCCCAAAGCCACGACCCTCCTGCCCCCTCTTACAGCGTTAGGAGTTCCTCCCTCACCTGTCTCACCAGACTGCAAGGTAGGTAGGTTGTACGGGGGCGTGGGAGGAGGCGGGGTGGCGCCCACTGGTTCCACCCACTTTTCTGCCCCAATCCTGCGCGAGATTCCTCCTCCCCTTTTCTGCTGAAGGCTGAACTCCTATTACTGCCCCACCTTGATTTTTCTGCCTCTTATTTACTCCACCCATCCCCTACAGCGCCCTAAAGAGAGTACTCCCCAAACTCACCCCCAGTGATGTTTGTACTTCGGACCAGAGTGAAATTCACATTTCTTCTCCCTTCTTCTCAATGCGCTTGGTATCGCGAGCAGTTCGCATTATATTTAGGTAATACGTTTTGTGCCTGGGAGCAGAGGCCACGGTTTATTTGATCTCTGCGGATCACGCAGCGCTTGATCACTGTGAGCACTACCGTGGACATGGAATGATGTGTCCTATTTCTGCTGCCAAAGTACCATTTCTGTAAGTTCCTTGTTTTCTGCAGACCTGTAAGACGTGTTGTGTATGCTTCTTGGCCCAGTTAACGCTTGATTCTTCACAGGCCACCTCCGAGGTGACGCCTGCTGCAGAGACTGTCTCCACTGCGTCTGCACGGCGTTCCTTCCTCCCCTGCCCACACCTTTTCCTGCTATATAGTGACGTTCTGTTTACATACCTTCCTTCTGAAACTGAGCAGGACCCTGAGGAGCCCTCCTGGGTACAAAAGCCTTTCTGGGTCCCCTGTTTCTTGTTGGTAGGAAAAAGCCTTTAGCCTCCGAGACTTTCCCTGAGTTTCAAAGGGCAGATTTAAACAGTTTCTAATTACGGAAGGAAGGCGATGTAGACACAGTGGAGGAGCAGTCAGGAAACAATAGTTCTGCGATAAAGCCAAGTTCCGGTTCCTCCTCAAGGGATATAGTGACAACATACCCTTGAGTTCTTCTAAGGGAGCTAAGGCCTCCTCCCAGGTGGAGGATGGTAACTTCAGGCTGTGCACAGAATTCCTGGAGCACCGCCCTGTTACCTTACCACCAACCAATCAGAGGAAGGTCGCACACCTCACAGCCCTCACCTCATATTTTGCCTTTGAAAACTCTTCCCCCAAACCATCGGGGAGTTCAGGTCTTTTGAGCAAATGCTGCTCTTTCTTCTTGCACAGCCCTGGCAATAACTTTTCTCTGCCCCAAACGCTGACGTTTGGGCTTCTTGGGCCTCACTGTGGAGCGGACAAGCGAACCTGTGTTGGGCAACACTTCTGTTGTGAGCTTCTCAAGGTGAGTGATTAGTGTCAACCATCCTGAATCTTTGAAGCTAACACAGTTCCTGACACGTGGTAGGTGCTCACTGAACACAGCTGAGTGCTCTCATTGGAAGGCTCCCGTTCCACCTGGGCTCACCACACACTGGAGATCTGGAACCCACTCTTTTCAGTTATGGATCTAGTCGTAAGTCTGGGTGAGGCGGGTGCTGGAGGCGTACTTTGTTCTTGAGACCGGGCTGGACTCTGTGCCTTCAGAATGTTACTAGTGGACAAACCGAAGGGGTAGCAGTCCTGGGGGCACAGCCAGGGCTACTGCAGCGGAGGATGTGTGGAGTTGGGGGGTGCGGAAGAGAGAGGAGGAGAACAGAAATGACATGGATGAGTGAGTGTGCCTGGGGTTGTGTGTGTAAGTAGTGGTGGGGTGTCAGTGTCGATTCTCTGCCCCACACTGACAACGGAGAGGGAGGTGATCGACGTTACAGGAAGGCTATGATAGTCTAAATGAGCCGTGTCTCTCTAGGAAGTGGGAATGCAGGGTGGGAGTGTAACAGGGAAGAGAGCCAATTTTGACTCCGTGTGGGATCTGTTTCTTTGACTTTAGCCTTTCTCATTGCTTTTGTTATTATAGTCATACATAATGGCCTGCCTCTGGGAACCCTACCCACCTGTGAATGGCTGCAAGAGAGAAGAAATTAACACATCCCCTCCCCGAGGCTGGCCATTCCAAGCGATGTTTTGCGAGACTGATAGTCCTTTTTACTTTACTTCCTCCCCGCCTCTCTCTCTCTATTCTACCTTTTTACTTTACTTCCCTCTCTGATTCTATAAAAGAAACTGGCATCCAGACCCCAATAAGATGTTTTTTGGGGGGACCCTAGTCCGCCATCTTCTCGGTCTACCGGCTTTCCGAATAAAGTCGTGTTCCTTGCCCCAACACCTTGCCTCCCGATTTGTTTGCCCATCGTGTGGCGAGCACAGGGAGCTTGGACTCAGTAAGAGGAGGAGAGCTGGTTGTTATGCAACCGGAGGGAAGGGGTCAGGGCACAACCTTTGAAAGCATGACATAGCCCGAGGACATGACATAGAGCGATTAGAACCAAATGGGTCCAAGATGGCGGACAAAACTTCCACTAGACCTGAGCCTCACAATACACTCACTGTAACACATCAGCAAGTTAAATGACACCACCCACAGGCGCCATGACAGTTCCGAGACCCACCGTAAGGATCAAAAAGTGGGCGGTGGCCCAATTCCTGGAAATCCCCGCCCCTTCCCAAAATAGCTGGAATACTCCTCCCACTCATTAGCCTAGGAAATTACCCACCCCTACAAAAACTGACAACCCCATACCCTGGTGCCTTTCTCACCTTCTGAGATGGTCCACAGTCTATGGAGTGTTTCTCTCTAAATAAATCCACTTCTTATCTATCTGTCTCTCACTGAATTCTTTCTGCGATGAGACATCAAGAACGGAGCTTCATTAAGTCCCGAAACCAGGTGTGTGATCTCAGTTGGAAGACTGGGTTCTGGCCGGGTTTGAGTTCCAGCTGCATGGGTTCGAGTCCCAGTCTGAGGGGCATGGTTTCAGTTACAGCCGGCCCTTTAAATCTGCGGGTTCCGCATTGACTCACATTCATCCCACCTCACACAGAAAATATTCATTAAAAAAAAATCTAGAAAGTTCCAACAAGCGAAACTTGAATTTGCTGAGTGCTGGCAACTGTTTATATAACATTTACATTGTATTTACAGCTATTACAAATCATTTACATTGTTGGGTATTATAAGTAACATACAGATGGGTTTTTTTTGAAGCTGTGGGGAGGTAGGAGTTAATTAATTAATTAATTAATTATTGCTGTGTTGGGTCTTCGTTTCTGTGCGAGGGCTTTCTCTAGTTGTGGCAAGTGGGGACCACTCTTCATCGCGGTGCGCGGGCCTCTCACTATCGTGGCTTCTTTTGTTGCGGAGCACAGGCCCCAGACGCGCAGGCTCAGTGCTTGTGGCTCACGGGCCTAGTTGCTCCGCGGCATGTGGGATCCTCCCAGACCAGGGCTCGAACCCGTGTCCCCTGCATTGGCAGGCAGACACTCAACCATTGCGCCACCAGGGAAGCCCCATAGAGATGGTTTTAAAGTGTACAGGAGGATGTGCTGAGTTGTATGCAAATACTACACCATTTTATATAAGGGATTTGAGCATCCCCAGATTTTGAGCATTTGTAGGATTTCACTCCAGTGTGTACTCTATGATATCCAATGAGATGCGAGCTTTGAATGAAGGCTTTTCCACATTCATCGCATTTGGGGGTCCTGGAACCAATCCCCTACCAATACTGAGGGATGACTATCTTGTTTCCACCAATTTTCTTACTATTCAGCTCATAAGGAGAAAGTATGGCTGGGATCAGAAGGACCTACAGTGAATATATTAATAGAAGGAAATTGGCCAAGAGTCACTGGTATGCAATGATAACTAAGAAGGCTTAGTTAAGGAGTGAGCTCTGGGGGGTCTGGGGAGTGTCGCCTGAGAGGTAAGAGGGCCAAAGGGTGAAGGCCTGAAAGTCTACAGTGTGAAAAGTCATGCAGCCTGGGTGAGGTGGGACCTTTGTAGCTTAAGGCTTTTGGTTGCTAGAAGGAGCCTGCGCTAGAGAGATTTGTTAAGTAAGAACTGGATCCAAGTCATAGAGGCTGGACTGCTGTCTGGTTGTGCCCTACAATATATTCTCTATTTCAATAATTTTAAATAGATTTTCTAAAAATTCCATTTTTTAAAAAATATAAAATGTTGCAAAATATTTAAACGCTAAAGAAAAAATTGTCCACAATCTCATTACCCTAACGTGGCCACTTAAAATTTCTATACATTTCTTCCAGTCTGTTCACACACAAATCAGAATATACTCTAGTTGAGATCAGAGTATGTTCACCATTTTGTTATCTTTAAAAAAACTTAAAACATTGTAACAGAATTGCCTTTTGATATAGTTTTTATTGTAGTAATTTCTAACAGCCAATAAGATAATATTTTATTGAATGGATATACCATAATTTAACAGACCTTTATATTATGTTATTCAATAACATCGAGTTTATTTTATTCAATTTTTCTTTTTTTTTCCTCTTGGTCATCAAAAATAATGCTTTAAGAGACAAAAAAGTAGATTAGTGGTTGCTAAGGGCTGGAGAGAGGGAGGAATAGGAAGTAACTGTGAATGGATTTATTGCTTTGGGTTAATGAAAATGTTTTCTAATTAGGTAGCAGTGATGCTTGTACAACTCTGTGAATATACCAAAAAAACCCCACAACCCATTGAATTTTACACTTTAAAGGGGTGAATTGTACCTCTATAAAGCTGTTTAAAAAATATAATTCTGAAAAAAGAAAAAAAAAACCCACAACAAAAAATATAATTCTGGGCTTCGCTGGTGGCACAGTGGTTAAGAATCCACCTACCAATGCAGAGGACACGGGTTCGAGCCCTGGTCTGGGAAGATCCCACGTGCCGTGGAGCAACTAAGCCCATGAGCCACAACTACTGAAGCCTGTGTGCCACAACTACTGAGCCCATGCGCCTAGAGCTCGTGGTGCTCCACAATAAGAGAAGCCACCACAGTGAGAAGCCTGCACACCACAATGGAAGAGTAGCCCCCACTCACCACAACTAGAGAAAAGCCCGTGCGCAGCAACGAAGACCCAACGCAGCCAAAAAAAAAAAAAAAAAAAAATATATATATATATATATATATATACATATATATATATAATTCTATCTTCTTGGGTGTAGTTTTTCCTTCTTTTGGGGTTATTTCCTCCAGCTGAATTCTAAAGAATGTCATTATTGAGATGAGCATGGTGAAAGTTTTTATTGCCCTGAATGCATGTGGCCAAACTCCTTCCCAAAGTTTTTACTTTCCTTTTTTCTTTATCAACTTAGTATCCTTAGCAGAATATGAATTCACCACTTAATTCAATTGTCTTTCCGCTTTCTACTTGCCAGCTTTCCACAAAGCATCTGGCTAGAGGTTGGAACTCTCCTCTTGGCTGGTCTACCATGTTGCCTCATTTTGGAGGATCATGGTGCAGGGAAGTGGGTGGTCAGGGGAAAAGGGAGAAGTGCAGGTAATCCACAGACTTCCTGGGAAGGGTCACGGGTGTCTACTGCTGTGTGCTTCTGTGTCTCCAGATTTCTGTGGTTTTGTGTTTCTGAATCTGGATCTGTTTTATACTTACAGCCAACATGTGTGGAGTGTTTTGTACATACTGCTCATTGTGCTAAATGCTTTACACAAATTAGGTAACTTAAAATATAATGTAATAAGGGGTAGTTATTATATCATTTTGTAGGTGAGGTCAGAGATTTGAGAAAAATACATAGCTAATCGAGGGTGGGTCAAGATTTGAACCCCCAGTCCCAGTCCAGAGCACTGGCTCTTAACCACTATGTCATCCAACTCTTAACACTTTTTTTTTTGGCTGCCTAATTTAACACAACACCTATGACATTCTAAGATCATTACCCTGGTCTTCCCTGGAGGAGTGGTTAGATGCCATTTCCCCCATTGTTTGTCATTTTAAGAAAAGACTGATTTTCAGATAGCAAAAGAGAATATCAGAAGATAAAATAAGGTTATTGGCCTATAAAGCAAGATTAGGAAATTAAGATTGTAGGCTCTATCAGGATGCTCATCTTTTATGAGCTAATTAAGACTGATTATTAAAAGTAACATTTTAACTGAATAGCTCTTAGAAGCCTCACGTGCACGTGACTTCTTCTAACACAGTGTCGGTGGTAGAAACAATTTGGTCCACATCCACAATCTCATTTGATCCTTAATAACAATCGTGGGGTAAATCTGATTATCATTTTCATGTTACAGAGGAGGAAACCAGCTCAGAGAAAGCCCATGATTTGTTTAGTTAGAATCAAACTCAGAATCTTGATCTTTTAACTCTGTTGAGGGTTTTTTCTTCTGTGTTAGTTGCCTTACAGCTCCTCCAAATGTGTAGGAAAGGTGGTTAAATGATATAACAGGAAGTAAATCAGAAACATTGATATTTTGGGGACGGAAATGCTTTCAAAGAATCCTCAAGTATGTAAGGTTAAATATTACCCTCACCAGCTAGTTGTAACATTGTACAAAGCTCACTGGGAATGAACTGAGTGAACAATGGTGTTCAGTGCTGTCAGGTATTCAGCACTATGCCACAAAAAGCAACCCTGAAATTTAAGAAACTGAGTGTGGTTTTTGCCAAGTAACAAAAAGCATTTTTTTTATTAGAAAATTCTACAGATAGTGGCAACAGTGTCCCACATAACTGTGTCCCCATACATGAGAAAATAGGGCTGTATTGTGGTTAATCACATATTTTTTGGAGTTGGCCAAACCAGGTTTCAAATCTCAGCTCTACCACTTAACTGTGTGACCTTGGGTAAGTACTTAACCTTTCTGGGCTTCAGTTTCTAATTTGTAAATTGGTGAAAATAAGCCCAAGCTTATCACCCCTTTCCCACCCCGCTCCTGCAGCCCGGCTATGACCCAGGAGCTACAGCCAAAGTCTGAGTGTAATGGCCACACCAGGGACCTACCAACAGGGCCACCATCCTGTCACAGGGACTGGATTTCACTGTGGAGCACTTGTTTGTAACTTACATTGTACATCGTCCTCTGCTAATCTCTAAAGTTATCTATGCAGGAAATGTAACACTTTTGATCTTGGTCTCCAGGATTTTCTGAGGTGAATAGAAAGATGACAGCCTGACACGCTGTATGAAAGAGTTAATGATTTAGTTTAGTTTAGTTTGGTTTTGCGGTACGGGGGGCCTCTCACTGTTGTGGCCTCTCCCGTTGTGGAGCACAGGCTCCGGACGCGCAGGCTCAGCGGCCATGGCTCACGGGCCCAGCCGCTCTGCGGCATGTGGGATCTTCCTGGACCGGGGCACGAACCCGTGTCCCCTGCATCGGCAGGCGGACTCTCAACCACTGCGCCACCAGGGAAGCCCAAGAGTTAATGATTAAACACAGTATCTGAGATAGTATCGATGTGTGAAAGTATCAATGTGTGGATATTAACAAATTTTTTTTTTTTTTTGCTGTATACGGGCCTCTCACTGTTGTGGCCTCTCCCGTTGCAGAGCACAGGCTCTGGACGCACAGGCCCAGCGGCCATGGCTCACGGGCCCAGCTGCTCCGCGGCACACGGGATCCTCCCGGACCGGGGCACGAACCCGTGTCCCCTGCATCGGCAGGTGGACTCTCAACCACTGCGCCACCAGGGAAGCCCATATTAACAAATTTTTTTAAACATAAACCTTAAAGATATAGATTACTAAAGATAATTATTTTAGTTAAAAAAATAATCTATACTCATAGTATACATTTCAAGTTAAAAAGGATTAGAGGGGCTTCTAATTTCATTATACTTTATTATATATCTATCCATCACTTTATCCATCAATATATCTTATTTTTTGATACATTTCAAAGTAGGCTGCAGACATCAGCACACTTCCACCTAGCTACTTCAGCATGCATAAAAGTAACAAGAATTAAATATTAGTTTACAGTTAACTTTTTTTTTTTAAGTAAAATTTGCATGCAGTGGATTGCACAGATTTTAACTGGACCATTCCATGAGTTTTGATAAAAATTTACATTGGTGTAACCCAAACTCCAATCAAGATAGGAACATTACTATCACCCCAGAAAGTTCCATCATTCCCCTTCCCCTCAACCCCATAGGCAAAAGATGTTCAAACATTATTAGGGAAATGTAAATTAAAGTCACAATGAGATACCACTACACACCAATCAGAAAAGGTAAAATAAGAAATTGTAATAACACCAAATGCTGGTGAGGATGTGGAAAAATTGGATCACTCATGAATTGCTGGTGTGAAGGGAAAATGGTATGGCTGCTCCGGAAAAGTAGAGCAGTTTCTTTACAACACTAAACTTCGCTTACCACATGACTCAGCAATTGTACTCCTGGGCATTGACCCCAGAGAAATGAAAATTTATGTGCACACACAAACCTGTACATGCATGTTCATAGCAGCTTTACCTGGGATAGCCCCTGTGATATTGTGATTGATAAGATACATATATATTTATATACACATATTTGGATATTCAGATGACCAAAATATATTCTCATATATATGTGGTTTTAGTCCACAGTTCCTGGCTCACAGCTTCCAAAAGCCTTGTAATTTCCTAAGCGTTGACAGTGATAAGTGTGTCTTTTGTGAATGAAGTGACTTTTAGAAGCACCTAAAGATCAGGGGCCTGGTTGCCAGGAGAACCAACCAAGTGATTAGAGGGTTGGAATTTTCAGTTCCCCTCCCTGATTTCTGGGGAGGAGAGAGGAGCTTGAGGTTAAATCAATTGCCATTGGCCAGAGATTTAGTCAATCATGACTATGTAATGAAGTCTCCATAAAAACCCCATTTTCGGAGAGCTTCCACAATGGGAAACCAGGATGCTTCCATGTGCCACCATGCTGGTCCCCAAGCTCCATGAGGACAAAAGCTCCTTTGTTCAGGACCTCACCCTATGTATCTCTTCATCTCCATGAGGACAGAAGCTCCTTTGTTCAGGACCTCACCCTATGTATCTCTTCATCTGGGTTTTGAATCATATCCTTTAATATACTTTTATAATAAATCAGTAATCTAGTGAGTAAATGGGTTTTATTGAGTTCTGTGAGCCGTTCTAGCAAATTAATTAAACCCGAGAAGGGGGTCATGGGAACCTCTGGTTTATAACCAGTCTGTCAGAAGCGCAGGTGACAACCTGGACTTGCACCTGGAAGTGGAGGGTGATCTTACACGTGGAATGTAATGCTATCTCCGGGTAGATAGTGTCGGAATTGAGTTGAATTCTCGAAAACCCTGCTGGCATGCGAAAATTGCTTGCTGGTGTGGGGAAGCCTACACACACACAAACACACACACACACACACACACACACACACACACACGTTGGAATTTGAAAATTTTCAGCCCCAAAGTGGAAACAACTTAAATGTCCTTCAACAGGTTAAACAAACTGGCACATCCATACCAGGAACAGGACTCAGCAACAAAAAGAAAAAAGGTACAAACTACAGAGACATATAGTACCTTTGGGTGGACCTCAGGGGGTTATGCTGAGTGAAAACAAGCCAATCTGATTCCGTTCATACAGCCCTCGTAAAATGACAACTATGTGAACAGATCACGGTTGCCAAGGGTTAGGGAAGTGGGGAGGGAGGGAGGGAGGTGGCTATTGCTACAAAAAGGGCAGTATGAGGGATCCCTAAGCTGGAAGCATTCTGTGTCTAGACTGTGGTTGCGGTGACATGAGTCTACAGGTGATAAAATTATACGGAATTAAACACAGACACACAAATGTGTGCATATCAAACTGATGAAATCTGAATGAGGTTGATGGATTGTATCAATGCCAATTTTCTGGTTGTGTTATTGTACCAGACACGCAAGATGTCACCATTGGGGAAACTGGATGAAGGGTATATGGAATCTCTGTATTATGCCTGACATTTGTGTTTAAAAAAAAAGGGCATTTCTCAAAGCATACACAAAAAAGTGAAGAGTGGGAAAGGGAGAACTCTTCACTTTTCATTTCACACCTTGCTCTGTTTTTTGTTTTTGTTTTACCACATGCATGCAATACTTTGTTGTCTTTAATTACCACTTGTGTTTTGGTTCTGTAAAAAAATATCACTTTTGGGACTTCCCTGGTGGTCCAGTGGTAAAGAATCCACCTTCCAATTCAGGGGATGTGGGTTTGATCCCTGGTCAGGGAACTAAGACCCTACCTGCCGTGGGAAAACTAAGACCACGCGCCACAACTACTGAGCTCACGTGCCTCAGCGAGAGAGCCCACGTGCTGCAAACTACAGAGCCCATGGCGCCCTGGAGGCTGCACGCCATAGCTAGAGAGAAGCCTGCACACCACAATTAGAGAGAAGCCCGTGAAGCTGGCGCACTGCAACAAAGACACACGCAGCCAAAAAAAAAAAAAAATATATATATATATATATAATTTTAAAGAATTTTACCTAAAAGAGTTGTGTTTTAGAAGCATAACATTATTTGGTAAGCTTGGAATTTGAATTACAACACAAGGAAGTGGTTCAGTATTGAATTCTGAGATTGACATAATTGCAAATTTTATATTACAACTGTTGATCAGAAGGAGAGGAGAGGAAGCAACTAAGTATGAAACGGTTTAAATTATAGAAAAGAGCGTTCCTTAATTGAAATAAAATATAGCTGCATTTGGAGGTTTTTCCTTTTCTCGCTGTGATGGTTAGTTTTATGTGTCAAGTTGACTGTGCTAACGGATGCCCAAAGAGCTGATAAAACATAATTTCTGGGTGTGCCTGCGAGGGTGTTTCCAGAAGAGATTAGCATTTGAATCCATAGAAGAGGTGGTTCTCACCAATGCGGGTTTTCATCATCCAATCCATTGAGGGCCTGAATAGCACAAAAAGGCAGAAGGGAGAATTTGCTCTGTTTGAATGGAGACAGCCATCTTCTCCTTCCCTCGGACATTGGCTCTCCTGGTTCTCAGGCCTTTGAACTTGGACTGGAACTGACCCCAGCTTTCCTGGGCCTCCAGCTTGCAGATGGCAAATGATGGGACTCCTCAGCTTCCGTAGTCATGTGAACCAATACCTCACAATAAATCTTTCTATATATTTATAAACATCCTATTGATTCTTTTTGGGAGAACCCTAATATAATCATTTTTTATTCTATTTGGCATAAGTTCAGACATTAAAATCTAGATCACACGTGCTAAGGATTAGTCTAGAAATTGTCTCATTCCTTCAGTGAAGATTAAATTCTTCTATTGGATTAGAAAAATAGGACTTCCCTGGTGGCGCAGTGGTTAAGAATCCGCCTGCCAATGCAGGGAGCACGGGTTTGAGCCCTGGTCCGGGAAGATCCCACATGCCACAGAGCAGCTGAGCCCGTGTGCCACAACTGCTGAGCCTGTGCTCTAAAGCCCATGAGCCACAACTACTGAGCCCACATGCCACAACTACTGAAGCCCACACACGTAGAGCCCGTGCTCAACAAGAGAAGCACGCACACCGCAATGAAGAGCAGCCCTGTACGCCGCAACTAGAGAAAGCCCGCGTGCAGCAGTGAAGACCCAACGCAGCCAATAATGAATGAATGAATAACTGTAAAAAAAAAAAAAAAAAAAGAGTACTACTCTTAAGAAAAAGAAAAATAGGATGCTAGAGCCTTTAAAGAAAGAGTGGCCAGGACTGGGAAATCTGCCTCTACAATAAGAGATTATACCACATTAGTCTGGGATGACAAAGAAGTCCAGACCCATCGAACGCAAGGCATTCTGATGATCATACAGTGGGCACAGAAAGAGCAGGGACTTTGGATTAATAACTGGGGGAGTGGGAAAGCTATTGGTTTGTGTGGGAGGGAACAGGGGTCATAATAGGCCGGGAGAAAGGCCTGAGTTTTCCTTGGGATCTGCTTTGTGGGTGAGGGGAAGGAACCATAAGGGGACGAGCAACGTCTTCAGGCCATGGCAGCTCCAGCCAGTCTCCTTGCCTGGCCTTGTCCTGGTTAGAGTAGCTGGACTCCGTTTACATATCTGGATGCAAGCTCAGTCAGGCTCTGGCTCCCTCCAGCCTTCATACCCCAGGGGTTTCTGGCCCCAGCCCTGTCTCAGGCACCACGGCTGGTCAGAAGACAGTGCCCAACTGGTTAGGGGCAAAATCCATCCGGCTTAGTTTTCTGTCTCTGACAGACTCAGGAAGCTTCTGTAGAAGAGAAAGAGGGACTGTTTCCTGCTCCCTCCACATAAGCTGCCCCAAGGTGGGCAGGGGGCTGGGAGCACACAGTGAGCTGCTCTTCTCAAACACCTAGAATGGCCAGGTGTGATCGCAGGAACAAGAACACAAACACCAGGGAAGACACAGACCCAGAAATATGATGCCTGATGGCATTAGGTTTATTTTGTGGGAAGCAGAGTTTGGGGCTCTCGAAAGGCACTCGTGAGGCACAGAAGTAATGGCAGCCGTGAGACTAATGGTAGATGGTGTACTGCAGAGCCCCTCGCCGGCATCCCCCAGGGCCGGAGAGGAACCTCTATGAGACAGGAAACCAGAGTCCCAGGGCCCCACGGTGGCGGAGGGGTAAGGAGATAGTCTGCTTTTTTATACCAGTAATTCTGCTGCTTCTGGGCTTCCCTAAAGTCTGGCAGTCGCAGCTGGAGGCACAGGGCCCATCCACTTCTCTCCTGGATGGAGAAAATCATGCCAGAGGCTGGCCGCACAAGCCCCTGGGGGTTCTCTAGGACGAGCTCCGCCTGGCTTCAAGGTACAGAGGCTTCCTTCTCTCCTGTGGGAGAAGGTGGCCCCCTCCCCATTCTACCTCAGGCACACCTGTGTCTGTATGAGGCTCCATTACTGGAAGGGCCTAGGACATTCTTTTTTTTGCTCTGAATCCATCCTTCTGGGCAACTGGTATCACGCAGGGGTGGGGTCAAGGGCAGCTCAGCATGAACCTGTAACTTACCCAGAAGGTGTGCCAGCAACTCCATCCGGTCAGAGCCAAACAGCAATGTAGGTTTCATCATCCAGGTGGGCCACAGTGACAGGCAGCCCAAAGGCCTGGAGAAAGCAGTTGGCGTGCAGGAAGGAGGGTGATGGAGCAGGTGGTTATTGGGCTGCCGTTGAAGGCTGCACGTCAATACTGGTCTGAGGTCACAGACACAAAGCAGCTAGAGGCGTCCGATAAGAGGCTCCGGGTCTCTAGGGAGAGTTTTGTGTCTCCCCTCTCATCATCTAGCTCCCTCCCTTCCTTTCCTGGGGTCCAGGGAAAGGAAGGAAGAGGGTGAGGGTGGCCTGGGAGAGCCAGGAGGGCTCACGGTTGGTGAGTAGCTTTTGGACAGGAGCATGGGGACCCTGTCTCAGCACTGAGGCTGGGGACACACAGAGTTGCTCACCCCGTATTTGCAGGCTGCATCAGTGGTCTCCTTGAGCTGGTTCTTCACCTGTGGTGTTGAGACCCTTTCCAGAAGTTCCCGGGCTCGTCCCGTGGACATGCCAGCCTTCTCTGCAGCCTGAAGGGATGGGGTAGGGAACACAACTGTGTCTGCATTAGTGGGGGAGGGGAATCTCAGGAAAAAGCTGGTTTTTTAAATTTTGTGTCCCCACGTTATCCTGCCAATGCCTTTACCCAGCCATGAGTGGAGGTCTATCCTTGCCAACAGGGGCTGTTTTTCCCTTGAAAATCATGAGATGGGTGGAAAAAGTGGGTGGCAGAGGCATAGTTGCAGAAATTTAATGCCAGAGGGCATCTTAGAGACCAGCTTCCCAACCACTTTGTCAACAGATGAGCCTCAAGTCCAGAAACGGTACATATCTTGGTCAGTGTCGAAGAACTTGTTAGTAGCAGAGCCAATGCTAGAATCTGAGTCCCCTGACAGTAAGTCTGGGGCTCGTGCCTTCCTACTTCTTAGAACTCCTGAATCAAGGGCCGGGCTCTAATTCCTATAGAATTTCCTGCGGACTCTGGACAAGGCACACGGCTACAGCTATGAGTGTCTGGCTTCGAGAGAACGTTGAAGGCTTCAGTTTGGAGTTTGCTGGGATCGGTGGCTCTTCGCTTTAGCTGCACATATGAGAATCTCCTGGGGGAGCTTTTGAAAATCCCAGTTTGCATGTCAACCCTGAGTACAAGTACATCGGAATTTCTGGGCGGTGGTGCGCAGGTGATTTTAATATACAGCCAGGGTTGACAACCACTGGGACCTGACCTCCACGACCTGGACTGGGAAATGCAAAGTCATCCATGACGTTGCTTTGACCACATGAGGGAATTGTGTTCTGACCAAGGGTTCAATAATAGGGCAGTGGTTAACTAAACAAATCCACTGAATGGAATGCTATGTGGAAACTAACAAAGAGTTTTAAATGGCATGGAAAAGGACTGTTAAATATTAAGTGAAAAAGCAAGCCTATGTATAGACTTTGCGAGAATAAAAACATGAAGGATTATTGGCATGCTTTGTATGTTTAACTTTTTTGTGACTTGTCGTTTTATCTATTACATTTGAATATGCCTCAACTATCTTTTGTAAACTTAAGGGAAAAAAAATATGGTGTTGAATTTTCTGATTCAATCCTGCAGAAACACTTACTTCGCGGGCCTCTCACCGCTGTGGCCTCTCCCGTTGCGGAGGACAGGCTCCGGACGCGCAGGCTCAGCGGCCATGGCTCACGGGCCCAGCCGCTCCGCGGCATGTGGGATCCTCCCAGACCGGGGCACGAACCCGCGTCCCCTGCATCGGCAGGCGGACTCTCAACCACTGCGCCACCAGGGAAGCCCAACACTTACTTTTTATAGCCCTATCTATGGCTGGCACACATTTTAACGTTTTGAGCTATTTCCATTTTTCTCACTCAGGCTTCTGTGTAATTTCGGCTTGAGTCAGTTATCTCTTTTTGTCTTTTTTTTTTTGCGGTACGTGGGCCTCTCACCGTTGTGGCCTCTCCCGTCGCGGAGGACAGGCTCCGGACGCGCAGGCTCAGCGGCCATGGCTCACGGGCCCAGCCGCTCCGCGGCATGTGGGATCCTCCCGGACCGGGGCACGGACCCGTGTCCCCTGCATCGGCAGGCGGACGCTCAACCACTGCGCCACCAGGGAAGCCCTCTTTTTGTCTTTTTAAAGCCTGCTTTTAAAGTCTCCTGGATGTGATGGTGAGGTCTGTGCTGGAGTCTTTGGGGCCAAGACTTGCCAGTACTTCATCTGCAGGTGCCAACATTTAACACCTCTCCCACTGGATTCTTGCACCAAATACGTGCTACCCATGTAGAATGTTGCACTTCCTCGTTCAACCATGGGATAGTCTTTCGCGAGTCCTCTTACTTCCAACCCTTTAGTAATTTCGCCTATCAAAGATCCTTTCTCCCCTATGACCTCTTCTACCCAATAACAAAACGATGTCCTCTTTGCCCCCGGATGTCAACTGTCCTCAGACTCCCCACGGGAGGAGTGGGGACACTCACGGCCAGGATGCTCTGGGGCTCCGTGATGTCTTCGTCCTGGAAAAAAGAGGACGCTCAGTACAAGGTGTGGGGGTGTGATGGAGGACACTAGGTCAGTGAACGATGGGGAAGGCAGGACCTGGACTGAGCCTAGGGCAGGGTCATCGAATCATCCAGGGTCTCCCTGCAAGTGGGTTCCCAGAGCCCCGCCCTCACCCGTGACCAGACGCGCATCCACAGTTCCCTGGACACTTTCTCCAGCAACTCTGGGTGCTCCAGTTTCACGATGGTGAGGAAGCGCATGGCTGTCAAACTTCCTGTGGGACAGAGGCACTCAGAGGTAGGGCTCCTCTAGCTTGTTTCCCCATGGAAGACCAGCTCTTTCCTGCTTCTGACACCCCCCAGTGCTCCAACGCCCTCAGGCTCCCACCCACGTTTCTGATAACCCGTTTGTCCTGCTCTCCCTCCCCTGACATCCTCAAACCTTCTGCTCCCTTAACTCTGATCCTGAGTTTTCCCAAGGCTTGTTTCACTTCATGGAATCACCCGAACCCCTCCTTTCTGGCCCTGAAATCTCCAAATCCACTCCTCTCTACTTGAGGCCCCATCTACATCCCATTCTCTTCACCTTTTTCAAAGATCACAAAGAAGAAATCCTTGGGTAAGTGGATGGGAACCTGGAGATACTGTCCCAGGAGCCTAACGTCATTTTCACGTATAGGGCTTTGCGGGGAAGCAAAGCTGGCGGCTGGTTTCCTGCAAGCAGAAAGTTGGGCTCACTGGTGAGGGACGACCTAAGGGTCCCAGGACTGGGGGACCCCTACCGGGGCTTCAGGTAGAGGGCATGTTACTAGCTGCTGCCGCCAATATGAAGACCCAGTGGAGGGCCACTCCCCTGGGCCTTTGCAATCAGTCTTCCCTCAAATCCCTGCCGAAAACGCTGCTGCCTTCATACCGCTGTCTTTCATGATCCCTGCAATTAAGGTCGGGCGCAGCTGCAGGCTGACGTTCCAGATGTTCTTATACCGGCACAGGACCTGCAGCGCGGGGGCGAAGATAGAGAGTGAAAATGGCTCAGGGAGGGGAAGGGTGCTTCACGGCAGTCATCAGCCAGAAGCTATAGGCGCAGACAAGGGGTTATGAGGACGTCCTAAATTGTTTGGTTTGAAAGGGCAAAACCCTCTCCACTGCTAGAAATCGACTCCAGGACCTTTGCTCCTGTGGACAGTTTTTAATCTGTTCTTCACTCCACACACACCCCCACCAAACGGAAATCGGAGGGCTACGAAGAGGGCTTATATCCTGATTCTCTGAAGTTGATCATCTTCTTAACCACTGGGGGAAGCCCCTGCCTTAGGCTATAAGGGTTCGACCCGGAGCCAGCGATCGTATCCGGTTTACCAACAAAGTGACCTTCAGCCTGGCTCTCTATCCGCTTGTCCTAAACCGCGTCGGGCAGCGCCAGGACTTTCACGAGATTGCGGTCCCTACGCCCTTCGCTCGCCCTTCCCTCTGCCCTCGTCCTCCAAGCCCCGGCCGAAGCGGCTCCCCCGGCGTCACCTCGAAGGCCAGCCAGGAATAGGGGGACAGCACATCGTAGAAGAGTTCGAGAGTCCGCGGCAGCGGTCCCATGGTGCGGCTGGTCTCAAGCGAAGCCACCGCGGCCCCGGAAGCGCGCCGGCTGGTACTTCCTTCCTCCGGCGCCCGGCGGCTCCGCCCCCGCGCCCGGCCTCCCCGGAGGACCGCCCCGCCCCGCCCCGCCCCGGCCGCGCAGCCTCGCAGGGGAAACCCGCCCCCGGGACAGAGTCAGGTGGTTGGTCGGAGTGTGGGGGGCTACCCGAGGGCGGCCGTGGAGGGCGAGGGTGAGGGGCGTCCCCTGGGGAGCGCGCCGCTGTGGTGACCCGCTCACCTCGTGGTCACCGCCCTGCCCTGGGGTGGAGTGTGGGGCAAAGGGGCGTGGTTTGAGATGCGCTTGCCTCTTGTTTAGCTGTGCACCTCTGGCAAGCCTGTTGACCTCTCTGAACCACAGTATCCTCGTCCCTCGTAAAAACAGGCATAAAAATACGGGATATATAATGATAACCCTACCTATAGACTTGTGAGGAGTGAAAGAGTTCCTATTCACGTTAGTTATTAGTGTTAGTTGGCAGTTACAAGAACTTTCTGGGACTGGGGCAGAGTAAGAAGTGCCCCAATGATACTTTTGTTTGTTTGTTTTGTTTTTAATTTCTCAAGAGTTTAGGACGATGTCTGGAATATATTTGGTAATCAATACATATTGTGAGTGAGTGAAGGAGAGGAGACCTTATTGCAACGATAATTGGAGGGATAATGGGAGTGGTCTGCCCTACTTTTACCGGTAAGTATGTCATGTTGTCTTATACTGGGATTACATTTAATGCAAAGAAACAGAACTTTCTAAGTTCCATTTAATTTTATTAAAATTATTTTTAATATTACTAATTTTATGAATTTTAAAACATAATAAACATTCCACTTCTCATTTGTGTGCGTTGGAAAAACAATCCTAGGCCTTCAGAATACAAGGACACAGTGGAAACCTTTACATAGAGTAAAATAAAGAAAATGGAATGAGAAATGAGGTTATCTTCACTCACTTTCACATTAAACTAATTTCTTGATGATCACTGAAACTAAAAAAATTATACTTTGTTTTCCTCCAGTAATACTGATATTAATTTAAAAGTATCCAAGAGCTAATTTAGCCCGGTAATAAGATTTTATTTTGAAAATACCTTTATATTTGGAAATAATTTTAGACTTACAGAAGAGTTGTAAAGGTAGTACAAAGAGTTTCTGCATATCCTTCAACCAGCTTCCCCTAATGTGAACATTTTACATAACCATGGTATAACATCAAAACTGAGAAATTAACACTTAAAAATTAACTAGATTACAGGCTTCATACTGCACCCGTCTTTCCACTAATGACTTTTTCTGCTCCAGGAACCAGTTCAGGGTACCCCACAGCATTTAGATATCATGTCTCTTTAGTCTCCTCTTTTTTTTTTTTTCCTCAAGTTTTTATTTATTTATTTATTTTTGGCTGCGTTGGGTCTTCGTTGCTGCACACGGGCTTTGTCTAGTTGCAGCAAGCGGGGGCTACTCTTCCTTGCGGGGTGTGGGCTTCTCACTGCGGTGGCTTCTCGTTGAGGAGCATGGGCTCTTAGGGGCGTGGGCTTCAGTAGTTGTGGCTCACGGGCTTCAGTACTTGCGGCACGCAGGCTCAGTAGCTGTGGCGCATGGGCTTAGTTGCTCCTCGGCATGCGGGATCTTCCCGGACCAGTGATCTAACCCATGTCCCTGCACTGGCAGGTGGATTCTTAACCACTGCGCCACCAGTCCTCTTATCTATGAAAGTGTTTTGACTTTTTCTTGTGTTTCGTGATCTTGACACTTTTGAAAAGTATTGGGCAAGTATTTTGTAGAGTGTCCCTCAATTTGGGTTTGGTGTTTTCTCATGCCAAGGCTGGGGTTATGGATTTGGGGGAAGTATACCACAGAGGTGAAGTGCTCTTCTGCACTCGAGTCAGGGGGTTTCCAACTTAAACATGATTTATTATCAGCGATGTTAACTTTGATCACTTGGTCACTGTTGATCAGTATTTCCCTCCTTTCCATGTTCTATTCTTTGGAAGGAAGTCACTAAGTGCAGCCCACTCTGGGGGGGGTGGGGTTAGCGGTTGGGTAGATTAAACCCACCTTCTGGAGGGAAGAACATCAAAGAATTTGTGGACATATGTTAAAACCATCACAGTAATTAAGACATATTTTGGGGGAGATACTTTGAGGCTTGCATAAGTCTTGTTCCTCCTTAAAGTTTCACCTACCAGTTTTATCAGTAGAACTTGGCTGCAGCAATGATTACTGTGGTGTTCTAATCGAGATTTTCTATTTCCCTCATTTCTTCTACATTTATTAATTAGAATTCTTCTGAAAGGAGAATTGTCCCATTCACTCGTTCATTCATTTGATTTATTTCTATCACTGTGGACTCGTGGATATTTATTTTAAGAGTCATAGAATGGTACACATTGATCTGAGTCTCTATATCCTGCCTCATGCACCATTATTATTATGACTATTATGAATTAGATTGGGCCCTGTTGTGGGTAGTGTTGCTTTTTAAAATCAGTAAAAGATGGATTATTAAATGGTAGGGGACAACTGGTAATTTTAAACAAAATGTAACCGGGCCCATACCTCACACCTTACACAAGGAACGTCTCTAGATGGATCAAATATTTAATGTTAGAGAAAGAAACCAATAAAGTACCTGAGGAACTTAAGGGAAAAAACCTTTAAAAAAAATTCTGGGAGTAGAAACAGCTTTGCTAACTAGTACCAAATGCAGAAGCCTTAGAAGAAAAGATTTATATATTCAATTACATAAAATTAAAAAAAAATCTGTTTGGCAAAATCTAGCCAGTCAAAAAATAACTGGGAAAAATATCTGGGTTCATTTCGCAGTCAGAAAGGTAGTTATCCTAGTGTAGAAAGAGCTAAAACATCAATAAAGTAAAAGAACAGAAGCCCAGTGGAAAAGCAGGCAAATGATATGAACAGAACATTCACAGAAATGGACAAATAGATTGCTGTAAAACACAAACCTGCTTGTATACACTTACGAAAACTGTGAGCTAAAATTGCATTATGATATGTTTTCATCTATCAAGTTGGCAGAGATCAAAAAGGGTTATGACTCAGGTAGTTGGCAGGAATCCATGGAAAGTCATTGTCTTATGTAAGTGGTGGGAGTGTAAATCAGTACAACCTCTAAGCAGGGCAGTTTAGCAATATCTCTCTGTTTTAAAAATGCACACACCCTTTGACCTAGCAATTCCCTTTTTAAGAATTTATACTATAAACATGTTTACCTACATGATGTGCTATGAGGTTATTCCAGCGTTGTTTGTCGTAACAAAAGATTGGAAAACTACCTAAAGCTTCATCCATGTGGATCTAATTCAATACACCAATATTTATAATATTTTCAACTTTAAAAAGAATTTGGAAGCTCTTTATGTGTTAATATTGGATGATAGCCTGTATAGTGAAAAGTGAAAGACAAGGTGTAAAACAGTGCAAATAATTTGCTATCTTTTTTGCAGGGTTTAAATACTCTCTAAGTGTGTGGATATACACATACCCATATATGCTCATTGATACTGATAGATGGAGAGCTAAAAAACTGATAAAACCAGTTGCATTTGAGGAGAGAAGCTAGGTACTAGGGGCAGGGCAGGAAGGAGACTTTTTGTTGTATATCATGTTTACTACTTTTTGATTTTTGACCCATGTGAGTATATTATCTACCCACTAAAGGGAGACAGGAAAGAAGGACAAAGAGAGGAAGGAAGGAAGGAAAATTTAAAAAGGAAGGAAGGAAGGTGCCTTTAGGAATTTGTACTGGCAGAAAGGGGGGGGAGGAGATTTCAAGGAGATTTACTTATATGATTTATTAGCTTCTGTATATTTTACTTTGATTTAAGGAAAATGTCAGTTATGAAGGCCATGTGGCAACACATGTGACACAGTTTTAAGATATAATATTTTCCAAGATACAACTGAGTATTTACATCACTGGTTCTCAGCGCCTGACATTTTCCTAAGGAGATGCCAAGGGTGATGTGGAATTCTGTGTGCTAGCTTCCACACATAAGAAACCATCCCAAAATGCAAGAGACTCAAGTTGACATTATTATGGTTCTAATCTTGGAATATGCTGTGCTATGTTAAAAGACGTAAACCTTGGCAAACCAGGTTCTTTTTTTCTTGTGGTACACGGGCCTCTCGCTGTTGTGGCCTCTCCCGTTGCGGAGCACAGTCTCCGGACGCGCAGGCTCAGCGGCCATGGCTCCTGGGCCCAGCCGCTCCGCGGCATGTGGGATCTTCCCGGACCGGGGCACGAACCCGTGTCCCCTGCATCGGCAGGCGGACTCTCAACCACTGCCCCACCAGGGAAGCCCCAAACCAGGTATTTTAAATACGATTAATAACAAATTTAGTTGGAACATCTTGTAGCTCATCAGGACATACCAGTGTGACAACATCACAGCTGAGAACAGCTAATATATGCTGTCATTATACCCTTGTAAAATACGCACATATTGGACATAGGGACAAAACCAAAAAACAATGGAAAAAATGAAAATAGCTGTATTAGGTAGGGATTATACATAATTTTCTTAATTTCTAAGACTCCCTTTCAGGCTTTGATAATTTCTTTTTCTTCCGCCTTCTAAAACAGCTTTATTGAGGTATAACTGACATACGATAAACAGCACATATTTCACGTGTACACTTTGCTAAGTTTGGACATATGCATACACCTGTGAAAGCATCACCACGATCAAGATGTGAACATACCCATCACCCCCCGCGTTTCCTGTGTCCCTTGGCAATAACCACACCCCAAACAACCAGTGACGTGCTTTCTGTCACTAGAGGTTAGTTTGCATGAATCTTTCTGTCACTGTTAGATTAGACTTTTATACATTAAAAATACTTATATTCCAAAATAAATTTTAGAAGCCAGAGCCATTGTTTCCAGTTGTCACGACTGGGAGGTTGATTCCTGGAGATTAGAGAGAAGGAGCTCTATTAGGGATTGATTTTATGATTGACACCTGTGGAAAGGAAGGGACAAGAAGGGGAGGAGAGAGGTGCTGGGCTGTGATGCTGTCTTAACGAAGGCCTCAGCCAACCCCCAAGGAATTCTGAAGCTGAGTTGGCCCTTCAGAGTTACCCCGAGTTGGGTGACTTGCTGGCCTGTTACCTGCTGCCCCCCTCCCGCAATAAACCTGGCATAGGATGTAAGCTGCCCTGGGAAAAGGGCTTGACCTTGGCTGAGGCGACTTCCCACCTACAGGCTGTCAGCTGGCAACACCCCACGAGATGGGGGTCATGTCTGAAAGGTGATCTGTGCAGACCATCACAGCGCTCCCGATATAATAATTCTGGCATTTTGCCCATCCTGGGGACTTCTTTAAAAGTATTATTATTAGAGCAACAAATGTCAAATTGTGGAAAGGGAAGGGGTGTTGAAATATTTTTAGAGATTTTTCTTAGAATTTGAGAGGAAAGTCCTTAAATTCAAGTGTAAAAAACGATTCATTGGTTCATCGATTCACACTTTCCATTCCACTCGAGCAGGATTTCTCAACCTCAGCTCTACTGACATTTTGGACTGGGTAATTCTTGCTGTGGGAGCTGTCCTGTGCGTTGTAGGATGTTTAGCTGCATCCCTGGCCTCTACCCACTAGGTGGCAGTAGCATGCTCCAACCCCAGTTGTGACAAAATATATGCTAAGTGAAAGAAAACAGACGCAAAGGACTCCATATCATATGATTTCATTTATATGAAGTTTTCAGAGAAGACAGAAAGCAGATCATTGGTTTCTCCTGAGGCTGGGAGTAGGAGAGGGTATTGAATGAAAATTGGCACAGCGGAACTTTCTTTTTTTTAAAAAATTAATTTATTTAATTAGTTTATTTTTGGCTGCGTTGGGTCTTTGTTGCTGGCGCGGGCTTTCTCTAGTTGCGGCGAGCTGGGGCTACTCTTTGTTGCGGTGCACGGGCTTCTCATTGCGGCGGCTTCTCTTGTGGAGCACGGGCTCTTGGCGCGTGGACTTCAGTAGTTGTGGCGCACGGGCTTAGTTGCTCTGCAGCATGTGGGATCTTCCCGTGTCCCCTGCATCGGCAGGCGGACTCTCAACCACTGCGCCACCAGGGAAGCCCGGCAGGTGGATTCTTAACCACTGCGCCACCAGGGAAGTCCACAGCGGAACTCTCTGAGGTCATATGATTACTAGATGTCTTCTCAGGGTTTGAATCACCCCACTCATGGATGGACCGCATTCTCTTTATCCATTCACCAGTTGATGGGCATTTGGATTATTCGCAGCTGTTTACCATTATGAACAACGCTGCCAGGATTATTTGCATACAAGTTTTCGTGTGAAAAAGTTTTTATTTCTCTTGGATAGATACCTGGCAGTGAAATTATTGGGTCTAACAATCAGTTTATGTTTAACTCTTTGAGAAACTGACAAACTGTCCGCCCAAATGGCTGTTCAGGTAGGTACTGTTATCACCCTGGTCCCTGTTTTATTGATGGGAAAACTGAGGCATGGAGAGATTCAGAAACTTGCATAAAGTCATAAAGCCGATAAGTGGTGGAGGTGGGAATTGAACCTGTGGAATTTGGAGCTGGTCTCTGTGAACTTGACCCTAAACTTTGGTGGCCACTTCCTGGGTTGGAAACTGTTCTCAGTTTCAAAGAATGCACCTTGTGTTCTTTCCCTGACCAGATTTTGGTTTCAAAACTGCTAGAGAACATGTTATTCAGCTCTGTCCATGGGAATTGTGCCTGAAAGAATGTCTGTGATGTCCTTTTCCTTCTTTCCTTCCAAGGTCATTCCCTAAGCAAATTTCAGGCCACTGAAGTATTTCTGTCTTCGTGTTCCTTCCATGAGAAAAATGAACAAACCTAGCGAGTGTTTTGCAAATGGGATTTGTAAACTCTCCAGTGATCGAGTCCCTTTCTTGGACCAAGAAACACATCCTTAGGACAAAATAACATTCTAGCTACTGACTCAATGTGTGTGTCTGGTGGATTTTTTTTTTTTTAATGCGGCAGCTGGTAGCTAACAGTACACGTGCCGATGATGGTGTGTGGGCCGCCTTGCAGCCACTCACGGGCCAGTTGCTCTAAAGACCCTTTGCATCTGACTGGTTACGCCTCCTGATTTCAAAGGCCAGCACAGTCATCACTCCGTTCTGCTTCCAAGATTTGATATGATCACCATTGTCTGTTCTCTTCCTTTGCTGAAGACTGCAAAAGAATGCCACAGCCCTGCCCCCCTCCATGTTCTAAACAAACCAGGGAGGAGATGCGTATTTAGGCCTTTAGGTTACTGTACACATGCTTGACAATATGCACTTTTAGGGATTGTTCTTAAAGAGATGTGAACTGCCTTGAGAGAGTGTTGATCACAGTTAAGGTTATGGTGAGGTTCCGCTGGGGTCTTTGAGCTCTAATAATATATTCTTAGGGATGAGTGTTTTCTAGGTGTCTTTACTCTGGGAATTTTACTTGCCAAAAATCATACAGGCTGGTGGGAGGCACAACTGTGATCCTAACTCAGGTCCCAAATCTTAAGCCCTAAACCATACTGCCCATCAAGACTCCTGTCCTCCAGAATCCCTTTGTGAACCTGCAGGTTATGCTAAATGTCTCTCTTCTGGGTTCTTGTACTGTCCTGTGCATTCTGTTACCATGCCTTTGCCATAGTATATTGAAATTTTCAGTTTCTCCCACTGTATTGCAAGCTTCTGCAGGGAGGAAGACATGTGTGTTGGTGTGTGCGTGTGGATGTGTGTGTGTGTGTTTTAACTTCAGGTACCAAGTTAAGTTAATCGTTCCCTTCAATTCATAGCTCACTATGAGCATACATACAAGTCCCCACACTTTTTTTTTTTTAACTTATTTTTGGCTGTGTTGGGCTTTGTTGCTGCACGCGGGCTTTCTTTAGTTGCGGCAGGCGGGGTCTACTCTTTGTTGCGGTGCGCGGGATTCTCATTGCAGTGGTTTCTCTTGTTGCGGAGCATGGGCTCTAGGCGCGCGGGCTTCAGTAGTTGTGGCATGCGGGCTCAGTAGTTGTGGCTCGTGGGCTTAGTTGCTCCGCAGCGTGTGGGATCTTCCCGGACCAGGGCTCAAACCCGTGTCCCCTGCATTGGCAGGTGGATTCTTAACCACTTCGCCGCCAGGGAAGTCCACACATTTGTTTTAATTTAATTTTCTCTTCCACTCTTGCTCCGCCACTCATATTATTATGGCTAATAACAACATCACCCCTCAGTACTTGCTGACAGGCATGAAGTGTTTTTATGAACTCTGCTCATGAACCCCACTGAGTAGTTAGTTACTATTATTATCTCTCATTCTTCAGATGAAGCTGATTAAACACAGAGGTCGAGAGACTTGCCCAAGGTGACCGAGCAAGTAAGCAGCAGAGGCAGGATTTGAAGCCAAGTGGTCTGGCTCCAGAAGCCCTGTTCTGTGCTTTTCCCAGACGCACTGCTGTGGGTGATGACATCCCACAGCTGTTCTACCGCTGTTCTGTGTGGGAGGTGTTTTCCACATGCGTAGGTGGTTTTGGGCTACAGATCTTTTGTTTGTTTGTTTGGCATACAGTTTATTTTGACCACGAAGATATGGAACAGTTCCTTCACCCCCCAAAATACCTCCTGCTGCCCACCTGTGGGCTACAGATCTTGTTCGCGTCTTCCACTTGTCTCTACATCCTCTCCACGGTGCTGTTTGTCCCTCTAGCTCACTGAGTGTGACTGCTCCAATGCCATCCTGCACCGGGCACGCACTGTACCTTGCTGACCCGTCTCCTCTCTAGGGGTGCCTTCAGCTCCAACCTCCACAAATCATGCAGTGAGGGCCATCCTTATCTCTGTCCCCCATGAACTTGTGCTGCAGTTTCTTTTTTGGAATGTACCCGGGAGTGAGTTTCTGAGTCAAAGCATGTGTGAATCTTTTATTTCACCAAGTCCTGACGGATTGCTCTCCAGAATGACGGTGCAATTTCACACCCCTTCCAGCAGCACCAAGCTTTCTTTTCTTCACATCCTTGCCAACATTTGGTAATTTTTGGCCATTCTGATGAACGTGAAGACGTATATTATTGTTGTTTTAACTTGGATATTTCTGGTTACAGGTGAGGATGAGGACCTCTCCTGTTGTGTGTTTGAGTTTCCTCTGCCTCTGTGTGTGTGTGTGTGTGTGTGTGTTCCCCAGTTTTCCTTGTATAGTCTAGCTAGTGGTCTCCTATGTTGTGAATGTTTTCTCCCTGACTGTCATCTGTGCCTTTCATTGAATGGAACTCCAGCCAATTTTTGAGCTTTTGCCATTCCTCACCCTTTAGTCACAAAATTATTCTATATTTTCTTCTATTAATTTTACCTTTCACATTTAGGTCTTTTATCCACTTGGATTTACCTTTGTATAAAGTTAAGAGGAAGGGATCCAACTTTATTTTCTTCCAAACAGTGAGTCTCATTCATAGTACCACTTAATGAATGATCTATCCTCTGCCCACGTGTATGTGGTTCACATGTTATCATATCTGAAGTTCCCGTGGATGAATGAGTCCCTTTTTATGCTCATTTTCCTGTGTATTAGTCTCACTGTAACTCAGTAGTATGCCTTCATGTATGGTTGAGGTTACTATGCCTTACTATCTAGTAGATGCCTCTATTCTTCTATATGTTTTAGAAATAAGTTGTTGAGTTCATTTAAAAATTAATATTTTATTTCTGGGAAAATCTTGTAGATTTGTTGATAAGTAAGTTCCTTGCTTCTATATGATTCTTATTTACCTTTATATCCTTACTGCTTGGCCTAGTACCTCACATATACAGTGGCTAAGTAAATATTTATAGAACTGAACTATTGTTCAATTGATTTAGGTCTCCTTTCTGGGCAGGGAAGCGAATGATGTGGTAATGGACGTCATATTTGAAGTCATCTTGTTTTCTTTTGAGCAAGGGGAGAGAGATGAGGAGAGCAAATGGCAGGGAGTTGACCCCTCTGTAACAGGGACAACTGCGACTTTGGTTTGATTTCTTATAAGATTGAAAATATTAATAGCTTCTGCCTAGAGTTGTTTTTTTAATATAAATTTATTTAAATAATTTATTTATTATTATTTTTGGCTGCGTCGGGTCTTAGTTGCATGTGCGCGGGCTTTCTCTAGTTGCGGAGAGCGGGGACTACTCTTCGTTTCAGTGCGCAGGCTTCTCATTGCAGTGGCTTCTGTTGTTGCGGAGCACGGGCTCTAGGCACTCGGGCTTCAGTAGTTGTGGCTCAGAGGCTCTAGAGCGCAGGCTCAGTAGTTGTGGCGCACGGGATTAGTTGCTCCGCAGCACGTGGGATTTTCCCGGACCAGGGCTCGAACCCGTGTCCCTTGCATTGGCAGGCGGATTCTTAACCACTGCACCACCAGGGAAGTCTTGCCTAGAGTTTTAGAGGTGGCTACACTCAAGGGTCAATAGCTGGGTTCCTAATGGATTTTCAGAGGAAAATATGAAGCTTAAACTGGGAGATGAAAGGGAAACATTTTTGTCAGTTCATTCCTATGATTGAATTAATGACTTATTTCGTATCGAATTGCGAATACCTCTGCGGAAAGGGTTTTTGCTACAGAAATGAGGAGGGTGCCATCTAGTGGCAATAAATTTATACAACACCATTTGATTTTCAGTCCCAAGTAACAACAGGAAATGCGTTACTGTACAGTGGCTGCAGTATGTTAGGCACTATTCTAAGAATTTTGCACGTTAGGACAGTAACCCCATGAGACAGACATGTTATTATCCTTATTTTAAAGATGAAGAAACTGAGGCTCAGAGGAGTTAGGCACCTTGCCCAAGGTCACGGAGGTACTACTGTGTTAATATCTGGACTGTGTAGCTCTGGAATCAGTATGTACAATCTTTCTGCTATTTTTCCCGAGAGGAAGAGGGAGTGTAGGGCTGTAATTGGCTCCTACCGCCAAGAGGGCGTAGATGGTGTGCATCTCTTCCCCGCGATCCATCCACTGACATCTCCTTGGTAGTTCAAAGTCCATCATGGTGGGAGAATTTACCCAATGGAAATCAGAAAATTCTACACATTAGGGATTTCTTTCTTTTTCTTTTCCTTCCTTCCCTCCTCCCTCCCTCCCTCCTTCCCTCCCCTCCTTCTTTCCTTCTTCTCTCTCCCTTTCTTCCTTCCTTCCTTTTTCTTTCTTTCTTTCTTTCCTTCTTTCTTTCTTTCCTTTCTTCTTTCTCTCTCTCTCTTTCTTTCTTTTTCTCTTTCTTCCTTTCTTTCTTTCCTTTCTTTCTTTCTTTCCTTCTTTCTCTCTCTTTCTTTCTTCCTTTCTTTCTCTTTCTTTCTTTCTTTCCCTTCCTTTCTTTCTCTTTCTTTCTTTCTTTCTTTCTTTTCTTTCTTTCTTTCTCTTTCTTTTCTTTTCTTTTCTTTCCTTCTTTCTTCTCCCGAGAACCAATTTGCCTACACACCCTAGGTGAAAATGTCTGAGAAGGCACACATTGCAGCACTAAGCTTTATTTGAGAAAGCTGGAAAAGAGATTTGGAAAGTAATTAAAACCTAGTTTGGCGGGGGCAGGGGGGGATAAAGAGATCTTAAGACTTTTCTTCTTGATTTTTTATATGAGAACAGAAACGGGTAGTTTATGACTAATGTAGAACTCCTTCAAATGAAGACAGACATATTGAAGAGTAATGTGAAATTGTTCAACTGCTTTATGAGGAGGGAAAACAGAATAGTTGCAGGGTCTGTGTTGCATCACAAATGGCCAAAGAGACAGAGGAGTCAGGAAGAACAAGCAGAACCATTTTTAGAGGAACTTAAGCTAAATACAGTGGGGCCTACTTAACCATTGTTGAAACAGGCAAAGTAGAATGGGAAGAGCTAAAATTCAGAGAACACACGTGTGGCGATCTGAAGGCAAACAAATCACAGACTGAGGATGGTCACGGCGTTTGGGGAAGTGACACAACGTTGCTACAGTTTTCGACTTTAGAACCCACAGAATCCTTTGGGCTAAAGCTACTAGAAACATTTGAATCATAGAATAACCCTACTCAAAACTTTCAATAGATGGGGCTTCCCTGGTGGCGCAGTGGTTGAGAGTCCGCCTGCCGATGCAGGGGACACAGGTTCGTGCCCTGGTCCGGGAAGATCCCACATGCCGCGGAGCGACTGGGCCCATGAGCCATGGCCGCTGAGCCTGTGCGTCCCGAGCCTGTGCTCTGCAACGGGAGAGGCCACAACAGTGAGAGGCCCGCGTACCACACACACACACAAAAAAAACAACTTTCAATAGATGGTACTGACAAAATGTTGATAGTACTTGAGGCTTAATACATAGAGGATCCTTGTATATTTCTTCTCTTTTCTGTACGTTGGAAATTTTCCATAATTAAAATTTAAAAAGAGAACCAAGCCCTTGTAAGTGATTATATTCCGTAGAGTGAATGAAATAAAGCATCAAGATCTGTCAGGAAAAGTAGGCCTGAGATGCAATTTGCAGGGCTTTTCGTGCCAATCTGAAGATCTGTGGGTAACGGAAGCCCACTGGAGGATTTTAAGAAGGTGGCGTGTATGTGCATGTGCAGAGTCCAGGTGTGTGCATATCTGCTTGTACAGGAAGGGCACTGGGGAGAATAGCATGACTGCCGTTGGAAGGTAACACTTGAAATCTGAACATCGCCTCAGTCATTTGGGTGATGCTATAGGGTGACCGACTGTTCTGGTTTGCCCAGATCCGAACGTTTTTCTGAGATGTGGAAATTTCAGTTTTGAAATCTGGATGGCTGGTCGCTTTAGCGTTGGCAGCAGATGAAGTGTACAAATTGTGAGTGACTTCTATGTTTGAAAGGTGTTGATGGATAAAGAAACAGGAGAAAAACCAGGCAGCTGAACAGATTCTGAAGCCAAGAATAGAGCGTTTTAAAAGAGGGGTTGGGGGCTTCCCTGGTGGCGCAGTGGTTGAGAGTCTGCCTGCCGATGCAGGGGACACGGGTTCGTGCCCCGGTCCGGGAGGATCCCACATGCCGCGGAGCAGCTGGACCCGTGAGCCATGGCCGCTGAGCCTGCGCGTCTGGAGCCTGTGCTCCGCAACGGGAGAGGCCACAGCAGTGAGAGGCCCGCGTACTGCAAAAAACAAAACAAAACAAAACATTCCCAGGGACCCTGTAGGGACTGGTTTGCCAGTCTTTACTCCTTGTTATCGATTGAATAGCTTCAGGGTGGTATCTCTCAAAGCTTTAGATAAAAACTCACTTGGAGACTCTGTGTGTGTCCTTAACAGAATCGTGGTGGTGGCAGAGAGGGGACCAGGGCATTAGATGTCTATTTGTTTTTCACAAAGAATTAAAGGGTTCCCTGCACTGTTGGTGGGAATGTAAGTTGATACAGCCAATATGGAGAACAGTATGGAAGTTCCTTAAAAAACTAAAAATAGAACTACCATACGACCCAGCAATCCCACTACTGGGCATATACCCTGAGAAACCCATAAATCAAAAAGAGTCATCTGGGGCTTCCCTGGTGGCGCAGTGGTTGAGAATCTGACTGCTAATGTAGGGACACGGGTTCGAGCCCTGGTCTGGGAGGATCCCACATGCCGCGGAGCAACTAGGCCCATGAGCCACAACTACTGAGCCTGTGTGTCTGGAGCCTGTGCTCCGCAACAAGAGAGGCCGCGATAGTGAGAGGCCTGTGCACTGCAATGAAGAGTGGCCCCCGCTTGCCACACTAGAGAAAGCCCTCGCACAGAAATGAAAACCCAATGCAGCCAAAAATAAATAAATGAGTAACTTTAAAAATAAATAAATAAATAAATAAACACTCCTGTTCTCTGTTTAAAAACAAAAAAAAAACCAGTCATCTACCACAATGTTCATGGAAGCTCTATTTACAATAGCCAGGACATGGAAGCAACCTAAGTGTCCATCGACAGATGAATGGATAAAGAAGATGTGGCACATATATACAATGGAATATTACTCAGCCATAAAAAGAAATGAAATTGAGTTATTTGTAGTGAGGTGAATGGACCTAGAGTCTGTCATACAGAGTGAAGTAAGTCAGAAAGAGAAAAACAAATACTGGATGCTAACACACATATATGGAATCTAAAAAAAAAAAACCGTACTGATGAATCTAGTGGCAGGGCAGGAATAAAGACACAGACGTAGAGAATGGACTTGAGGACACGGGGGTGAGGGGGGAAGGCGAAGCCGGGACAAAGTGAGAGTGTAGCATTGACATATATACACTACCAAATGTAAAATAGATAGCTAGTGGGAAGCAGCCGCATAGCACAGGGAGATCAGCTCAGTGCTTTGTGACCACCTAGAGGGGTGGGATAAGGAGGGTGGGAGGGAGATGCAAGAGGGAGGGGATATGGGGATATACGTATACATATAGCTGATTCACTTTGTTGTACAGCAGAAACTGACACAACATTGTAAAGCAATTATACTCCAGTAAAGATATAAAAAAAAATTAAAGGGTTGTGCTTTAGGGATTGCAAACATGTGGACAAAACCTGGAGAAATTATAAGTGGCAAAAATATTTGGAAAGTTGCAATGTTCAAAACATTGCAAAAACTGTCATGATAAGTGTCTCTGGTTTACAGTGAAGATAAGTGGGGTTTGATGGTAGGTTTTGATGCCCCCTTGGGTTGGAGAAAGTACCAAGTGCAGGGTTGGTAAACTGTGGTTTGGGGGTCAAATCTGACCCACTGCCTGTTTTTGTAGAGCTTATGAGCTGAGAATGCTTTTTGCATGTTTAAAAGGTTGAAAAAAGTCAAGAGAATATTTCATGATGTGAAAATTATATGAAATTCACATTTCAGTGCCAGTAAATAAAATGTTGTTGGAGGACAGCCAGACCCATTCACTTACATGTTGCCTCTGGTGGCTTTTGTGCTACCGTAGAAGAGTTGAGTACTTGTGACAGGGACTGCATGTGGCCCACAGAGCTTAAAATCATTACTATATAGCCCGCAACCGAAAGTTTGCTGACCCCTGACCTAGTGCCCTGCTTTGTTCAAAATAGGGACTTGAATAATTGCCGGGGGGCTGTAAAGCCTGGAGTCTTTCTGCTGTTGTCCGGAGTGGGTGCAGGAGTGGAATACTTCAGGGCACCCCCTCTCCCTCCCTTCCTCCCCGCTGGAGTGACTGAGCTACCGCAGATTGAACTGTGTTTTGCCGGAGCCCCTGGTATGGGCCTAGCCCTTTCTGTGCATCCGGCCCAACCTGGGTGCTGGCTTTTCACATCTGACCTGTTCTGAATGTCCTCATTCTAGACACCTACCTCTCAACCTCACATCCCTTACCTTCAGACTATAAATGGCTAATGTTTATTGAGAGCTTACTCTGGACCAGACAGTGTTTTATCTCACTCATTTCTTAGGGTGAGATAGATAATCCTAGGAGGTAGGTATTATTATTGTTATTCCCATTTTACAGATACAGAAACTGAGGTTCAGAGACATGCACTAACATGCCTGCGTCACACACCAGTAAGTAGCAGAGCCAGGACCCGAAGCTTAAGTCATCTGGACTCTGGGGACTGCAGAGCAGCAGGGAGAGGGGTGTGGGTGGGGAGTGGGGCGCAGCTGCCACCGACATGAGATTTTTCCATTAATGTTCCACCTTGGAATTCTTTTCTCAGGTCCCCTCTCACTGCTGCTGCCACACCCGAACCAAACCCAACCCAGGAGATTATTGATTCTTTTTCTCCTTGAACTGTCTTTAAAACCACTTTTCTCTTATTTTCTCCTGATGCAACTGAGAGAGGGCAGAACATTCTCTAAACACTTTACTGAAAACAATGAGGAAGACCAAATGAGAGATAAACCAGAAACTTAAAAAAAAAAAGTCCATTTCCCCCTCAGTGAGGCTGGTTGACAGGCTAGCTTTGCAGACACAGAGCACCTCTGCCATACTGCACCCCAAACTGTGAAGGGTCCCACCCAGAAAGTTCCTCTGGAAAGCTCTGGGAAGATGTTCTGTTTGGTTGCTTGCTTGCAGGGATAATCCCCAGAGGCTTCTCCCAACGAGACCGGCCAAGTTTGTCTTCCGTACTCAGCACCTTCACACCTTCCCTTTCCCAGTACCTGCTGCTCTGTTCTCCACCTTCACTGCTGTGCTGCTGTCTTCTGCCTGAGCCTGCCCTGTGTGGGCCACCTGAGCTGTGTCCCAGGCTCCAGAATGCTTCCATCTTCCTTCCACTGATAGAAACGTCTAACTGCCTGTAACCTGTGACCCCGCAGAGGACCCCAGAGATGGGCGTTTCCCCCCATCTTTCACCTCTCCTGTAGAAGGCACTGCCTTCCGGTCTAGAGAAGGGGTCCAGAGAGCTCCCCCAGCCTTCACACGTTGGGGACTGGCCCCCCAGCTTGTTTATCCCTTCCTCTTCCCACAAACCCATGTTACTGAGTGTGGAAGAAATTTCCATTCCTCCACCTTCCTCTAAGGAGTCCGCTTCTCTCCAGATGGATGAGGGAAACAGGAGCTGGGTGGAAGGCTCCCTCCCCCTCAGCGTCTCTTCCTTTCCTGCCCCGATGGCTTCAGATTTCTGCCCTTGGTTTCTGTCCTCTCTCAACTCAAGACTTGTAACTGGTTGATTGAACTTATGGTGTCTTGTCTCTTATTCAATAGATGCTTAGGAGCCCAATAATAAAATAATGTAGATGTTGGCCTATAAGATAAAACTTGATCACTGGTGGACTAACGCTGTCCAACATTAGGCAGTATAAGACAAAACACAACGGCAGGCCAGATTTTGCTTTATGTTTCCAAATGATAAGAGACCAAGTGAGAAGAAAGGAAAGGGAGAACAAAGTAACAAGAGAGAATAATAAAAGAGAATTCCGGTGGAATTCTCTCCCAGAAAAGCAGGAACCACAGTGGAATTTAGCAGACACTGAGGTACTAGAAGGGGAAGATAGTGCTGGATTGTGGGAAGATCTGGTGCCTCTCAAATCCCTGCCCTTGGCTTGACCCCAGCTGCTAGTTCAGTTCTCATTTGCAAGGACTCAGCCAGGTCTGAGACACCTGGCCCTGCACTGGGCCTTCCAGACTGGACTTCCACGGCAGCCAATATCCCCTTAGCTGCTGCACGTGGTGGATGATGTCTGGGATGAACTTGCGGGTAAAGAAATCCTTCACACTGTAACTTTCAACATCTCTCAGGGGACAAGGGTGTTGTGTAGAGTTTGCAAAGTGGATCCCTTAGGAATTCTGTTTTCTCTCCAACCAATTCAAAGACAGGGTATTGTGGCCCACTCTGGAAGTTTAGGTGTGTTTTACAGAAAGAAAGGGGGGGGGAGGGAGGGAGGAAGGAGTGGAGAGAACTTAATCTGGTTAAAGTAGGGCAACATACAGTATTGATAAGGATGTTATCATCCTTAAAGCCCTTGTTAGCTCTCTGCTGCCTTCGGCTTTTGCAAACAATGAGATAATATTTCTTTATAATAAGCACGGAGAGATTATACAGTCTATTATCTTGGCAGGGTTCATATTAATGACATGATGACTTTAAATCAATTTTCTGTTTTTCAGTGGGTATGGATGTATGTAGTATTTGGAAAAAATGTATATATTTCTCTATTCTTTAGGAATTGAAATGAAACCTCAAAATCAGATTTGTTTTGCTATAACAGTTATGCCAACCTTAAATAGTCCTAAATAGGTATCACTTAGGAAAGCTATCAAAAGAGTGTGTTTTCATAAACATTTTTCTTTACAGCTGAGTAAGTCCCAAGTTGTCTGAACTATAAAGGGACGAATGTGAGAGAGAGAGAGAGAGAGAGAGAGAGAGAGAGAAAGAGAGAGAGAGAGAGAGAGAGTGTGTGTGTGTGTGATTTTTTTGCCATTTAAGAGGTGAGGGACTCTCTGGAATGTGTGCTTGAGGACCCAGGAACTCAGAATTTAGTCTCTGCTGGTGACCTTACAACCAGTTACAAGCCCCTTAAGCTTGATATGATCGGTAGCCTTCTTTTCAGTTACCTCCGTAATTCTGATTTTAAAAATACCAAAAACAAGAAAACTCAATCTCCTAACTTCTAGTTCCAAGATGTCTGGGAGGTGGGGTGTCTCACTTTGTGACCAGCCTTCTGAGGCCTTGCTAATGTCCTCATTCTGGAGAGTGACAATGAATAGTAAGGAGTGTTTCCTTGTCAAGCAACCCCTCCCAGGTACCCTGCCTCACCCCCCTGGTTACCCAGAGGTGACCCAGAACTGGCAAAGCCCGAGGCACGGGTGTCACGTACATCGTCACAAACCCAGGAGTGAAGCAAAAGGGACTATTCGCTGGTCTGGTCTCTTTCTCTCTATTTTCTGCTTCTCGCACATGTCACTCTTTTTACTTTCTTTTCCCTTTCCTTTCTTCTCGCTTGGTCTCTTATCATTTGGAAACATAAAGCAAAATCTGGCCAGCCGTTGTGTTTTGTCTTGTACTGCCTAGTGTTGGACAGCGTTAGTCCACCAGTGATCCAGTTTTATCTTATAGGCCAACATCTAAGTTTAGGAGATTGCATATATGTATGCACAGAAGTCTGTCTTCTCTTGAAAAATTAGAAGATTTGGCAATATTGGGTCTGCATGGTGAATTGTTTGAAGTAGAATAGTGGCTGCCCATTTAAAACAGGTATGTATGCACTTTTCAGTGCTATCGTATCCACCAATTCCTCTTGACCCTGAGGCCTTGTGCCAGTGCGCTTGCCCTATTATAATTGTTATAATATAAACGGAAGGCTAATAAAATGGATTTCCCTAATCCCAAATTAATTTTATTTCAAATTAAGTGATTTATTTTTATTATAAAATTGTATTATTAAATCATATTTGTTTTAAAATAGCACCAGACAAAGCAGTATACTGCAAAGTTAAGAAAGCATTGTTTAGAGAAATGAAAATTCATGCAAAATTCAACACAAAGACTGGTACCAGAATGACTTTATTCATAATAGCCAGAGACGGAAAGCAAGGTTCTTTGACAAATTCCGCATCTTCTGTAGGAGAGTCACGTTACTTATGTTACTTCTACTAATAGAGGAGAGTAGTATTTGTCAGCAGCTTTCACGTATTACAAAGCAGTGAATTCACCTTTCTTATTTTGTCCCAAGTTATACAAGTTTGTAATAAATAACATCTCCCCAAATTTCTTGCACATAATTATTGATTTCCATTGATTTGGTAACATCTTCTGTTGGTGTTCATTCACGTTTATCTCTGATTTTAAGAGGTGAAAGCATAGGGGGCGTGTGGGCAGGCACCGTATTTATAGGGATGGGGGGCCGATTTATTTTTTGATCCTTTCTCATGTGGGGAGCTAGAGGGCGTGTGGGCAGGCACCGTATTTATAGGGATGGGGGGCCGATTTATTTTTTGATCCTTTCTCATGTGGGGAGCTAGAATGGAGGCACCTGTATTTTGGGGAGACTCTCATAGTGGAACCAAACACCAAAGGTTTTAAATTCTTAGCTATTAAGTTCAAAAACTTTGGTCCAGGTGTAGGATAGAACAGATTTGGAAGAATATGTGATTGGGGACCCATTTTCCTTTCACTTCTATCTCAAGCACTACCATGCAGACTAGAAAATGCTTTTCCAAGTTAGGGAGGAATGAGAGAAGTGGGAGGGAAGAGTTGGAGAGGGTAAGCATCTCTCTGAAAGGTGCCCTACGTCTTGGCCCATCGCTCACGGCTGCGTGGAGGTGTCAGTGGCAGAGGGGGCTTTGCAAGCTTGCTCCCGAGTCTCCCACAGCCCATCCACCCTTGGGAGAATCCCTGTATCTTCCTTGTGTTCGCAAAAAGGGTTTGGAAATTTGCTGATGGAGTTAGTAGATTCCAAGGGGGTCTGGTGGTGGGTCATACCAAGGAGGCTTTGCAAGCTTGGGTTCTGATGAAGCCAGTGCAAGGACAGAGGAACATCCACCTCCTGCCCCCTCCAAGTCTCTGTTTGATCCCCAAACAACAGATACCTCCCCTCAGGGAGGATAGGAAGGAGGACTCGTAAGAAAATCTTGTAATCCTAGGGTTCAAGCCTACTATGACTGAGAAAACACTAAAGAATAATTGGTTTAGGGAGCAGTGTCCACTCAGTGAGGGGGGTAAACATGAGCAAGATTTCCCCTTCAATCATAGCGCTCAGCTCTGTGCTGTTGAATCTATTCCCATCCTGTTGTCGAACCCGAGTTCACGTGCCCGATGCACAGTGACCCCAAACTGAAACAAGAGTTTGGAGCAGAGAAAGGTTTATTAGTAGAGGAGGTGCCAACTCAGAAGATGGAGACCTAGATTCATCTCATATCCAACTGGTTGGCTGGCTGGGGTGCGAGGTTTATTTTTTTGTTTATTTTTTTTGCGGTACGCGGGCCTCTCACCGTTGTGGCCTCTCCCGTTGCGGAGCACAGGCTCCGGACACGGAGGCTCAGCGGCCATGGCTCACGGGCCCAGCCGCTCCACGGCATGTGGGATCTTCCCGGACCGGGGCACGAACCCGTGTCCCCTGCATCGGCAGGCGGACTCTCAACCACTGCGCCACCAGGGAAGCCCTGAGAATTTTTATGATTGAAAATATTTTGGACAGCATGCCCATGACAGGCACAATACAAGGAAGTGAGTAAGAAATTCATTTTTGTAACAGAGGAAACTTTCAAACAATTTTATGTAGATGATGTTCCTGGGATAGATGTTGCTCATATTGGACTTGCCATTAAATGTAAGTTTCATGTCGTAAGTTACATGAGGACACAGCTTTTACATCTACTCATTTGCATTATTCAGCAGAAATTGCTTTCTGCTGGAAGTTAAAAATGGAATACATCACAGACACAGAGCTCACCACCTGTAAGCTGGATCTCCTCCTAGGGTTTGGACCACAGAGTGTTCCAGGTGCTGTTTGATGAATTGGACACATAACACAGCAGTCTCCTCACGGCACGTAGGTTGAGAGGCTTAGTCATGGCTGAAGCTAAGGAGTATTATTGAACTGTTGAAACAAACTCATTCACATCATCTGAGGAAAAAGAAAAATCTTTGCTTATGTCAAGCAGCAAAGACTGTTGTCACATACTTGGTTGACAGACACTTTGAATGTTTCCTACAAAGCCACAGTAGTTATACAGCATTATGGAGACAGTTATCTGGTACAGTGTTACCTGGTCCTCTTTTCTGGGCTAGAATTAGTTTCTCGAACTGTAATTGATGGCCTGAATTCCGTGATGGATACACTGACAACTGACTTTCCCAAGTGGTTCATTGATCTCAAACTCTGAAAATAACCTCCCACTGCTCTGTGCTCCTTTTTCAGTTCTTACCTGTAATGTGGAAGATGGTCCATGGTGTCATACAGGATGGAAGATTTAGTACAGTGACACGAGAAAGTCAAACTCCTGCAAATACCTTAGCAATTGTGCAGAGATTTTTTGAAAATCTTTGAAAATGCCTACGTTTTTCAACAGCTCTTTTCCAATATCAAACATCACTTCTAGTCAAGACTACCTGTCAAGGCTGAATTCTGAGTTCATATCAAACTTAAAACAAGATTTAGCAATGAAATATTGCTGCCAAAGAAAAAGTTGCAGATATCTGGTTCCAAAATAAATGTCAATGAAAATGACTCTACTACCCAAAGCAATCTACAGATTCAATGCAATCCCTATCAAAATAAATGTCAACAAATTGTGAAATAAAATATTAGAAGTAAAATATTCCCATTTTTATCTTGGTTTTTATTTATTTATTTATGGCTGTGTTGGGTCTTCGTTGCTGTGTGCGGGCTTTCTCTAGTTGCGGCGAGCAGGGGCTACCCTTTGTTGAGGTGCGCAGCCTTCTTCATTGTGGTGGCTTCTCTTGTTGCGGAGCACGGGCTCTAAGCGCATGGGCTTCAGTAGTTGTGGCACGTCGGATCAGTAGTTGTGGCTTGCGGGCTCAGTAGTTGTGGTGCACGGGCTTAGTTGCTCTGCGGCATGTGGGATCTTCCCCAGCCAGGGCTCGAACCGGTGTCCCCTGCCTTGGCAGGCAGATTCTTAACCACTGTGCCACCAGGGAAACCCTTTTATCTTGATTTTTTTTTTTCAATTTTGAATTTGAGATACAATTGTCAGTATCACACATGCACATATTATTTGGTTTGGTTGCAGTCATAGTTCAGAAAAATACAGTTTGATTATTTTCCTGGCACGTGGTTTGTTTTTCTTACCCGGAAAATAGACCTTTATGTTCCTGGCTTCTGTAGTCCCTGGAGTTTTCAATGATCTCTTCAATTCACCTCTTGTGCAGGCAATGAATTATGTGGCTCTAAAGCTTAGCTAACAGTTTTCACCATAAGATGAAGTCAATGAATCCTTCTTGGAAAATCAAGCAATTACTTAATTCTTCCACTAGTGGGCGGGCACGCTCTTTCTTTCTAAATAGGAGCCTCAGGAAAGACCTTTTTTTTAAACATCTTTACTGGAGTATAATTGCTTTACAATGGTGTGTTAGTTTCTGCTTTATAACAAAGTGAATCAGTTATACATATACATATGTTCCCATATCTTTTCCCTCTCGCGTCTCCCTCCCTCCCACTCTCCCTATCCCACCCCTCTAGGTGGTCACAAACCACCGAGCTGATCTCCCTGTGCTATGTGGCTGCTTCCCACTAGCTATCTATTTGATGTTTGGTAGTGTATATATGTCCATGCCACTCTCTCACTTCATCCCAGCTTACCCTTCCCCCTCCGCATATCCTCAAGTCCATTCTCTAGTAGGTCTGTGTCTTTATTCCCGTCTTGCCCCTAGGTTCTTCATGACCTTTTTTTTTTTTCCCCTTAGATTCCATATGTTAGCGTATGGTATTTGTTTTTCTCTTTCTGACTTACTTCACTCTGTATGACTCTATAGATGGAGAGATATACCATGTTCTTGGATTGGAAGAATCAACATTGTGAAAATGACTCTACTACCCAAAGCAATCTACAGATTCAATGCAATCCCTATCAAACTACCACTGGCATTTTTCACAGAACTAGAACAAAAAATTTCACAATTTGTGTGGAACCACAAAAGACCCCGAATAGCCAAAGCAATCTTGAGAACGAAAAATGGAGCTGGAGGAATCAGGCTCCTGTACTTCAGACTATACTACAAAGCTACAGTAATCAAGACAGTATGGTACTGGCACAAAAACAGAACTATAGATCAATGGAACAGGATAGAAAGCCCAGAGATAAACCCACGCACATATGGTCACCTTATCTTTGATAAAGGAGGCAAGAATATACAGTGGAGAAAAGACAGCCTTTTCAATAAGTGGTGCTGGGAAAACTGGACAGGTACATGTAAAAGTATGAAATTAGAACACTCCCTAACACCATACACAAAAATAAACTCAAAATGGATTAAAGAACTAAATGTAAGGCCAGACACTATAAAACTCTTAGAGGAAAACATAGGCAGAACACTCTATGACATAAATCACAGCAAGATCCTTTTTGACCCACCTCCTAGAGAAATGGAAATAAAACCAAAAATAAACAAAGGGGACCTAATGAAACTTAAAACCTTTTGCACAGCAAAGGAAACCATAAACAAGACCAAAAGACAACCCTTAGAATGGGAGAAAATATTTCCAAATGAAGCAACTGACAAAGGATTAATCTCCAAAATTTACAAGCAGCTCATGCAGCTCAATATCAAAAAAACAAACAACCCAATCCAAAAATGGGCAGAAGACCTAAACAGACATTTCTCCAAAGAAGATACTCAGGAAAGTCTTTGAGAACCTTTTCTATTTTAGGCGGTTGGCTAAGAGTTTTATCTACTCACTTTTAGGGAGAGCTCTGAATCTTTATACTCATGGTCAGAAATACTTTAGAAAGCTTTTATAAGAAAATTCATATTGTCTCTCCTTTTTTTTTTAAATATGAGATTTTGTTGTTGTGTTTTTTTTTTGTTTTGTTTTGGCTACATCGTGCAGCATGTGGGATCTTAGTTCCCAGACCAGGGATCAAACCTGTGTCACCTGCAATGGAAGCATGGAGTCTTAACCACTGGACCACCAGAAAAGTCCCTATATTGTCTCTTAATAGTGTATCTTTTAATTAACATGTTGGTTAATATTTATTTTTGAAAGACATGTTGCAAATAAAAACTATATTCCTTAAATAGTCTAACTTTAGGTGACTACAGAGCCTGTTTCTAAAGAATTCAAAACATCAGAATACTAGAATACCAGTAAACACTGTGCTTGACCTGAGAGCTGGTTTAGTACATCGAGTTCACCATTCAGAGGTGAGTAGACATCGTTAGGCGATGAGGACATTGTTGAATATTAAGTACTGCATCTTGGATAGTCCCTTTACACTTGCCTTTGGATTTCAACTGAAGTTCTCTGCAGACTCTCTCTTTATCAGTGTGTAGTTACTTGCCTAATTACTTTCTTCACACCCAGTCCAGGAAGTGGTAATGAAATCTCATTTAGGCCCATCACACAACAATCTTTTTTTGCCCTAAGTTAAATGATTTCTTGCACTCAGGAAGTGTAGATACATACAATGGCCATTTTTTTTTTCTAAAAAAAAGTGGAGTTTCCTTTATTCATTCAAATATTTATTAATTGCTGACTATATCCCAGACGTTGGATATAAACAGTAAGTGAGACAACTTTGTCTTTGTGAAACTTAGTTTAGTTTGTGTGTGTTGGTGGGGGGAGAAAATATGGGGGGAGAGGAGTGAGGGAGTTTGAGAAGGGCAGATGATATAATTTCAGATGGTGATAAGCACCATAAAGAAAATAAAGAATTGATTTTCAACAAGGGTGCCGAAACTGCTTAATGGGGGGAGAATAGTCTTTTCAAAAATGATGGAACAACTGAAGATCCTCATGCAAAAGAATGAAGTTAGATTTCTATCTCATACTATGTACAAAAATTAACTCAAAATGGGTCAAAGACTTAAATGTAAGAGCTAAAATTATTGAATTCTTTTTTTTTTTTTTTTTTTTTGCGGTACATGGGCCTCTCACTGTTGTGACCCCTCCCGTTGTGGAGCACAGGCTCCGGATGCGCAGGCTCAGCGGCCATGGCTCATGGGCCCAGCCGCTCTGCGGTATGTGGGATCCTCCCGGACCGGGGCATGAACCCGCATCCCCTGCATCGGCAGGCAGACTCTCAACCACTGTGCCACCAGGGAAGCCCAATTATTGAATTCTTACAGGAAAATGTAAGTGTAAATGTTTGTGATCTTGGATTACACAAAGGTTTACTAGATATGACATATAAAGTGCAAGCAATGAAAGAAAATTTTCGAATATTGGAGTGTCAAAATTTAAAGCTTCGTGCTTCAAAGGACACTATCCAGAAAGTGAAAAGACACCCCACATAACGGGAGGAAATACTTGCAAATCATATATATGATGAGTCTAGGACCCAGAATATATAAAGAACTCTTACAGCCTCAGCAATAAAAAGACAGCTCAATTAAAAAACAGGCAAAGGCAAACTATTACATTTAGGATGGATAAACAAGGTCCTACCGTATAGCACAGGGAGTTATATCCAGTCTCTTTACCATAATGGTAAAGAATATTAGAAATGAATGTGTAAAGCTGAGTCATTTTGCTGTGCAGCAGAGATCAGCACAACATGGTAAATCAACTGTACTTCAAAAAAAGGAAACAGGCAAAGGATTTGAAGATATTTTTTCCAAAGAAAATATACAAGTGGCCAATAAGTACGTGAAAAAGAGCACTCAGCCCTATTAGTCATTAGGGAAATGCAAATCCAAACCACAATGAGCTACCATTTCACATCCATTCGGATGGCAAAAATAAAAGACAATTACAAGTGTTGGCAAGGATGTGGAGAAATTGGAACCCTCATACATTGCTGGTGTGAATGTAAAATGGTGCAACCACTTTGGAAAACAGTTCAGCAGTCCTTCAAAAAGTTAAACATCGAGTTACCACATGATTCAGAAATTATACTCCTAGGTAGGACAAGACAATTGAAAACATACGTCTACACAAAAATTGAATGTGAACATATGTAACAGCATTATTCATGACAGTGAAGAAGAGAAAACAACCCAAATTGTCTGAGAAATTTTTAAAAATGTGGTATATCCTTTCAAAGAAATATTATTCAGCCATGAAAAAGGAATGAAGTAGAGATGTATACTACAACAGGGATAAACCCTGAAAGCATTATGCTAAGTGAAAGAATCCAGAAACAAAAGGCTGATTCCATTCATATGAAATGCCCAGCATAGGCCAATTCATAGAGATAGAAAGTAGATTGGTGATTGACAGGGACTAGGGAGGGGAAATGGGGAATAACTGCTAAAGAAACAGGGTTTCTTACTGGGGTGATGAAAATGTTCCAGAATTAGACAGCAGTGATTTGTTGCACAAATCTTGTAAATATACTAAAACCCACTGAATTATACACTTAGAAGAGTGAATTTTATGGCGTGCGGTTACATCTCAATTAAAAAAAGAAAGAAGAAGGGTGAGAGGATGGAAAGTGGGCATAGGGTGGTAAGTGGGTTATTTTAAACACTGGTCAGGGAGAGTTTTGATGGAAAGGTCATGTTTGAGTAGAATATTTGTTGAATTCATGAATGACTAGATGAAGCACACAGACCCCGCCATGCTCTCTATACTCTTTTCCTTCGTTTGTATATGTCCTTTCTCTGATACATACAATATTAGAGTGTGTCTCTACCCATTCCAATTCTACAAATTTGTGTGAAAGACACATTCAGGAAATGAAAATCATCGTCATTTCATGGAAATGTTTGCTTACAATGCTTCCTTGCAGAATCAGTTAACAGGAAAATCTCTAAACTCTAACAATGCCTTAATTGTCTTAAGGAAGGTGTGTTAACAGGATGTTAAATGAGGCTCTTGAATGTTTTCTAAACCATTCAAGTGGAATACAATTGGTGATAAGTGGCCACATAATCTGGAGAGAATTCTTAATTCATCTCTGTTGGAGGATGGAGGGAATGAAAAGTGCCCACCAACTGAGAAGTTATCTTTTTTTTTAACATCTTTATTGGAGTATAATTGCTTTACAATAGTGTGTTAGTTTCTGCTTTATAACAAATTGAATCAGCTATACATATACATATATCCCTGTATCTGCTCCCCCTTGAGACCGAAAAACAAGGCAGGCAGCTCCATAAAATCAGTGGATCAGTTTCTTTTTTCGTTTTTTTTTTTGCTCTACGCGGGCTTCTCACTGCTGTGGCCTCTCCTGTTGCGGAGCACAGGCTCCAGACGCGCAGGCTCAGCGGCCATGGCTCACGGGCCCAGCCACTCCGCGGCATGTGGGATCTTCCCGGACCGCGGCACGAACCCGTGTCCCCTGCATTGGCTGGTGGACCCTCAAGCACTGCGCCACCAGGGACGCCCTGGATCAGTTTCTTATAGGGTGACTTACTCACAGTGTGTGACCAGTAGACAACAATCCAGAAACATTAGAAGCTGCACTCTACAACCCTGAGGGGCCACCGGGACAACTTTATAGTTAACCTATAAGAGGGTATGGGGGTACGTGCTTGGAAAGAAGCAGGATGTGCATTCCTAAGTCAAGATTTATGAATGGGTAACTAGTCTTTGGGAGTTGGGAACACATCAGCGCAGCTCTTCATTGTTGGGGGACTAACAGAGCATAAAGGCCACTTGGTCTTAATGATTATTAAAAAATGTCTATTAGGGCTTCCCTGGTGGCGCAGTGGTTGAGGGTCCGCCTGCCGATGCAGGGGACACGGGTTCGTGCCGCGGTCCGGGAAGATCCCACACGACGTGGAGCGGCTGGGCCCGTGGGCCATGGCCGCTGAGCCTGCGTGTCTGGAGCCTGTGCTCCACAACGGGAGAGGCCATGGCAGTGAGAGGCCCGTGTACTGCAAAAAAAAAAAGAAAAAAGTTCTATTAACTACAAAGCCCTTGATGAGAGGGAAGTGATATGCCACACAGCCCTGGGTAGGGTCAGCGTAAGGACTGGAGCAACTGTATGGAACCAAGATGGTGTCAGTTATGACAAGAGCCATACAACCTCCCACCTCTAACCTACAAAAGAAAGGATCCTTCAGTAGGGGCTGCATGAATTGGGGATGTTTGGTGAGCCAAGAAGGCTCATTACCCTCCCCTCAGGCACAGGTGGTAGAAGTGAATCAATCTCAAGTTATTTTGAAAGGACCCTCTTGGGGGTGGCCGTCTGTTGGACAGGAGAGAGATTTCTAAGAAGCCAAAGAGTTCATTGCTTGCTTTAGATCAGGATATTTCAGCCTTGACACGACTGACGTCTTGGACCTAATAATTGTTGTAGGAGTCTGTCCTGTGCATTGTTGGTTGGTCAGCTGTATCTCTGGCCTCCACCCACTAGAAATCACCGCCCCCCTCCCCCTGCACCAGTTAATGTAATTTAAAATGTTTCCAGACTTTATCAAATACCCGCTGGGGGTGGGGGGAAAACATTGCCCCTGGTTGAGAAGCAGTGCTTTCAAGAAAGGTACGTGTTGTGTTGTACCCTGAAGGTCTACAAGGCCTGTGCGCATGCCCAGCTTTAAGACCGAAGAAAGAGCCCGGAGTCAGCAACAGAGACGTCAGTGGTTTAATGGATGGGGGATCTTACGTGTTGGAGGCAAGGTCCTGGAGCCATACCCCACCGTGTGCGGTAGACCGCAGGCCGGACAAGGTGGCAGTCGTCCCTCCGGGGTGGGGGTGGTAGAGGTAGGGGGTGGCCATGGAGGGGGAGAGATTGCTAGTTAAGGGGGAATTGCTGTCAGATTGGCTCATCGGTTACCAGGGAAACTAGCAGAGGGGCAAGGTCAGTCGTGTGAGTAGGTGTGGGTGAAGCAGGCGCTGGTCGAGTAGGGGATGTACAGAGAACAAGAGAACAGCCACCTTGAGCAGCCTGGCCATACAGTACATGCCAAGATACCCACTGTGGGAGTCTGGAAAGTTCTCCATGAGTCAGCATATTAGTTCCTTATTGTGCTCTGATAGATTACCAAAAACTTGTGGTTTAAAACGATGCACATTCATGATCTCATAGCTCTGGAGGTCAGAAGTCTAACATGGGTCTCAGGGGGCTAAGATCAGGGTGCTAGCAGGCTTGTGTTTCTTCTGGGAGCTCAAGTGGAGAATTTCTGTCCTTGAACTTTCCAACTCTTTGAGGCTGCCCTCCTTCCTCAGCTCCCAGCTCCCAGTCAGCAATGATATCACCTGACGTCTGCTTCCACCATCACACCTCCTTCTCAGACTCTGACCCTCCTGCCTCCCTGTTATAAAGACACTTGGGATTACATTGGGCCCACCTGGATAATCCAGGCCAATCGTTCCCATCTGAAGGTCCTAAACTTCATCACATCCACAAAGTCCTTTGTTCAATGGAAGGTAATGTATTCACAGATTAGAATGTGGACAGCTTTGGGGAAGGTATTTTCTGCCAATGACAGTCAGTATTTGGGCGTGGAGTAGCCAGATGGCACCACCAGCACTAGTTAAGTAATATTCTGTGCTTTCTGCAGTCCTCCCTTGGTATCTGCAGGTAATTGCTTTCAGGATCCTCGCACACCTGCCTGCCCCACGCCCCCAGGATATCTGCAGATTCCCAAGTCCTTATACAAAATGGCAGAGTAAAACAACGTAAATACTTTGTAAATAGTTCCCTGGTGCCCAGCAAATTCAAGTTTTAGTTTTTGGAAGTTTCTGGAAATTTTTTACCCGAATATTTTCCACCTGTAGTTGCTTGAATCTGCGGATAAGGAACCTGGGGATACCGAGGGCTGACTCAACTTCCTTCTTCCCTGGCTCCTCCCAGGAATGGGAGGTGCCTGAGCTAGTGGGAAACGAGGTTGATGAAGAGATCTCGCCCAGCTCTTCCCTCGTCCGTGGGGCGGAGCGGCGGTGTAGCTCAGGCCTAGGTGGAGGGAGGACGGACTTTAAATTAAGTGGAAGATAATGGTTTTGATTACAATAGAACTGAATTTTTTTTGTTTTTAACTGAAGGTTGTGCTGTTTTAATTCCTGACTTGTCTGGAAAGCCACGGGCTCTACCTGGAAGGTTGCTCGAGGCTGGAAAAAGAACTTTTAGGCTGTAAAACCAAAGGCAATGATGGGGTGAGAGAAAATCGCTTTTCAGGGTCCCTTGCAGACTCCCGCTCGTTGAATAAACCTGCTACAAGGTGATTTTGGGGGAGAGGGGATTTCAAAATTCTATTGACTCACCCCATGAACTAAAAAGACCCTCTTCCTAGAAGGGGAGAGGCGGCTGAGTGCGGAGCTGTCTGCAACCGGAGGCCGAGCAGTGGGGAGGCCTCCGGAAGCCCGTGGTTTTCCCTATTTTCTCAGGAACACCGGATGATTTTTCTCTTACGTAGAGATTTGTGGGAGGAAGTAGAGGAAGGAGAGAAGAGAAAAGAGTGGGAAAAGGCTGGAAGGACCCGGACTGAATTACTGGCACTCACATAGGGAAAAAGATGTAGACGGTCTTTCCAGTCTGTGCTGGCAGGAAAAGCCAGGGCATATGGCTCCACAGGAAGGGGCGCAGCTCACACCTCTGCAGCTCCGAATCCAACCAACATGCTTCCCAACGTGTAAATGTATGGCTGCCCAAACCCAGAAACCATCGCCAGAAAACTTCCGTGGGCTTCTTGAGGACACCAAGGAGATAGCGAAACCCCAGTTTGTCCCCTTGTGGCTGGACAAGCCTGCTTCCTTCACTCTTGGGACCTGCAACACAGTGGACCAAGCCATAGACAAAGACAACTGTGAGTGGCAATCATTATTAAAACCAAAGTTACCTATTGTTTTTTATCATATGGGGTGTGTTTATATATAATTATAATGACTATTTGAAGCATTCAAAAATGACAGGTATATTCTATTCACAGTTCTTTCTGAAAGAGAGAGGTAATGATTTGGGGTGAGATGGCTTTGTTTTGCTTGTTGTTGTTTTGGAGATTATGGAGCCCCAAACATGGATGCAGGTTTCATGCGTGAAACGAGGTGCTGGTTTGTTTGAACGGAGTGGAGTAGTCACGATGGAGTGCAGCAGGCAATGAGGATAACGCAATTATATAAACAAATGTTGTGTGCCTTCCACATCAGTATAGGGTCTGGGGAAATGCGAAGCAGGAGAAGTGGGCCCGGCCCTCGTCAGAGCTCCAGGTCCAGAGAGAAGAAACACGCTCAAAAGTGATGTGGGGAGAGTCAGGGAGCAGTTAAGCAGAATTCACCTTTCTTTAGGTTCTAAATAGGAATGAACTTTGTTTTTCTTTAAATCAGTTTTGGTTTTTTAATGTATTTATTTTTTATTTTTGGTTGCGTTGGGTCTTCGTTGCTGCGCGCGGGCTTTCTCTAGTTGCGGTGAGCGGGGGCTACTCTTCGTTGCAGTGTCCGGGCTGCTCATTGCGGTGGCTTCTCTTGTTGTGGAGCACGGGCTCTAGGTGCGTGGGCTTCAGTAGTTGTGGCACGTGGGCTCAATAGTTGTGGCTTGCGGGCTTAGTTGCTCCACGGCATGTGGCATTTTCCCGGACCAGGGCTCAAACCCATGGTCCCTGCCTTGGCAGGCGGATTCTTAACCACTGTGCCACCTGGGAAGCCCAGGAATGAACTTTTAAAGCTTTACTCCAGGTGCTTGGCAGGTATTGGAGGTAGGACGTTTTTTATGTATCTACCCCTGTGGGCATATGCTGCTTTCATGCCCACAATTCTACCCAGGATGGGCAATGAAAAAAACCTGGATTTTTTCTTTCTCCTCAGGTGGGTGGGCAGAAATATCCAGCCAGAGCTGGATTCTGTCTCTCTGCATGTATTTCTAGCTATCTACCTGGGAACAGGTGCTTCTTACTTTTAAATTGCATGTTGTAAAGTCTCATTTTCTAAATTAAGGAGATTGTGCCTGGCCACACGTTAGGATCTTGGTAAGTAATTTGTTGAAGGAAGGAGAGTAGGGAGGAAAGAGGGAGGGAAGGAAGGAAGGAAGAAGGCAAGAAATAAGACTTGCCTTAGGTGTGTGCTGGGTGTGTTATCACACGACTTTGCTTCAGGAGGTGGCCCAGGAGATGATGGAAGAGCTAAGCTCTGGGAAGCGCACTCCAAGGCTTAGGGCTGTGACTAGAGGAAACGGGGGGGGGGGGGGGGGGGGGGTTACTCTGGTGCCAGATTTTCAAGGTTTGTGGTGGGAGGAGTAGAACTGTCCTTATTCTGTGACTACGGGTAAGAAATGTTACCGTGAAGGTGGGATGAGTTACCAGTGAGCTCGGGGACCCTTGTAACTCGATTCTCCCTGAAGAGCTGCTTAATTGCCTTTCTCTCGGTGCAGAAATCAGTAAAACCCAAGCAGCCCTGTGCTTTCTTCATTTACTGCCCTGCTTTAAGATCACTCTCTTCTCTCCCTGGAGCCTCATTCTCCCCCATCTGTCTGGGTGTTTGATGCTGTTAGCCCTGTGCTCTGCACTTGTGGTTTTTGTTTCTTTAAATGGGGCGGTGGGTTGTGATCTACATTCTGTGGTCGCAGCGGAGATGGCTGTCGCTCTGGCCTCACACACACCTTTTGTGCTGTACTGTGACCTCCAAAATTTGTCTGTTCCAAGGTGGCTGGAACTTGGCTGGGTGTAAACAAGCTGTTGAGAATATTAAATGTGAAGAGTCCAGGTGTATGTAGAGTGGGTGTTCGTCAGTATTTGTGGATTTGGGAAATTCTTACATGCTTATTGTTTACTCTTTGTCTGTCTTTATTCTCAATGCTGTCTTCATTTGTTGTCCAGTCAAGACCCCACGTCTATGATACACGTGATGGAGAGCATTGTTTTCTGTTTTGACAAGTGTAAGCCACTACATTTCTGAACAGGGGTGGCCTGATCTGGGCCATCCCTAAAGGAGGCGATGCTTCCTGCTCTATTTGACTGGGGGTCAGGTAGGGAGTCCAAGTTGGAGCATTGCGAGGTGATTAGAAGAGAAATGAAGGAATAAAGTAAGATATATACCTTTCTTCTCCTTTTCCTTTCCCACATATATTGAGAAATACAAGGGTTCAGCAGAAAATGGGAACTCGAGGAGATACTGGAGCAGAGACAGGAATGCTCCACGATTATGGCCTGGAAGTCCCTACATTTCCTGCCCCCCTTACAGGTAGGCGGGGCTGTGTCATTTGTTCTGGCCCTGAATGGAAGGAGATTTGTGACATCCTTACCAATGCACAGAAAAGCAAGGGCAGCAGCTCACAAGCTCCCTTCTCTTGCTAAGGTGACCCCTGGGCCTCGTTTGAGGTGGTGGAACATTAGCTCCAAGCAGCTTGAATGCCTGAGATGGAGAACAGCTGCACTTGGAGGGCGTGGGCATGTAGAAGGCTTTGAAGGAGCAAGAAATAAATGTTACTGAACCAAAGTTGGGTTCGTTCGCCCACGCGCAGTAAAGCCAATCTACGGACACTGGATTGTGGTGAAGGAAAGTACAGTGTTTGTTGAAGGGCACCAAGCAGGATGGATTTCAGCGAAGTATTTTTAAAGGCAAGGTTTGGGGGGTGGGGTGCATCCCAGGGTATGTGATCAGCTCGTGCACAATTCTGATTGGTTGATGGTGAGGTCACAGGGTGGTGTCACAGGGGTTAACAGTATTAATCCTTAGGTGCCAGTAGGTCTGGGGGCTATGTGCTCATGGTCATCAAGTAGTTAATTTCTTCCATTTGGTGGGGGTTTTAGCATCTGTGAAACAACTCAGGAAATGTGCATCAGATACTATTATCTAGGTACTTCAGAGAGGAGCTAAAGCAGAGGATATGGGGGAGGGGTCCATCCGGAAAGCCCCCATAAATCCCTACTGCTCTGTTACAAATATGTGTTTTCTTAAGCCACTGAAACTTTAAATTTTTTTTAATTTTAATTTTTTAAATTACATCAAATGAATTTCATTGATGTAGCACTTTATAATTTATAGAGCATTTTTTCCATAGATATTATTTCCTTTAAAGCTCACAATGCTCTTCAGGTAATTTTTCTTTAACTTTTTTTTTTTTTTTTGGCTGTGTTGGGTCTTCATTACTGCTTGTAGGCTTTCTCTAGTTGCAGCGCACGGGCTCTAGGGTGTGCGGGCTCAGTACATGTGGCACACGGGCTTAGTTGCTCCGTGGCATGGGGTATCTTCCCATACCAGGGAACGAACCCGTCTCCCATGCATTGGCAGGCGGATTCTTAACTACTGCGCTACCAGGGAAGTCCCTCTTTTAACTTGGATTTTGACTTAATTTCAGACTTTTAGGCAAATTGCAAGAAGAGCACAAAGGATTCTTGCATATCCTTCATCCAGATGATCGAAATGTTACCATTACTGCATTACTTGATTCTATTTTTTTAATATAAATTTATTTATTTTTATTTTTGGCTGCGTTGGGTCTTTGTTGCTGCGCGTGGGTAAACGGCGAGCTGGGGCTACTCTTCGTTGAGGTGCCTGGGCTTCTCATTGGGTGGCTTTTCTTGCTGCAGAGCATGGGCTCTAGGCACCTGGGCTTCAGTAGCTGTGGCATGTGGGCTCAGTAGTTGTGGCTCGCAGGCTCAGTAGTTGTGGCTCATGGGCTGTAAAGTGCAGGCTCAGTAGTTGTGGCGCATGGGCTTAGTTGCTCCGCGGCATGCAGGATCTTCCCAGAGCGGGGCTCGAACCCGTGCTCCTGCATTGGTGGGTGGATTCTTAACCACTGCGCCACCAGGGAAGCCCACATTACTAGATTCTTGTCTTTCTCTTTAAATATGTATACAGTTGTCCCTTGGTATCTGCAGGGGATTGATTCCAATCACCGCCCCCCATTCCCCTGTGGATACCAAAATCTGAGGATGCTCAGGTCCCTTTTATAAAATGATGTAGTATGTGCATACAACCTTCCACATCCTCCCTTGTACGTTAAATCATGTCTAGGTTATTTATAATACCTAAGTAAATGCTTTGTAAATAGTTGATAGTTGCCAGGAGCTGGCAAATTCAAGTTTTGCTTTTTGGAACATTCGGCAATTTTTTTTTTCCTTTTTCAATATTTTTGATCTGTTGTTGGTTGAATTCGAGGCTGTGGAACCGACGGATACAAAACGCCAACTGTATACATATTACTTTTTTTCTGAACTGTGTGAGAGGAAGCTGCAGATGTGATGCCCCTTCACCCCTAAAGACATCAGTGTGTTCCCTAGAAACAAGGACAGTAGGACCATGGGTTCTGCAGCCTATTCTAGACTAAAACAGACAAATTTTGTGGAATTCCTAAGTGGGGAAGGTTTAGTACAAGTTGAAGCTGCAGACCAGAGGTCACAGTCCATTAGGGAAAGCCAGGTCAGAACTTGGAAGCATAGAATCTTAAAGAAAACAGGTTTTTAATTTTGTAACTGATATTTTGATATGATATGGTATTTAGGGGCCAGATAAAGAGTTAATGGGATTCCTACCTTCAGGTGTGTGGATAGAAGTGATTTCAGGAAAATCTGTTTCCTAAGGAAGATAAAACTGGACTTGCTTTTTTTTGTTGTTTTAACATCTTTATTGGAGTATAATTGCTTTACAATGGTGTGTTAGTTTCTGCTGTATAACAAAGTGAATCAGCTCTACATATACATATATCCTCATATCCCCTCCCTCTTGCGTCTCCCTCTCACCCTCCCTATCCCACCCCTCCAGGCGGTCACAAAGCACGAGCTGATCTCCTTGTGCTATGCGGCTGCTTCCCACTAGCTATCTACCTTACGTTTGGTAGTGTATATATGTCGGTGCTACTCTCTCACTTCGTCCCAGCCATCTTGAAGGTCCCCCCTGGACTTTGTTTCTACTTTGTGCTATGGTGGGCTACTATTATCACTCTTTATTGACACGTTTTCAGTAAAATCACTTCTGTCTATTCCAGGCCTGAAAATGTGTCCCTGGCAATGATGACATTCTTGAAAAGGATGTAGTTAATGAAAGTATAGGAAGGTGTCTTGGGGGTGGGTGGGAGGGAGGGAGGGCTAGCAGTTGCAAATGACACCCATTGAACTAAAGGAACATTGTTGATACAGTTCAAAGTCAGGTTAGGGTTAGACACTGAGGAATGTGCTGCCCCCTTCTCTTCCGACAGTGACTTGGGCTCATTCATCCCAATTTCCAGAGCTGTGTCCTTTTCACTCCTTCTTCCAAATCCACCTCCACGTGAGCTTTCAGTCAGTGCCTGGGTTCTGGTTTGAACGAGCCACTGATTTATTTGCAGACATCCGGGACCCGGTGTGCAGAGGCAAATGGCAGTTTTCTCAAGAAGTGTTGGTGGCAATCGGATCCTTTTCTGATTTGCATTCTCAAGGCCTGCAGGTTCTCAGAAAACCCCATCTTACAGGCAGTCTGGTGAGGGTTATTTTTAGTCTCAGATGTAAATGCCAGCCCATAATAGTTCTTCAAATGGAGAGAGCTTTCACTCGCAAGACAGAGGATAGTTAGAGACAGAGTTATTATTTAGCAAAAATCTGCCTCCAAAAAGGAGATAGGAGAAAGGACTCTGGGGATACAGAGGGCTTGGGGTTCCAGAGTGAGATATGGGACGACACAAATTTAGAAGCCATCGGCTTTTTGAAGCTCTTATTGAATAGTGAGAACAGAGGGGTTTGCTCAGGGAGAGAGAAAAAAGTGCAGTATGGATCTACCTTGGGCTTTTCAAGCATCTGAATTTCTCTTTCAAAGTCAGTCTCATTATAATTCATCCCCATTTCTGATATCGGCAGTGCCTTCTGAGAGTCCGTCTCATCTGTTCCCACCACTTCTCAGCCTCTTGTCCTTTGCCTCTCACTGGTCCTGCCTGGAGACAACTTTGCTCCAGTTTCTAGTCCAGTGATTGGAATTGGTTTCTGTGCAGATGTATGCACTGCGAGGAATTTTTGAAATCCCAGATGAGATAAGATAGGGATGAATTTTTAAATTTGCAAATCGAATGTGTGAAAAAGCAGCTTACATTTTAAAGTAATTGGTTTAGTATTCGAGTAACCCCCCCCGCCCCCAGCCACCTGGTGGGTGAAAACATAATTCTGGGAAAACTCCCTCACTGCATGTTACACTCATCCCACTCAAGACAGTCTCTCGTGCTTTGCGCCTGTCTGCTAGTTAAAGGTAGAAGGTGGGGGCTTCCCTGGTGGCGCAGTGGTTGAGAGTCCGCCTGCCAATGCGGGGGACACGGGTTCGGGCCCTGGTCTGGGAGGATCCCACATGCCGTGGAGCACCTGGGCCTGTGCGCCACAACTACTGAGCCTGCGCTCTGGGGCCCACGAGCCACAACTGCTGAAGCCCGTGCACCTGGAGCCCGTGCTCCACAACAAGAGAAGCCCACGCGCCGCAACGAAGGGTAACCCTGCTCGCCACAACTAGAGAAAGCCCACGCGCAGCAACGAAGACCCAACACAGCCAAAAATTAAATAAATAAATAAATTAAAAAAAAAAAAAAAAAAAAAGGTAGAAGGTGGTCTCCAAGCCAAATAACTATGCAGTCACCAGCCCATCTTTCCCATCTGCAGAGTTACTACCTGTAACCCTCTTTCCTCTCGCTGTGACCCCTGTGTCCAGTATGTCACCTTCTCTTCTCTCTTAAACTGCCCCTTCTCTTGCCCATTCTCCTGGCACTAGTAGCTCCGTCTGTGTGTTCAGCTAGGTTTGTTGTACAGAATCCCCTTACTTGATGGCTGGAAGAGTGTCTCCATGGTGAGATAGGCACAAAACTTCAGGGAATCGGCCACCATGCCTTCTTATATACATGGCAGGCAAGTTAGAGTCGGCTGGGATGGCCTGCGTTCTACTTTTATCTTTTCTCTGTTTGTTCTCAGCTCCTATGAAAAAAATTCCCAAGGTAATGGTGAGGGACATGCACATTGCCCAGCAATCAGCTTTCATGAATTTAAGCTTTCTGGAAATTTTCTATGAAACTACTGAGAAAAGGGAATTGGGAGCTGCCACTGTTTCACCAACTTAAAGGATTGATAAACTTTCCAAAGAGGGGAGTCACAAAATGGAATTAACAGGGCTTCCCTGGCGCAGTGGTTAAGAATCCACCTGCCAATGCAGGGGACATGGGTTTGAGCCATGGTCCGGGAAGATCCCACATGCCACGGGGCAACTAAGCCCCTGCGCCACAACTACAGAGCCTGCACTCTAGAGCCCGCGAGCCACAACTATTGAGCCCGTGTGCCACAACTACTGAGCCTGCGCTCTAGAGCCCGTGCTCCGCAACAAGAGAAGCCACTGCAATGAGAAGCACGCGCACCGCAATGAAGACCCCGCTCACCGCAACTAGAGAAAGCCCACGTGCAGCAACGAAGACCCAAAGCAGCCAAAAATAAATTAATTAATTAATTAAAAAGGAATTAACAGGTCTGTTAACAGGTGAGAAAACAAAACAAAAAAGAAAACAAAAGAAAACAAAAACAAGATCAGCCTGTTATCAATGGAGTTAATGTTCCAGTTCAAAAATTTCTTTAGAAATTTCCTGTAGAAAACGAGTTTGGGGGCATTTTTATGATCCAAAATTAAGATATGGGCCATACAAGATGGCCCATGATAAAACATTATAGGCATCAAAGATTAAGCTGCTGAAATATGCTTAGAGGTTCTTGCATAATAAAAAAGTTTGTAGAAAGTTTCTGATTTTAAATATTAGACCAAACAGATGTGTTTGCCTCCCCTTTTGAGACTCCATTGGCAGAAAAATCTTAATGATGGAGAGGCGTGGGGATGGCCAACAGCAGACTAGAGAATTCATCCCATTTCTTGGATGTGGACCATTAATGAAAATGTATCATAGGCAAAGTGGAGTAGAGGATGCTCAGAATAGGCACGTGGTTGACCTCTGGGAACGTGCAGAGTTAGCTCATCAGCTTGCCACATCCAGGGCCCTGGATTTAGGGTTCCTAGCTTTGGAGAGTGAGAGTGAGGTATGGTGCAAAACCAGAGGTATCATTAAAATTTTGTGTGCCAGATAGCTGCTTCAGTGATCCCTTCCAACTTTTCCCCACCACTGCACACAGAACCATTGGCAGCCCCCATATGGACAATTCATTTCTAGAGAAATTGAATACATTTCCCAGGAAGAACTAGGGCTTCTAGTGCCGGTGTGTGCACATAGATTAGAGTCCTTCTTATTGTGACATTTTAGATTTCCAGGCTAATGTCAGATTCCTCACTCTCATACCTACAAGAAAAGCCACTTGTCAGAAGCCAGTCCTGGTGAACCGGATGGATGACCCAGTTACAAAGCAGAGCTCTCCATCAACCGTTCTGTTCAGGAGACTGTCTTACTAGGGAATAACACTTTTTATGCAAAACAGCCTTTCATTTTCCCTCATGAATTAGTAATCAAGGATTATCAGAAATAGCAAAATCCATAGCTTGCAAGAGAAAGCCAGGGTAAGCTTTCAGAGTAAATGACCCCTGAAGAAATAAAGATCAAAGGACACTTAAAAATTCAAACTTATATCCTCAGAGAAGATATTGTATCCATAAAAGAAGAAAAGGATGCTATTACAAATAAAAACAAGAAGAAGCTTTTAGAATTAAAAATATGATTTAAAATTACATTCAGTTAATATATGACTTCAGTAAAAATAAGAAGAAGTTAAGGTAATTTCTCTGAATGCAGAGCACGAATCAGTGATAAAAACGAGAACAGAAAGGATAAGAGACACAGATGTTTCATCCAGGAGGTCTAGAATCTGACTGAGGAATTTCAGGGAGCAAGATTAGAGAAAATGGAGAGGAAGCAATTATTTTTTAAAAATAGAAGAAAATTTCTGAGTGCTGATGAAAGACATGGTCTTTTGATTGATAAGCCCTGAATTAGTCTTACATAAGTTTCATCAAATGGAACATTTGAGACTAACTGCCTAAGCCATGATCATTCTCCCCTCTTTCTCATTATAAGTACCCTGCTTTTCTTAAGAGTAAAAGCACACACAATGAAAAATAATTTCTTCTGCAGATTTCCTTGCAGGAGTGTCCATATACCCAGTTTTGCACGTAATGTAGAGGTGATACCTCTGTGTTACAGCCATCCTTGTGGCCATGAACAGGAGGTTCAGAAACATGATAAGTGTGGATTGCATAAGAAGCTAGAAGGATCCAAGCTCTTTTATAACTTCCTGGAGCATTTTGTCCAGCCTCTAGACTTTAAATTACATTAAAAATATTAGGCATGGGCTTCCCTGGTGGCACAGTGGTTGAGAGTCCGCCTGCCGATGCAGGGGACACGGGTTCGTGCCTCGGTCCAGGAAGAGCCCACATGCCGCAGAGCGGCTGGGCCCGTGAGCCAGGGCCGCTGAACCTGCGCGTCCGGAGCCTGTGCTCCGTAACGGGAGAGGCCACAACAGTGAGAGGCCCGCATACCGAAAAAAAAAAAAAATTAGGCATTATATGGTTACTGTAATTACATCCAGATGAAGTGTAATGCTGTGAGCCACTAAGGACAAAAAGAAGATCCTGAAACCTAGAGAAAGAAAATACAAAAACCAACAAAGGACAGAGGTACATGTTGCATTCTGATTTCTGATTAGTAACAATGAATGCTCAAAGATAATGAACTTTCTTCTAAGTACTTAAGGGAAATAATTTTAGACCTAGAATTAACCAAACTACCAATCAAGAGTGAGGGCAAGAAACAAACAACAAACAAACCCCAAAACCTTTCCAAACGTTCAAGGACTGAGAGAATTTACTTTTTTATGGTAACCTTTCTGAGCAAGTGACTTGAGGATATATTCTAATAAGAAAGGTAGGAAATAATAAAAGAGTAAAATAGTGGCTACCAGGAGATTGGGGGTTGGGGGGATTGAACAGATGTTGTTTAAGGGTACAGACTTATAAGGGGTCGTAAATAAATCCTAGCCATCTAATGCATAGTATAGTGAACATAGACAACAGTACTGTATCATAATCATTAATCTTGCAAAGAGACTAGAACTTAATGATTCCAACCACTATAAAAGGGATAATTCTGTAACATGAGAGAGGTGCTAATTATCACTGCAATAGCAATCATATTACAATATATAAATGTATTAAGTTAACAGCTACATCTTCACTTTACACAATATGTCAAATATATTTCAATTAAAAAAAGAGTTAGACATGAGATCTAGGAAACAGTCGATGGATATAACCGAGACATTCAGTGAAGGAATTTCCAGTAGTGATGAATATGAGTCGGGGTTAGGAGCTATTTGTCAAGAATGGAATAAGAGGGGGGGGACCTTGAAGATGGCGGAAGAGTAAGACGCGGAGATCGCCTTCCTCCCCACGGATACACCAGAAATACATCCACACGTGGAACAACTCCTACAGAACTCCTACTGAAGGCTGGCAGAAGACCTCAGACCTCCCAAAAGGCAAGAAACTCCCCACGTAACTGGGTAGGGCAAAAGAAAAAACAGAGACAAAATAATAAGGACGGCACCTGCACCAGTGGGAGGGAGCTGTGAAGGAGGAAAAGTTTCCACACACTAGGAAGCCCCTCCGCGGGCGGAGACTGCGGGAGGCAGAGGGGGGAGTTTCGGGACCGCGGAGTAGTGCACAGCGACGGGTGCGGAGGGCAAAGCGGGGAGATTCCTGCACAGAAGATCGGTGCCGACCAGCACTCACCAACCCGAGAGGCTTGCTGCTCACCCACCGGGGCGGGCGGGGCTGCGAGCTGAGGCTAAGGTTTTGGTTTTGGACGGAGCTCAGGGAGAGGACTGGGGTTGGCGGCTTGAACATAGCCTGAAGGGGTTAGTGCACCACGACTAGCCGGGAGGGAGTTCGGGGAAAAGCCTGCACCGGCCGAAGAGGCAAGAGACTTTTTCTTCCCTCTTTGTCTCCTGGTGCGCGAGGAGAGGGGTCTAAGAGCGCTGCTTAAAGGAACTCCAGAGACGGGCGCGAGCCGCGGCTAAAAGCGCGAACCCCAGAGACGGGCGCGAGCCGCGGCTGAGGGCGCGAGCCCCCGAGACGGGCGCGAGCCGCGGCTGAAAGCGCAAACCCCAGAGACGGGCGCGAGCCGCGGCTGAGGGCGCGAGCCCCCGAGACGGGCGCGAGCCGCGGCTAAAACCGCGGACCCCAGAGACGGGCGGGAGACGCTAAGGCTGCTGCTGCCGCCACCAAGGGGCCTGTGTGCGAGCACAGGTCACTCTCCACACCCCTCTTCCGCGGAGCCTGTGCAGCCCGCCACTGCCAGGTTCCCGGGATCCAGGGACAACTTCCCCGGGACAGCGCACGGCGGGCCTCAGGCTGGTGCAACGTCACGCCGGCCTCTGCCGCAACGTCACGCTGCCTCTGCCGCCGCAGGCCGGCCCCGCACGCAGTGCCCCTCCTTCCCCCATCCCCCAACCCCCGGCCTGAGTGAGCCGGAGGCCCCGAATCGGCGGCTCCTTTAACCCCGTCCTGTCTGAGCGAAAAAACAGACGCCCTCCAGCGACCTACACGCAGAGGCAGGGCCAAATCCAAAGCTGAGCTCCTGTGAGCTGTGAAAACAAAGAAGAGAAAGGGAAATCTCTCCCAGCAGCCACAGAAGCAGCGGATTAAAGCTCCACAATCAACTTGATATACCCTGCATCTGTGGAATACCTGAATAGACAAGGAATGATCCCAAATTGAAGAGGTGGAATTTAGGAGCGAAATCTATGATTTTTTTCCCTTTTCCTCTTTTTGTGAAGGTGTACGTGTATGCTCCTGTGTGACATCTAGTCTGTATACTCTAGCTTCCACCATTTGTCCTAGGGCTCTATCCGTCCATGACTTTTTTTTAAAAATTCTTTTTCTTAATAATTAAGTTTAATTGTAATAACTTTATTATACTTTACCTTCGTTCTTTCTTTCCTTCCTTCCCTCCCTCCTTTAGACAACGAATCACCCCAAATTGAGGAGGTGGTCTCAGGGAGCAGGATTTATGATTTTTCCCCCTTTACCTCTTTTTGTGAAGGTGTATGTGTATGCTTCTGTGTAAGATTTTCTCTGTATAGCTTTGCTTCCAACATTTGTCCTAAGGTTCTATCCGTCCCTTTTTTTTTTTCTAAATATTTTTTAATTCAATAACTATATTATACTTTATTTTATTTTTTACTGTATCATCTTTCTTTCTGTCTTTTTTTCCTTCTTTCCCTCCTTCCTTCCTTCCTTCCTTCCTCCCTCCCTCCCTCCCTCCCTCCTTTCTTTCCTTCTTTGCTTCTTTCTTCCTTCCTTCCTTTCCTCCTTTCCTTCTTTCTTTCCTCATACTTCTACTAATTCTCTCTACTTTTTCTCCCTTTTATTCTGAGCCGTGTGGATGAAAGGCTCTTGGTGCTCCAGCCAGGAGTCAGGGCTCTGCCTCTGAGGTAGGAGAGCCAACTTCAGGTCACTGGTCAACAAGAGACCTCCCAGCTCCACATAATATTAAACAGCGGAAATCTCCCAGAGACCTCCATCTTAACACCAGCACCCAGCTTCACTCAACGACCAGCAAGCCACAGTGCTGGACAACCTATGCCAAACAACTAGCAAAACAGGAACACAACCCCACCCATTAGCAGAGAGGCTGCCTAAAATCATAATAAGGCCACAGACACCCCAAAACACACCACCAGACGTGAACCTGCCCACTAGAGAGACAAGATCCAGCCTCATCCAGCACAACACAGGCACTAGTCCCCTCCACCAGGAAGCCTACACAACCCACTGAAACAACCTTAGCCACTGGAGACAGACATCAAAAACAACGGGAACTACGAACCTGCAGCCTGCAAAAAGGAGACCCCAAACACAGTAAGATAAGCAAAATGAGAAGACAGAAAAACACACAGCAGATGAAGGAGCAAGATAAAAACCCACCAGACCTAACAAATGAAGAGGAAATAGGCAATCTACCTGAAAAAGAATTCAGAATAATGATAGTAAGGATGATCCGAAATCTTGGAAGTAGAATGGACAAAATGCAAGAAACAGTTAACAAGGACCTACAAGAACTAAAGATGAAACAAGCAACGATGAACAATGCAATAAATGAAATTAAAATCACTCTAGATAGGATCAATAGCAGAATAACTGAGGCAGAAGAACGGATAAGTGACCTGGAAGATAAAGTAGTGGAAATAACTACTGCAGAGCAGAATAAAGAAAAAAGAATGAAAAGAACTGAGGACAGTCTCAGAGACCTCTGGGACAACATGAAACGCACCAACATTCGAATTATAGGGGTTCCAGAAGAAGAAGAAAGAAAGAAAGGGACTGAGAAAATATTTGAAGAGATTATAGTTGAAAACTTCCCTAATATGGGAAAGGAAATAGTTAATCAAGTCCAGGAAGCACAGAGGGTCCCATACAGGATAAATACAAGGAGAAACACGCCAAGACACATATTAATCAAACTGTCAAAAATTAAACACAAAGAAAGCATATTAAAAGCAGCAAGGGAAAAACAACAAATAACACACAAGGGAATCCCCATAAGGTTAACAGCTGATCTCTCAGCAGAAACCCTACAAGCCAGAAGGGAGTGGCAGGACATACTGAAAGTGATGAAGGAGAATAGCCTGAAACCAAGACTACTCTACCCAGCAAGGATCTCATTCACATTTGATGGAGAAATTAAAACCTTTACAGACAAGCAAAAGCTGAGAGAGTTCAGCACCACCAAACCAGCTTTACAACAAATGCTAAAGGAACTTCTCTAGACACGAAACACAAGAGAAGGAAATGACCTATAGTAGCGAACCCAAAACAATATATAAAATGGAAATAGGAACATACATATCAATAATTACCTTAAATGTAAATGGACTAAATGCTCCCACCAAAAGACACAGATTGGCTGAATGGATACAAAAACAAGACCCTTATATATGCTGTCTACAAGAGACCCACTTCAGAACTAGAGACACATACAGACTGAAAGTAAGGGGATGGAAAAAGATATTCCATGCAAATGGAAACCAAAAGAAAGCTGGAGTAGCAATTCTCATATCAGACAAAATAGACTTTAAAATAAGGACTATTAAAAGGGACAAAGAAGGACACTACATAATGATCAAGGGATCGATCCAAGAAGAAGATATAACAATTGTAAATATTTATGCACCCAACATAGGAGCACCTCAATACATAAGGCAAATACTAACAACCATAAAAGGGGAGATCAACAGTAACACATTCATAGTAGGGGACTTTAACACCCCACTTTCACCCATGGACAGATCATCCAAAATGAAAATAAATAAGGAAACACAAGCTTTAAATGATACATTAAACAAGATGGACTTAATTGATATTTATAGGACACTCCATCCAAAAACAACAGAATACACATTTTTCTCAAGTGCTCATGGAACATTCTCCAGGATAGATCATATCTTGGGTCACAAATCAAGCCTTGGTAAATTTAAGAAAACTGAAATTGTATCAAGTATCTTTTCTGACCACAACGCCATGAGACTAGATATCAATTACAGGAAAAGATCTGTAAAAAATACAAACACATGGAGGCTAAACAATACACTACTTAATAATGAAGTGATCACTGAAGAAATCAAAGAGGAAATAAAAAAATACCTAGAAACAAATGACAATGGAGACACAACGACCCAAAACCTATGGGATGCAGCAAAAGCAGTTCTAAGGGGGAAGTTTATAGCAATACAAGCCCACCTTAAGAAGCAGGAAACATCTCGAATAAACAACCTAACCTTGCACCTCAAGCAATTAGAGAAAGAAGAACAAAAAAACCCCAAAGCTAGCAGAAGGAAAGAAATCATAAAAATCAGATCAGAAATAAATGAAAAAGAAATGAAGGAAACAATAGCAAAGATCAATAAAACTAAAAGCTGGTTCTTTGAGAAGATAAACAAAATAGATAAACCACTAGCCAGACTCATCAAGAAAAAAAGGGAGAAGACTCAAATCAATAGAATTAGAAATGAAAAAGGAGAAGTAACAACTGACACTGCAGAAATAAAAAAAATCATGAGAGATTACTACAAGCAACTCTATGCCAATAAAATGGACAATCTGGAAGAAATGGACAAATTCTTAGAAATGCACAACCTGCCAAGACTGAATCAGGAAGAAATAGAAAATATGAACAGACCAATCACAAGCACTGAAATTGAAACTGTGATTAAAAACCTTCCAACAAACAAAAGCCCAGGACCAGATGGCTTCACAGGTGAATTCTATCAAACGTTTAGAGAAGAGCTAACACCTATCCTTCTCAAACTCTTCCAAAATATAGCAGAGGGAGGAACACTCCCAAATTCCTTCTACGAAGCCACCATCACCTTGATACCAAAACCAGACAAGGATGTCACAAAGAAAGAAAACTACAGGCCAATATCACTGATGAACATAGATGCAAAAATCCTCAACAAAATACTAGCAAACAGAATCCAACAGCACATTAAAAGGATCATACACCATGATCAAGTGGGGTTTATTCCAGGAATGCAAGGATTCTTCAATATACGCAAATCTATCAATGTGATAAACTATATTAACAAATTGAAGGAGAAAAACCATATGATCATCTCAATAGATGCAGAGAAAGCTTTCGACAAAATTCAACACCCATTTATGATAAAAACCCTCCAGAAAGTAGGCATAGAGGGAACTTTCCTAAACATAATAAAAGCCATATATGACAAGCCCACAGCAAACATCATCCTCAATGGTGAAAAACTGAAAGCATTTCCACTAAGATCAGGAACAAGACAAGGTTGCCCACTCTCACCACTCTTATTCAACATAGTTTTGGAAGTTTTAGCCACAGCAATCAGAGAAGAAAAGGAAATAAAAGGAATCCAAATCGGAAAAGAAGAAGTAAAGCTGTCACTGTTTGCAGATGACATGATACTATACATAGAGAATCCTAAAGATGCTACCAGAAAACTACTAGAGCTAATCAATGAATTTGGTAAAGTAGCAGGATACAAAATTAATGCACAGAAATGTCTGGCATTCCTATATACTAATGATGAAAAATCTGAAAGTGAAATCAAGAAAACACTCCCATTTACCATTGCAACAAAAAGAATAAAATATCTAGGAATAAACCTACCTAAGGATACGAAAGACCTGTATGCAGAAAATTATAAGACACTGATGAAAGAAATTAAAGATGATACAAATAGATGGAGAGATATACCATGTTCTTGGATGGGAAGAATCAACATTGTGAAAATGACTCTACTACCCAAAGCAATCTACAGATTCAATGCAATCCCTATCAAACTACCACTGGCATTTTTCACAGAACTAGAACAAAAAATTTCGCAATTTGTATGGAAACACAAAAGACCCCGAATAGCCAAAGCAATCTTTAGAACGAAAAAAGGAGCTGGAGGAATAAGGCTCCCTGACTTCAGACTATATTACAAAGCAACAGTAATCAAGACAGTATGGTACTGGCACAAAAACAGAAAGATAGATCAGTGGAACAGGATAGAAAGCCCAGAGATAAACCCACGCACATATGGACACCTTATCTTTGATAAAGGAGGCAGGAATGTACAGTGGAGAAAGGACAGCCTCTTCAATAAATGGTGCTGGGAAAACTGGACAGGTACATGTAAAAGTATGAGATTAGATCACTCCCTAACACCATACACAAAAATAAGCTCAAAATGGATTAAAGACCTAAATGTAAGGCCAGAAACTATCAAACTCTTAGAAGAAAACATAGGAAGAACACTCTATGACATAAATCACAGCAAGATCCTTTCTGACCCACCTCCTAGAGTAATGGAAATAAAAACAAAAATAAACAAATGGGACCTAATGAAACTTCAAAGCTTTTGCACAGCAAAGGAAACCATAACCAAGACCAAAAGACAACCCTCAGAATGGGAGAAAACATTTGCAAATGAAGCAACTGACAAAGGATTAATCTCCAAAATTTACAAGCAGCTCATGCAGCTCAATAACAAAAAAACAAACAACCCCATCCAAAAATGGGCAGAAGACCTAAATAGACATTTCTCCAAAGAAGATATACAGAATGCCAACAAACACATGAAAGAATGCTCAACATCATTAATCATTAGAGAAATGCAAATCAAAACTACAATGAGATATCATCTCACACCAGTCAGAATGGCCATCATCAAAAAATCAAGAAACAATAAATGCTGGAGAGGGTGTGGAGAAAAGGGGACACTCTTGCACTGCTGGTGGGAATGTGAATTGGTTCAGCCACTGTGGAGAACAGTATGGAGGTTCCTTAAAAAACTACAAATAGAATTACCATATGACCCAGCAATCCCACTACTTGGCATATACCCTGAGAAAACCAAAATTCAAAGAGAGTCATGTACCAAAATGTTCATTGCAGCTCTATTTACAATAGCCAGGACATGGAAACAACCTAAGCGCCCATCATCGGATGAATGGATAAAGAAGATGTGGCACATATACACAATGGAATATTACTCAGCCTTAAAAAGAAATGAAATTGAGCTATTTGTAATGAGATGGATAGACCTAGAATCTGTCATACAGAGTGAAGTAAGTCAGAAAGAAAAAGACAAATACCGTATGCTAACACATATATATGGAATTTAAGGGAAAAAAATGTCATGAAGAACCTAGGGGTAAGATAGGAATAAAGACGCAGACCTACTGGAGAACGGACTTAAGGATATGGGGAGGGGGAAGGGTGAGTTTTGACAGGGCGAGAGAGAGTCATGGACATATACACACTAACAAACGTAGTAAGGTAGATAGCTGGGGGGAAGCAGCCGCAAGGCACAGGGATATTAGCTCGGTGCTTTGTGACAGCCTGGAAGGGTGGGATGGGGAGAGTGGGAGGGAGGGAGACGCAAGAGGGAAGACATATGGGAACATATGTATATGTATAGCTGATTCACTTTGTTGTAAAGCAGAAACTAACACACCATTGTAAAGCAATTATACCCCAATAAAGATGTTTAAAAAAAAAAAAAAAAAAAAAAAAGAATGGAATAAGAGGATGAAGGGCTTTGAGAAAGCTGCTTCTGGGAAAAAAAAAGTGGATTACATCTAACTGATAGTAACATGGTCAAAAATCTGAATTCCTTAGAGGAAATGGGGGTGTATATGATCTAAACAACATAAAGGAAGACAATTGAGCAGAATTATAAACCCAAACTAAACTTTGCCTGCTGTTGAGTCAATGATGAAGTGTAAGAAAATAAAATGCATTTGATTTTTATGTTGGAAACAGTCTCCTTTTATCTGGGTCTATTGACTGTGTCACTGAACTTAACGGAAAGCTCTTTTCGGTCCTAAGTCCAATAATACTTTTAATAACAACATTAGGAATGCTGCTTGTTGGTTTTCCACATTTAAAATAAATTCATAGATAAAGCATAGAAGACTGAACTATAGTTACAGGACAGCATATTGCAGTGCAAAAGGAGCATGTTGCTTTCAGAAGTTAGAAAGTAGAAAATGGGAGAAGTCATTGGAAGTCAAGGGGAGCTAATATAGTCTTTTTGTATCGTGTGGAGTTGATAGCCATTAACTATAAATAGTAGAACAAGAAATTGCAACTTAAAATCATTCAATAATTTTGAGGCAACAAGAATAAGGAAGACAAGTAGTAACCTAACTCTTAAAATTTGGGAGAAGGAGGGGGAATTTGAGGGCAATGGAAGTGACGTTTCCGTCCTCATCGTTTACGGTGATGTGTCAATGGATATTGTTTACAGATGGATAAAGCAATGTATGTGTATGTGTACATGTATTGGGTACATGCACTTGGACCTATGAAAGTAACCACCCCAAAACTAAAGCCAGAAATCAACAAAAACATAGCTTCTGGGGAGTGGAAATTGAGGTGAGGAGGGAGACTGATGGTTTTCACAAAACACCTTTTCAGCATTTGATTTTTTTTTTTGACCAAATGCTGGTATTACTTTGATAATAATAATTTTAAAAAAGTGAAACAACTTTAATTTCATTTCTGTAATTTTTTGGGGGGAGATTTATAAATGAGGAACATTATTATGTTTTTATAAGTATTGGTAATCTCATTTTAGAAAAGCCATACCTGAGAATTTGAGTTATGAGGCTTTTAATAGCTTTCTAGCAATCAGGCTATTTCATAAGAAAGTAAAACCTCACAATATTACCAGAAAACAGTGACAAACAATCATGACATGTGACATGTACTTCCCCAGTTATCTAGTACTTGCTTTGGGGAGCTGCTTGATGAAGAATCTAATTGTTTCCATAAATATTTTCTCACAGGTGATGGCTTTTTTTTGGCCATGCTGTGAGGCATGTGGGATCTTAGTTTCCCGGCCAGAGATGGAACCCGTGCCCCCCCTGCAGTGGAAGCCCGGAGTCTTAACCACTGTACCGCCAGGGAAGTCCCTCACCTATTTCCAGCTGCCCATAGCTATGTTTTGATATTTATTGACTTAATGTCTTCATTAAGACATTAAGAATAATGAGATGGGAAAAGGGGTTGACAAAATTGGCCTACCAGGTTTCTCGGCATCCAGTATGTTATTCAAAATTCATTTGCTAAGGTGAAAAAATACCACGCCATCATTTTGGATATCAAGTACTTAAAAGAAATAACAGAATCTTTAGGAGGGATCAAATCACAAATAAAGATGAGATGTTTCACACCTGAAACAGTCATGTTCCTTCCTGGACAGCTTTCATGGTGTCAACAAAAAGTCGTATTATTTGTTGGTAGCTTTTAAGGACGGTACATGTGAGGAATGCTGTCTAGTGCAGCTAAGTCTTTGGCCCAGTGAGGACTCCACCCAAGGTGTCCATGTTTATCCATTGTCCTATAGACTGGTTATGAAATGGGGGAGGGCAGTTCACCCTTTTTTGTCTCAGGACGGTGGCCCTTTCCACTCCAGGTCATGAGCAATGACTCCATCTAAAGTCCAGACCTGCTCTGAATAGATTCAAGTGATCTATAGGGTCTCTTTCACGCTTGAGAGTTTCAAGGTCTTTATTGATTTTGCTCTTTGCCTATGTTTTTCCCTTCTTACAAGTCCATGGACGTTGAAGTTCAGAAAATGGGACCTTTAGGACAAGCTTCTGCTTCTTCCTGATAAGAAAAAGAAATAGTGCTTCTGTTTCAGAAGGAATTTAACCTAATTCTTTGCAGATAGGAAGAGAAGGAGGAATAAGTTTTATTTGGTGAATTTATTGTAGATTAAGCTCTGGAGATTGGTGATTCAACATTAGTTGCTACCCTTATATGGCTTTATAAAAAAAATAACGAAATGGCCATCTTGTATCATTCATTTACCATGTATAAATTATCTTAATTATTGTTCTGGACTCCCTTGTGAGATCAGCATTATTGTCCCTCTCACTTTTAGATGATGAAGTTAAAATTTGGAAAGTGTAGTTGTTTGCTCGAGGATGAACAGGTTATTCTTACCATTCCTTGCACTGCCCACACTTGTGGTTATTTTGTTGTCATTGTTGCTACAATTGTTGTTAAATAATTCAGTTTTTTCAAAGATTCAACCCAGTTTTCTTCTCTGAGCCTTTTCGTAATTACTGGTTCCTCAGATTTTGTTTTCAGTTGATTTTTAGTCTCTAGTTTTTTACATCTCTTTCTGGCCTTCTCAAGTTGACTGTAGGTAACGTTACCCTTGCTCTAGGGCTGAGTGAAAGAAATTCTTTCGTTAAAAAAGTCAGCAGATGATATGGGGGATGCTCCTTTATCACTAATGTACTAGAACTTAGAGAGGTGGCTTTCTAGGGCTTGTCATACCAATAGTGATGGTAAATTAGAAACAGTTTTTTCGTGTATAGAAAATAAAGGACTCAATTAGAGAGATGTTTTACATTCTAGATTTATACATGTTGACCGAAAAAAATGCACAACCTAGAAGTTGAGAGTTACGTTCTATTCGGCAGACAGAACTGAGGCCTTAAGCTCGAGATGCAGCATCTCAGATAACTCTGAGAGACTGCTCCGAATAGGTAAAGGGGGTGGGGGGAAGCCAGGATATAGGAGTTTTTGTAACAAAGACCAGGTAGTGGGAACAGCAAAAGATTACTATCAATTAAAGCAAACCAGATATCTCAAGTTCAGGGGAAGATGCAAGAATCTGGGCTCACCGAAGTCATTCCTTTGATATGCACTGCAGCTATTGGGGTCAGTAGCCTGTGCTTTCTCATCCTGGGTTTCCTCAGGGTGCACCGTCAGGGGGTGCCTGCAGTATCTGATGGTTTGATGGTGGGCATTCTGTTTCCATCCTGAATTCCCTCAGGGCTCCCCATCTGGGTGGCTATAATGTGATGGCTCCAGGGCTGCAGCATCCTTTGTTTACTGATATGGCAGGTAATATTTTTCATTCACGTAAGCAAACACTTATTAAGCAAAGATTATACGTTGGTAGAAATCTCAGTGAACATTCTTCAGTATGAAAAATTTTATTTCTAGTTTAAGAAAAGGAAGGAAATCTAAAAAAAAACAATTCAACAAAGCAGACTTAAACCACTTTATAAATGTAAGCATAATGAAGAAAGCATAAGAGATCAGAAAGCTCAAAAGGGAGGGATGTCAGTAACAAAACTGATTTATACATCTAGCGATAAACAATCCCATTCAAAACGCACAAAATAGGAACTCATTCTGAAACTTCCAAATGGAGGTTCTCAATGCATCTTGGCAAGTTAAAGACTCTGAGCAGAGCTGTGGTGATAAACCTGTTTGCTATGGTTAATACAGCATTTCTTAAATTTATTTCTTAAATTTATTGGACCAGAGACACATGCCCTCATAACCCAAGTTGACACACATTGGGAATACGCCTGGCCTTCTGAGAATGGCCGTCACATATCATATGCTAGTTCTGGATAACTTGAGAAAAAAGTCTTTTTTGCCACTTGTGGCTGAAACAGACCAAAGATGGGGAAACACACGAGTGGCAGTGGCCTTTATAGTAGGCTTTTTTTTTTTTTTTCCATACGCGGGCCTCTCACTGTTGTGGCCTTACCCATTGTGGAGCACAGGCTCCGGATGCGCAGGCTCAGCGGCCATGGCTCACGGGCCCAGCCGCTCCGCGGCACGTGGGATCCTCCCGGACCGGGGCACAAACCCGTGTCCCCTGCATCGGCAGGCGGACTCTCTCTCAACCACTGAGCCACCAGGGAAGCCCAAGGCACTGCTTTTTAAACTTGTTTTTTGGCCCTAATGATACATTTGGAAGCTGTTCCATATCCACATATAAGCACATTTGTGTCTTTCTTTCTTTTCTCTTCTCCTCCTTGCCCTCTATTCTTTCTCCTTTCTATGGATGGATGTTGATGGATGTTTTGATTTTACTATTTTTTCTATTATAAAGAATATTGCAACAAATGTCACTTTTTGTGTATTCAAGTATATTTGTAAGATAAATCCCCCAAATAAAATTGCTAAGTAAATGTATGTACCTCCATAATTTTTTTTAGCATTTCCTCTTTTTCTTTTCGTAAATTGAAGTATATTTGACATATAGTGTAAATTTAAGGTGTGCAACATGTTAATTTGAAACATTTATAAACTGTGATATGATTGCCATTGCAGCAATAATTAGTACCTTTGTCACATTACATAATGATCCTTTCTTTTTAGTGGTTGGAATCATTAACTTCTAGTCTCTTAGCAAGTTTGATGATTACAATACAATATTGTTATCTGTATTCACTACTGTGCATTAGATCTCTAGAGCTTACTTACTACTTCTTGCAAATTTGTATCGTAAACAATTTGTCTTAACCTCCTACCCCGCATCCTCTGGTAACTACCATTTTACTCTCTGTTTTTACGAGTTCAGCTTTTTTTGATTCCATATACAAGTGATATCATAACAGTACTTCTCTTTCTCTGCCTGACTTATCTCTCTTAATGTAATGTCTTCAGGGTCCATCCATGTCGTTGCAAATGGCAGGATGTCTTTCTTTCTCATGACTGATATACCTTCATAATTTTCATAGGTCTTACTAAACTGCATTTGAGGAAGTAGCAATTAACACTCCATCAGTTTGTGAGATCGTGTGGTCCCTGTAATCGCCAGCACAGTGTGTGACCAAACTTTTTGATCTTTGCTAATCTGATGACTGAAAATTAGAGTAGTCTTAATTTTTCACTTGTTGTAAGTTATGCTTATGGCTGAGCATTTTTAACTTTTTTTGTTTTTTAGGTTTTGGAAAGCAATTTCATAAAATTGGAAATAAACATCAAGATGTTAAGTAAAAACAAAATGTCACAGAAATTTATATTCAGAGCCCAATTTTGTTCAACCACACATACGCACATTTAAAAAATATTGGCAGAAGTTGTCTCTGGGTTGAAGGATAATGGGTGATTTACAATTTTTATTTCTATATAGCTTTTTGCATTTGGTAAGCTTTTAATTTTAAAAAGCCATCTTCATTTTCTATAACTTCCAGATCATATTCTTTGCCAATGTTTAAATTTAGTAATTGGTCTTATTGATTTGTATGAGCCCTTTATATATTAGCAAAATTAGGGAGTCCCCTGGTTGCCTAGTGGTTAGGGTTTCGGGCTTTCACTGCTGTAGCCCAGGTTCAATCCCTGGTCGGGGAAGTGAGATCCTGCAAGCCCCATGGCGTGGCCAAAAAAACCGAAAAACAACCCCCCCAAAGAACTAAGGATCCTTAATAAAAAAAAAAAATTAGCAAAATTAGCCTCTATCCAGGACGTGAGCAACAGATACTATTTCTCAGTTTTTTATTTGTCTTTGACTTTGCTTGTGGTAGTTTTTGCCATATGGAATCTTTATTTTATGTAATCAGGTTTAATAAACTTTTATGTTTTTTTCTTGTTTTATTTTTAGAAAGGTCTTCCCCAACTCCAAAGATAATTTTGAAGTCTCCAAGTTTTCTTCTAGCATTTAATTTTTTTAACATTAAGTCTTTGATCCATTTGGAATTTATCCTGGTATAAGATGTGGGAGATGCATCCAAATTTGTCTTTTTCCAGAAGGCTATCTAACTGTTCTAACACCATTTATTTGAATAATCCATCATTTCCTTACTGTTTTGCTATACTACTTTTATCATATACTGAATTCTCATATTTCTGGACTTTCTACTTGGTTTCATTAGCTGTTTATTGTCCTGTATCACACTAGTTTGATTATGTTAGCTTCATAACATGTTTATCTCATGGGATTAATCCTCCCTCATTTTTTTTGATTTGTATTCAGAATGTTTCTAGATATGCTTACTTTATTTTTCTACATGATGTTTGTAATCAGTTGGTATAGAAAAATTTTGGCATTTGTGTATATCACACTGAATTTTGATTCATTTATGGAAATGTTACATTTAATGACATTGATTCTTTCCACTCAATGACATGGTAGCTGTTCTACTTCTTCAAATTTACCGTTGTGTACCTCTGGGGCATTTTATAGTAGTCTTCATGTAGATCTTGCTTATTTTTTGTTAACTTTATTGCTAATATTTTATCTTTTTTTCGCTCTTATAAGGGTTTTCTTTTCCCTTCCATATTTCATGCTATTATTATTTGTAATAATTTTTTCAGTTGTTTGAGTTTTTTTTTTTTTTTTTTTTTTTCTCATTTTTTCTCGGTTGCGGAGCACAGGCTCTGGACGTGCAGGCTCAGCGGCCATGGCTCACGGGCCCAGCCGCTCCGCGGCATGTGGGATCTTCCCGGACCGGGGCATGAACCCATGTCCCCTGCATCGGCAGGTGGACTCTCAACCACTGCGCCACCAGGGAAGCCCAGTTGTTTGAGTTTTTATTTATACCATTATATATTCTACATATAATACTTCTGTCTTTTCCCTTCTAATTTTTAAAAATTCTTTCAAATTATTTCTTTTATAATTGCATTGGGTAGTATCTTGGGACAACATTAACTAATAGGGTGAAAGTGAACATCTTTGTCTTTTTCCTGAATTTAATATAAATAATAGTGTTTCCTCCTTAATGATGCTGACTATCAGGTTAGGGTAGATATATTTTATCATATTAAGAAATTATCCATCTATTATTTTATTAGTATTTTAAAAATAGGAATTGATGTTGAATTTTGCTCATGTTTTTAAAGTATTTATAAAAATTACTATATGATTTTTCTCCTAAGTGTTAATATGTTAAGTTGTATTGACACATTTTCTAATATTAAACCATCTTACTTTTATGGAATAAACTTGTATATTGGATCTCTTTGAGTTTTATTTAGCATTTTTGCCTAAATATTGGTAAGTGAGGTTGGTTTGTAGTTTTCTGGGAGACAGTTTTTTTGTGTTTTGATATCAAAATTATATTGATTTTATAAAACAAATTTGGAAGCTTCTCTTAATTTTTATTCTGTGAAAGAATTTACATAGGCTTGAAATTATCTGCTTTTAAAAAGTCCTTGTAGGGCTTCCCTGGTGGCGCAGTTGTTGAGAGTCCGCCTGCCGATGCAGGGGACACGGGTTCGTGCCCCGGTCCGGGAAGATCCCACATGCCGTGGAGCGGCTGGGCCCGTGAGCCATGGCCGCTGAGCCTGCGCGTCCGGAGCCTGTGCTCTGCAGCGGGAGAGGCCACAGCAGTGAGAGGCCCGCGTACCGGGGGAAAAAAAAAAAAAAGTCCTTGTAATTCCCTTGTGAAGACATTTATTCTTAGCACTTTGGGGGTGTGGTTCTTGACAACTTTCTCTAGTTCAACTACAATGACTAATTCTGTTGGAGTCAGTTTTAGTAAACTACATCTTTTCTAGAAACATCTATCTTATCTTGGTTTTCAAACTCTTACTATAGTTGAACAAAATAGATTCTTAAGAATATTGTAATTTTTCCAGTTTGCGGTAACTTTTCCTTTTTCAAAAATTTTGTGTATTCCTTTGTCTTTCTTTCTCAATTATATGTTAACACTACTAATTTTGTCTTTTTGCAATGAACCAATTCTTATATTCATTTTTAATTCTCTACCTTTTGATATTTCATGAAATGAATATTTAATGAATTATGTTTATAAATCGTGTTTTCCTTATGATTTCCTTAGATTTATTTTGTAATTATTTTTCTAAATTCTTGATTTGCGTTTATCATATTTAAAATTATTTCTGTTTTTTCTTTTTTTTTTGCGGGCCTCTCACTGTTGTGGCCTCTCCCGTTGCGGAGCACAGGCTCCGGACACGGAGGCTCAGCGGCCATGGCTCACGGGCCCAGCCACTCCGCAGCATGTGGGATCTTCCCGGACCGGGGCACGAACCCGTGTCCCCTGCATCGGGAGGCGGATTCTCAACTACTGCGCCACCAGGGAAGCCCTGTTTAGGATTTTTAAAACCTTTTAATTGAAGTATTTATACACAAATACATATATACATGTATAGCCACTTAATTTTTTAAACTCTTCATTGAAGTTATATAACTCAGCAATTTTCACAAACTAAAAATAAGTAACTTGCACCCAGATCATGAAACAAAGTATTACCATGGTACCAGTGCCCCAGAAGTCCCCCTTTGCTCCTTTCTAGACAATAGTCACCCCACATATCCTGTCTTAAAATTGCAGAGAGCAGTTTCAGTAATGCTTATATTGTTAAAAATGGTACTGTAATATCTATCCTCTCTTATATCCATGTTTATGAGATTTCGTTTTTGTGATTTATCTGAATTTGTTCTAGTACTATGTAGTATTTCACTGTGTATGAAAATACAGCGAACTTTATTGGAAAGCAGTTTAGGAGCATCTATAAAAGCTGAAGATACACATATTCTGTAACTGTGAAATCCCGCTACTAATTATATATTGACCAGAAATGTACACGTGTTCAACATGTATATTTTGAAATTGGACATTGAAAAATAGCTCTTAGAATTTTGAGTAACACATTCAAATTCACGATTATGATCTGTTTGTAATATCTCCTTTTGCCTAGATTTATTTATTTAAAAATTTTAAATTTTATTTGAACTTAAAAATAAAACCAGTTTACCTATTTTTCTCATCCCTCTCCCCCCCACCTCTTACAACCACCAATTTGTTCTCTGTATCTATGTTCATAGAAGGGCACTCTTTCTATTGAAACATTAGAAATGTAGGAGAAAATTAGTGGTTTTATGGATTCGCTAATGGAAAGGTGAAGGAATGACCTCCTAATGACTTCTATCAAAAAAGAAAATGTAAGGACAACTTCATCAGTTGAAAATAAGGCAGAGAGATGATAGACTGGAGGTTTAGAACTGAGGAAGAGATATGAGATAGTCATCATGGGTAGTTAATGAATGACTTCTTTAGGGAAATACAGGATAGAAATGCCCAGTGATGTTACTCATTTGAGGCTGAAGAGCATGAATCTGTAGGAACATAACAAGGAAACAAACACTGATAGTCACAGAAGCCAGGGCGTCAATCCAGAAATTCTCTACTTCAGCTTGAGGAAAAGGGGGTAGGAGAAATCCGCCATCTTCACGAAGTAGAAGAATCTAAGCCAGACAGCAAACCAGAGGCTACAATAATTTATGAACATGAAACCTCTTTTGAACGTATCATATACGATGAATATCTTGATTATAAAAGTGTGGGGATGTTGAACTGAAGGTGAGTTCTAGCATCATGAAGCTTTGTAGCGCTCTTCTGGTTACACGCAGGAAAAGCAGGATCTTGCCACTTGTGGGAACTGCCTTGTTGTGAATCCATTCTGCTGTATTTATAGCCACACTGAACCCATTTGCAGTGATACCAAGGACACATTCGGTGCCTATAATGATTCACATCAAAATGATGCGAGATGGTGACAGTTGATTTTCTGGGGGATCGCAGGTTTCAGTCATCCTGAGTTGTTGCTTCTCTTTGGTGTCTGGAGGAAAATGTCTCCCTGGCACGTGATAGGCAGATCTCCCACTATTCACGACAAAAGAAGAAGCAGTGGATGCATCATTTCCAAATCTACTCCATTTGTTTATTTTAGGACTCTTAGTTCTAAATCTGGAGATGCAAATGATGGAAGGAGTTGTTTTCTAATCCTCTCCCGTGTGTCCTTTGGATGCACTTGTGTGTGAGTTCAATCCTGGGGCCCAGGGAGGAACTTGAGTAGACGCTCCTTTATAAATCACTAACATAGTGTTGAGAGCTGTGTTCTTTAATAGCTCTAGTTAAGTCAGCCATCTGTCCACTAAGTCACCATATAACTGCGTTTCATTTGTGACCTCGGGGAACTGATTGAAAGTAACAATAACTTCAGATATTTATAGCTATGGGCTAGGCCCTGTCCAAACACTTTATACCTATCGTGAAATTTAAGCCTTACAGCAACCCTCTGAAGAAGGTACTTTTATTATCTCCATTTTGCAGGGGAGGAAACTGAGGCTAAATAACTTGTCCAAAGTCAAAGAGGGAGAGGGAGATGGAGAAGGAGAGAGAGAGCTGGGATTCAAACCTGAGTCACATGGTCCCAGAGTCCTTGTTCTACCCACTATGTTACACTACTTACCCCTGTGGATCCTGTTGTGTGCACCAAAGACTGAAGGCAGGGTTGGCTAAACTGTAACTTTTTATCCTGATGGTCTTTTGCGATGCCCTCAGGGCTTAAGGGAAGAATAATTGAGTTGGAAAAAAACCCACCTGTGAGTTTTTTTTTTTCACTGCTCACACAGAACACTTTACTTTGGACACTTCTGGTCATTAAACACGTGTGTTTTCCCCCACAGCAAGCAAGTCTGCAATGCTGTCTCGGTACCCTACAATTTAACTCAATTCTGATACTATCTACCTGGAGATGACATCAGATCCACAGGTTAAGGGCTCAGTCCCGCCAGACTGCCCTCCATTTCAGATGCCAGTCCCAAGTCTAGGTTGTCACCTAGACTTATTGGCTATAAGTTAGAGTTATGACCCTCTTTTTGGTTTCAGTTAATTTGCTGGAGTGGCTCACAGAACTCAAGAAAACAGCTTATTTACATTTACCGATTTATGATAAAAGGTTATGATCATAGATGAACACTCAGACGGAAGAGATGCATAGAGCAAGGTTGTGGGAAGGGGCATGGAGCTTCCACGCCCCCTTTGGGGTGCCACACCCCGAGCACCTCATGTGTTCACCAGTCTGAAAGCTCTTTGAACCCAGTCCTTTTGGGTTTTAGTGGAGGCTTTGTTACATAGGTGCAGTTGATTAAATCATTGGCCATTGGTTATTGTTTGAACCTCCAGCCTCTCCCCACTTCCTGGAAACCTGGGGGTGGGACTGAAAGTTCCGACCTCGTATTCACAGTTGGTTTTCCTGGGAATCAGTCCCCATCCTTAGGTGTGTTCCAAAAGTCACCTTGTTAACACATAACAAAGGCATTTTTGTTGATCTCACTGAGGAAATTCCAAGGGTTTTAGGAGCTCTGTGCCAGAAAAGGGGGCAAATACCAAATGTATTTCTTATTATAAATAACGATATCACAATAGTAAAGCAAGAAGACACTGATTTTCTGAGACAAACCCCTTTTACAAAATAAATTGAGAGATAATAAATCTTTATATAAAAATGATTGTACACACACACACTTGTGTGTACACAAACACACATTTACCTTTCATTTTAAACAAATCACTGGGAAAATAAGGGTTGAAGGAAAAGTTCCTTGTTCCTTTACAAGGTAGGCAAATCAACATAGGGTAAAAATAATACCCCAAGTCACCTAGTCTATTTTGGAATATTAAAACTAAAAGAGTTGAAGAATCAGTTTTATCTTGGGGAAGTTGTTTCTGATTTTAAAATGTAAGCACAATACACGTGATGATAAAACGGACTTCTCAACTCAGAATAAATCAACTTTTATGAGTGTACGTAACTAAAGTAATGATAATGAAATAATTCTAATAAAGGGAAGGTTGGTGTGTGAAATGTCTCCAAAATTTTTCATAATATTTGGTTTTCCCTTTACTTAGGACTTCTTTTAAACAAGGCGAAAACTTAAGGTTTTCTGGCCTGTTTTGGACAAGTTGTTATGAATTTTACCATCTCATCTTTAAATCTCTATTCTTGAACTCCAGACGTTTCCCTCGAATACAGTGTACAATAATAAACAACTGCTACTCTCTGCTTGTTCCCACCCAGTTGTACAAGTAAGTCTGTAGTGTTTCAGGACCTCTGATTTGGTTTTCAAGAGGCTTTTTCTTGTCACTGGCTCTCCTCCATTTCTGCTGACCCAGGCTTCCAAGAGTGTGAGGGATAATGGGATACACTCTCTGAAGAGTTTGATGCCTCTCGTTTTATTTGTTTTGCTCATCACTGTGTTAAAAAAAAAATTCTAACTGAGTAAATTTGAAGGTCGAATTGGCTTTATTCAATGATTTATGAATCGGGCAGCATCCCATCGAGCAAGTAGAAAGGAGCTCGGAGGAGCTGTAAAAAATGGAAGAACTTTACAGGCAGGAGTGGGCAGAAAAGGGAAGTTTCTAGCTAAGAGTGGATTGTTTCAGGCAGGGTCACCTTCCTTTTGGGGGAAGGTGGGGGTCACCCCTCTAGTGCTGACCAGGTAATTCCAGATCTGTTGGTTAAAGGTCACATTCCTGAGAGAGGCTGAAACGGCAATTAGGTTAGATATTAAGTCTTGGTTTGCTGATGTGGGACTTGCACAAGTGACTCCGTTTGGGGTTTGTTGTTTCTTTATTAACAACTGTATCTCATTCCTAGCTCTTAACCCCAGTACCTAGATACTTGCTGGTGAATGAACGACCAGACCAGTGAATTCAGAATTTCGGAGAAGTTCTTTATAATGAGAGACAGGCAGAGAAATGGCAGTTCCACCACCCAGTAAGCGTTGAACTCTTGCAGGTCTGATGCCCAAATCAAGTGTGGGAACGTGAACAGTGAGACTGCATGAAAACACAGCAGTTCTTTGTGTTTCTGTTAGAGAAACACTGGTGGGAGACAGAGGACAAAGGAAGGAGACAGAAGACTGGAGTAACCTCAGCTGGGGGCGGGGTTTCACAGTGTTGGGTGCTGCAGAGAGGTAGTCAGCAGGAGCACGGGCTGTGTACATCATCAAAGGCATTTTTAAAATTTTTTTTATTGACATATAGTTGATTTACAATCTTGTGCCAATCTGCTGTATGGCAAAGTGACTCAGTTATACACATATAGACATTCTTTTTTTATGTTCTTTTCCATTACGGTTTATCACAGGATATTGCCTATAGTTCCCTCTGCTATAGAGTAGGACCTTGTTGTTTATCCCTCCTATATATAATAGTTTACATCTGCTAATGCCACACTCGCAGCCCTTCCCTCTCCCACCCCCCTCTTCCTTGGCAACCACAAGTCTGTTCTCTATGTCTGTGAGTCTGTTTCTGTTTCATAGATAGGTTCATTTGTGCCATACTTTAGATTCCACATGTAAGTGGTATCACATGGTATTTGTCTTTCTCTTTCTGACTTACTTCACTTAGTATGATAATCTCTAGTTGCCTCCATGTTGCTGCAATCATCAAAGGCATTTTCGAAGAGGCTGTGCTTGCCATAGCTTCTGGCAGTGTTGCTTCCTGCAATGGAAAGAAGAATGTTGTTGATGGGAATTCCCAAAGTTAGGCTAAAGTGGGGGTGAAATAACCTTTCTAGGGGAAGGGGTGATCTTTTAAAGTAGAACTGGTGGACCAATACCTAAATGGCATATCCAGTTTGCTAAATATATCCTGATGTATTCAAGTGTATTTCTAACCAGGGAAAACTCATGAAGAAAGCTGTAGCCTTAAGGACAGAAAGAATGGCTTTAAAAAGTCCAGTTTATTTGGTTATGTTTTTAACTTATGATTTTGAAGTTGTTTTTGACGCAGAGATGCGTTGTAAAGACAGTACAGAGAATTCCCATACACCCTTCTCCCAGCTTCCGCATATGCTCACATCTTACGTAAATAACCATGGTACAATGATCAAAGCTAAGAAATCAGCCTAGTTACAATACTATTAGTGAAACTGTAGGCTTGATTTGGATTTTCCAGTTTTCAACTAGTGTCCTCTTCCAAGATCCAATTTAAATTGTCAGTGTTTTGTTTGTTTGTTTTAAAGTCATTAAAAAAAATGTATAGTGGTATTTCATTGTGATTTTAAGTGGCATTTCCCTAATGACTAGTGATGTTGAACATCTGTTCATATGCCAATTGGACATAAGTATATCTTCTTTGGTCAAATGTTTACAGATTTTTGCCTGTTTTTTAAAAATTGAGTTGCTTGGGCTTCCCTGGTGGCGCAGTGGTTGAGTCCGCCTGCCGATGCGGGGGACGCGGGTTCGTGCCCCGGTCCGGGAGGATCCCACGTGCCGCGGAGCGGCTGGGCCCGTGAGCCGTGGCCGCTGAGCCTGTGCGTCCGGAGCCTGTGCTCTGCGGCGGGAGGGGCCACAACAGTGAGAGGCCTGCGTACCGCAAAAAAAAAAAAAAAAAAAATTGAGTTGCTTGCTTATTGTTGAATTTTAAAAATTCTTTATATGTTCTAGTTATAAGATCTTTAACACCTTGTGCTTTGCAAATGTTCAAACCTGAGTCCATGGTTTAGCTTTTCATTCTCTTAATAATGTCTTTCACAGAATGAAAGTTTTCAATTTTGGTAAGTTTCAATGAATTATGCTTTTGGTGTTATATTGAAAAACTCTTTGCCAGTCCCAAGGCAACAAAAAGTTTTCCCCTTGGTTTTCTTTGAGAAGTTTTATAATTTACCTTTTATGTTTAGGTTGATGATCCATTTTTTTTTTTTTTTTTTTTTTGCGGTACGCGGGCCTCTCACTGTTGTGGCCTCTCCCGTTGCGGGGCACAGGCTCCGGACGCGCAGGCTCAGTGGCCATAGCTCGTGGGCCCTGCTGCTCCACGGCATGTGGGATCCTCCCGGACCGGGGCACGAACCCGTGTCCCCTGCATTGGCAGGCGGGCTCTCAACCACTGCGCCACCAGGGAAGCCCCGATGATCCATTTTGACTTAACTTTTGTATAGAGTGTGAGGAATGTGTGGAGGGTTTTGTTCTGTCTTGTTTTTTGTTTTTGTTTTTGTTTTTTGCGGTATGCAGGCCTCTCACTGTTGTGGCCTCTCCCGTTGCGGAGCACAGGCTCTGGACACGCAGGCTCAGTGGCCATGGTTCACGGGCCCAGCCGCTCTGCGGCATGTGGGATCTTTCTGGACCGGGACACGAACCCATGTCCCCTGCATCAGCAGGCAGACTCTCAACCACTACGCCACCAGGGAAGCCCTCTGTCTGTTTTTGTTTTGCTTTTTGCACACGGAGAGCCAACTGTTCCAGAACCATTTGTTGACAAAAGTATTCTTTTTTCATTGAGTTGCCTTGGTACCCTTGTCAAAAATCAGTTGTTTACTGAGATTTTAGAGTTAATGTATTGCCATAGTGTGACCAAAACTATATTGACTAATACAATGATTATTTATTAAATCTCACATCAGTGAGAAAGAAGAAACTAGGTAAGGAAAAGAAAGTGTTGAAAAATTTAGAGTAAAATGGAGTTAGCCTTCCTTCATATAATACAAAAATAAACTCCTGATGAAATTGTTAAAATAAAAACAACTCAGTTGTCTATATTTGTGTGGGTCTACTTCTCAACTATTTGTTCTGTTGATCTATGTGCTTATCCTTTTGTAAATAACACACTGTTATAATAAGTTTTATAACTTTATGATAAGTTTTGAAATTGGATAGTGTGAATCTTCCAAATTTATTCAAGCTTTTCAGAGTGATTTTGCTGTGAGTAGCGGCTCTGGAAAAAAAGTTTGAGCGGATTCTTTTCAGCAGTAAAACCACCATAGACTTCAGAGGAGCATTTTCTTCCTGTGGTTTCTGTTTCCTGCCACAGAAACTGCCACATCTTTCAGCCGTCTTTTGTACTGAAGTCAAAAGCAGAGGGACATTCTCTTCTTTCTTTCTTTCTTTATATTTTTTATCATACTAGATCCAGAGGCAGGTGGTAATCTAGACTGATTATTACAAGATCATCAGGGTTTACATTTCACATTTATTACACTCTAGAGATCCCCATGGTTGATTTTGTTAAGATTTTTGTTTCCTTCATGTCACCATGACCGTTTCATCATGTAATAAGCTCTGTGTTTCTTTTCCCCCCCAGTGTGCGTTCTATAACTCTGCTTACTTGGGACTCCATGAAAATATACTATGTGGTCAATTATAGTTTTTATATTAATAATGATTTTTATATGAAAAATATAGAACATTTTAAATAAAAAATAAAAAGGACTCGTAATTCCATGACTCAGCAATGACCCCTGTACTCAGTATTTTTATATATCTAATTTCTGCATATGTTGTTTTAAAATTTTTCGTAAAAGCAAAGAAGGAATCGTAAACATTTTGCACCAAATAAAAGCCCTTTAGTTGTATTTTATAATTGGTTCAGATATGCTATTAAAGAAAACCTTTTTTGACATTTTACAGTTCTTAATAGTAATTACCAAAAGTCATTGGTTACATGATAACAATGACAGCAATAGCAAGCAGTGCTTAAACAAGATAGAGCTTTAGTCTCTATTATATTAAAGTCTGGTCCGCGATGATTAAGTGGTCCATGATGACGGTAACTTTGCTTCACCAAGTCCTCAGGGACAATGCTTCTTTCAGGTCATTGCTCCTGGTGTGGCCTTCAGCCTCAGATTCAAGATGGTGGCATCTGCAGTCAGGGTGGTAGTGTAGAAGAAGGGCAAAGAAGAAGAGACGAAAGAGGTTGACATGACCCTGAAGTAAGACTCCCATACACTACAGAGTAGCAGTTCTTGCATACCACTGGCTGGCTTTACTCATATTGCAACATTTATCTGCAAAGGAGGCTTAGAAATGCAATCTGTTTGTAGGTAGTTATGTGTCTGGTTGAAACTTCTTTTACATTGGATAGAGGAAAATGAATATTGAGGAAAAACTAGCAGTGTTTGCTAGAATCATAATATATTAAAAATATACTGATGAATTCAATTCATTAATATTCTATTTAGATTTTTGCATCTGCTACCTCAGATTTATTTTTAACTTTGTTTTCTTGTACTGTCATTGTTTAGGACATAATTATTTCATAAAATGAGTTGGGTAGCTTTCTCTCTTAGTCTCTGAAACTATTTATTTATTTATTTTATAATGTTCACTTATTTTTACTTGTTGACAGTTTTGCTTTATTTATTTATTTATGGCTGTGTTGGGTCTTCGTTTCTGTGCGAGGGCTTTCTCCAGTTGTGGCAAGCGGGGGGCCACTCTTCCTCGCGGTGCGCGGGCCTCTCACTATCGTGGCCTTGCTTGTTGTGGAGCACGGGCTCCAGACACGCAGGCTCAGTAATTGTGGCTCATGGGCCCAGCCGCTCCGTGGCATGTGGAATCCTCCCAGACCAGGCCTCGAACCCGTGTCCTCTGCATCGGCAGGCAGACTCTCAACCACTGCGCCACCAGGGAAGCCCTGAAACTATTTATTTAAAGTAAGGATTATCTTTTCCTTGAAGATTTGGAAACCTCACCTGGTAAATCTCTGCTGTACTATAGTTATTCCATCTATTTTTTTTCTCATATTGTCTGTGTCTTTTCTTGTTGCTTTCTATTTAGAGGTTTGCTTGTTTAAGTAGATATACGACCCTTATCCTGAACATTCAGTTTTGGGTTTTGCATATCATCCATTGTTTCCTTGATTCCTGTTGCATTAATTTCTTCATTTATCTTTTTTTAAAATTAATTTATTTTATTTATTTATTTTTGGCTTCACTGGGTCTTCGTTGCTGTGCATGGGCTTTCTCTAGTTGCAGTGAGCGGGGGCTACTCTTTGTTGTGGTGCACGGGCTTCTCATTGCGGTGGCTTCTCTTGTTGCGGAGCACGTGCTCTAGGTGTGCGGGCTTCAGTAGTTGTAGCACGTGGGCTCAGTAGTTGTGGCTCGCGGGCTCTAGAACGCAGGCTCAGTAGGTGTGGTGCATGGGCTTAGTTGCTCTGTGGCATGTGGGATCTTCCTGGACCAGGGTTCGAACTGTGTCGCCTGCATTGGCAGGCGGATTCTTAACCACTGTGCCACCCTTCTTCAATTATCTTTAATATAATTTTCCATCTTCCTTTAGTTTTATTTTCTTACCTCTTTAAAGTTTCTTGAGTTGAACACCTAACAAACTGATTTTCAGTTTTTCTTATTTTTTTTCAATAAAGAAGTGTATCATTTACTGCTAAGTACCATGTTACATGAACCCTGTATAATTTGATGTGTAGTACATTGTCACGTGTTTCTAAATATTTTGTAACTTCCTTTATGATTTCCTCTTTGAGAATTTTTTTGAACAGGTAAACTATGCACCCATTAATACATTTTTGGGCACGTGCTATATTCCAGGCACGTGGGATACAGAAATGAAACACAGGGGCCCTACCTTTGAGAAGATCAGTGTTTATAGCTATCACAGGTATAAAAGGTGTTTCCTCTTAATGGCATGGTATGTTTTTTCATGTTAAGTAGGCCTCTGACTGAGTCAGCCTGTATGTTTACTGATCAAGTTGCCTACAGTGGTTGGGTAGAGGGCCCTGGCCAGATGAGGCCAAGATTACTGTATAGTATGTATGCCCATAAATCAGCCTCTCTTTGTTCCTGGTACAGCTAATCTCATTTAGTGATTTTGTAAACAGTTGCCTTGACACAGGAAAAAATAATGTAATTAGGTCACATTTTTTAGTTTATTTTTTTTTTTTTTTTTTTTTTTTTTTTTTTTTTGCGGTACACGGGCCTCTCACCGCTGCGGCCTCTCCCGTTGTGGAGCACAGGCTCCGGATGCGCAGGCTCAGCGGCCATGGCCCACGGGCCCAGCCGCTCCGTGGCACGTGGGATCTTCCCGGACCGGGGCACGAACCCGTGTCCCCTGCATCGGCAGGCGGACTGTCAACCACTGCGCCACCAGGGAATTCCTAGTTTAGTTTTTATTCAATGTACACATAGTTTAAAGAATCATATTTCTACATGGTTTTTCATTTACAAAAAAACCCCGTTTTCCCTCACCATCTCATTTCCCCTACTCAGAGGAAGCCATTTTCATCTCTTTTATGAATTTAAAAAAAAAACTTATTTATTTATTTTTGGCTGTGTTGGGTCTTCATTGCTGTGCGCGGGCTTTCTCTAGTTGCAGCGAGTGGGGGCTACTCGTCATTGCGGTGCGCAGGTTTCTCATTGCGGTGGCTTCTCTTGTTGCGGAGCACGTGCTCTAGGTGTGCGGGCTTCAGTAGTTGTGGCACGTGGGCTCAGTAGTTGTGACATGTGGGCTCAGTAGTTGTGGCTTGTGGGCTCTAGAGCGCAGGCTCAGTAGTTGTGGCGCATGGGCTTTGTTGCTCCGTGGCATGTGGGATCTTCCCGGACCAGGGCTCAAACCTGTGTCTCTTGCATTGGCAGGCGGATTCTTAACCACTGCGCCACCAGGGAAGTCCCATCCTTTATTTTATTTGATATTTTTGTCCCTGTCTCTAAATAACTTAGTTATTCTGCTACCTCTTGATTTTTTTCCCCCTGTTTTGGCAGTTTTGGGCATTTTTTTTTTGACTTCCAGTTTGGAAGTTGAGGATTTATCTCTATTTCATTCTCCACACCCCAGCTTAGTATACACACACACACACACACACACACACACACACACACACACTCACAGATACTTCCTAACCTTCATGCTGCCCATACATTTATAACATTGGTTAAAACGATATTCAATTTTTACAGTATTATGACAATGCAAATACAATTTGTAGTTGAGCCATGTGATACCCTGTGATTACTTTTTGTTTCACATGCATATTTTTGTTCTCCTTAGAACAATGAAAAGGGACTTTGTTTCTTATGTATTTGTCACCATCTCATTCCAGATTTGACCCTAAACTTCCAGATGTTTTTCAATATGCTCAGTTATATCAGGTGTTTTATATTTTGTAGACACATCTCCTTGATCCTTTCTACCTGCTCCAATCTGGACTGGTTCTCTCTAGGCTTGCTCACATCTGCCGTTTTAGACTCTCCCCTACCCATTATCTTGATTCTCTTTGCCTCTGTCTTACGGTGAATTCTCTTTCCTGGTTCCCATGTTTTCTTTTTTCTTGGTTTACTCCCTTATTTTGGCAGAGCACATACTCTAATAGCTTCCTGAAAAAGGGTTGTAAAAATTAATGAAGAGAAACCTCAATTAAAATAGAGTCAGGAGGCCAGAAGGGGGAGCTCGCATACCCCATCATGATAGCAGAGCCCAATAGGAAGAAGAAAGACTTCCTCTTCTTTCCTGGCAAGAACTTAGTCAATGAGAGGCAGTCACAACTCAGCCAATGAAAAGCCAAGGACTCTCTGTTCACTATAGCCTTCCTAACTTCCTCCCCCCCCCCCCACCCCGCTATAAAAGAGTTATCCTCTCCATTTTTGTGGGGGGCTTACACGTGGCTCACCATGGTTGTAGACGTTGAATTATAATTCTTTGGTAATCCTGAATACTGTAAATTCATTTTTGCTGGAGAAATAACTGGCTGTCTATTTGTATTAGGTCACCAGGTTGCATGGGAGATCCTTTTTTTTTCTTTTTTCAAATTTGCATGTTAAAAATATCTTTATTCTAACTTCCTGATTAATGGTATGGCTGTGAATAGGACTGTAAGTTGGGATACATTTTCCCTTGGAATTTCTTCCAGCTTCCAAGGTTACTGTTGAGGAGTCTAACCCCAATCTTGTTCCTTTGCGTTTAATTTACATTTCTTTCTCTGGAATTGTGAAATACCTTCTCTTTGTCCATAGTGTCCTGAATTTTCATTTCATGATATTCCTTGCTGCATGCCTGTTTTACCCACTGGATTGGGATTTTAATCTGGAAAATTACATCTTCCAGTTTGGGCAATCTATTGATCATTTATTTTATGATTCTTTTTACTTTGTTTTCTGTCTTCTCTCTCTTCTGAATTCCTAATGTTCAATGTTGGCCTTTAAAATTTTTTCATCTCTCTAGCATTGTGTTCTAATTTCTGGAGATATCGTTGACTTTGTCTTCCAACCATTCCATTGAGTGTTTTCATTTTCACTATAATATTTTAAAATTCCTTGTGTCGTTTTCTCCGCTCTGAATGCTCCTTTATAATAATGTCCATCTCTTGCTATATGCCTGAAGTTACTATTGTCTCTTCAAGTGTCCATCTTCCGTACTGTCTATTTCCTGTAAGTTCATGCCTCTCTGATTTGGTCTTTATATGTTTTGGTAAAGATTTTCAGCAGCTATCTATTAATCTTCAGATGACTGTTCCTGCATGAGTAGGGTTCTCTTGGTTCTTGTATGTCTGGATATATTTTGTTTTTTCTCTTAATGAGAATTTGATTAGGTAAAAGAGACACCTATTTTTCCCTTAGCACTTTAAATATTTGGATTTGTCAGTCTCTTGTTTCTGGTATTATTGTTGATGAGAAATACACTGTCATTCATTAGTAGTTATTCTTTTTTATTGTGTCTTTGGTAAGTTTTACGATGATCTCTTTTTCTTTGGTTTACTGCATTTTTTTCTACTATGTGTCTAGTTTGGACTATAATTATTTTTAAAATTTGTCCTGCTTGACATTCACAAGGGGCTCTAGATATGATATTTTATATATCTTTAAAAACTTTCAGCAAAAATATCTTTAAAACTGTCTCTCAGACTTTTAAAAAAATTAATTAGTTTATATTTTTGGCTGCATTGGGTCTTTGTTGCTGCGCGTGGGCTTTCTCTAGTTCCAGCGAGCGGGGACCACTCTTCATTGCGGTGCATGGGCTTCTCATTGCGGTGGCTCCTCCTGTTGCGGAGCACAGGCTCTAGGTGCGCGGGCTTCAGTAGTTGTGGCCCATGGGCTCAGTAGTTGTGGCTCGCGGGCTTAGTTGCTCCATGGCATGTGGGATCTTCCTTGGACCAGGCCTCAAACCCGTGTCCCCTGCCTTGGCAGGCGGATTCTTAACCACTGTGCCACCAGGGAAGTCCCAAAAAGTGTTTAAAAAAAGTCTTTCTAAAAACTACCTATCCCTGATCTCTAAAGCAAAATAAAAACTACTTCCTTGTATTGATTCACTGAACACTAAAAATAACATAAACACTTTTCCTGTTGTATATTCATGTACTTTAATGAACTTATTAGTCATATATATTTCTAATACTATGTCACTGGTATTTTTCTGAATAATATATATTTCAGTATCTTTTTATCTCTCTTATCGTCATAAAATTCCCTGCAATATTATTTGAAGTTGCATTTTATGGCTAATACATTTGAAATTGTCGACACCTTCAGTTGGTTTTCCTCTGAATATTAAGAAAATAGTCTTTGTAGATGCTGAGATAATTAGTACATGCTGAGCATTAGCAAATTCTGTTAAAGGGAGGATATTCTCAATTCCAGCGTTTTTGGTACTGAATTATGTAAATATTTTATCTTCCATTCAGAAAGGTTTTCTTCAAAATATTTTATAAGACAAAACTCAAATACTTTTTTTTCTGTCCATAATTCTTTGAATATTCCACAAAATGCAAATTCTGCATGATTCCATTTCTTAATTTTATTTCACTGAGGGTATTTATTTTATTTCATTGGGTGAATATACATTTACCCAATCAAAAATATTAACTCTATTAAATATTCTTTTTAGAAGTTGAGATATTCTAAAGAATAATTTTTAAATTTTGAAATTAAGTCTTCTATACCATTGAGTACACATGGTTTAGTTTTTAGGTTTTTTCCCTTAGTTTTGTAGGGTTAAATGTCAGTGTTTTCCTATTTTTAAGTTGCGTTTCAATCGTTGTAATTTACTAAAACCTTTATAGGCTGAAACATTTTTTGTTCCATTCGTTTAATCTTTTGATTGTACAGTGTATATTTTCCACAAAAGTAATCAAAATTTACAGGAACTGCTTACCAAAACATTCAACATAATTGTAGGCAACTTAGGTTCATTTATTAAGTAGTTCATCAAAGATTCAAACGTATCTAAAGTATGACTGATGAGAAGGAGCAAAAGGAGAAATTGGGCTTCCCTGGTGGCGCAGTGGTTGAGAGTCCGCCTGCCAATGCAGGGGACGCGGGTTCGTGCCTGGGTCTGGGAAGATCCCACATGCTGCAGAGTGGCTGGGCCCGTGAGCCATGGCCGCTGAGCCTGTGCTCCGCAACGGGAGAGGCCACAACAGTGAGAGGTCCGCATACCGCAAAAAAAGAAAAAAAAAAAAAAAAAAAGGAGAAATTGTATATTGCCATGCTGAAGTATTTTTTGATATCTGAGATTCATCATATAAATTTTTAGTCTTTTTTTAAAAAATTATTTATTTATTTTTGGCTGCATTGGGTCTTCGTTGCTGCACATAGGCTTTCTCTAGTTGCCGTGAGCAGGGGCTACTCTTCCTTGCAGTGCACGGGCTTCAGCATTACGGTGGCTTCTCTTGTTGTGGAGTATGGGCCCTAGGCACGCAGGCTTCAGTAGTTGTGGCACACAGGCTCAGTAGTTGTGGCTCACGGGCTCTAGAATGCAGGCTCAGTAGTTGTGGCACATGGGCTTAGTTGCTTTATGGCATGGGCGTGTGGGGTCTTCCTGGACCAGGGCTCGAACCCATGTCCCCTGCCTTGGCAGGCTGATTCTTAACCACTGCACCACCAGGGAAGCCCAAATTTTTAGTCTTTAAAGTTTTGTAAGTTATATAAACTGCTTATGTAAAAGTGTTTGCAAAGCTTATCAACTACAGCTTCTATTTTGATTGGTGAAGTATCTCAGCTTGTTTGAAAGCTATTTGAATTATATTTGTACCAAATTATAATTATCTTTCTGCTTCACAGGTTTCTTAATTTATTGAGAATATTAGTTTTAATGTGACAATGGGCTCCACTAAAATTTGTGTTCGTATTATTGGCTACCAAACAAATAGTTGTTCTCTTCAGTGTTTTACCTTTTTAAATGAGTTTGAATAGCACACACCAGAATGTCAGCTATTTTGCCTTCAACAGAAAGAACTTCCAAAAGCTTTCATTTTATTTCATGGATCAGATGAACACAATCTAACTATTATTTGAAATAACCAAATTTTCTATTTGAAAGACTGATAAAACTGATATAAAACTGAGATCACGTCACTGGGAATGTTTTCTTCTGCTAATGGACCCAACACATTAAGAGCTTTCAGTTCCTTTTTGGTACATGCACATAAAACTTGCAGTTGAAAATGTAAACCTTACTAAAGGAATTTTACTGCTTCCTTTCCCATTTGGATGCCTTTTATTTCTTGCCTAGCTGCTCTGGCTAGGACTTCCAGTTCTATGTTGAATAGAAGTGGCAAGAGTGAGCATTCTTGCATTTTATGTTATTCCCGATCTTAGAGGAAAAACTTTCAGTTTTTTACCATTGAGTGTGATGTTAGCTGTGAGCTTGTCATGTGTGACCTTTATTATGTTGCAATACATTTTTTCTATACCTAGTTCTTTGAACGTTTTTATCATGAATGAGTGTTGAATTTTGTCAAATGCTTTTTCTGCATCTATTGAGATGATGGTGTGTTTTTATCCTTCATTCTGTTAATGTGGTGTAGTTCATTTATTGGTTTGCATATGTTGAACCATCCGTGCATCCCAGGAATAAATCCATTTGAGCATGGCGTATAATCCTTTTACTGTGTTGTTGAATTTGGTTTGCTAGTATTTTGTTGAGGACTTTTGTATCTATGTTCATCAGAGATACTGCCCTATAGTTTTCTTTTCTGGTGGTGTCTTTGCCTAACGTTAGAGTAATGACTAGCCTCATAAAATGAGTTTGGAAGTGTTCCCGCCTCTTAATTTTTTGGAAGAGTTTTAAAAAGGTTCTCGTTTAAAAGTGTGGTAGAAATCACCAGTGAAGCCATTTGATTCTGGCCTTTTCTTTGTTGGGAGGTTTTTTTTTTTTTTTTTTTTGCGGTACGCGGGCCTCTCACTGTTGTGGCCTCTCCCGTTGGGGAGCACAGGCTCCGGATGCGCAGGCTCAGCGGGCATGGCTCACGGGCCCAGCTGCTCCGCGTCATGTGGGATCTTCCCGGACTGGGGCATGAACCCGTGTCCCCTGCATCGGCAGGCGGACTCTCAACCACTGCACCACCAGGGAAGCCCTGTTGGGAGGTTTTTGATTACTGATTCAGTCTCTTTATTTGTTACTGGTCTGTTCAGATTTTCTAGTTCTTCATGTTTCAGTCTTGGTAGGTTGTATGGTTCTAGAAATTTATCCATTTTTTCTAGGTTATCTAATTTGTTGGCATATAATTGTTCACAGTAGTCTCTTACGGTCTTTTTAATTTCTTGGTAACAGTTGTAATGCCTCCTCTTTCATTTCTGATTTTAGTTATTTGGTCTTCTCTCCTTTTTTCTTAGTTTAATCTAGCTAAAGGGATATGACCAAAATGAAAGGTCATGGTCTTCTGAGTGCTGTGAATGAAATGTACCTTCTCCACGTGTACACTCGTGTCAATAGTCCTTTCAAAGTAACAGCTAACTTTTGTAGTAGAGGCTGATGCTCTGGCAGCAGATTTAGGTCTGTGGTTTTCATGTGACCAGTGATACTATTATAGCCCCCGCAATAGATGGTACATGACAACAAACATATTCATTATCAACTTTCTTGAGAAATAAAAATTCAGTACTTAATTTTTTATTATTATACACCTTGTTTCCTTGAGTTCATTATGCCAAAAGGTTTATTGCAAAAAAACTCAAGGGCTTCCCTGGTGGTGCAGTGGTTGAGAGTCCACCTGCCGATGCAGGGGACACGGGTTCGTGCCCCGGTCTGGGAAGATCCCACATACTGCAGAGCGGCTGGGCCCGTGAGCCGTGGCCGCTGAGCCTGCGCGTCCGGTGCCTGTGCTCCACAACGGGAGAGGCCACAACAGTGAGAGGCCCGCGAACCGCAAAAAAAAAAAAAAAAAAAAAAAAAGTCCAATAATAAAACAAATAAGTACTCGTAGATTTATACTGGACAGAAAAATGACACAAGTACCATAGCAGGAACATTCAGACGCCTCTCTACTTGCTCCATGGCAGAACTGCTCAGCTTCTGTTTCCTGTACACTTTGCACCTAAGCTATAATTTCTCATTGCCCCCCTGCTGTTCTCACCAGCTGGTGGCCTGAAGCCCGCTTGCGAATCTCATGCTGCAGCGTGAGCCATGCTCTGCTGGTGGGTGGAGATGGCAAGAGCAGCGCGTTGTTTTCTTTCCTACTGCCACTCAAGGCTGGAAGGAGCCAGTGATCCCAAGCCACTCATTTATGAGTACACTTTGTTTTCGAAGTAAGTTCCCTGGATATTGTCCTTTAAAAAGAGGTATTAGTCCTGCTATTTCTGGAAACTGTAGGGAATAGCCAGCTGGGTTTTCAGTGGAACATCTCACATTCTACTATGACTCATGCCCAGAAGACCTTGACAGAAGTCGGTATACAAAGTGAAAGTACTCAGCCCATCCTGGCATGTTTTAGTGCAAATGGTCAAAAAATTAAAATATGGGACAAACGCTAAGTTGGACAGGGTGCTGGAGCAAAAGGCATAAATTGATACACTTACAGAGCTCTTCTCTAGCACTACATGAATTCTGCAACACTGTCTTTTAATTTACAAATATTTAATTTATTGAATCAACTTCATAGTTCCTTTGCACTTGGAAAACTTCGGTGAGTACATGTATGTATTTGCAAGGTTTCTAATTGGTTATTTTTCCTGTTTAGCGCTTACTGTTTCATTTCTGCCTCTTTAGAAAACTCTGCCTCTTTCAAGATAGTTTTGTTAGTTTAATAATAGGTTGATTTGATTTCTTTTTTAAAAAAATTAATTTTATTGTGGCAAGAATGCTTGAGAGGTACCCTCTTAACAAATGTTTAAGTGTACAGTGTAGCACTGTTGACTATAGATATAATTTGAACGGGAAGTCTGTAGAGTTTATTCATCTCGCTTAACTGAAACTGTATGCCCGATGATTAGGTTTTTTGTTTTGTTTTGTTTTTATTTTGGCTGCACCGTGTGGCTTGCAGGATCTCAGTTCCCCCACCAGGGATTGAACCTGGGCCTCCGCAGTGAAAGGGCTGAGTCCTAACCACTAGACCACCAGGGAACTCCCTGGTGATTAGTTCCTATATGTGTTTCACAGTTTGGGTTTGGAGTTTCATCTTGATCCCGGGAGTCTCTCCCGCCTCAGTAGTCACCTGCCCCTGTCTAGCAGTTTTATAGCATTTACGTCACTCGTTTCCTGGACCCCTGGCTTCCCGGTCCAGAACTAGAATTCTTGCGTGGTTCTGATATTGTTGGGTATTGCAGGTATTTCGTTTCTGTGATTTGTGGCCCTTTTAATGTGTACATTTTGGGTAACTATTTGGCTCCAGGTTTTACATAGTTTTTCTTCAAAATGATTTCTCCTCTTAACCCTCACCCCATTGCTGACCCTAATAAATGACTAAAATTTTAGTGTTTTATTTTTGTTTTGTTGTTAGGTCCCATAAAAATGTGACCTTAGCTCCAGTGGCTACGCCAAAAGAGTCATGTCAAAATGTCTTGGCACCATTTTATGGCAGAACTGTCTGATGTGATGCAACAGCTTTCTTTCTCTTCCCTTCCTTCCTAGGAGTTGCTGTTGGTCTTCTAGTCATCTGTCCTCATCCATCACTGTTCTTTAACACAGTGAAATGTTTACCTTAGTTTATGTTCCCCCACGGGCGGACTTTGAGATGAAGATTTGAATGGAAGTATTTTTTAGCTTTCTGGAACATTTAGGGAACATAGGCAAGGGAGTGTGGTTATTAATATAGTCAGAGGAATGTAATAAATGGTCATTATGAAGCCAGTTACCACAGTGGAAGACAGACGCTTAATCCTGAGGGCGGGCGCTCATAATTATGATCCCCCAGAGAGGCTGAAGAGCACAGGTGATCTGTGTCAGTTTCCATCGGTCACCGGTTGGAGGTTGCTCCTCGGGGTTGTTAGAGTTCGCATTCCCACCCGGCCCTTCCAGGCTGCCGTGTGTGTGGGCGGAGTGGTCTTCTGTATTTCTGGAAAAAACCTACCAGCACAGAGATACAGATTGTAATACTGTGATTTAGAAGAAAAATATATTTGGTCATTTAGATGAAAATGCATTTCTCATATATAATATATTTGGTCTTCGTCCGTGGTAACTGTTTTCCTAAGTTCTGTGAGCTGCTCTAGCAAATTAATTGGACCTCTGATTTATAGATCAGTCAGAAGCACAGGTGGCAACATGGGCTTGTGATTGGCATCTGAAGTTGGGGTGGGAGAATCTTGTGGAACTGATCCCTTAACCTGTGAGATGGGATTCTATCTCTGAGTAGGTGGTGTCAGTATTAAGTTGAATTGTAGGACACCCAGCTGGTGTCACAGAGAATTGCTTGGTGTGGGGAAACCCCCGCACGTTTGGTGACAGAAGCGTTCTGTGTGAGTGTGGTAGTAGTGTAAAAATAAAGGAGACGCACAGGAGAAAAACAGAGGAGGAAACGTCTGGATTTTTCCCTACACAGGTGAAAAACTGAGTTTCCCCTACATATACAGATAATGGTGGATGGAATTTTTCAGCACATACAGAAATGGCAGGATCCGAGGGATATGGACAAGACACTGGCAGTAACTCTAAGGCTTCTTGCTGCAGATACCTGCAACTTGACCCTTGGAGGATCTCTTGGAATGCAGGGGCACAGTGTGCCTGGGAGTTAATGCTCTGGGAAAACAGCTATCAGCCAACAGTGGAGGGGAGCCAATGGAAAAAGACCCCAACTCTTTGTCCTTCGAGTGGGACAACTTCAGCGATTCGAGCATACTTGGGTTCCAGTTGTCCACAGTTGAAACCTGTTCATCAGCTCACTCTGTATTTTCTTCCTCCTATTTCATGTCTCAGTTCTCACTTAAGGTGAGATTCCAGAGTTGTATCAATCCACCTGCTGTAGGGCAACAAGAACTCCACTGTCAGTATTAAATGAGATGAAGATAGTTCCTGGCCTACTGTAGCATTAAAATATTTGGACTTTAACTTTTGGGAGGTTGGGATGCTGTATAGGTAGTGTTTGAATAATATGTGGATGAGGATAATTGTAAGGGTGTGGCATTGGATGCCTGTAGTTATTATTTTTTTAAATATTTATTTGGCTGCGTTGGGTCTTAGTTGAGGCACGTGGGGCTCTTCATTGTGGCGCACAGGTTCTCTCTAGTTGTGGTGCACGGGCTCCAGAGCACGCGGGCTCAGCAGTTGCGGCACACGGATTCTCTAGTTGTGGCATGCGGGCTCTAGAAAATGTGGGTTTGGTTGCCCCGCGGCATGTGGGATCCTAGTTCCCCGACCAGGATCGAACGTGCGTCCCCTGCATTGGAAGGCAGATTTTTAACCACTGGACCACCAGGGAAGTCCTGGCCAGTAGTTACTGATCATAGGAACCTAGAAGAAGTGACAGGGTCAAGAAAGTTGATGATTAATTCAGCATATGATTTCAAAGTCAGAAAGTGTTCAGAGCAGTTTAAAGAGATCCTCATCTCTTGCAATTTTCAGCACACCTAATGAAAATCAGGTATACTGAAAATCAGGCCAAGATTTTATTGTCATGGTTGCAGATTTTAAAGAACTGGGTTCACAGCCCTAGCAAGATTCCTATGATAAAGTCAGGATACTCACGAGGAGTGAATGGATTCTAAGACTTGGGATGGAGAGATTTGGGTAGATGCAAATGAGAACATTACCCCAAGGGTAACCCTGAACCTCTGAACGTTGCTAGAGAAGAGCAGACTCCTTTTGCCTAGAGACTATGCACCTGAGATGGATGTTTTCGCCTTGTTCCTCTTGAAATCTACCTCTACATCTCTTCATTGCTGTTAGACAATAACTGTAGAGTCAGTATCAGCTTGGCCCAAGCAAAGAAGGACTGTCCTCTGTTCTGGGAAGGGGATTACTCATCAGTGCTGACAGTATCTACCAGCAGGAATGAGGAGAACATGTGTGGAAATGCTTTTAACTGTCTTGTACCACAGAAGACAGAGTATAAGGTTAGAGTTTATTGACATAGAGGGTGTGTTATCTGTTGCTGCATTACAAATCACCACACATGTCATGGCTTTAAAAAACACACACATTTATTATCTCACAGTTTCTGTGGGTCAGGAATCCTGGGCACAGCTTAGGTAGGTCCTCTGCTTTAGGATCTTTCATAGGCTGCAATCAAAGTGTCAGTCAGGACTCAGTTCTCGTCCGAAGGCTCAATTATGGAAATATCTGTATTCAAGCATGTGTAGTTGATGGCAGGATTCAGTTCCTTGTGAGTTGTTGGACAGAGGGCCTTAGTTCCTTCCAGGCTATTGGTTAGAGGTTATGCTCAGTTCCTTGCCATGTGGGCCTTTCCATAATGGCAGCTTGCTTCATCAACTCAGCAAGGGAGAGAGTCTATTAGCAAGGTTGAAATCACTATCTTATGTGACCTTTGTTGATATAATAACTGACATCTCATCACCTTTGCTATGTTCTACTAGTTAGAAGCAAGACATAGTTCCTGCCCACTCTCAAGTGAAGGGGATTACACAAAGGCATGAATACCACGAGGCAGGGATCATTGGGGATCTTGGAAGCTGCCTACCATAGAGGCCCTCTGGCAAAGATACTTGTAAGCAGTTTGATATTCTGCTGGTATGGCTCCCTGAAGTCTGGAGATGTGGTGACTTAAAGAAGATTATGTGAATACGGTCCAACTGTCTGGCCAGAGTATCTGCGAAGGATTCAGAAGACTCCGGGAGGGGCTTCCCTGGTGGTGCAGTGGTTAAGAATCCGCCTGCCAATGCAGGGGACACGGGTTCGAGCCCTGGTCCGGGAAGATCCCACATGTTGCGGAGCAACTAAGCCCGTGTGCCACAACTACTGAGCCTGTGCTCTAGAGCCTGCGAGCCACAACTTCTGAGCCCGTGTGCCACAGCTACTGAGCCCGTGTGCCACAGCTTACTGAGCCTGGGCTCTAGAGCCCGCAAGCCACAACTTCTGAGCCCATGTGCCACAGCTACTGAGCCTGGGCTCTAGAGCGCGTGCTCCGCAACAAGAGAAACCACCCCAATGAGAAACTCGCGCACCGCAACAAAGAGTAGCCCCCGCTCACTGCAACTAGAGAAAGCCCGCGTGCAGCAGTGAAGACCCAATGCAGCCAAAAAAAAAAAAGACTCCGGGAGGTGGACATGTCAGAATGGATATATCATATAAGGCCAGAGAATCAGGAGACATGGTTGCTTGAGAAAGCCCAGAAGGCATACCCTTCAGTAAAACAGTTAAAAAAAAAAAAAAATTGTGCTAGCGGGAAGGTGGCTGCAGTGCAGGAAGAGAGCCCTCACTAGAACCTGGTCATGCTGGCAACCCTGATCTCAGACTTCTAGCCTCCAGAGCTGTGAGAAAATAAAATTTCTGTCGTTTAACCCGCTCAGTCTAGGTATTTGTTATGGCTGCCCGAGCTAATATAAATCCTTTATTTTGGCCATACTGCTTGGTAGAACCTATGGTGCTAGAGAGATTCCGTGGTAGATTAAGGGCTCTGAGTGTGGCCTCTGCTAAGCTCAGGAAGAGAGTTGCAGAGCAGACCATAGCATTCCGGAGCAAACCTATACTCTCTGCAGCAGAAAACTAATTATTTTAAAAGGTGCACTTGGGCATTTTAGAGACCCAATACCTGATCAGGAAACACCAAGAAACCAGAGTTCCCTATTGTGACTTAGGCATTGGGAGGCCCACAAATTGTATACTTGAGTGGGTACAGCAGCAATCCTTCATACAATGGAAATAGCACAGTTGAAATTGGACCCAGCTGGCTCCAGAGGGCTTATGGTACAGAAAAACGTGGTTCATACCCCATGTCAACTACTTTGGCTGCACTTACAGCCCCCTTCAGATTGGACCTACAGCCTCACGGGTGGGGGAGTTCCTAGGTTTCAGGTTTCGGAGGAAATAAACCCAGGTGTGCTTCACAGATTAGTTGGCTCCGTTTGTTTTTGTGAGCTAAAGGTAGACGGTTGGCACACCTGAACTTCACTCAGGGGTACTCTAGAAAAACAGCTGGGGGAGAATATTCTCAGTGGGCAAAGCTACAAGCAGTATACCCGGTCATCAGTTTTGTATGGAAGGAAAAGTGACTTGAAGTAAAGATATACCATGGACTCTTGAGCAGTGGTAAATCTCTTGGCTGGTTGGTCCAGGGCCTGGTAGGAACAAGGTTAGAATATTTGACCCAGCAGGTCTGGAGGAGAGCCATCAAAAGAACCAGTGGATGTGAACACAGAATGCTTGGTTCTTGGTGTCTCACGTTAGTGCTTGTAAGAAAGGATCTGACACAGAGCAGACGTTGAACAATTAGAGGGTAGGATGACCTGTTCTATGGATGTCAGCCAGCTCCTGTCCTCTGCTGCTCCAGTGCTTGTGTGCTGGCTAATGAGGTGGGGATTTTTACTAAATATGCACTTCCTATCACTGCCATTGACATTGACTCATGCCCTGCGATGTTAAAGTATATGCTAAAATCACACAGGGAACTATCCTCAATATTATGTAATAACCTGTAAAGGAAAAGCATCTGAAAAAGAATAGATATAACTGAATCTCTGTGCTGTACACCCGAAACCTACATGATACTGTAAATCAACTATACTTTAATAAAAAATAAAGTATATGCTAAAATTAAAAAAAAATACACTTCCTACCATAAGTGATTTAAATGTTGCAGCTGCCGACCTTTCAAAAGCAGCCTAAATACTGAGACTGTTAATTGAGTACCATCTCTCAAGGGACCATTTGATAGAATAACGATTACACTGGATCCTTTTGACTCTTGAGCGGGCAGTATCTTGTGTTTACGGAGAATGATACATAGTCTAGATATGGATCTCTTTCCTGCCTGCAGTGTCTTAGCCAGCATCACTGTCTGAGAGCTCACAGAGTATCTGATTTCTAGACCCATCTAACATCTCCTTAGATCAATGGAATCATTTTTTTAAATGAAAGTTGCCGCAAGGGACACATGATCAAGGTATGTACTGATTTCTCAAATTAATTGCATTATCAGGAAACTACTGGCCCTATGGCGTGCCAGGAAAAAAAATCTCATAAATGAGCAGCTAAGGAAATGACTTGGCAGTCATATTCTTTAGGGGTATGGTGATGTCCTTCAAGATGTGGCATGTGTTTGGAAACGGCCATTCAGTGGTACTTTGTCTTTGATAGCTAGAATAGATTGGCCCAGGGATCAAAATGGTCTCTCTTACCATCACTTCTGGTTGTGGAAGTGCGGGGTCAGAAGGTATGTACATAATTAAGGTAACGTCAGGTGGTTCTCCAGATGGCTGCACCTATTTACGCACTCCCACTAGCAGCGCCAAATGGTCCTCATAACCCCTCATTGCCCGCTAACAATTGGTATCACCTTGCTTTCTGAGTTTTGTCTTATTGTGAGGAAAGAGCATGGGCACAGGGAAGGGACCTCATGGTTAGGAGCCTAGCAAACCTGAACTTCTGTGAGTCTTTTCCCTGCCACCAGTTGAAGAGGAATAAGATGTGATAATTTTAGGACTTCAGATGAGTTGAACTTTCAGATAACTGAGAGGGGCAGCAGGATACAACTGGACTGAAACAGGAGGGAAACTTAGAACCGTTGCTCAGTTCTACCCTTAATTTTAGCCCTAGGGACAGTTCTCTCTCTCTGGACATTTCCCCTCCTATGTTAAATGGTGAGAATAATTCCTGTCTTCTCTTTATCCTCATTTGCTAGGGAGTGAATGCTCATGTGTTATATCTGAGAAGGTTTCTTGAAATTCCAGTGCCTTAGAACCCCGGGGTGTCTAAGCAGACACAGGACTAAGTTTTGGGGAAAGAGCACAGGTAGGACAGTGCGAAGTCAGTAGGAAGTTTATTTTACTGTCCACACAGATGCCTACAAACGCAGGGATAGCAGACTTTCCAGATCAGAGTATGATGACAATGTGTGTGACACAAACTTCATAACCAGTGGAGGGGTACGATTCCGCGTCAGAAGGGCATATATTCTCCTCTGACACAACTTGAGCCTTCCCTGGTATGATCGCATTTTCTGGAGAGAAGAAGCAAAGCTATGTCAGGCAACCGGACTCCACTTCTGGTCTTCTCACTTGGGCTCCACCCACAAACCCTCCTATCCTGCCTTTTTTTGGTGTGTGTGTGTGTGTGTGTGTGTGTGTGTGTGTGTACAAATGCTTACTTTTCTTTTTTAAGTTAATTTATTTTTGACTGTGTTGGGTCTTTGTTGCTGTGTGCGGGCTTTCTCTAGTTGCGGCAAGTGGGGGCTACTCTTCATTGCGGTGCGTGGGTTTCTCATTGCGGTGGCTTCTCTTGTTGCGGAGCACGAGCTCTAGGCAGGTGGGCTTCAGTAGTTGCGGCTCGTGGCCTCTAGAACTCAGGCTCAGTAGTTGTGGCGCACGGGATTAGTTGTTCCGCGGCATGTGGGATCTTCCGAGACCAGGGCTCAAACCCGTGTCCTCTTCATTGGCAGGTGGAATCTTAACCACTGTGCTACCAGGGAAGTCCCTGAATGTATCTTTATTCATTGCTCTGCCTACTTATTCTACCCCTTCATTTCCCTTCTCATTCGTTTGCACCTGACATTATTCATGTCATTCCTCACTTATAACTTCAGCTATTATTGTGATCACATGCTTTCTTCTTTGTTTCCTTTCCATGTCCTCAAGAACAATGCTTTCATTCCACCTCGCCCTGGTCACAGTGGCCCTCCTTCATAAACATTCTCCAGTGTTGTAATTTTCTTTACACCTGCTTCTTCTCTTATTTACTTGAATAATTTTCATCAGAGGGACATGCTAGCTGAGATCAGTGAAGTAAGGCAAAAGAATCTAGGAAGTGTCCATGTGGGAAAATCCAGGAAGAGCTCCTTGCTGCGGTTCAACTCCCTTTGAAGGACTAGCCACATCCTTGAGGACACACCTCTAGCATATTCTCAAGGCAGTGCTCCAAAAGGTGCAGCTGACAATGGGTTGAGAGAATCTATTGGATCTGTGTTCTCCCATAGGGCAGCAGGGAACTGCAGTTTTCAGAACCTTCAGTGCACATGACAGATCTTATGTATTGTGCAGGCCACGGCTAATTTGATGGATTATTTTGTATGTCAACTTGGCTAGACCGTGGTACCTAGTTTTGGGTTAAGTACAAGTCTAGATGTCACTGTGAGCTATTTTTAAATCAATAGACATTGAGTAAAGCTGATAACCCTCCTTAATGTGGGTGGGTCTCATCCGCTCAGGTGAAAGCCTTTAGAGAAACGACTAAGGTCCCCAACGAAGAGGAAATTCTGCCTCCAGAATGCCATCAGACTTGATCTGCAACACCAACTCTTCCCTGGGTCTTCAGTGTGCTGGCCTGCCCTGTAGATTTCAAACTGGCCAGTCTCTACAATTACCTGATTCAGTTCCTTAGAAAAATCTCTCTTTTTATATATATACACCCTGTTGGTTTTGTTTCTTTTTTGAGAACCCTAATACAGCTGGTGTTTGGAAAGGGACCATATATGTTGAAAGGGTTGGAATTCATATTGGTGAATTGGTATATTTGAAACCTTGCGTTGAAATCGGTTTCTAAACACATGATATAGCAGACATTTCACCTGGGAAGGGCTGATGAAGAGTGGAGAAAATATACCACTTAGGCACCTTGGGCTGAATTCTCAGTGCTATTTCTCTGGGCTTCAGGATGTTTCAGTGTTACTTTATGATGGCGGTAAAGTCCTGGGATGTAAGACAGATTATTGCCTATTGAGCATAATTTTGAAAGGGCACTACATAATGATATTTACCTCTATTTTAGTTTAAAAATTATTATTTTTTAAATGAAACAGTGTAGGGGAGGGGCTATCTTTTTTTAAAAATTAATTTTTGGCTGCGTTGGGTCTTCGTTTCTGTGCGAGGGCTTTCTCTAGTTGCAGCAAGTGGGGGCCACTCTTCATCACATTGCGCGGGCCTCTCAACTATCGCAGCCTCTTGTTGCGGAGCACAGGCTCCGGATGCGCAGGCTCAGTAGTTGTGACTCATGGGCCTAGTTGCTCCGCGGGCATGTGGGATCTTCCCAGACCAGGGCTCAAAACCCGTGTCCCCTGCATCGGCAGGCAGATTCTCAACCACTGCGCCACCAGGGAAGCCCTAAAAATTATTATTATTTTAAAGTGATGGTCGCATATTGGTCAAGGACATCATAGAAAATGATGGTCATGGAATAAATGAACATGGTGAGGATGACTTAAGGACCAGTATGAATGACCATCATTTGTCTTTCATTCCATCACATATGTTTGATTATAGGACTCCTGGGTATGTTAGCCTGATTTGAACGTTTGCAGACATTGGTTAAATAATTCTGATGCAAGCAGCAACGGATATCTGTTCTGGAAAGTGTTGTGGTTTGAGAGCCATTAAGCCAATTAATCATTACAGCGTAGTTTCTTCAACTGCTACCCAAACTGCATAGAAGATCTGGATGGAGGACTTCCCTGGTGGCACGGTGGTTAAGAATCCACCTGCCAATGCAGGGGACATGGGTCCGAGCCCTGGTCCGGAAAGATCCCACATGCTGCAGAGCAACCAAGCCCATGCACCACAGCTACTGAGCCTGTACTCTAGACCCGTGAGCCACAACTGCTGAAGCCTGCACTCCTAAAGCCTGTGCTCTGCAACAAGAGAAGCCCCCACAACGAGAAGCCCGCACGCCGCAACGAAGAGTAGCCCTCACTCGCCGCAACTAGAGAAAGCCCCCGAGCAGCAACAGAGACCCAACTCAGCCAAAAATAAATAAATAAATAAATTTACATACAAAAAAACTTCCTTTAAAAGAAAAGATCTGGGTGGAGATGAAGAATATCAGGCAAACCTTGCAACACCACGTTTTCTTTTACGTTTTCACTGGGTTTAGCTTAAAATCAGGAACTAGGCAAATACATGAGGCAAAAATCTATGTGTCCCAAGTCGGTTCCACAGTTGACACAGAGGTGTCAATATTCATGGGGCTACATATATCTGAAAAGATCAATATTTCAGGGGCAAGATAGAATCTAATTAGCGGCCACAGTTCTGTAGATGGTATGTACGAATGTCTTCAAAATGTTATGACAAAAGTTTGGGGATACTAAAAATAGAACTACCATACGACCCAGCAATCCCACTACTGGGCATATACCCTGAGAAAACCATAATTCAAAAAGAGTCAAGTACCACAATGTTCATTGCAGCTCTGTTTACAATAGCCAGGACATGGAAGCCACCTAAGTGTCCATCGACAGATGAATGGATAAAGAAGATGTGGCACATATATACAATGGAATCTTACTCAGCCATAAAAAGAAACGAAATTGAGTCATTTGTAGTGAGGTGGATGGACCTAGAGACTGTCATACAGAGTGAAATTAGTCAGAAAGAGAAAAACAGATACCATATGCTAACACATATATATGAAATCTTAAAAAAAAATGGCAGGACAGGAATAAAGACACAGACCTACTAGAGAATGGACTTGAGGACACGGGGAGGGGGAAGGGTAAGCTGGGACGAAGTGAGACAGTGGCATGGACATATATACACGACCAAATGGGAAATAGATAGCTAGTGGGAAGCAGCCACATAGCACAGGGAGATCAGCTTGGTACTTTATGACCACCTAGAGGCGGGGGATAGGGAGAGTGGGAGGGAGACGCGAGAGGGAGGAGATATGGGGATATATGTGTACGTATAGCTGATTTGCTTTGTTATAAAGCAGAAACTAACAGACTATTGTAAAGCAATTATACTCCAATAAAGATGTTAAAAAAAAAAAGTTTGAGGGTAATGCCATCTTCTTCTCCATGTTACTGTTCAGAAAGCCAAGCTAGCAGATGGCTCCTAAAGGGAAAAAATGAAACCAAAATTGTCATGTCTTTTAAGTAATGAACAAGTATAGTAGTTTAAGAAACCAAATAGAGGCTGATAAAATCAGATTGTAAACCACTCAGGAGGCTCACAGTGAGAATGTGCTCAAGTGCAAGGGGAAGGGATTAAGGATTAGGGACAAGTTTGCCACAGGCTAAATTTGCAAAGAGAAAGGTGATCCTGGACCTGACAGTGCTGAAAGAAGGAAGAGGAAGTTGAGATGACCAATGAAAGAGGAAGAAAGTGGGCTTCCCTGGTGGTGCAGTGGTTGAGAGTCCACCTGCCGATGCAGGGGATGCGGGTTCGTGCCCCCGTCCGGGAAGATCCCACATGCCGCGGAGCGACTGGGCCCGGAGCCTGTGCTCCGCAACAGGAGAGGCCACAACAGTGAGAGGGCCGCATACCACACACACACACAAAAAAGAGGAAGTTAAGGAAGACCAAAAAAGGGAGTTATAGAAGCCAACAACGCATTCAGCAAGTACTGTGTGCGTGACATTGTGCTAAGTATCTCACATATACTAACTCACTTAATCTTCATAACAACCCCATAAAGTAGGTTTCCAGTTGTATCCCGTTTTACAGGTGGGGATATGGAGGCACATAGCAGGTAAATATATTGAGCCCAGATCCCGTAGCCAGTAACTGGTAGAGCCAATTTTGGATCCAGGTTTTGTGGAATCTGGAAGTTTTGTTTTATAGTATCGGGAACCTCTTTCAGAAGCAGAGTACAGGCTTACACATATGAAATACAGATACAGGACCTTGGAAGAGGCTGTAAGCGAGGGGCCCTGAGTCTTCACGTCATTAACTTTACTGTGAATACATCTTTTGATGGAGCCAGAATTTGAACACAGGCCTTCTGTTTCTAGAACCTGAGCTTTTAGTGATTCCACTGCCTACTGGTAAGGACAGGGCCCCAGTGAGCCCTCCCAAACGGAGTGTCCCAGAGCGGGTAGATACAAGGCCCACTCTAAGCACACGTTTTCCCTTCCATGGCCAACCATTCTAGGGTGTTTCCCCATAAAGTTGATGTGAACAGTCTCAGCATTTATCCTTTCTTCTATCTATCCGTCTCTCCACCCATCATCGTCCCAATCCCTTCAGATAATCCATTCTACAAATATTGGTTAAGCACCTATCATTACAGAGAGGCTTTAGGTGATGGGCATGCAGAGATGAATATGACAGTGTAGTGGGGGAGAAGAGTCAAAATAACAAATTTAGTAGGTCATGATCAGCACTAATAATAGTTTCTGTTTATTGAGGACTACTGAGTCTTTTGCAGGGTTAACCTAGATGGAACTGGCAGCCTTGGAACCTGTTTCTATGTCTATATATATATATAATTTTTTTTTTTTTTTGCGGTACACGGGCCTCTCACTTTTGTGGTCTCTCCCGTTGTGGAGCACAGGCTCCGGACATGCAGGCCCAGCAGCCGTGGCTCACGGGCCCAGCCGCTCCGCGGCACGTGGGATCCTCCCGGACCGGGGCACGAACCTGTGTCCCTTGCATCGGCAGGCGGACTCTCAACCACTGTGCCACCAGGGAAGCCCTATATGTCCATATATTTTAAAAAGCATCCAAACAAGCATACCTAAAAACAATAAAATACCAATGTGATTACACATTTGGGATAATATCATAGATTTTTATTCTTTTAGGGGAGATGGAGAAATTTTACACGTTATATTCCACAGACACCTTTCTTAAGGTCTTCCCTGATCCCAACATTTCTCTCTTAATGGTAGCTGCTGGACATTTCCCCTTGTCTCTCTCACCTATGTAGTGTGGCCACCGCCATGGTGCTTCCCCATTTTTATCACCTTCTTATACACTGAGTACTTTTGATGTACGACCCTCCCTCCCAGTGCGAGAGACCTTAGAAGTAGAGTTCAGTTCCTTTTGTCTCCTTTTCTCATGAGAATCACACACCCTGGAATTGCCATGAATAGCTTCTACAAACACCAAAAATAACAGCAAGAACAAATACTTACAGAGCGCTTACTCTACGTCAGACTCTGTTCTAAGTGCTTAGCATCTGAACTCACCTATTCCTTAAACAATCGTGTAATTTAAGTATTTTCCCATTTTATGGATGAGGAATTTGAGGCCTAGAGGGATATAGTAACTGGCTCCAGTTGGCAAAATTAGTAACGGACAGAGTTGGGGTTCAAAACTAAGTTATCTGATACCAGATCCTAAGTCCTTAAGCACATTAACTGCGTCTTAATGTGACAACGTTATAGCTGAGGAAAGGAAACTCAGCAGAGGTTTAATAACTTTTTCAAGTTGTACAGACAACAAATAAAAAAGATGATATTCACATATGATATCACTTTTATATGGAATCTAAAAAAAATGATACAAATGAACTTATTTACAAAACAGAAATAGGCCCACTGACATAGAAAACAAACTTACAGTTACCAAAGGGGAAAGGAGTAGGGGAGGGATAAATTAGGAATTTGGGATTAAAAGATACACACTACTATGTATAAAATAGATAACCAACAAGGCCCTACTGTATAGCACAGGGAATTGTATTCAATATCTTGTAATAACCTATAGCGGAAAACAATCTGAAAAAGAATATACGTGTGTGTGTTTATATATATATATATCTGAATCACTTTGCTATATACCTGAAACATTGTAAGTAATCTCTACTTCAATAAAAAATTAAAATAAAAAGGTGATATTCAAACCCAGATAGAAGCAAATCTAGAGTTGGTACCCATAATGACTATCTTAAATTGCCTCCTAATTAATAAAAGCATGAGTGCTATAAAAATTGCACAGAGGGCATTTAACTCATACTGAGGATGTAATGAATTTCCAGAGGAAGCTGCAACCAAGTTGAGTTCTGAAGTGTTGCAATGTGAGTCCTAACCAGCCTGAGATAAGCATAAGCGTGTGCGTGTGTGTGTGTGTGCACGCATGTGTGTATCAGCAACTATAGTGCTAGCTGCCTTAAAACCTATCAGAGGTGAGAGAGGGCAGGGGTGTGACTCTGTTATTAAACACGCTGTCATTTCTAAGGTCATCTTGGCATTAATATCTAGCTGGTAAAAGGTGAGAGAGAGAATTGAGGGTTATGGAGGATTATTTTTTATGGGCCAGATTTGGAAGTAGTTTATGTCATTCATCCTGTATCCCCATGGTCACAGCTTAGTCATATGGCCACACCACACTCCAAGGGAGATGGGAAATGTAGACCACCTGTGTGCCTAGGAGGAAAAGGACATGGTTTTGGTGAAACTGCTGCGTTACAACATACATATGGTGTGTGTATCTTCATTACTAGTAGATAATACCAAAATGTTTTCCAAAGTTGTACCAATGTGCACACCAGCAGGGTGTGAGAATTCCCATCTCATTACAACCTCAACGATATTTGATATTGTCAGTCCTTGGCTATTCTGGTGGGTGTAGTGGAGCTCATACAAATTTTACTTTGAACTTTTGTAATTATCGTATGTTTTCTGGGTATTGTATATTTCTTTTTTTAAGGTGCCTGTTCCAAGGTTCTTCTCCATTTTTCAATTGGGTTGCTTGTCTTTCCTTATTGATTGCAGGATTTCTTTTGCTCTTTTAATAATGTCTTTTGATGAACAGATGTTCTTAGTTTTAATTTGTACATGCATCAATCTTTTGCTTTATGGTTAATGTTTTCTCTACTCCAAGTTCATGAAAGTACTCATTTTAATTATCTTCTAGAAGGTTATTGTTTTGTTTCTTTAGACATTTAGATCTACTATTCACTAGATGGCTTTTGTGTTTGATGTGAAAAGGGACCAAGATAAATATATTTCCATATATTCAATTATCTCTCTACTGTTGTTGAAAATTTTATTTTCTCATGGCTTTGCAATGCCAGCCTCTTTGCATATCAAATGTCCATGTTTTATCATTGTCCTATTTTTTTTCTTTATACCAGTTTTACTCTTTTAATGATGATAATGTTAAGACAAAAATTACTTATGTCACCTGCTCCAGTAATTCTTTCAGACCAGCTCTTCTTCAAGATTTTATCTTGTCCTTATTCTTGACCATTTGCATTTCATGCGTATTTAAAAATCAGCTTGTATAATTCTGCAAATAAAAAGTTGGTATTTTGATTGGGAATACATTGATTCCATAGATCAGTGTTGGGGAATTAATATTTTCACAGTATTGAGTTTAGAGTCTATGAAGATAGTATATCTTTTCATTTATTTAGGCCTTCTTTAATTTCTCTCAGTAATATTTCCTGTGGAAAATCTTTTGTTAGATTTTTTTTCTTGGGTACTTGACATTTTGTGCCACTGTAGATGGTATGGTTTAAAAATGTTCATATTCCAATAGTTTGTTATTGGTATATAGAAATACACTTGTTTTTAAATTGATCATGTGTCAGAAATCTTGCAATCACTTAGTAATTCTCATAATTTCTCATTAATTCTTTTGAGTCTTCAAGAGCCACAAATACATCACTTACAAATATAACAAGTTTTTATTCTTACCATATACTTTTATATCTTTTCCTGACTTATTAAACCACTCAGAATTCTGGTCCAGTGTTCCATAGGAGTAACTATAAAGGATGCCCAGTGGTGTTTCTGGTTGCAAAGTGAAAGCTGCTAATAAATAGTTCAATGTGAAATTTAATACGTGGTGTGGATATTTTTAGGTATTCTTTGTAAGATTAGAGAATTTCCCTTTCATACTAGTTGTGGTAGGCAGAATAGTGCCTCCACCCCGCAAAGATGTCTAAGTCCTCCCCCACAGAACCTGGGAATGTGTTACACGGCCAAGGGACTTGGCGGATGGGATTAATGTTAAAGATCTTGAGATGGGGAGATTAGCCTGGATCTTGCAGGTGGGCTGAATATAATCTTGTGAATTGTTAAAATCAGAGAATATTTCTTAGCTTGGGTCAGTTAGAAAGATGTGAAGATGGAAGAAAAGTCAGGGAGACGTAACATGGCTGGCTTTGAAAATGGAGAAAGGGAACCGTGAGTCAAGGCATCAGGACAGCCTTAGCTGGAAAAGGGAAAGAAATGGATTCTCCCTTCATGCCTCCAGGAAATAATGCAGGCTTTGGATACCTTGATTTTAACCCAGTGAGACCTGTTTGGGGCTTCTAACCTACAACAGTCAAAGATAATACATTTGATTGTTTAAACCACTAACGTTGTGGCAGTTTTTCTGTGGTAGAAATAGAAAACTAATTCACTAGTGTAATAAGAGTTTTAAAAAATCAGAGGGAATAAATTTTATCAAATTTTTTTGTTTCAGTTGAGATGATTATATGATTGGCACCTTAATATGGAGCATTACATTGCTTTTTGAATGTTAAAACAACCTTTCATTGCAGACAAAAACTCAGACACAATATGTTTTATATATAATATATATGCACATATATAGATATGTAAGCATATATAGATACATGTAGGTGGATATAGATATATAGATAGGTAGATAAATAGATGGATTTAGTTTGATCGAATTTTCTTGGTATCTTCGCTTATCTGTCCATGAGTGATATTGACCTGTAATTTTACTTTCCCATAATTTATTTGTCAGAATTTGTTATGTGGGTTAGGCTGGTCTCATAAATTGGGTTGGGAAGTATGGTTCTTCTATTCTCTGAAATAATTATGTATAATTGTTATTTGTTCCTAAGATACTTGGTAGAAGTGGTTGGTGAAGATAACAGGGCTTGGTGTTCTCTTTCTGGAAAGATTTTATAGTTTCAGTGCTTTTATAGTTAATTATTGGATTATTCAGACTATTCTTCACTTTTTAAAGCTATGTTTTATTAAGCTGTGTTGACAAAAAGAAATTGTCTATGTCATATTATTTTTAAGATTTATTGGCATAAAGTTGTACATATATTCTGATTATATTGTTAATGTCAGCAGGATCTTTAATTTTATCCCTCACATGTGTATTTTTTGTCCTTTTAAAAGTTAGTCTCACCAGGTATTTATTAATTTTATTAGCCTTAAAGAAACTTTTGACATTGTAAATTTTTTTAGTTTATGCTTTTTTTTCTCTCATTTATTTATTACCACTTTATGTTTAATTTGCTTTCCCCCCGCCCAATTTCCTGGTATGCATGCTTGATTGATTTTCATCTTCTTCTTTTGTTATATATATAACAACAACAACAACAAAATATATATATAGTTTAAAGCTATAAATTTGTTTCAAAGCATAGCTTTAGCTGCATCCTGTAAGTTTATGTGTTGAATTTTAATCACTTAGTTTAAAATATTTTCTAATTTTCATTGTGATTTCTTCTTTGATATATGTCTTATTTAGGAGTATGCCTTTCTTACTTTCCACATATAGGATTTTTCTTAAGGTTTTACTGAGGTAATAGTTGATATACAAAAAATACTGCACATATTTAATTATACAGTTTTATGAGTTTGGACATATGCATATACCTGTGAAACTATCACCACAATCAAGGTACTAGATATAGAATTTTTTATTTTTGACTTTAGCTTATTTATATTGAATTTGAAGGGTATACAGTAAGTGGCAGAAAGAATAATGGCACCCCAAATTGTCTATGTCCTAATCTCTGGAACCTGTATGTTACCTTGTATGGCAAAAAGGATTTCTAGATATCATTAAATTAAGGGCCTTGAGATGGGGAGATTATCCTAGTTACCTGCTGGACTCATTGTGATCACAAAAGTACTTATAAGGGAAAGAATGAGGCAGGAGTGTTAGAGTGAGAGGAGATAGGATGACAGAAGCAGAGGTCAGAGCGATACAAGGAAGGGGCCACAAGCCAAGGGATGTAGGTGGCTTCTATTGACAGAATCTGGAAAAGGAAATATTACACTCCAGTAGAGTCTTCAGAAGGAACACAGGCCTGCTGCCACCTTAATTTAGGACTTGTAAGTTCCAGACCTATAAGATAATAAATTTGTGTTGTTTTAATCCACTGAATTTATGGTAACTTGTTATAGCAACATTGGGAAACTAATATATGCTGCATAATTTCCATCATTTTATCCATATTGAAATTTTTTTAGTTTCTATGATGTTATTTGTGTGCTTGAAAAGAATGTATTTTTGAGTATCATGTTTTTTCTGTGTCTAATAGGTTAAGTTTTAGAAAATTGTCATCATCAAATTGTCTACTTGCTTACTAAATTTATATTAATTTTTTCTATAAAATTACTAATAGTGGTGTGCTGGAATCTTTTTACAGTCAAGATTTTAATTTTCATTTCTTTTTTTTCTATAAAAAGTTTGCTTTATGCATTTTGAGCCTTTGTTATTAGGTATATATACATTCAAGATAGTTGTATTTTCCTGTTGAACTAAACTTTTGTCAATAAAATTTTATTTTTTTACTTTAGTAATTTTTTGGCTGTAAGTTCTATCTCATATTTAACATAGTGATATAAGCTATATTTGGTTAGTTATTGTCTGTTAAGTCCTCTTATATGCTTTCGTTTTCAGTATTTTCATACTCATATTTGAGATGTGTCTTTAATAAGCAGTATGTCATTGAGTTTTGGAATGCTTATACAGTCTGAAAATATTAGTGTTCTAATTTAGGCATTTAATTAATTTACGCCTGGCATAATAATTGATATATTTGGGTTTTAACTAGTATCAAACTATATAATTTATATTTTTCTATCTCCTCTGTGTTCCCTTTTTCATTCTTTTTTGTTTTCTTTAGAATTGATAACACTTATTATTCAGTATCTCTTCTGTATTAGCTTTCATGTTATATAGGCTATTACTGTTTTTGTGGTTATACTAGAAATTTTAACATGCATATGTAACAAGACAGAGTCTAATATTAGTTACGTCAACTTTCTCTGAACAGTACAAAGCCTTAGATAATTTTAATTCCTTTACCTGTACCTGAAACTTTGTATGCCATTGTTGTGGTGTATTTTAATTCTCTTTACATATTTTTGAATACAGTTTTCCTGTAAACATTTTTATTGAGGTATAACATACATAAAATGCCCAGATTTCAAGTACAGCTTAATGAATTTTTTACAAAGGAATACCCCTCTGAAACCACCATCCAAATTAAGATATAGATTATTCCTTGTACACTAGAAACCTCATTTGTGCCCCCTTCAAGTCAATAGCCCCAACGTTAAATCAAAATTCCTATTTCTATCACCTAAGACTGTTTTTTCTTTTCCTGATCTTCATATAAATAGAATCTCTCTATCTATCTCTCTCTCTATCTATCTATATCAATCTCCACTTGTTGGCTTCTGGGCTTCTTTCTGTCAACATAATTTCTGTAAAATTACTGCACTTAGCAGTAATTAAAATCTTTTCCATTCTTGTTTAATATTACATTATATAAACGTACCATTATTTTTCATTCTACTCTTGATGCGCACTTGAGATTTTTCCCCCATTTTTGCTATTTTGAAGAAAACTGTTATTTTTTTTTCATACATGCTTTTAGTACAGACCAGAACCTAGCTGCAACACTTACAGATCCCTGTGGCCCTGCCCAGGTCCATCTCAGAGCTCTGCCCCAGACACAACTCACTACCACAGATCCACTCATTTATCTTGACTATATACAGTCAGAGCTACTATTACTGCGACACACGTATTCCTAAAAGTTACTACGCTATGCAAAATGTCACAACAAAACCCGTAAGACTTATGAGAAAAATGGGAGTAAGGGCATAACACTCAAAAACATTGTCAGTAATACATAAAGGGAGGAACCTAATAAAAGAATGGTATAATATTACATATGTCAGATGGTTAAGAAATATAAATATAAACACTACAGTAAATATGACACAACCTTAAAAAAAGACATGATGTTTGCTTGTGGAAGTAGATATCAGAGGGTGGCAGCTTGTGAGTTATTGTGAAATCGTGGGAGGAGGATTATCTGAAATCAGACAGAAAGTTGTAACACTGGATGTGGGTGGGTAGGTGTGATTCATTTTCCTTGCTTTGGTATTGGCTCCTGATCTTTTAAAACCCTTAAATCCTTGAGCATGTTTTTTTTTTGCCTTTGGATTATAGGTCTTTTAAGGTTTATAATGGATGCCTGTTTCATCAAAATTGCAATTTTTAATCCACTATGTAGCCTCCTTCTTCAATTAACTTTAGTGTCACTGCTGGAAAGTGACACTTGCTTTTTGTGGCTTTTTTTAATCTGCATTCATGGTTTCACCTGAGAGCTGAAGGCTTTGGAAATGGTAGTGATATATGAAGTCATCAAACTAGCAACCAATAGCACTAAAAGGAGCCACTTCTGCAGAATTTGGTAATTTCTGTTTAAAGTTCTCAGATATAGATAGTATTGTCTTTTTTTAGTTTGCATCGCTTGGCATTTGAGCCAGGTCACTTAGATATGTTTGGATGTCGAGTGTGTATTTATTTATATAGAAAAGTTTGTGAATACAAAGGCATAATAGAATACAACCTTGTGAGATAACATACCCAGTGAACTGGGGTAGCTGGTAGACCTTTGAGGTATGTGAGCGTGTTTTGTGTATTCCTATGTGGATTGGTTCACCTGGGTGCAGTTTCTACTTCATCTTGTGGTTCTTGCTGGTGAAACTGTCTGCAAGGAAACGTGAAATTCTCATTATGCTCAAATTGTTTTCCAATAAATCAATCAAACAAAAAATTCAAGTTTTTGAAACAGGTGTTACAGCATAATTGACTGTATTTGAGAATGGAATAGACTGGTCATGAAGCATCCAGTATTCAAAGGGTATCCAGTTATTCAACTTTAGCTATTGCCAAAAAAGATTTCTAGTATTCATCCCAACAGCAATGTGTTCTGTGGCTCTACATCCTCACCAGCAATATTTTGTCACTTTTTTTTTCCCCTTAGCTATTCTGTAATGTGTACAATGAAATCTGATGGTAGTTTTTATTTGTATTTACCCAGGGACAAATAGTAATGAGGCCATTGTCATAAGATTATTGCCCATTTGTACACACTCAATTGTGGAATACCTATATAAGTCTTTTCCATGCTGTTATATGTTCTTATTCATTTGGGATCAGGCAAAGTAGCAGAGTAGTCAAGAACACAGGTCTTGAAATCAGACAGACTTGAGTTTAAAGCCTTGTTCTGCCTCTAACTGGTAGTGTGATTCTGTACTAATTTCTTTACCTTTCATATTAAGTACTCAAAAATGTTACTTATCCCTATTTTTAATGGAAGCTCATAGTTTCATCACATGGGTGTACCATAATTTTCATGAGGAAATTATATCAAGGGATTTATCTCAGGTTGGAACCAGAATAGTTATTATGGCACAAGGTCTTTTGGAAACTTTCTCAGATTTGAGTGTGTGGTCAAATATTTAGAGGATTTAGAGGATTCCAACTGTGGAGGAGTTTGTAGGCGTGAATAATGCAGAACTGTCCCTAGGTAACAAAATCATAGTACTTGCTTATTTGTAGAAGTTTGTGCTTCTATGAATATTTTGTTAGAATTTGCAAGATTTCTTCTTGTACAGTAGATTTCCTAGAAGAAGACAGGCCATCATTCTCAATGCGACCTAACCCACAGAGATTTATTTATTCCATACAGCTGTTGACTAAGTCCAGGAACTGTTTGGCTTCAGGGATTTATATTTTCCTGAGTGTGACATTGACATTTCAGGACACTACATATTTGGTGTTGTCTGAGAATACGGTACCATCCCACCCCACAGACTGAGTGTGTCACCCGTTCCCTCTTCAGTTCTTAGGAAGCAATTTAAACTGTCAAACATTGCCTTTCGATTTGAGATGATTTTAAGTGTTTTTGATCTTTCCTTGGAATAATGATAGCTCCCATTCTAGATGATGTTCCTGTTGGGTTAGTGATGCAAGAGTCAGAAGGATTTAATGTAAGTCCTAGTTGCTCCTTGCCAGAGATGCCATATTCTTTGATTGGCTGACACTGTCCTCTCTTTGGGCCGTTATACTTATGTGTATCATTTGGCAATCTTCAGATTCCTCTCGAATTATTATTTTTTCATCATCTCGAAGAGATATAGTACCTCAAAGTTGATGTTACTAGACATGCTTATATAGTCACATTAAAAATAATTTATTTATTTGGCTGTGTTGGGTCTTCGTTGCTGTGTGTGGGCTTCTCTCTAGTTGTGACGGACGAGTGGGGCCTACTTTTCGTTGCGGTGCACAGGCTTCTCACCGCGGTGGCTTCTCTTGTTGCAGAGCGTGGGCTCTAGGTGCGCGGGCTTCAGTAGTGTGGTGTGTGGGCTGTAGGGCGCGCCGGCTTCAGTAGTTGTGGCGCACGGGCTTAGTTGCTCCGCATGTGGGATCTTCCCTGACCAGGACTTGAACCCGTGTCTCCTGCATTGGCAGGCGGATTCTTAACCACTGTGCCACCAGGGAAGTCCCTATAGTCACATTTTTAATCAAACAGAGATTTTAGTGCCTGAGGTTGAGAAAACTGTATTCTTCACGTTGAGTTATACAAGGTAACATGTTCATGGAAGAATGAAAGCTTCAGAATGAAGTGAATGAAATAATGAAGAAAACTACATTCTTTATGGGGATGGGAACCTGGAAAGTACCTAGTTGGTTGAATCTGGAGAAGAAGGTTAAGGTATAAATGGGTCATGGAGAGGTGGGCAGAGGTCAAATTAGAAGGATTCGGGGTTCAGAAAGAGAGAAGTCTGAATGGCTCAGGTCCTGAAGAACCTGTTTGGCAGACTCTGCGCCCAAAGTAGAAGCTGTTTAATACTATGGCCAGTAGGCAAGTGTTGTGCTGGTTGTATCTTTAAACATAAAACAGATTCCTGGACTCCATACACATTGATTTTGATTCGGGAGTTTGGTAAAATGACGTAGGAATTTGGTATTGTGATAAAAACCTCTAGGAGATTCTGATGTGCTACCAATGATATAGAAAACCTAAAATACATAGATTAGGGTGGGGGGTCATATTCTTAGGGAGCAGCAATTTGAGGGAAACCTGAAAGCTAAAAAAATAGCCAGGAAGATGGACATCTCCCAGCGTGGTCTAAAACAAGCCTAAAGATATTATAACCCTGCCCTGAGGTTCAATCCCCTCTTCCCTGATGATGTTTTTAAGGAGTTTTTAGTTACAAATTTAGCCTGAAGCTCTAATGAAGTTGGAGCATTAGAATTTAATAAACCATAGGTTCTCAGATCCCCATGTGAGTAAGAATTGAGTGAGCAGTTAAAAAAAAACAAAAAACATTGAGGCCCATCTTAGAGATCTGAATCAAAATCTCTGGGTATGCAGGGCTTTGGCATTTTAAAATTTAGACTAATGTACTTACGTTTCAAATACATATATTGTTTGTTAAGGAAATAGTTTGACGTGATTATTCCATGATTTTATTGACCTTGGAGGAAGCCATGTGGAAGCAAGACTGAGAGATGTAGGGAGGGAGATGAGGGAAGTATTTTTGTGTGCTTCTCCCCACTGCCCAACACCGTCACACACAGGGACCCCACCTTCAGGCAAACTGCCTTGGATGTTATCAACAGGATGTGCACGTGCCATAGACGGAATCTGTGTTCCAAACAAACCGAGCTTCTGAATGTCCTGAACGTGGTTTGGAGCCATCATTGATGGTGCTTTTTCTCTTGTAACCCACATCCAGTCGACCAGCAAATCCTGTGGTTTCTGCCTTAAAAATACCTAGAATGCCATCACATTTCCCATCTCTGATGCTACCCCCTCAGTCAAGCCCTGAGCACCCGTCTCCTGGACAGCATTTGCTAACAGTTCTCCTTGCTTCCACTTTTGCCCTCATATATTCTATTCTATGGGTAGGAGCCAGAGTGTGATCCTTTAAAAAAAATAAGTCAGATTGTGCACTACCCCTTCAAAACAACAAGACCCTTTCCTGATGACTTTCCATTATATGTAGAGTAAATGTCAATTCCCCTCCCCTGTCGTGGCCTAGGAAGCCCTAGGAGATCTGGTCACTACAAAACTTTCCAGTCTCAACACCTGTTGTTGTTCCTCTTCCTTATTCTCCTTCATTTGCCTTTGCCTCTTGCTCTTCGTTAAACAATCCAAAAGCAAATGCTTGCTTCGGGGCCTCCGTCCTACATGTCAACATCTCCCTTAGGTGTGTGAACGGCTGGCTCACTCTGCTCAAATGTTTCACTTTCTGGGAGCTCTTCCATCATAACCTTTTTAAAATGGTCACTTGCAGACTCTTCACCCTTTGCCTTACTTTATTTTTCTCCGTCGTGCTTATTTATTTAATTTATTTATTTATGGCTGCGTTGGGTCTTCGTTGCTGCGCGCAGGCTTTCTCATCACCATGGCAACTGCCAACTCCTGGAAGTAGAGGGATGAAAGAGATGCCCTCTGGCAAGTTAAGGGATATGAGGAGAAGGCTGAAAGAGAGAGGTGTATTGAATTAGGATTCTCAGCCCTCCACCGTGGCCAATGGTTCTCTAGTGGCAGGGATAAGAATTTGAGAAAAAAAACTTTCTTTTCATCAAAATGTCTGAGCCCTACTTCCTGCCTTCACCGTGTGGGTTCACCCTTGGGCTTCTCCTATGCCAGGAGGGGAGCTCCCCTTCTTCCCCTAGATAGAGAGAAGAGCAATGGGACTGACTAGGTCATCTCCTAAAGGAATTACACTTCCTTCTCCATAGGCAAAGGCCTCACATCCCTGGATGTGTAGGATAATAGCTAAGGAGGTGAGACAGGAGGAGAAGTAGACAGCTTTAGTTGCTTACCATATTCTCCTCTGACACACATCTGTGCAAATGTTGATAATGAGTCATGGAATGGGGGGTAGGGAATGATATTCTAGTACGTGTGTGTGTGACTTCACGTGTTAGCTGAGTGTGGGTGATCACAGTCTGATGTGCCTGTGCGTGGACCTGTGTATTGATGTTTCTATTGGAAGTCAGTGTCTTTCTGTACATGGGTCTGTGCGTTCTGTGCACCCCCAGAGCTGTCTTTCTGCTGCTTTGCCTCACTTCCATATGTGACCCTGGAAGTCCAAGACCAGAATAGATATCCGGATGCTGGGCCAAGCCAAGAAACATTGGGCTAAATCACTTAGGACATTGGGTTAATCCTACAGTGTTGTTTTTGGGTGATTTGGGAGACATGAATCTTTGGGACAGAAAATTAACCTTGTAACTGCTGGTCCTGGAATAGCCTGGACAGGACTGAGTCACCCCAGTAGCTACTGAAGGAGGAACTGTTTCTCAAACTCCTGAGAGGGGCATCCTAGGAAACATACCCACCCCCTATAGTATTCTTCAACCAGGCAGATAATCCATACGGAGAGATGACTGTTTCTCTAATTTAATGACTGTGTTAGGGGCTGGGGAAGAGTTAGATAAAAAGATGTCCCTCACTGAGCCTTGAAGGAACTGTTTCTGCACCAAAGAGGGAGAAATACTGAGGGAGGTGAGGTCATAGGGAGGAAGGGTGCTGCCCGTCAAGCTCAGCTGCCCCGGGATCACTGCATAAGCCATATACGTAGCTAATGTCACCACCGGTTAATAGAGTACAGGAAATCCACTGAGAATTTAACCTATCACACACTGTCCTGTCTTCTCCATTCGCTTACTCCCTACTCTATAATCTGCCATGTCTGCGTTTCTGAAGGGAGAGATATAAGTATGAGTGAATAAGCTGCTTCCTTCCCTCGAGGTAATACTATCTGGTTTTGGCAATTCTGTGCCTAAGGGATGATCAGCTGGAAGTTGTCAAAGAGGATCTGGGTATGTGGCTGATGACGATGACCAAAGCTGTAAGAACTTCATTAGTCGCTGACCCAGGAAGCTGATCATCTCCTTTCCCACAGTGCACTAAGGTTCTGGTTCTTGATGTGAGTACACAATAGAGTCACCTGGGGAGCCTCACTCCATGACCAATTAATGACATCAGATTTTCTGGGGATAGCGCCTTGGCATCAGTAGTTTTAAAATACAACTTAGAGGGCTTCCCTGGTGGCGCAGTGGTTGAGAGTCCACCTGCCGATGTAGGGGACACGGATTCGTGCCCTGGTCCGGGAAGATCCCACATGCCACGGAGCGGCTGGGCCCGTGGGCCATGGCTGCTGAGCCTGCGCGTCCAGAGCCCGTGCTCCGCAACGGGAGAGGCCACAACAGTGAGAGGCCTGCGTACTGCAAAAAAAAAAAAAAAAAAAAAAAAAAAAAAATACAACTTAGAACTGGTTGTAACATGTAGCCAGGCATGCAAAACACTGAAATTATGCTACCCCTCCGTATGGAAACATGAACCCAGAAGAAACAACCAGGCATCTCAATATTGAAGGAGGGATAGAAAGGGAGACTATGTCTCCTTTATCCATATGAGATGCTGGGTGAACTGTCCACCATGTTCAGTGGATATGTCTGAAAACAGAGTGGACCAATTAGATTTTCTCTCTCAGCAGTTTTAAGGCATCCCGTGGTGGATGACTGACCTGAAAGTTAGGATAAGTTGGGGCGTGGTGGTCTTTATACGAGTTTATGGTCACGAAGATTTATCAGGTAGAGAGACTCAGAGGGAGTTGGTCAGGAAAGGGAAGAGGGTGAAAGAGTAGCTGGAGGAGCAAAAGAGTGACATGGGGGATGTAGAGAGGGAAGGATGGCTAGCCCTCAGAGATGCCTGATTTCTCACCTTGCTGAGGTCTTTTCCTAGATTGCATTGCAACCAGAAGAACCGTAACTAGGACTCTGATTTAGAACCTCAAGTGGGAAAGATGCCATTTCCTGTTATGTCTTCAAGCCTGGCATGTACCTGTCCTCTATCTCAAATGTACTTCCTTTCCCTCTCTGTACTCACACTTACTTCTTTTTAAAGAACAGTTTGAATATCACTTCTGCTGGGCTCCCTCAGAACAAGTTACAACCCACTCTTTGCTCACTTTTACTCACCCAGGATTTTGCTCATATCTTTATTCCTTTCCACATTAAATTATAATTTTCTGTTTACTTGTCTACTCGATTTTGAGCTCAAGGATAGAGGTTATGTCTGATTTATATTTTTCACCAGTATCTAATGTAGTTCTTGGCATATAGAGTTCCTGAATAGAAGCTTGCTAATTGAATACATTCTTAAAGATCAAATGGGCCTGAGTTTGTTAAACTTTTTGTTTTCTCGTAAACGCGGAAAAGGATTGATAAACCTAAAATCTTCCCGGAATTCCAGATCTGAAGCTTGCAAGTGAATTTCCCCATAGTTTCTTATTTAAAATATCTACTAAATACCCTTAGCAGAAAATGGTCCTCATCTGTCTTTAAACATAATGCTTTCACAGAAAATTTAAAAGAGAACTAAGACATAAAAATAATAAGATTAGTTTATAAACAACAAGGTCCTACTATATAGCACAGGGAACTATGTTCACTATCCTATGATAAACCATAATGAAAAAGAATATAAAAAAGAATGTATATATATGTATAACTGAATTACTTTGCTGTAGAGCAGAAATTAACACATTGTAAAACAACTATATACTTCAATAAAAAGTTTTAAAAAAATAATATTTATTAGGCTGAACCTGTTTTGTTCTTTAATGGCAGTATGCCTTTACAAATTAATTATCCAAACAATTAAAATGAGCCAGTTAACATACTGCCCCAAACATGGGAAACTTGCCAACTTAATGGTTTCTGTAGTGACACAGTGACTCGAATTACATCAGTGGTTGTGTAAATACTTGACACCTGGAACCAAAATGGAACTATTTTGCATACCTATCTGAGCCAATTGTGTGATACCTATGAGTATATCTGGAACTCTGCGGATAGCGTATAAACCTCATAGAAGTATATTTTTTTGGCTGTGACCCATCATTTATGACTTTGGATGCATTCAATAAAGAGTTACAGGTCTTGTGTTACAGTCCACTACTGGCACGTCAGCCTCTAATGAGCTGAACCAACTGAATATGAACCAACTAATGAGCTCCAACTGAATTAAGAGTATTTTTTTAAAATTTAAAACATTTTCCCCTATTAACAAAGTATATCCTTTACCCTCATTTCTCATTCCCATTTTCCTCACCTTTCCTACCAGCAAACGATGTAATCTGCTCAGTTTCTGTTTTCTGTTCTTGGAAAACATATAATCATGCCTTGTGTGCAGGTGCTTTTATTCTTTAAACTTTTTTATTTTCAGATAATAGTAGATTCACAAGAATTTATAAGAAATAGTACAGAAAGATCCCATTTACTCTTAACCCAGTTTCGCCCAATGGTAACATCTTAAAAAACCATACAGTAACCGCCCCCCCCCAACCCCTGCGTACAGTTTTGCTTTCTATGATTTGTTACCCATGGCCTATGTGGTTGACACGTTGGTCTAAAAATATTACGTGGAAAATTCCAGAAACAAACAATTTATAAGTTTTAGATTATGCATTGTTCTGAGTAGTGTGAGCAAATTTTGCTCCATCTGACACGGTGTGAATCATCCCTTTGTCCAGCACATCACGCCTGTGAGTCATTTAGTAGGTGACCTGGTCATCAGATCAACTGTTGTGGTATTGCGGTGCTTGTGTGCAACCCTTACAATGTAACTCTTGGGCTGTAACCCTTATTTTATTCAATAATTGCTATAGCTTTCTACCTTCCCGCCAGCAATGTATGAGTGATCCAGTTTCACCACATCCTCACCAGCGTATAGTGTTGTCACTATTTTTATTTTAGATATTCTGATAAGTAAATCTATAATGGGTTATATCTGATTGTGATTCTGTTTTCCCAGTGGCTAATGATGTTGAACATCTTTTCATGTGCTTTTTGTTCTATCTTTATATCCTTTTTGATTAAATGCCTTTTCTTGTCTTTTGCTAGCTCTCTAATTGGATTTTTTGCATTTCTAATGTTGGGTTTGAGAGCTCTTTACATACTCTAGATATAGCCTTTTTTTGGATGTTTAGTTTGCAAATATTTTTTCTAGTCTAGAGTTTGACTTTTCATCCTCTTAACAGGTTAGTTTCCAGAGTAAAATTATAAATTTCGATGAAGTCCAATTTATCCAATTTTCTCTGTATGGATTTTGCTTTCCATGTCAAGTTTGAAGCCTCTTTACGCCTAGCCCTAGCTCCTGAAAAAATTTTCTCCTATACTTTTTTTCTATGAGTTTTATAGTTTTATGTCTTATATTTGTCTATGATCCATTTTGAGTAAATTTTTGTACAAGGTATGGGACTTGGGTCAGGGTTCTAAGGGTTTTTTTTTTTTTTTAATCTATGAATGTCCAATTGCTCCAGCACAATTAGTTGAAAAAGCTATCTTTCCTTCATTAAACTGCTTTTGCACCTTTGTGAAAAATCAGTTGGACATATTTGTGTGGATCTATTTCTGGGTTATCTGTTCTGTTCCATTTATCTGTGTGTCTACTTGAATGCCAATACCACATAGTCTTGATTATTGTAACTATTTAAGTCTTGAAATTGGGTAGAACATTTCCTGCCACTTTATTCTTTTCCAGAATTGTTTGCGCTTTTCTAATTCCTTTGCATTTCCATGTAAATTTTAGAATAATCTTGTTGATATCTATAAAAAATCTTGCTGGAAATTTGATAAGAGTTGTGCTAAATCTGTATACCAAGTTGAGAAGAATTGACATGTTTACTATGCTGAGACTTCCCATCCACTCACATGCCTGTCTTTCTATTTGTTTAGATCTTTTGATTCTTTTCATCAGTATTATGTAGTTTTCAGCATACAATTCCTATATGTATTTTGTTAGATTACACCTATGTATTTTACTTTTTTAAGAAATTGTACATGGTATTAGATTTTAAATTTCAGTATCTTCTATGTGTTCACTGCTAGCATATAAAATATAATTGATATTTGCATATTTATCTTGTATCCTGCAACCTCTGAACTCACTTTTTAGTTCTAGGTGGGCTTTGGGGGAAGATTTCTTAAGAGTTGTACATAGACAAACATGTCATTTGCAAGTAAGAGCATTTTAATTTATTCATTTATGACATAAATGCCTTTTATTGCCTTTTTGTATTGGTTAGAACTTGTATTGGTGCTATGTTGAATAAGAGTAATGAGAGCAGACATCTGTGCCTTATTCCCAGTCTTAAGGGCAAAGCATTCAGTCTTTCACCATTAAACACAATGTTAGCTACAGGTTTTTTTCCTGCAGATGTACTTTATCAGGTTGAGGTAGTTTCCCCTCTGTTTCTATTTTTTTGAGAGTTCTGATTATAAATGAGTGTTGAATTTGTCAAATGCTTTTTTCTGCGCTGGTTGATGTAATTTTTCTTTTTTAGCTTGTTAATGTGGTAGGTTACATTGATTTTTGAATATTGAATCTCTCTGATATCACTGGAATAATCCCCACTTGGTCATTTTGATAATTCTTTTTACATATTGCTCAATTCTCTTTGCTAATATTTTGTTAGGGATTTTTGAGTATACGTTCATGAAGGATATTAGTTTGTGGTTTTCTTGCACTGTCTTTACCTGGTTTTAGTATTAGGGTAATATTAGCTTCCTAGAGTGCACTGAGACATATCCCCTTTCCATCTACTTTCTGAATGAGGCTGTATAGAACTGATATTAATTCTTCTCTAAATTTTTGGTAGAATTATCCAGTTAAACCATCTGGGCCTGAAAGTTTCTTTTTGGAGAGTTTTAAAATTATGACTTCAAGTTCCTTAATAGTAATTGGGTATTCAGAATTCACACCTATTTTATATTGTGTGAGTTGTGCTAGTTTGTGCTTTTTGAGGAAAAGGTCTATCTTGTATAAATTGTCAAATTTATGTGTGTAGAGTTGTTCGTAGTATTTTCTTACTGTCCTTGTAAGTCTTCAGTCTCCATAGTGATATCTCTTGCTTCGTTCCTAATGCTGGTAATTATGTCTTCTCTTTTTATCATCTGCATTTTTAGGAATTTGCCAATTTTATTGATGTTTTCAGAGAACCAGATCTTCTTTTCACTGATGTTCTCTACTGCTTTTCTGTTTTCAATTTTTTTTTTTCTGTTTTCAATTTTATTTATTTATGCTCTTGGTTTGTTATTTCATTTCTTCTTTTGCTTTGGGTTTATTTTACTTTTCTTTTTCTAGGTTCTTCTTTTGTTTTTTCCATCATGCTACTCAGAGCCACACACAATATAAAACTTAGGAGTCTATTCAAGTCGTGTGCTCATTTTTAATTGTCTTGTCTATTTGTTGTTGAGTTTTAGGAGTTCTTTATTCTGGAAATGAAACTTTTAGTTTTTTCTTTTCCTTTTTTTTTCAAAAAACATTTTTCTTTTAATTGGGGTATAGTTGTTTTACAATGTTGTGCTAGTTTCTGCTGTGTAGCGAAGTGGAGTGGAGTTCCCTGTGCTATACAGCAGGTTCTTCTTTTAGGTTCTTAAGGTGGGAGCTTAGATGATTGATTTAGGACTTTTTCTTTTTTCTGGTGTGTACATTTTAGTGCTATAAATTTCCCTTTCAGCACTGCTTTATCTGTGTCTCACAGCTCTGTTCAGTTTTTTTCTGTCCATTTCCTTTTTTGTTCTGTTTTCCAGTTCACTGCTTCGTTCTTCTGTTGCCTCCATTCTGCTGATGAGCTCATCTGCTGAGCTTTTTATTTTGGTTTCTGTATTTTTTTATGTCTAAAAAAACCTAATTGTTAAATAAATATTAATTAAATGAACAGATGGTTAATTTTAATGAAATACATGCACTATCTATACATATTAAATTATTTCAGCAATACTAAAATAATAAGTAGAAATAAATACTATTTTATTTAGAAATTAAAATAAATTTTTTCTAAAATAGTAAATTTCTAATATGTCCATTTAGTTCTTCTGTAGTGTTTTCCAGGTTGATTTTTTTGGTCAGGGAGCTAGCATCAGTTCTCGTTCTTTTTCATAGAAAAAGGAAGCTAAATCAGAAACATAATCATAATAGAACAATATGCTGTAACACTGCCCTGTTTCTACTAGCATCTTTGCTAGTAGAAACAGGAGGACTTTAAAAAAGATAAGATTATATTTAGAGATGCAGTTGCAACACCATAGCTGTCAGCAAAAGAGTCTTCCGATAGCTGTCCTCTACTATTCATGCTAAAGAATTAACATAGGGCTACTTCCCAAAAGGATAGAGGAGCTTTCAGAAAAGGCAAAGTTCAAAGGTATATTACATAATAGGCTAGGTGATGCTCTAGTAACAAACATAATAAAAATAGGAGTGGATTAACACACCCAAAGTCTCTCACTATGCCCTGAGTCCAGGGCAGCTATCTTCTGTATGGATATGGCTCAAGATTCTAGGTGCCTTCCTTGTGCATCTCAATACAATTACATGTTTCTTTAGTTAATGTGGTAGGGGAATAGAACATGGAGTCTCTTAAATGTGTGCCCCGTGATTGAGTCACGACATTTCTATTCATATGTGCCTGGTCCAAGCAAGTCGCGTGACCATGCTCAAATTCAGGAGTGTGAGAAGAGAGAGAGGGAAACAGAAGAAGAGACAGAGGAAGAGAACCCTACTGTATATAATGCACCTTGTTAGGTAATTGTATACATATTGCAGTGCAAATTACTTTCAATATATGCAACATTCTTGTGGTGGGTTTATTTTCTCCACTTCTACAGAGAAGGGAATGGAGGCTCAAAGAGGTTGCTTCCATTGTAAAGTCAGGATTTGACTTTGTAAAGCCACCCAGGGCTCTCCGACTTTAACACTCATGCTTTTTAACATTTACAGGGATAAACAACCTATAATGCTCAATCCAACGTTCTCTCTGCTAATTCTAATTTGGTTGAGCATCATGGAATAGGCGAGGTGTGAAAATTAATCACACTAGATGGGGGCAGTACAGTATAGTAGAAGAGTTCAATTTAACAAATTTTTAGTCAGCCCCTTCTGTGTACGAGTTACCAGGAAAGATCATAATCTAAGAGAGATGTAACCTAATGGACACCACTTGGCATATAATACAGTAGAAATTTTCACAGAGTGCCATGCAGACATTCAAAGATTCATTTAGTACAATAAGTGGAGGCGGAGTCGGTGCATTCTTCTTGGAAAAGGTGATGTCTGAGTTTCGTCTTTTAAACTTGATTATCTCTGCTACTTTGGGGCTAATTCCATTTATTATATTCCCCTCCCTGTAACCTGTTGATCTCCCAGACATCAGCGAAGACTTTGGCATCTGGCTGGGAATTATCTTTCTCACCCCCTGTTATGCCATCATTCCAGGTAATGAGTATGTCTGTGGATAATCCATTCAACACCTTGGCCTCTAGTGATCTTCTCAACCCCGTTGACTTCTTCCTGAACTCCACTCCAATGACTTGCTTTCATTGTTGTCATTAAGAACTCAGAACTCTGGGTATTTAAGTTACAGATCAAGTCTATAAATTATAATTCTATCAATTAGCTGGACCATTCAGATTGTGTCCTATTCCACCATTCTCTAACTCCACAGTTCACTATTTCTCACCAGGCACCTGAAAGATAGAGGGACTACAGGGTTTTGTGAGGCAGGCTGAAGCTTGGGGGTATGGCCCCTACAGATGCATCATTTTATTTAGAGATAGCAGCAAGAAAGGTGAGGAAGTTGATAAGAAATTTAGTCTATAATCTGTAGTAGCTGTGGCAGAGTTTCAATGCCACTTCTTTACTGTAACATCTTCTGAGTTGCTTTCCTAGTCCAACCAAAAATGGTTCTCGATCTGGCTAGGTGAACTGTCAAAAGAATACGAAATAAATTAGAATGAGGAATAATAAACAGGCATTCCAAATTTCATGAAAGGAAAACATTTGCTAAAAAGGTGTGTACGTTTCTTCTTTAATTTATACCACACCTCCCCAGAGAAGAATGGGGTGAAGTTTCCCAAAAAAGTCTTAGGTCTAAATAAACTTAAAACTGAACTGAAAACATATTCTGTTTTTTAATACAACGCTTGTAATTAAGCAAAACTGAAGAACAGTAAAGTGAACCTAGAAAAAAGAGTGTCCTATGTTGAAAGTTGGAAAAAATAGATTAATAAACAGAGAATGAGGACAGAGATGGGAAATTTCCTGGTTCTCTGAAGAGGTCTTCTATGCATGTGCAAGGGGCTGTGGGATGATTTCTCAGACCTGGCATTTTGAATTTGGTTCAAAAGCTATGATTTTCCAAAATGGTGACTCTCATTTTCTTTGGGTAGATGGATAACAGGCAATTTTTATTTCTATCTTTTGGTAATCAGAAGAAAAAAAGCACAAATTATTTCTAAAAGAAACTGTTTTTCTTTTCTCTTGTTAGACACCATAACTACCATTACTCTTACGCATCTTGGTCTTGACTTGGGTAGTTTGGACACATAGAAAGGAGGTAGAGAAAAGGAGTGCTATCTGAGCTCGGAAATTGGGACAAAAGAAGACCTGTTGTGATGTGAGCATGAGAGAGAATGCCTGAGGACTGTAAGGGGTGAAAGGCAAGGTGAGGAAGTGGGAAATTCCTAAGTTAAAAAAAAAATCACTGCTATATTTAAAAAGGATAACAAACAGGGACGTACTGTATAGCGCAGGGAACTATGCTCAATGTTATGTGGCAGCCTGGATGGGAGGGGGGTCTGGGGGAGAACGTATACATGTATATGTATGGCTGAGTCGCTTTGCTGTGCCCCTGAAACTATCACAACATTGTTAATCAACTATACTCCAATATAAAATAAAAAGTTAAAAAAAAACGTGTGTTCCATCTCAGAGGAGATCATTGCTTCCACTGATTTCTTTAGATTCTAAGTCCACACAGAGTGAGAGTCATTAGTCTCGAGAGACAGAGCATAGATATTGTATCCATTTATGGGCCCATCTCCACCATCCCCCAAGCCCCCCAAATTCCTAAGGGAATTCTCAGCCATACACTTGTTACTGGACGAGTTTCATTTGCTCGATGTGCAGCAAGTCAAATGCTGAGACACCGAGGTTTGCGGCAGAGAAAGGGTTTATTCACGAGGTAGCCAAGTGAGAAGACAGGAGAACCAGTCTCAAATCTTCCTCCCCGAAGGTGAGGGGCTCATGAGATTTATGGGCTAGAGCTGAGGCATGGAGAATGTGGGGAAGAGTGATTAGAAATAAGAAAAATTTGAGATAATGGAAACCGAGCGAAGGGCTCACGTGCCCGTGGCACAGAGAGCTGCAGTCTTGACAGCAGGAGTTTGCAGCAAAGTAAGGATTTTATGGCAGGGCGCCAAGTGAGGGAGTGGGAGGCTCAGGTCCACTCCATTTTGGTCTTTGCGTCAGGGGTTTTAAAGGGGAAGAATAAAAAAGCTAGTGATGAATCACCTTCTTGTGCTATTTCTTCATCTGTTCCGTGCTTTTGGTCTCCTGGTCCATGACCTGAGGTCTGACCCTACTTAATCTGTGAAGGTCACCAGACTCCGAAGGATAACTCAGAACAGCACGTAAACAGGGATGCGTATCAGAAAGCTGTGTCTCAAGACACCTGACATTCATTACTCCTTACGATTAGGCAAACGTGATCGAACAGGCACGGGCCAGGACAAAAGGGAACAAAAGAGGAACGACGGAACAAGAGCATAAATCCGGGCATTAGCTTTACTTATAAACTAGTCATAGGACTCAGTTTCATAATGGTCGTCCTGTGCAGGTGCAGCTAAGCTACAGGATTCTTCACGGGGTGTATGTTTAGAAAATGGTGGCATTAGCGTGTTCTGAGTGTGGGATTGTTGGCCCTCTAAAGCCAAAAGGTCACCGAGACAGGCACCCACGCATGCCCAGTTGGAGGGTCAGTGGTTCCAACCAGCTTCAACCGGCCAAACTTGAACTGGACGCAGCTGACTCCAAGTTCCTGGAAAACAACTTGGACAAACAGCTTATTGTTTAGGCTACATGATGCTTGAAGGACACGCAAGGCTTTTGTAGCAGCAGTTAAAGTGAGCTTGATCAGTGAAGGCAGGTTCCAGCTCATTATTTATTAAGCGAGTTACAGTTTAATGGATCTGATAACTACCCTTTGGTTTCACATTCACCCACCTACCAAGTATTCCCCTCCAAGGAGGCCAGAAAGCGACCAAACTCTCCTTGAGCGGGCCCAAATTCAAGATTCTCTTCCAGGCAGATTTTTCACCCCATCAGCTTTGGGACATTTTTCTATTGCCTATACAATAGGAAGGGGGATGACATCAGAGGGTGATATTCTTTTTCTAAAACAAATGTCCTGTAATTCCTGACTTTCTCGGTTTCTCTTATTTACGGTTTATCTAACCATCCACCAACCCCCAGGAAGTGCAACAAACTCAGAATCTGCTCGCAGGCAAAACAGCTTAAGGAAAATGTAAGCAGAGATTACATACAGTTGAGATTACTTACAGGTGCCTCACCTTTACTAAGTGTAAGCTTGAAGAGGCAGACAGTCACTGGTGGACTCCCTGATTTCATTCTCCCTTTAGCATGGTTTGGGGTCATTTTTTTTAAGTCAGGAAACCACTCACTCTCACACTCAGGAAGAGCTTGTTTACCTGTTAATGCTATTTCTCTCTCTGTTGCTTTCACTCTCTTTTTTCTAGCCTCCTCCTCCTCCTGCCAAATCTATGAGAAAAGTACATTTTTCCTGCTGGAGCTGCAAATCCATCCATGAGCTTTGCCCTCAGACTTTTCGTTGGATTTTTGAGCAGCATCTCTTCAGAATCTGGGCACTCAGAACAGGTACTTACATTTGCTTTGCCAAATGTCTTGCCTTAGCATAAGGCAGAATCTCTGTGGTAGTATTTCTTCATCTATTCCCTTGTTCTATCTTTGATATTTTTCTTGTGGGATGATTATCGCAGTACCTCCACTTTATTCAGCTCTTCTTGTGTTCCTTGTGATGACTTTCTAAACCCAGTTTCTTTAAACATTCCCCACTCTCCCAATTTCTCCACCTCACCTCATCCTCTCTCTACCACCATTTCTTTAGCCTCAGATGGATCACTCACAGCTTCTAGATACAAGTAAAATGTGTTACAAAATTGCTTATAAACGATTTGGGGGGAGGGGGAAGGGTAAGCTGGGGGGAGGGGGAAGGGTAAGCTGGGGTGAAGTGAGAGAGTGGCATGGACATATATACACTACCAAACGTAAGGTAGATAGCTAGTGGGAAGCAGCCGCATAGCACAGGGAGATCAGCTAGGTGCTTTGTGACCACCTGGAGGGGTGGGGTAGGAAGGGTGGAGGGAGACACAAGAGGGAGGAGATATGGGGATATATGTATATGTATAGTTGATTCACTTTGTTATAAAGCAGAACCACATTTTTCAGTTATTCGTTAGCATTAAACAGAATTGTTTTGCAAACCGTTTTCATTCTTGTGGTGAGGCTGAGCAATAAGACATTAGTTGTGGGCTTCCCTGGTGGCACAGTGGTTGGGAGTCCGCCTGCCAATGCAGGGGACATGGGTTCGTGCCCTGGTCCGGGAGGATCCCACATGCTGCAGAGCGTCTGGGCCCATGAGCCATGGCCGCTGGGCCTGCGCGTCTGGAGCCTGTGCTCCGCAACAGGAGAGGCCACAACAGTGAGAGGCCCACGTACCGCAAAAAAAAAAAAAAAAAAAAAAAAAAAAAAAAAAAAAAAAAAAGACATTAGTTGTGCTTGGAAACTGGAAAGTAGTCCTGGAATATTTTAGAGGGAGTTGATATTGATGGCAAAAGAAAATTTGCAGCTGTACATGTGCTTGTTACAGTTCCTTTCCTATAAAACCTTATTTTTGGTGATTTAAATAAAGCATTGCCTGAATGTTAAAAAAAAAAAAAATTACTCAACAAGTACAGTGGGTCCTAAAACGTACTCCAGGGGGCTTGTCCTGAACTGTTGGCTCCAGTTTGCTGAGTTGGAGTCTGGGGGGCCGTGGCTCAGAGTCTTGAATGAACATGAAGGGACAGGCACGCATCGTGAACAAAGAGGGGGCACCAGTCATCAACGCTGAGAGGGGATGTGAGACCGTAAACAGGGAGAGGAAAGTCTAAGGGTGAAAAGTCCAGAAGACAGGAGAGAGGTTGGCAGGAGGAAGACAAGATGGGTTGGGGTGAGGGTATAAACAGGAGGTCAGTTTGAAAAGGATGCTGGCTAGTGTGAGGTGGAGTGAAGCCTGCTGCAAAGAATGCAGTATTCCTGGCTCCAGGGTCATCCCCGAATTAACTCTTTCACCTCTGATTTCAGGACTTCAGATGTTTTAGAACGTTGAACCTCCGGATGCGATGTCATGGAAACCTATCGGGTAAGAAAGATACTGCTTTCTGGGTGGCAGTGATGGTGAATGAAACATAAAATGGGCCCATGCGTTGAATTCCTCATTATTGTTCATGCATTTATAACAGCCACAGGATGTGACATACATCAGTATGGGGCCGGGTAGGGTGAGATCACAATCGGAGAAGTGGTAAATGGAGGGCCAGCAGCCCCCTGAAAGCCTGACGGTCGTGGATTCCCCGTGAGTGACAGAGCACTCAGGGCTGGACCTCTGACTGGTTCCACAGTAGTGGCTGAGACCCAAGTTAGATCCTTTCTTTGAGGAAAGGGACACCCTCCCTGTTTCCTCCCCATCACTGTCTCTTACTCATCACTGATGGTCAACAGCCGATCCTGGAAATTTATTCTTTAGTACATTCCTTTATTTACCATTTATTAAATACTCTCCCTATTTGCAGACCTAAGCAATAGACTTTGAATCCTGTGTTCAGAGATCGGTATGGCACTGTTTGAAAATTGGGAAGATTTCACGTTTGGCATTTTAATGACTGTAAATGAGTAGGTATTGGAGTTAGAAGACTCTGGGTTCAAATCCCAGCTGTACATTTATTAACTGTATGACTTGGGGTGGAGATCCTTAAACATCTTGAGTCTCGGTTTTTATCACCTGTGATATGGAGATGGCAACCTTCACAGTCGTTTTGCGGTGTAGGAACCAGTACGTGGTGGGCACTCAGTGAATGAGGTCTAACCATTCACAGCCCCTGATCTACAATGCTGTAATCAAAAATGCTTTGACAACTGAAAGTTCTTTTCTAATTTTGGGTCAAACTAACTAGGTAGTGAAACCTGATCTGAACTTACTTGAGGCCATTTATTGCCTTTATTTATTCCATTTAGTGCGTGCATATTCGTGTATTTTGCTGCAGAAATAGTAGCGTATTTGATTACAGGGTGTACCCAGACTCTTCTGGGATTGGATTCTGAAACACATCTGGTCTCGTTGTATCTTTCTGATAAGAAATTGTCAGGCCATGCTTGCCCCCTTACCAGCTATTAAAGTCTGTAATGCACACATTCAAATAATCATGAAAGAAAACGTGAGTTTCCATTTGGCAAGACTTTTCTTCTCAGGACTAGGAATGAAAACCCAACAGATGTACGCATGCATTCGTTTAACCAAAATTTATGAAGTCCTTACCCTTTGTAAGACACGTTGCACCAGGGTGTTGTGAGGGCTATAAAGATGAAAAGAGAGGCCTGCCACTGAGAAATGAGGAATCTAGTGTTTGGGATGAGACGGGCACAAGAAAAATTACCATGCAAGGCGGAACATGCTAACTTCCCTCATTGAGAATTCCCGGCAGGACAAGTTCACATCTGGATAGAGGGTGAAGCTTCATAAAGGAGAGACGTTTGAAGTGTGGGTAAGAATCTTCCAGGCAGAGATGGCAGGACAGGGTATTCTGAGCATAGGGAAGAGTAAGGAAAGGGTGTGCAGGCAGAGGGTGGACTTAATATTTGGAGAATAGCGAGTGGTCCAGCTTGGTGGGAGCACAAATCATGCAGTAAGAAGGAGGTGAATGTTAGGCTGGAGGGGTAGATGGGTAGAGCTGTAGAAAGCTGGGATTGCCAGGGAGAGTTTGTGCTTGATTTATAGACAAGGGAGGGAATAGATGTTGTTTTTAAAAACATTTTTTTTCTGATACTGAAATAATATGTGTTCAAATAAAAAGAATTTGAAACACAAGATATATATACATATGAAAACATTTAAATGCCTATAATCCACACCTAGAGATAGCCATTGTTAATATTTTTTTTGTTTTAACATCTTTTTTGGAGGATAATTGCTTTACAATGTTGTGTTAGTTTCTGCTGTATAACAAAGTGAATCAGCTATACATATACACATATCCCCATATCCCCTCATTGTTAATATTTTAAAATGTGTCCTTGCAGTCTTTTTCTGTATGAAGGTAGATGACGTTGAAAGTAATGTATAAATGGAATAACATTGCCTCAGATTATTAAAAAAAAACAGCCTATGGACATAATACTTTAGAAAAATAAATATAACAGCAGTATATGGATAGGTTGGATCCAATACAGAAATGTACAAATACATATACAGAAATGTACAAATAAGAAAGCCATTAAGAATGCTGTTGTGGTGATTAAGAGGAAGTGAATCCTTGAACCTAGTTGGTGGCTATGAAAAAAGAAAGGGGACAGGATGAGAAAAAATATATTTCTAAGGATAACAATTCCAAGTGGTTTAGAAGAAAGAAGGAGAACTCAGAAATACCTCCCAGGGACTTCCCTGGTGGCACAGTGGTTAAGAATTTGTCTGCCAATACAGGGAACACGGGTTCAACTCCTGGCCCAGGAAGATCCCACATGCCGCGGAGCACTAAGCCCGTGCGCCACAACTACTGAGCCTGTGTGCCTCGAGCCTGTGCTCTACAACAAGAGAAGCCACTGCAGTGAGAAGCTCGCATACTGCAACGAAGAGTAGCCCCCGCTCGCCACAACTAGAGAAAGCCCGTGCGCAGCAACGAAGACCCAACACAGCCAAAAATAAATAAAATAAGTAAATTTAGAAAAACAAAACAAACAACAACAAAAAAAGAAATACCTCCCAGGTTTCAAGCCTGGATAACTGGGGGTTTGGGAGGCCATGAACAGGATATTGACTTTGGGGGAGGAGAGGGTTATGTGTGTATTTTTTACACATGTTGAGTATGTGGTAGTGTGAGATGTGGGCTGAGAACAAAAAGGCAGAGTCTCTTTTACATTTTCAAGATTGCTCTCGTTAAGGGAGAAGGTGAGTTTTCTGAAGGAGAGACTAGAGAGAGAAAAGAAGGATGAGAAGAGAGATGCGGGGACATTCGTATTTAGAAAACAGTGGAAAGACAAGGAGCTAGAGAAGGAGCCAGCCAAAAAATACCTCAAGAGTTATTGGACAATTAAGAGTAGAGTGTCTCTACAGTCAGGGGTGTAAGCTATTTCAAAAATGTGTGATTCGGGCTTCCCTGGTGGCGCAGTGGTTGAGAGAACGCCTGCCGATGCAGGGGACACGGGTTCGTGCCCCGGTCCGGGAAGATCCCACATGCCGCGGAGCGGCTGCACCCGTGAGCCATGGCCGCTGAGCCTGCGCGTCCGGAGCCTGTGCTCCGCAGCGGGAGAGGCCACAACAGTGAGAGGCCCGCGTACCGCAAAAAAAAAAAAAAAAAAAAGAGATAATCTAAATGAAGCTCTTAGCACAGGGTCTGGTATGTACTAAGAACTCAGTAAATGTAGCTATGATTATGAAATGTGCTATTAAAATCTCCCGTCCCTGGTCCTGCTCTACGGTTTTGTTCACATTCCTTTACGTTTCTTTGTGTGCAGATTTTTTTTTTTGGGGGGGGTGTTCTTTTCCTAGGAACTGGCTTCAGAGTCTAGGATGGGATTCTGAAAGTGGGAGATTCTTGGAGAAGAGCAGAGAGGCCTGGCATCCTCCAAACAGAAATAACAAAGTGCCTTTTGTTGGGACCCCCATGTGGGATTGCTCCTGGAGTAGAGGCAGCATTCACACCCAGGCTGCCCACTACGCCCTCCTGGCCCCAGACCTCTTACCTTTAAAGAGAAATGACTCTCTGGGGACCACTTTCTCAATCCCCATATACAGCAAGGTCATGAGGGCCCCATGCCTAGAAAGAAGGGCATGCGATTTATTCTTTTTTTTCTTTCTTTTTTTTCAATCCTTCCTATGCACTCAGGGAAGAGGGGAGAGCTGGATCATTGACCCCAGTCTTGCTACCATCGTCTTCTCAAGGGCTAGCACTCGGCTTCTCCCACAGAACCTTAGATGCGTGGCCCAGAGGGAGGGCCCTCTGAGGTTGGGTTTCCAGGAAGCCGCCTGGTCAGGAGGTTGCCAGCAGCCCTGCGGGGTAAGGCAGAGGCGATAGAAGGCTGGTGAGGACGAAGTGGAACAGGATGGGTCCTGTGGGTAATGGGCTGTGGGTGGATGAGCGGAGGCATTCCTTGGAGATCTGGGAATGGTTCAGGAAGTCATGGAAGGAGGGTGTGAGTGGGAATAGCTCTGGTGGCTGATTTCTTATACCAGATTGAATGTGGACTGGGCTGGGATTAGCAAAACAGGACAAAGAATACGTGCAAAACTTCCTCTGACTTCGGGAGCTAGCTCCGCCTACAGGGTGTCTAGAGAGGCCCTGGTCCTCGTTTGCAGTGGGGACAGTCACAGTGTGGGGACCACCCCACAGACCCAAGCCTGTGAAGAAAGGAGGTGGTGGGAGGGGCAAGCATCCCCCTACAGGGTGTGTGGCCTGGAGGCCCGAGTCTCCTCTTATTGCCTGGAAGCTTGGTCTCCAAGTAAACTTTTTTTTTTAAAAAAAATAACTACCACGGGACACATTCCCATTTGTGGGCCTCTCCAAAAAAGTGTGCAGATACGTTTGATCCTGCAGTAAAGGCTAGCTGGGAAAACATTTCTTTCATCCTGAAAACTTTCTTTCCTCTAAGTTTCTAGGGACTAATTACTTACCCTCCTTGCAAATTTTGTGAAAAACTGAAAAACGAAATGGGAGGCAATTATCTCCTCCTGATATGCAAACACTTTCCTTCAGCTTTTTCCTTCTCAATCAGCACACAAATCCACTCAGATTTTCCTCCTGAGAGACTCTCTTCTGTGACTCTCATCTCTGCACGTTTCCGCCTAAAAATTTAAAAATAACCAACAGCCTACAGCAGTCCCTTGCCTGTTTTTCACAGTGTTCCTGTAGGAGTGGGGTCTCTGGCCGGATTTGGAGAAGGTATCGCATGGCTTATTCCTTCACAGTGACTGCCCTGTCATAGTCGGCATCTCACAGGCGTGGCATTCTTTAAAAGCTTGCCTGTGGTCCCTTGCTACTCAAAGTGTGATCCCTGGAACCACATTGGCATCTCCTGGGAGCTTTTTGGAAATGCAGAATCTGGGCCTCCATCCCAGACCTGCTGGATCCGAATCTGCATTTTTAATAGGACCCCAGGGTGATTCACAATGCACCGTAATATTTGAGAAGTGCTGATCTAGACAATTAGCTGGTGGGATTTCCAATCAGGGAATTGTATAAAAAGCCCTTGTCCCAATCTCAACCGTGTGAAGGGCACTGGAAGAGGGGATTTGAGGGTGTCCTTGCTATTATCGGAGCCATCCTTTCTTAATGACTTTTATCCCAGGTGCTATTTCTGGAGACCGTAACCAGGACTTAGATCCCCAAGATTTTCATCCCAGTTTGACTTTAGACTTCTTGAGTGACTTTAGCCTAATGGTCCAGCTTCCTACTTGCTGTTAGAATCCTGCGTGGACGTGACCTGGAGGTACTTTGGTTCCACACACTTGTCTGGATGTGACAGGGGCCCTCGGTGTACACAGTGTCAAATGAAGCAACCGCACAGACGTAACCTGGAAAGTCATTTGAACTTACTTTTCCAGCTTGCTGGAAGGAAGATGGGGATCCCAGTTCTAAGAGTGTCTGTACGAAAGTCTCCCTAGGTTTAGAGTCATGATGTAACTAAACCACTGCCTCATGGAATTGCAGGGGAGTGCGTAGGTCATCCAGGCCCACCTCCTCTGAGCTCAGGCATCCCCACGGCAGCACACACAGAGGCCCTGCTGGAACCCAGTCTAGAGATGGAGCCCTCACAGCCGTGAGGCGGTCCCTCTCTTTGCTGCTGTGTGCTTATGTTTAGGATGAAGCCCTTACATCCAGCCTCACTGTGACTCCCTCTTAACATTCACCCACTGTGCAGTTTTGGTTCACACAGGCAGACCAGCAGATAAGTGAAGGCAGCTAGATATTCCCCTATAAAATATTCAGACTTACTAGTGAAATGTCGCCACTGAACACTTTCTAGACCTCTCACTATCCACATTGCTTCCTCTTGTGCCTGCTGTTATGTGGGTCTTAACACCTAGTGCTGGTTTAGACAACTCACCGGGATAGAGGTGCAGTGGGGTAACTTCTTCCTGCGCTTTGGTTACCATACATCTATTACTGTCAACTAAGATGGCCTTCCGTGTTTTCGTTTACAGCGCCCACTCATATTCCAGATTCATCTACAAACCTCGTTGCTAAAAACGGCTGGCATTTACTGAACACCTCTGTTGTTGGTACAGGAGATACAAAGGTAGAGAAGGCATGACGCCTAACTTGAAGAGCTGAGAATTTAGTGTGGGAAGACTAAACTCTGTGTTAGTTACTAGGATATGCAAAGCACTCTGGGAATACAGGGAGGGAGTTGGTTACATTGAGTCTTCTCAAATGTGGTGTCATTTGATTCAAGCTTTGAAGTATAGAGCAATTTCACAGGCCAAGAATGGGAAAAGTGAATTCCAGAGAAAGACAACTTAATATATAAAGTAACGTGGAAATAAAAATGGCACATTGTGTAGGCAGTGCAAGCCCTGGGAGATGGAATTAATGAATGCTCTCTGGAGAGTGGTCCTGGGAATCTTCACTAATCAAATCCAGGTCCCTTGGGGGTTTGCAAGTGTCCTCTGAAAGATGCTCCACTCACTGGAATCACAAGATGACAGATTTTATAGTGGGTACAGAGGGTATTGATGTGGAAACCTTTGCATGCTAGGGCAACTCTACTGTATTCACAAAGGTATTATTTACGGTCAGTGCTGGAATTTCATTGCCTTAAATTTCGAAAATGACCTAAGTAAGTTCATAGAGAGCTTGAGAATAGTTCTTTTAAAGGGCAATTCCGTGAGGTTTCCTTCCATAGCATTTGATGCTTGTCTAACTCAAGGGAAAGAGAATGACAGAGATGCTGGGTTGAATGCAGAACAGGATCTAAGGGAAAAACCTGAGGCGGAATACCACACTGATGGCCTGGAGCCCTGCTGAAAATTGATTGTTAAATGTTCAGGAATTAAACATAGTCATTATCAAAAATTAAATAATAGGCACTTACAATCCAATAGATTGTTAAAGACAAAGGTAATCAAAACTCAAAACTCCTAATTATTTTACTGCATTTTACTTTGGTCTGTTCCACTGAAGTTGTGTCACTTGTGTCAGTATGGTAGAAATACTGTGTATAGTAGAGTGGGAAGCAGCCGCATAGCACAGGGAGATCAGCTCGATGCTTTGTGACCACCTAGAGGGGTGGGATAGAGAGGGTGGGAGGGAGGCTCAAGAAACAGGAGATACGGGGATATATGTGTACAGAGAGCTGATTCCCTTTGTTGTACAGCAGAAACTAACACAACATTGTAAAGCTGTTATACTCCAATAAAGAATTTTTTTTAAACTCAAAAAAAAAAAAAAAAAGAAAGAAAGAAATACTGTATAATGGTGAGAATCTCTTCCCATCTCCAAACTCAGTGATGTCCTGTTGGTAGCTTGAAACCAGACATGATGAGAGTGAAACTGACACCATGGAAACTGGTGAATGCTGCAAGTCGGCAAATGCTACAACTGGGGAGCCAGTGATTAAATGTTTATCGGCAGACTACTGGGTCACTATCACTTTTCTTCTGTACTCATCAGGCATGGTTGCAAGGACCCTATTTACATCAGGAAATTTAAAACTGAAAGATTTGGTGAAACTAGATTGATATGAACATGGAGCTCCATAGGCAACACTCAAATTTTCCAACTTGGGCTTAGAAAGTTTTGCACTTCACCTAACTCCTAAAATCCCATGTATGCAGGACGTTCATGGTACCACTGGTCATTCTAGGACCCAGGCCTGACTTTTCTATGATAATGATTTGATTCCTTTATCTTCCTTCACCAGAACTTCCATACCCTTGATTTCTTGCTCCCTAGTCCTCTCAGCTGATAGGAATAAACCTACTTTTATTTCCCGCTGGGATTTCCATGTGTGACGATGGGCTCTTGTGCTAGCTATTCAGAACCTTGTATTTCTAATGGTTGCTTACTGGGAGGACAGTGTCTCTGGGGCTGGAATGTCAGACAAATTAAGGGAAGATGGGGGAGGTGTCAGGAAATCCTGCCACTGATTCTACCTATATTTAAATTAGCTCTGGGTGGGGAGGGATAGATTGGGAGTTTGGAATTGACATGTACACGCTGCTATGTTTAACATAGATAACCAACAAGGACCTAATGTAGAGCACAGGGAACTCTGCTCCACATTCTGTAATAACCTAAATGGGAAAAGAATTTGAAAAAGAATAGGTACATGTATAACGGAATCACTATACGCTACACCTGAAACTAATACAACATTGTAAATCAACTGTACTCCGATATAAAATTTAAAAAAAAATCATTGTCATGTGAAGAGACAGAAAAGAATCTAGACATTGACCTTACACTTTCACAAGGTTCAAAATGGCTCATAGCCCTAAATATAAAATGCAAAAATAAAGATTCCTAGAATGAATATATATATATATATGTATATAACTAGCTCTGCATGTTATAAACAATGTCATCCTACCTGCTGGTAATTATGTTCCAGTGTAAGCTACTTCTTTGGAGTGAGAAGGGTGTTGCCTTCAGTTAAATGACCTTACATCAAGTGACTTTATGTAGACTAACTGACTTTATGTAGACTAAGGGTCAGATCGATTGTTCCCATTTCCTTGCACTAACATTGCAAGTAGGCTGAATAAAAATATTGCTTGCATATGTGTTACTTGCTGTCTTTCAAGTGTTTGTGAATACTATCGTGATAACTGAAATGTAGATTTTTAAAAGTGACACTGACTCTGTAGTTACTTTCTAACAGTATGTGTTCCTTTCAAGGGAGGAATGTAAACATACAGTGACTGTTACGAAGGAGTTACTAGAATTATTGCCATTACAAGTCTATAGATTTGATGGGAACTTGATGGATACACATTTAATAAGGGGCTAGAGGAGTCTATACTGAGTGACTTCAGATGCTGGAGATTCCAGCTTTTAATTTATCCAACTTTGATCTGGACAGGAGAATTTCCGAGGATGGAGAGGTGGAAAAGAAGTTTGAAAAACCAGATTCTGTTGTCAGTTCTGCCATTGGTTTGACCAACTAGTTTTTTTCTCTCAACCATGTCTCCTTTATCCATTACTGGGTCAGAAAACACTGCTCAGCTGCAGCCCAAGAATCAGCATTTCTCTTCTGGGCTCTTGGGGCGCTGTGTTAGAATTAATCGTACTTTTCCTTTCTCTCACAGATGGAGAACTCTGAGGTTAGAATAATCCACATTTCTTTGATTTTTAATGGCTAGTTAAAAATAGGGCAGGGGTGGTTGATGAAGAGGGCATTCTTATTATCAGTTCAACAGACATTAGACAGTCATTTGTTAAAATTCAAAGCTCCTGTCCATTTTAATTTTATTTATTTATTTGGCTGCATTGGGTGTTTGTTGCTGTGCGCGGGCTTTCTCTAGTTGTGGTGAGCGGGGGCTACTGTTCGTTGTAGTGCACGGGCTTCTCATTGTGCTGGCTTCTCGTTGCGGAGCACGGGCTCTAGGCGCGCAGGCTCAGTAGTTGTGGCACGTGGGTTCAGTAGTTGTGGCTCACGGACTCTAGAGCGCAGGCTCAGTAGTTGTGGCGCACGGGCTTAGTTGCTCCACGGCATATGGGATCTTCCCGGACCAGGGCTCGAACCCATGTCCCCTGCATTGGCAGGCGGATTCTTAACCACTGTGCCTCCAGGGAAGTCCTTCATAAGTTTTTAAATTAAATTCTGTACATTGTATATAGGACAGTTGAGACCACAGGTTAATGGTATTTATTCCTCAATATGGACAAACCTTTTTGGGGGGGGAGGTCCACCTGTAAGTTTGAGGGGTTCAGTCAATCTGTTGAGGAAGCTGATTTGGATTGGGGGTATTTTGTTGCCTTTAGTGAACCACACGCTTCAGGTTTCTTTAGTGGTGGGCCGCTGTCTTGGCCTTAGGATTTCTAGACTGGGTATATGCATTATTTGGATTTAACACAAGACAGTAATTGCCTTAATACTTTATATTTGTGAAGTATTTAAAAATCCTCAAGTGTTATCACAACTCTTCCTGACTCTGTTGACCAGATAGCTGTGTTTGTACGGGGAATAGTTTCCCTATCCCCTGGTCATTGTTCTCAAACAGTTGTTGCTGAGACAGTCTTGTCTTGGTGAAACAATATTTTTACTACCCTTTCTCCCAAATTTATTTTCTGTTGTTCCCAAGGCCACAACTGTGCTAAGGCTGCTAACAGAAAAGAGATAACATACATCAAAGCTGCTGCAGGAACTGCCTAACACACTCTGGCAAGCACTGGGAGAGCCTGCTTGGGAGTGGATCTAGAGGGAGGTGAATCAGAGGGTGGTTGGAATGCAAAGCTAAATCAGGGAGAGTGTGTTGATATGGAGACAGTCCGCCATCATGCAGGATTAACACCTTGGCAAGGGTCCTGGGAAGTGGGTCTCCTGTAAGCTATTTGCTGACTCGTGGAATTTTGAAGAAAGTACCAGCCTTCATTAAATTAAGTAGAGATGCCAAAAATTGCCTTGCGAGACTGAAGGAAGGGATCAGAGGTTTAGAAAAGTGGAAATGCTATTACGGGGCTGTTATATAAGACTGAAAAATCCACAGTTGACCGTGTTCTTTGGGAGGGAGGCCTGGAGGACCCTTTGCTTATTAGCGAGATGATAAAAATGCATGGCTAAGGAGGACATCAGCTGAGGCTGTTGTTAGGAGATGCTGTTACAGAACTGGGCATCCTAGTGGCCAAGGTATACAGGTAACCAGAGTAGCAGAGGCCATGAGGCAGCACTTAACTGTCAGATGTAGACTGTGCATACTTGCCCTGTTAGTCAGCAAGGTCGAAATGACACACAGGTGGAGCCTGAACTGCATGGACCTTTGCGTATAGCAGATAGAACATGGTGTTCATGGGGCAAGAGATAAGGGTAACAAGAGTACTGCTTAGCGTACGTAATTGAAAGAAATCAAGAATGAATGAGAAGAAGGCTCAGACTGGCAACCCCAGAGAAGTCACGATCCCTTTGCCCAGTCTTCAGATTGGACCCGGCTCTCAGACCCAGAGTCATCAGATGTAAGAACCTGAGGCACCAGAAGTAGGGCCCTGTGATGCCACGACAAGTATTTGGACTGGCCAGAAAGTTTGTTCGGGGTTTTCTGTACCGTCCCCTGGAAAAACCCGAACGAACTTTTTGGCCAGCCCAATATATCCAGTGGGATTTCCCAGACTTGCTCCAAAAGCCTGCAGCCATTTACTTGAGTAACCATCACTGGAGAAAGGGGGATACTCGTATATTTTAAGAGCTATGGTATGTAGTATGTGAGTTGAAGCTTGTACTCAGGATCTAAAACACCATCCATGCTCCCCTTATTAGGGGAACTTGTGGGATCCAGGTAATTAATGTAGTGTGGAACCAGATCCATCTCACGGTGGTTCCGCTGGATCCAGGTATTTTTAACTTTCTCTCTGCTTTTTCTCCTCTCTTTTCTTCTGCATTTTCCCTCTTTCCCTCTCCTCCTTTCCTCTCCTCTTCCACTTTTCCAGGTTCCTCTCACCACCCCTGCCCCCTGTCTCTTACACACACACATACATACACAGTACAAATGAACACTCATTCCGCATCCGGCACTGTGCTAGACACCGAGAACTCAGAGATGAAATCCAGTCTCTTCCGTCAGATCGCTCGCAGTGCAGAAAGGGAGGGAGGTGGGTTGGTGGGCAGCATGTTGTAATAGGGTCCCCCAGAGAGTTGTGTTCAGGGGGTGTGGCAGTACGGAGGGGGAACCTCCGACTCAGCCAGGAGGGGACGAATAAAGGGATGCTTCTCAGAGCAATCATGTCTGACTTCATTCTTTTTTTTGTTTTTTGTCTTTGTTTTGCGGTACGCGGGCCTCTCACTGTTGTGGCCTCTCCCGTTGCGGAGCACAGGCTCCGGACGCGCAGGCTCAGCGGCCGTGGCTCACGGACCCAGCCGCTCCGCGGCATGTGGGATCCTCCCGGACCGGGGCACGAACCCATGTCCCCTGCATCGGCAGGCGGACTCTCAACCACTGCGCCACCAGGGGAAGCCCTGACTTCATTCTTGAAAGAAAAGTGAGCGTTATCAGGCAGAAAATGAGGAATCCTCTGTGTACTTATGCTCATGTTCTAATGGCACCTGACTTATTTCAAGTTTAATCTCTTGGCATGTATTTCTAGTTCTGTAAATAGACATTTCATGGAAGATGCTGTTGGTTTTCAAGCAGCCATGAGAACACTGAGAAAGGCATCCTTTAGCAGGGACTTCCCCCTCAGGAGTTTGGATTCTAGAAAAGAACTGGCTTCTACCAGATTATTTTATTTCACTCTCACAGATGACCTGCCTTCTTGAAGCCTCCCAGAATACTCCATGATTTGAGCAGAAAACTACTGTGGTTAGAGAAGCCAGAAATGCGGAAGAGTAGCTTCCCAGTAGCCTGGATTCTTTCTCCTGAATTCAATCTTGCCTTTGGAAGATGACTAATGGAAAAACATGGAATTTATAACCAAACGTAGGCTCAAGTCTTTGCTCTACCAGCTCTGAGTTGCATGATTCTAGGGCAGTTATCCAACCTCTCTATTATGGGGTCAGACTCTTAGAGAAAATTAAAAATACAATATACGAAGGAAGAAGACCATACCAGATCCTCAATGTCAGAGGTGGAACGGCTGTCTGAGATCAGCTCCACTTTCCTTTTACATAAGTCATTGTCCAAATTTACGTGGCTGGTCAGCGTCCACGATAGAAATTAAACCTGGGTCTTCTGAGCTGCAAGGCACAAGGTAGACTGGGAACAAACGTTGCAGGGGAGAGAAAGTCCCTACTTAGTAGGCAAGTTCATGGTAACAAACACTGTAAATTGATGAGGTTGCTAAGGGAACCAGTAGAAAACAGCCAAGATTCATGTTCAAATCCTGAAAAGAATTTTCCAGGGAACAGATGTGTAGCTACAGTATGAAAGAAAGAAAAACAAATGGATGAATGGTGATAGATGAAGGGATCTACTGATTAATCTGTAGACAGGAGTAGAGACTCAAAGCAAGATGGCTCCTCTCTCAGATCACAGGCCAGACGTGATGGGAGCAGGAGGTTGGGGTCCATGGTGCAGAGATGATGTCTACTTGACAAGCCTGGGGACAGCTGTTCTGTCCCTAAGTGTGGCAAAATCTGTTTCTTTATAAGCAGGAGGCTCAAGGGCCAAGCCATGTTAAAAGAAAAGGGAACCAGACCAAAAATTTTGCTGCAGTGATTTGGGGGCCTCTGAAGGAAGGGAGATGGTGGTGATGGTGAGCAGTGCTTCTAGAATGTTGTGTGTGTGTGTGTGAGAGAGAGAGAGAGAGAGAGAGAGAGAGAGGGAGACAGAGTGTAAGCTCTCTGGATAGACTTCATTGAATTATGGAATGAATTATCCAAATAAGCATTTTGAAAGAAGTTGGGGTATAGGAGTAATGGGTTAGAAATTTAGAGACATTAAAAAAATTAGAAAAAGGTTGACTCTGTTTAATCTCTTATTTATATGTAGATTACAATTACAGTTCTTTGTCTTGAATCAAAATTATGGGTGGGTGTAAATTTGAATAGGAAATTGCAGGGTCAAGGAAGATGGGGAGAGACCTGAGAGTGACTAGATATCAACATCACTTAAGACCATGAAATGTGTAGAGGGAAAGAGACAGAAGGGGACTTGATGACCCAGTAAAGAGGGAAGTACTTAATATTAGAAAGGATGATTCCATTTAGAACAGAATGAGACTAGACTCGAGGAAGCAAAAGCGGGGCTTGGGGTGAGAAGCTGAGGCTGGGGCTGGTGCAGCTGGGAAGAATTTACACAGACAATATTCAGCTCAGACAGCTAGCTCAGTCGGCTGACAAAAGAAGAGAAAATCCAGGGATCCCATAGGCAAGGTTGAAGAATGTCTCTAAATACCACAGATAGAGCAAAACTGATGAAGAGTGAAAGTTTTAACAATAAATACCACCGTTACTGAGAACTACCTCCAGACCCCATGCTGGTGATATTGCATACGTTATTTCTTTTCTTTTTTGCGGTACGCGGTCCCCTCACTGTTGTGGCCTCTCCCGTTTGCGGAGCACAGGCTCCGGATTCGCAGGCTCAGCGGCCCTGGCTCACGGGCCCAGCCGCTCCGCGGCACGTGGGATCTTCCCGGACCGGGGCACGAACCCACGTCCCCTGCATCCGCAGGCGGACTCTCAACCACAGCGCCACCAGGGAAGCCCGCATACGTTATTTCTAATCCTCACAACAACCTTGCTAAAAAAAAAAAGTTATTATTACCATTTTACAAATAAAGATTATGAAACCCATAGAGGTTAAGAAACACAGCTTGTGACAGAAGTTGTGTTTGAACTCAGGTCCAATGCCAAGGCACCGCCACAGTGCTTCCCACCCATCATTATTGCAAGGTGCTCGCAAATGTGTGTGTGCACCAAGCTTGCCAACACACCGAACAAATAATATGGCTGTGTTGAATGCCTGGAGTGGATGCTCTGATAAATGCCCACCCACTGAAAAACATTGCTGATTTTGCCTTTTTGTACTGTACGACTTTTCTCAACTAGGGACATTAAAATGATCCACTTTATAACTTTTAGTGTCAAGATTAGTGTCATGATTTTTTTTTTTTTACCATTTCAAAGGGAGTCCTTTTGCATAATGACTGCATCTGCCTTTCCCAAGCCTGTCATGTCCTGCTTCACGTTAACCCAGGTTGTATATAATTTGCAGGCCAATAACATACACAGAGCAAGCACCCGTGTCAGTGTGCAAAAAGGCGTTGTATTCTTAATACAGATGTGTGACTATGAGGTACATGAGAAACACATTATGGAATGAATGAGAAAGAAAGGCAAATGATCTCAGTCTGGGATTCTTAACTAGAATCTAATAGTGACCGGAGGTGATATGAGACGTCTTTGGCTTGAGATAGTGTCTGCTTGACTCTAGGTATCTTCATTACATTTATCTCATTTTTCCCAAGTTAATTAACGTTAACTTACTTTTGTTACTTCCTACCCTCCAAAGAACCAGAAACTTCAGAGATCAAGATACTAAGAATCGCAGGTGTGTACCTTCTCAGAAATGTGTATACACCCCCACCTAGTGGCATCTCTGAATAATGCATCGGCGGTACTGATCTCTCAGATCTCCCAGGCGATGATCTGCAAAGTGGGTTGGTTCCAGGGATGATGTCACAGGGAAAAGAGAGAACCCTTTTCTGGAGTGGGGAAGGGAGGGGAAAAAAAAAGGGAAAATTTAGGAACAATGTTTTGAAAATAAAATACTAGATATTTCTGACATAAATTGGATTTTCAGAAATTGAGGGAGACTCATGAGCAGAGAGACTCACTACCTGAGAAGAACGGTTTATTTCCATGAACAGGAAAACACAATGTAACGAGTTTTCTTTCTTTTTTTTTTTTTTTTTTTTTTTTTTTGCGATACACGGGCCTCTCACTGTTGTGGCCTCTCCCGTTGCGGCGCACAGGCTCCGGACGCACAAGCTCAGCAGCCATGGCTCATGGGCCCAGCCGCTCTGCGGCATGCGGGATCCTCCCGGACCGGGGCACGAACCCGCGTCCCCCTGCATCGGCAGGCGGACCCCCAACCACCGCGCCACCAGGGAAGCCCCTGTAACGAGTTTTTAAGAGCTGGATTGAACTATGGTCTTAACAAAGTAGAATAACTGAAGGAGGTCCAATACTGTATTGATTCCCTCCAGATGAGCCGAGGAACTGGGGACACGTGTTGGTGAAATGGTTACAACTGTAAAACCCAGGGGGCTGTGTCTGGGAAAACCAGATTCTCATATACATATTTAACTGGGTCGATTGGAAACATGTGGAGATTGTGGGGAGTAGACATTAGACGGTTTTTACTGAATATGTTGCCCCATGCTAAGGATGAGGAAAACGGAGTTACAGGGATTCTGAACTACTTGCCCACCCTCTCCTAAGTGCTCAAAGGCCAAGGTGGAATTCAAATCCAGGTCTGTAATTCCAGATCCTGTTCTCTCCACCACGTCATGTTGCGTTTCTTTGAACCATATGCGTTTAAAATATAATTTTAATGTTTATTTTAAATTGTACTTCTTTGTTGAATTATTGATAAGCTCAGATGGTATAAAGTTCAAAAAGTCTAGAAGTGTAAGAGCAAGTGAAAATCAAATGAAAACAAAAAGGGCAAGTGAAAGCAATCTCTCTCCTACCCCAGCCTTCACTTCTCCCTCCTAAGGCATTCCTCTCTTGCCAGAATCTTGTATATCTTTCCAGAGTATTTTATCCATATGTATAATTAAGAAATGGTAACATCAAAATGATGGAGTCTTCAACATTATAACAAATTTTATGATTAATGCAGAAAGTCACAAGAGGTTAATTAATGTAAGCCTCAAAATGAAAATTCCCTTGCCTGCTCCAATAGACTTTAAAATTCAATCAAAATTAAGTATAGAGAATTTTAAAAATAAAATGTTAATTCACCGTTCATTCACTTGAATAGTTTTGAGTGACGACTAACGTAAGTCCTTAAAATGATGGTTTAATTTCTCTCCAAAGCTTATACGCATTCCCAAAACCCTCTTGCAGATCTTCCAAATACCCAGAGTCTGTCTCCCTTCCCTTTCTTTTATTAAAAATATTCTTCTTATTCAAATCCTTTTCTTGGTTATTAGATTGACCCTTAGCCAATCAAGTTGATTTTGGCGAGTGACACTCTCCTCAAAGAGTCTGTGCCAAAAATGCCAGTTTGGACTCTATTTCTGGATATGTTATGAGTAAGCTAGTTGGTCATTTCTCTAACCAGATGTCTTAATGTTTTCAAAATGCTTTAAAACTCTTTTCCCACATGTTGTTTTGTCAGGATGGGTCCAGTTTTCACATGCAGAGTGAATCAGATCAACTGCACTCAGTTTTACAGTACATTTTTGCAGGCTCTCCCATTTTTAGCCAAGTCACAGCTGAGCTTCCCTTGCAGCTAATTAGTACTTGTTCTCAAATTGGGCAGTTCTAACCCAAGCCAGGAGATGAGATGCAATTTACTTCCCCTCTCCTCTCCTAAAATTAACTAAATGTGAGCATTGCTTTGCTTTTCCCTTTGCACCAGGGTTTGGTTCCATCATAAAGAATCTGACAGAACTCACGGTGTTCCAACCAATCTTGCTGTTCTGATTTGAACAAGAGTGGAATACTTCCTTTCTAAATCTCAGCTCTTTGGTTGCCAAGCAACCATTAATTTATGGTAACCAGCTAATACTTAAAATGATACATGACGATTAAATAGAGCAGTATGCTTTTTCATATTCCTGAATGGATGCAGCACTGGCCGGATGGGAATGAGTATGGTTGGTCTTGCAGAATCAAAAACAAACCATAAGGAATGCTTCTTGAGATTAAAAGGTAGTCCTCCTGTTGCTTGCCTCAGCCCTGTAAGTGCGGTCCTAGAGAACACAGCGTATGTGGGGATTATGCAATCCGATGTAACAAAATTGGGGGAGCCCCTGGTACTGGAAGACCCTTGTCCCTCAAGAGGAATGACATGAACTGTGAATAAAATGTAGGGCTCCTCCATATATATAGGTGAATAAAATAACACCTCACAGGATCAGAAGTCCAAGACATCTCTTAGGGTAAATGCCTATGGGAGAGAAAGAGGAGGAATCCTGGGATTGGAAAGGCCCTGCCAACACTTCCACTCACTTGGTTAGGCTGAGTTTTTTAATCCATGCTTTTTAATGTAAGGACGTTTCAAAGTGTGTGTAGCTGATGTATTAAATAAGCTAAATTTAATGGAATAGGAAAAGGAAATGGCTTTCTTTTTTTCCAACCTTTGCTTCCAGCAAGTTCCATCAGATTTCCCTTCCCTTCTTCCGTGTGACATTTAGGGTAGCTCCTGCAATTTTCCAGTCACTTCACTTCTAAAAAGATCTTCATATTGTTCATAAAGACCCATTATCCAGTGTTAAACCATGCATCCCAGTCTATGTTAGAACCTCAGTGTTTCATCTGATTTAAACAGTTTCTTCTCCCCTGGTTGTGTCTGACCTGTGCCTTGGAGCCCTGCAGGTGGAAAACAGGAATGCTTTGCTCTTTCTCTCCTCCTTGCTGGTCTACTTCAATTCTCCATCTCTGCTCTTAGCCTTCTGGTGTCGAGACAGGAAAGAGGAAGTTAGGGGGAAAGGAACTGAAGTCTTTTTACTTGTCTGGAGCTGTTTATTCTTTGCTGAGTTACTGTTGCCCTTTGTGGGGCAGGGGTCCAAATGGTATCTTTCTCACTGGGCACATGTGTGGATTCTTTAGGTATCCTGAAAGGACATCTGCATTTCACATGACTTAATGATCCTCTCTGCTTCCTGCACTGCTTGTTCAACTTACAGCTTCTCTGTGCCAGAGTCTCCTCGTGCAAGGAGGTAGCCCTCTTAGACCAGGCACCTTGAAGATATCTCCCACCTTCCATAGTATCTACTTGGCCCCTTTTGCCATATCGATGATAGGAGTGAAGGCTTGCTATCATTGTCATATTTGATGAGGCAAGAGTTCTCCCTGATCTCTCAGACTCTGAGGATAGTTGTTCATTTCTTTTGAAAACTCTGTCACCATGCTGCTCTTTAGTGGCACCAGGGCGGGCCCATGGGGTTTTGCATCCAACCAGGCAGTGGGATAAATAACGGATCATGCCTGCATCTCTAATCTCTGTGGGGTTTTGTCTTGGAGACTGCCTTTACTTGCCTAGGGCATGTGGGACAGGGTGACTATAGAAGTCTACCCTTATGAATTTCTTCCCTCTAGTAACCTCAGTCTTGTCTTTATAGCTTGGATGGATGGTGAAACGAAAGCCAATGGACTGTCATTCCATTTTTCTTTTTGGTCATTCCATTTTTAATAAGTCTTGCCGAATGATATTTGGCATTTCTCCTTTAGATTTTGTGGTACTTAACATCTATTTCCAGAGCTTTGGCCTTTGAAACTCTGTGATAATGAAGTGTCCGTTCAATATGTTATTATGAGGACGATCAGAAAATGAGCAACCTTTCCACAAAAGAAACAAAACTGCAGTATGATAGCTGCCCACCTTGGAGTCCACTGATTTCGCTCAGATGCCTTCGGTTTACATAGGTTGAAAGGCAGATGGGAAGTTTAGAGTTGGGACAAGGTCTGGGATCAGGAGAATGAAGGTATTGAGAGGAAAGCTCTGGTAAGGCAGCAGGACATGTGGCTGGTAGACAGACAGAGGCTACAAAGTTTGGGAAATACTTTATTCCCCATCTCCTGTATTCCCCAGATGCAGGAGAGAAGATGGGGAATAAAGTATTCTTCTACCCTTGCTCCTATCCTTCAAACATGCTCAAGGCTATACACTCTGTGTTAGACTGGGTCCTCCAAGAAGTAGACACCTCACAGGATCAGAAGTCCAAGACATCTATTAGGGTAAATGCCTATGGGAGAGAAAGAGGAGGAATCCTGGGATTGGAAAGCCAAGAAGAGCCATCAGATTGTCATGCAGGTATGGGTATTGTAAAGGAGAGAGAGGGCGGGTGAGAAGGTCGGGTGACAGAGTCTTACACTGCAACACATTCCCAGCAGAGTTCACCAAGGACTTGAGTTGTTCTAGAGCCTAAGTGGCCATCTGAGCTGTCCTGACTATCCCAGGAACAGACCTGCCTCGGTGTCCCTGTCATCCACAGTCATCAGCTGGGAGCAGCAGCCCACGGGAAGCGTGGCCCCAGTGAAGACAAGGGAAGGGTTTCAGAGCACGGTGGCCCATCAGTTACACTCTCGCACTTTGAGACATGAGAGGTGCATTTGCACGGTCACCTCACACCCTGAACAAAGAATGAATGAGCACCCCAATATTCATTGCAGCACTATTTACAACAGCCAGGACATGAAAACAACCTAAATGTCCATCAACGGAGGAATGGATAAAGAAGATGTGGTACATACATACAATGGAATATTACTCAGCCATAAAAAGGAATGAAATTGGGTCAGTTGTAGAGACATGGATGGACCTAGAGACTCATTCAGAATGAAGTAAGTCAGAAAGAGAAAAATATCATTTATTAACGCGTATATGTGGAATCTGAAAAAATTGGTGTAGACGACCTTATTTACAGAGCAGAAATAGAGACACAGATGTAGAGAACAAACGTGTGGATACCATGGGAGAAGAGGGGGTGACGGTGGGATGAATTGGGAGATTGGGATTGACATACATACACTATTGATTCTATGTGTAAAATAGATAACTAATGAGAACCTACTGTATAGCACAGGGAACTCTCCTCAGTGCTCTGTGGTGACCTAAATGGGAAGGAAATCCAAAAAAGAGGGGATATATGTATACATATAGCTGATTCATTTAGCTGTACAGTAGAAACTAATACAACATTGTAAAGCAACTATACTCCAATAAAGGTTAAAAAAAAAAGAATGAATGAGTAAATGAATATACTTTCTTTTTTCTGGCTCAACCAGTGTTACTATTCAATCTATTCTTTCCTTCTTGGCCAAGTTTCCTGAAATAGAAGTACACACCCACTGTTATTTCTCCCATACTTTTCATTCATTTCTTCACCCACAGCAAGATGGATCCTGCACTCCACTGCACTGAAACTGCTCCAGCCAAGGCAATCATTGACTTCCAGACTGCCCTAGTTCAAGAGTTGTGTGAGTTTGGAGCTCAGAAATAAATTCAGTCAGGGATGATAGCTGTGGATACAGGAATGTGGGAACAACCAAAAATCTAAGGGAGGAAAGGAGGAGATAAAAATATGAAAGTTTTACAAAAGCAAGGGAAGAAAAGGAAGGAGGCAGAGAAGTTAAAGAAAAGGGGGGAATTTTAAAATAACTTTCAGGATATTGAAAAATCTTTTCAGATAGGCAGCCCAGGAAAATGCAGGAACTTCTTGGGGAAAACATTCAAATCTGCCATCTTCTGACTGATTTCAGATTTACCAGAAGAGGTCAACAAAGACGGTAATACCAGTCTTCACCCTCCTTAGAGGCAAAGTGGTTGGCTAGGAAAGGATGTTTGCCTCTTCACTTAGAGCTTATACAGGTCTTGCATTTAACAGACTACTGTCTTTCTCTGGCCCTCTTCCCAGAGTTTCACAGACGCCTGTGCTCCTGGTGAAAGGATGGATCAGAGGTTACATGTCTCATGAAATGACAGGCCTTCAATTTAAATGTATATACTTCCCCTGTAAGTCAGAGTAAATTAATTAAAGCTTCTGGCATGTTAGCCAATGCAATTAGACAAGAGAAAAAATGCAGGTATAAAATATTTAAAAGGAGAAGAAAAGTTAACCTTAATTTCAAATAATTTGATTGGCTATCTGGAAAACTCAAGAAACTAAAAAACAGTAAGATGACTCAGTGATGTGGCTGGGTACACAATTGATATTCAGAAACAAAATCCTTCACATCCACCAAAAAAAAAAAAAAATCCAATTAGAAGACAAGATAAAGGAAAAGGCACTCATTTACAAAAGCAACAATAACAAAGAAATATAACTATTATCTAAATTTTATAATTTTTCAAGGTCTACATAAACTTCAAAATGCTCCTGAGAGACATAAGAAGACTTGAACAAATGGAAAGGTGAACTTAATGCAAAAATATCAATTCTCCCCTAAGTTCATCCGTAAGAATTATAAAATTCCAATTAAAAATGGCAGCAGTTTTTGAGAGTGTCCCTCATGGCACAGTGGTTAAGAATCTGCCTGCCAATACAGGGGACACGGGTTTGAGCCCTGGTCTGGGAAGATCCCACATGCCATGGAGCAGCTAAGCCTGTGCGCCACAACTACTGAGCCTGCACTCTAGAGCCCGCGTGCCGCAACTGCTGAAGTCCGCGCACCTAGAGCCCATGCTCTGCAACAAGAGAAGCCACCGCAACGAGAAGCCCGCACACTGCAATGAAGAGTAGCCCCCGCTCGCCGCAACTAGAGAAAGCCTGCATGCAACAATGAAGACCCAACGCAGCCAAAAATAAATAAATTTTTAAAAAATGACAGCAGTTTTTAAACTAGACAGCTGATTAAAATTTTTATGTGGTTATATAAGCAAGGAAAAAATAGCCACAAATATTCAGAAAGAGGAGAATAATGAGGAGGAACTCCACCTGTAAAGCAGAGTATGTAATTATAATTATAACACTCAACTACCATCATTTGAAAAAGGTGGATTATTCAATATATGGTGACACAACTAGGTGGCCATCTAGGAAAAAAAAAATTAGTGAAATCCATTCCTGCGTATGTTACACCAGGTTGAATTTCAAATGGGTCAAAGGTTTAAATGCAAAAAATAAACCATAAACTTAGCATAAGAAATAAAAGAATGTTTATAGGAATGGCCAAGACTTTTCTAAGTGTGACATAAAATGAAGTAAAAAAAAGAAAAGATTGACAAATCTGACTTATTAAGAATTTAAAAAAATATGGTTAGTACCACTCAAAACAAAGTCAATAGACAATGACAAACCAAGAAATATATCTGCAACTCATATCATAGAAGGTTAATTTGCCTAATATATAAAGAACTCCTACAAATCAATAAGAAAAAAACCAGTAATCTAGTAGAAAAAATAGGCACAAGATAAGAACATGCAAGAAAAACCTCATCTTTACTCATAAAGGTGTAATGCAAATTAAAACTACATTGAGATACCGTTTCCACTTATTAAATTGGCAAATATCAAAGTTTTATAACACACTGTGGGAATATAGGTAATGTAAAATGAAATAACCTGCATACAGGACAATTTTGTAATATCTGTCACAGTTAAAAATCTACCCTTGACCTAGCAATTCCTCTTCCAGGAATTGTCATTCACATATTCTGGCATGAGGACATGACGTCTGTATTTGATTATTAAATGCATCATTGGTTGTAAAAGCAATGATTGAAAACAAATATTGATCAGTAGGGAAACAGTAAAATAAACAATGGCACATCCATATGGTGGAATAATCCGGAGCCACTGAAAAAGGAAAAGGAGAAAGAGGGATTCCTCATGTATGGATATGTAATAATCTGCGAGATATATAGCCAGGCATAGGGCATGTGTTTAATATACTGCCATTTGCACAAAAAAGAAAAATGTGTTTGTATGTATTTGCATATATGTGCTTAAAATACTTCTATACATGTGCACTAGAACATTGATAACATTGGCTGCCTGTGAGGGAGAGGGAATCAAGTGGTTGGGGACAGATGGGGAGAAAAATGTTTCAAAATATTTTTTGAATTTTGAACCATGTGAATATATTCTACTTTGATGCTTTAATATTTGAATCTGGTTATATCTTCCTTTGATATTCTGGCACTTAAAAAATGCTGTGTTTGGGATATTCTAGAGTCCTCGTTCTCTGTATGCTAATTTATATGTATAGTAAGATCTTATTCATCCAAAATTTAACTGTAGAATCACCTCCCCTTTCTAGATTCTGGCTGCGATCAGGAAATAGCAAAAATAAGCCACCGAGCAGGCAAAATAGATGTCCAGGTCCACGTACAAAATAAAGTTTAGGCACGTCCCTCACCAGAAATCTGTTAGGATTCCTTCATTCTATTTATTTAACTTATTTCTTGGAGACAGTTATATCAAGCTTGATCACATGATTTACTCATGCAAAGTAGATAGGAAGGGGCAGGGTCTACTGAACGCACCGAGAGTGTGTCAGCTCACATTCTGAGATGCATGTTGGGAGGAAAAAACTCTACAAAGCCAATCCCAGGATTTAAGACAGCAACATATGGGTTCATTCTGTACAGGAACAACCTCAGAGATCGTAGTATGACTGTGACCTTCTAATGGTGGTCATGAGGGACCGAATCACATTCAGGTATGCTCAGTAGGATGTGTTGAGACTGGTTTTCATACCTGATGTTTAAATGAAATAGAAAAGCTTTCTATGATAAAGAGTTTAAAACTTAGGCTCTCTGGAAAATAAAATGATAATTATCAGACCGGTGGTGTTTTGGAGTATATTGTTTAAAATGCCTAACTGAAGATGTCATCAAAATGGCGGAATAACCAGTCAGAGGTTCCTTTTTCTAATGAACACAGGAGAATTCCAACACAAAGTCTCAACAAATGAAAACATCGATATCTAAAATTCACAGTGGATAGGCAAAAATGAGTCAAGAACAGTATTCTAGCACAATAAAACAGTTGCATAACACATGAGAGCCCAGAAGAAATTCTAACTTCTCTGTAATGGAATGACTTCAAAAATCATGAACAAAATATAAAGAATGGAAATTTGTTAGCAAAGAAATGAGAGGAGTTGTAGCAGTTGTGAAACCAGGGCAGGTTAGAGTAAAAGAAGCAGTAACATAATGATTAACTATCATAGGATAATTAAGAATGTTACTTTGACCCAGCTATCCATTTTTAGGAATTGTTCTTCTAGATATACTTAGACATGGGTGCAGAGATGTATACACAAGGATTTGTGTACCCTTGTTGGAAACATGTTTCCTTTGCTTTGAACTAATGAAACTAGAAGGAACTTAACCACTAACTGAAAAGGGACAGGTTAAATAAATTATGTTTTATCTACACAATAAAATTCTATGTAGTCATTAAACAGGGAATACTATATGTACTGATGTATAAAATTGAGCACTTTAAAATAAAAAGGCAAGTTGCAGAATATTATGTAAAGCATTATTATGTTAAAAATATTTTCTCTGTGTGTGTGTGTATCCTTGTACTTGTGTGTTAGGATATGAATGGGAAAAAGGCTTAGAAAGATACATACCACACTGTTATAGCAGTTGATTGGAGATTTGGGAGGGATGGGCAACAGGCCGGAAACTTTTACATTTTATGTTGCATATGGCAATATTATTTGATTTTTTAAAATTATTTTTTAAGTGTTTAGAAAGAAGAATGTTGTTAACTCTTAAAAGTCCAACTGATGGCATAGACGAAGAAATTAAACCCAAACTGTAATTGGATTCAGATGAAGTAATAAACAGTAACTGAACTTGAGAATGGTATATAATGATTTGTCTTGCGTTAAAAGGAATTCCTGAATAGGTGGTTTTAAATCAGTAAAAGTTGTTATCATGAATAGGGATTGTTTTGTCTGCCTACAACTCCTCCCTCGTTTTTCTAAGGCAGCACCTCTTTCTCGTGGGAAATACTCCTTTCCCCTTTGCAAACATTTGGCTTAAAGAATATTCAGTTTTCTTTCCAACTCCATGCTCCCCACCACAATATATAGGCCAAAAGGCAGATATCAAACCCCAACTGAACCAATCATATAACCACCACCTCACCCCAATTATAATTGATCATGCAGGTATCTACCTGACTCAGGCAAAACCAATCACAGCTCTTTCTCATCATTTTTCAAACTGGACTTGGAGGAGAAGAGTCATTCCTGCTTTGACGGTGGGAATTAAGGGACATGCATCCTTGGAACAGTAACTACCCCTGTGGAGGAGGCCAGGCTGCAGTAGATCATGGAGCCAATATTAGAAAGAAGCTTTGAAGAGAGATGGAGAGGAAGGTAATCCAGCTATAACAACTGCCCTGCATTCCTTCTTGCCGTCATGTGGGGAAAAAATTCTCCTTTTTGATAAGTTGGTTCAAGTTGGGTTTCTGTCTTTCACAACCAAAAACATACTGGCTAATAGAAAAAAAAAAAGATGAACCAACTAATACATTTATTTGCTTCCACCTTCATTTCAATGACAGTGTAAAGATACGTGAATCTAAAAAGGAGCTGATTCATATTCAAAAGATTACAGATTAGGATAAGTATAACTTTTAGAATCTAAATCATAAAATCCTGGCATAGGGCAGTATTTATAAATTCTTAAAGAATATCTATTCCTCCAAAGGCCATTTTTCTAGTTGAGTGATCAATCATTCGAGAAAAAAAAGGTAGAATGAATATTCACAGGTTCAAAGACTAGAGAGAGATTTTCTGTCCACGTCTCATCTCTAAATAAATTTAGAAGTTATTTTCAGCAGCTTACTGTGTGAGAAAACCGTGTTGAAAGAGTTAATTGAAAACTCTGACAACTGCTAGGTGAATATTATGATCAGGATAATGCTGGACTCAAAATATATGAGATCAAAAAGCGGAATGAACGAAACACACATTTAGACACGGCGAAATTAGTGCAAAGCTTCATGTCAGAGAACAGAGTCCAAAGTTCCTGTTTCCGGTGTTTAATATGAATAGAGATAAGAATGTTTTTGTTACTTAACCTTGTAGAATTGAGTTAAATAAAACTATCTTCAACCCATTTTAGAAAATAGTACATATAAATGCTGTCTATGTATAAAAAGGCATAATTGTTAAAGCAAAACAGAATAACAAGTAGGGAACGGAGAAGAACAATTCAGTAGAGTGGATTTCAAACTTAACTACTATTTCTCAAAAAGATAAAATTCACTTCTCAAGAAAAATCTCTATATTTAAAAACAAAGCCAATTTATAAAGTTTAAAAATAGAAGATGAACTAAGACATCACTAAAAAATGTTGGGGAAAGTATAAATGGCATTTCGATATACTAGAAGACAATAGATACATTATTAATCATAATAGTCACTGTATAACAATGAAAATGCACAATAAAAAAAGGACACTTAATTTTACATTCAGTCGAGGTAGCAGTAAAACATGAATGAAAACTTGTTTATTTTTTAATTTAATTGATTAATTTTTGGCTTCATTGGGTCTTTATTGCTGCACACGGGCTTTCTTTAGTTGTGGCGAGCAGGGTCTACTGTTCGTTGTGGTGCGCGGGCTTCTCATTGCGGTGGCTTCTCTTGTTGCGGAGCACGGGCTCTAGGCATGCAGGCTTCAGTAGTTGTGGCATGTGGGCTCAGTAGTTGTGGCGCATGGGCTTAGTTACTCTGCAGCATATGGGATCTTCTGGGACCAGGAGATCCTGGACCAGGGATCAAACCTGTACCCCTGCCTTGGCAGGCAGATTCTTAACCACTGCGCCACCAGGAAAGTCCCTGAAAACTTGTTGAAAATGGAGGAAAGTATGGCAGCTGTCAGAACTCTCCTTGCAGCCCTACAAGTCCATGGACTAATTGAGGAGAGCTCCAGCTGCTGGGCTGTGAAATCCATCCCTGTGGGAGGCTATGCCACCCACAGGCTGCTCCCATGGGATCTAAGGCACACCCATCCCTGGAGACAAGGGATTTCTCTGACTGACACTTCAGCTTGAGGACTCCCCAGTGATTTCCCAAGCCTCCTTAGTCTCTGTGGCACCCACCCTATCTCCTTCTTCCCTTCACTCCAGGTCAGACTTGCATTGTGCTCGATGACTCTCCCAGCCTTCTCTGGCTCCCTCCCCATATTCTCTCCCAGGCATTTCCCCGATAAACATTTGCCTAGTTAATCTGCTTCTCTGCTAACCCAGACTAACCCAGAGAGAGTGACAAAATAATGCATTTGTGGTGAGAGTGTACAGTATCAGGACGAGAGTGACCTCAGCAAGTTCAGGTAGCAGGCATGCTAGAACCTTCACACGTTAGTTGTGGCAAGAGAAGGAAGCGAGGATTAGATTTAACAGTCTAGTGACTTTCCAAGGTGGGTAGATCCCAGGGGCAAACATGGATTTTGGGGAGGCAGAGTTCAGTACTTTGAGAAGGTCCCAAATAGGGCCTCAAATGCAGGAAGTGTCAGCACCAGGCAGTAACCAGGGACACATAAGTGTGGTTGGCTCGTCTGTTCATGGAGAGCTGAGGGTTCAGGGAACAGAATCAAGCTTCCCAGGGAACAGCAGTGGTTGAGGTGGAGCTGAGATCCAGTCCTAGTGGAGATTACAACCAGAAATGGATACAGAAGTTCCTTGGCGCCAGTCATTGTAGAGGTCACAGTAGGAAAGTGTTGACCCAGGAGGCTCATCCAGCCACCACAGATCAGCTGTTAAGGAGCACTCATCACACTCTCATCAAACTCTCATACTCATAGTACAAAGACCTGTATGTAGTTCTTGTTGGTTAGTATTACCTCAGAGAGTGGTGATTCTTAGGGGTGGGAAAGGCAGGGATGGACAACACCAACATGATAAAATAATAAATGAAAATATTGAAGACTTGGATGATCCAATTATTCAGGCAACTTAAATGCTTATGAAATTAGGTGAGAAAAATGCAAACTATACTTGTATATACTGTCACCCCCCAAAATCATAATTATAAGTCATAGAGGTGTTTTTATTTTTTTATTATTTATTTTTAAACATCTTTATCGGAGTATAATTGCTTTACAATGTTGTGTTAGTTTCTGCTTTATAACAATGTGAATCAGCTATACATATACATATGTTCCCATATCTCTTCCCTCTTACGTCTCCCTCCCACCCTCCCGATGCCACCCCTCTAGATGGTCACAAATCACTGAGCTGATCTCCCTGTGCTATGCGGCTGCTTCCCACTAGCTATCTATTTTACATTTGGTAGTGTATATATGTCCATGCCACTCTCTCAGTTCGTCCCAGCCCACCCCTCCCCTTCCCACTGTCCTCAAGCCCATTCTCTACGTCTGCATCTTTATTCCTGTCCTGCCCCTAGGTTCTTCAGAACTTTTTTTTTTTTAGGTTCCATATATATGTGTTAGCATACGGTATTTGTTTTTCTCTTTCTGACTTACTTCACTCTGTATGACAGACTCTATATAGAGGTGTTTTTAAAATACCAGCCACCAACCTTCTAACAGCAGGAATTCTGCTAACACATTCTGTAACTATAACCCATTTGAAGAAGAAATGAATAATAAAAATATTAACAAGTTATTTAATTTCTTGGTATATGAAAAATACTTTTTAAAAAATTGGCTTAGGAAAGAAATTAAGAATGCAATAAAAAACTATTTTAAAGTAATAATAAACATTGTTCTGCATATCAAAATGTTTGGGGATGTGGCCAGAGCAGTGTTTAGAAGAAAATGTACTCATTTAAATGTCTTTAATAAGAAATTAAAAAAAAAAGATATTAATGAAAAAACTGCTACATTGCAAAATTCTAGAATAGAACAAAGTATTCATTTAAAGCAAAATAGGAAAATAATGTAGAAGTGTAAATGAATAATATGAAAAATAACTGGTATAAATCATTCATAAAATTAAGAGCTGGTTGTTTGAAGAGGAGAAGAAAATTAATAGACCTCTGATAAATGTAATTAAAAAGACATAGAATAATTCTGGTGCATAAAGGGATCTGGATAGATATCCATACATCTCCCGTTGCATCTCTTGGATTATCCGCAACATCTGCCGGTTAAAAACATCGAAGTACACACACATACACACGCACACACAGATGCAAAATCCCGACGTTCCCCCAGTTGATCTTCTTTGCTGGCTTCTTCTCTTTCTGGCCATCAAATATTAGAGAGGCCCGTGCTCTGACCTCTTAGATTGATGCCTAGGTGATGTCCTCTGGTCTCTTGGCTTTAAAGATAGCCTTTTTTTTTTTTTAGATTCTACAACGAACATTTTACTTGTTTTATAACATATCCAACTATCCATCCTTCTACCTATGCAACAATCCATTTTCTTTTTGGATGCGTTTCAGAGCAAATTTTAGACATTTGCATAGTTACCCCCTATATTCTTCAGCAAACTTATCATTATAAAGGTAGTCTTTTTAAATTCAAACTTCCAGTTTGTTATCTCTATCCTTGAACTTTCCGTTGATCTCTAGATGTTTATATTTAGTTTCCTACTCAACATCTCGACTTCAATGCCTAATAAGATTTCTACATGCACCCACCCACGGCTTGTTTCTCCCTCAGTGTTCTTTCCCTTAGGAAATGACACCATGATTCATCAAGCTATTCAGGTATCAAACTTAGGCATTATGCTTGATACGTCTCTCTCTCTCATCTCATCACACATGGAATCCATCAACTCGTCTTGTTGGCACTATCGTAGAATACATCTCGATTTCAACTGCTTCTTACCACCTTCATTGCTATCACTTTAATCCGTATCTTCATCATCTCTTAATCTGGATTTTGCAATGATTCTAACAGTCTCCTGCTTCTGTTCAACACCACCTCCCCCAGGAGACTGGGTGATTCTTTAAAAACTTTCTAGTGTCTTCCCATCACACATAAAGGAAAGTTCAAAGTCTTCCCTCCAGTTGTACAGCTGACTCCTTGACTCCTCTGCTCGAATGCCAGATTACATTATCAAAAATGGAACTTCATCACCACCACCCTCCATCTCTCTCCACCCCCGTTCCTGTTTTATTTTTCCTCACAGTTACAGCTACCTAAAACAGCTATAGCAGTTATAACTACCTAAAACTGCAGCATTTATTTGTGTATTGTTCATGGTCTGCCAGTCTCTCCCTCTGGGTGCCAGAACACTGCACATACCCTTGCCCTGCCCCACCTTTATTACTTTTTTTTTTTTTTAATCTAGAAACAGCAATTTCCCAAAACAGGCAGAAAGGTGGAGTGGAAATCCAGAAGGTAGTGCATGTTCTGAGGCTGTGAGAAGCCCATGTGTCGTGGTCAGAGGCAGGTACAATGAGCACAGTAGTTTCATCGTGCGCTAATGATTAGAGTTTTAACGCAAAATTGAGAACTATGACCTCAGTTGAAAACAGGTGTAATAATGAATACCTGCTAGAGATATAGACAAGGCCTGGAAGTGCTACATGCTATCCATAAATATGAGAATTGGAGTTGAAGGTCCCTGGACTTGGATTTTCTTTCTAGTTGCTGGGTGGTGCTAAGAATGGATACTTTTATTTCTCTGAGTGCATCTTAAGGTATCAGCAAAGCATGCTAGCTTTAATCCACCTTTCAGGGAAGAAGCTTATATCAAAGAAAGAATTAAAGAGTTATGACTTCTCACTACTCCAGGGACAGTGTATGGAAGTGCTGGGAGAGAAGTTTGGGGATAATCTTGACAGTTTGTGAGCCCTCAAGGAAATTGGCTGCCCTTTTAAGTGGATGTCAGGAAGCTCGGGAGTAGTAGCCTGGACAGAGGTCACCCACAGACATCCACAGTCAAGTAGGCTCTGGATCATCTCTTTTCAGGAGAACCACAAGGTGTGGTTCTGACCTCATCAAGAATGGTTGGCCATTCCAGGCTCAGTTAACTCACTAGTCTTTTAAATATAGATTGTAAAAATCCAGTAACACTCTTACATTTCAAACATAGCATTGGCACCAAAAGCTAAACTGCTGTACTAAAATCAAGTTACATCCGCCAGTTCTATATTTATGGACCACAGGCTTTAGAAAATGTAGAGGACAATCTGGAAAGCAAAGTAAGAAAATTTCATTTCAGAATAGCACTTGGTTGGGAGACTCCAGTCCCCAAGAAAGAATTGTCCTGGAGACCCCTTACCAAGATAGTCACGCAAGTAGATCTAGAGCATGGTTGGAGGCAAAATACACATTTTATTATTGTCATATGATACATCTGAAAACCTTTTTTGTTCAGTTAAGAAGGAAAAACCACCTGGGACTAGACTTACAAGAATCTGGTGTTAGGAATGCAAATGATGGGATGAAGATATTTTTCTCTCTCCACTTTTAACTCCATCTCCTGAATATAAGCTCTATTTCCACATAGGCTTCCTGCAGCTCTACAGCTAAATACCTTCTCCTTTACACTAGGCAGACCTGGATGGTAGTAGAAGGAAGAGAACTTCTAACAAACATGAGTCTTGGGTTTCTTAAAACTGGACCAAAATAGGTCCTATGCCCACTCTTGGACCAATCTTTGGCCAGAAGGATGCCTGGCACTGTTTGATTATAACTGAACTAATTACCTTGATGAGGCATTGGAGAGAGAGAGAGAGAGAGAGAGAGAGAGAGAGAGAGAGAGAGAGAGAGAGAGAGAGAGTGTGTGTGTGTGTGTGTGTGTGTGAAATCATTCTGATTGCCTTACGTCAAATAGTATGGTGGTGGAGTCAGTTTCACCTAAACTGCATTTACCCTGGGATACGAGTAGAATAGGTATTGGGGAATTCATTGGGGTTATTACTGGATCCTAGATTTCAAAAGAGTTTTGTCGTTTTTGTGCTTTTTTGGTTTTCACATTGGCTGTAATGAACATGTATTTTGTAATAAAAAAGAAATAAAAAATAAAATTAGAAATAAAGAGAATCTATAGCAATGGAGAAAGTGTTGAAAGTTTAGTCACACTGAATACAATTGAAAAGGTCAGTGAAATGAATGACTTGTTAATAAAAATACAATATATCAATATTGAATCAAGAAATAAGGAATAAGAAGAACTGAAGGGGACATGAGAAAGTTATCAAAGAGGCACCCTTCCTTCCTTCACCTCCCCTGTTCACCAGAATTTGAAAATTTTCAAAAAGTAAATAATCCCTTTTGGCAAAACATGGTATTATAACTGTGGTGGACATTTGCCATGTTTGTGCTTGACAAGTATGTTTCGAACACCTTCCTGTCTTGGGGGAGTTTCCCATAGTATAAATCCCTCTTTTCCAGGGTAGAACTTGGACCATGCTCTCTCAGACTCTCCTGCAGTCAGGCACAGGCTATGATCTTGACTTTGCCAATCAGAGACACCTGCACCAGATATCGGTTGTAAAGTGAATAATAGGAGAACGTACGGAGTGTGGATCAACTTTGGGCAAATGTAGTGTCAGAGCTTCTGCTGTCTGTTCCCCAGAATCACTCATGGGGGCCACAGGGTCTGGGCAGCAGGAGGGGCACTTTGGCCAGAGCATGATGGGATTCTAGTGTTTTTGCTGCATAGACTCTGGTTCTCTCTCTCTGCCTATCTCAGATATCCAAATATCTTTGAATCGTTTCCCTTTCTGACTACACTGTCTAAAACAGATTCTGTTGCTTGTAATAAAGAAGCAAACTGTTTATTCTCTGGGACAATTTTGGACCTATCTTACAACTTGACAATCATTTTAATGTTAAATTTTATATTTTAAGATACCGAAGATTCACAATCAGTTGTATGAAATAATATTGAGAAATCCATGTACCCTTTACTCAGTTTCCCCCAGTAGTAATATCTTGCAAAACTATAGTACAATTTCACAGTCAAGATATTGACATTGGTATGACATTGATACAGTCAGCATACAGAACACATCCATCACCACAAGCATCCTTCATGTTCCCCTTTTATAGCTATGCCCACTTCCATTCTACCCCTACCCTCCTTAACCCCTGGCAACCACTAATTTTTTCTTTCCTATAATTTTGGCATGTAAAGTATGTTACATAAATGGAATAATATAGTATATGATCTTTTGGGATTGACTTTTTCTCACTCAGCATAATCCTTTGGAGATTTATCCAGAATGTTTTAGCCATTCTGATATGTAGTAGTGATAGCTCATTTAAGTTTTAATTTGCATTTCTCAAATGACTGATGATGTTGAACATTTTTCAGTGTGTTTATTTGTCATCTTTGTATCCTCTTTGGAGAAATACCCCTCCATGTCTACTGCCCATTTTCTAATTGGCTTGTTTATTTTTATAATGTTGAGTTTTGAGAGGTTTTAAAATACGTATGTGTATATATATATATATATATATACACACACATATGTATTTTTTTAGATGCTAGTCTTTTGCTAGATATGTGGTTTGCAAATATTTTTTCCCAGTCTGTAGGCTTTTTTAAAATTTTTTTTAATATAAATTTATTTATTTATGGCTGCATTGGGTCTTCGTTGCTTTGCGTGGGCTTTCTCTAGTTGTGGTGAGCGGGAGCTACTCTTCGTTGAGGTGCCTGGGCTTCTCACTGCAATGGCTTCTCTTGTTTTGCAGCACGGGCTCTAGGCGTGCGGGCTTCAGTAGTTGCAGCGCGTGGGCTCAGTAGTTGTGGCTTGTGGGCTCTAGAGCGCAGGCTCAGTAGTTGTGGCGCACGGGCTTAGTTGCTCCGCGGCATGTGGGATCTTCCCGGGCCAGGGCTCAAACCCATGTCCTCTGAATTGGCAGGCGGATTCTTAACCACTGCACCACCAGGGAAGTCCCTGTAAGCTGTCCTTCCATCGTCTTAACAAGGTTTGTTGAACAGCAAAAATTTTTAATTTTGATGAAGTCAAATTCATTAATTCTTCCTTTTATGGATTGTGCTTTTGATCCGAAGGGCTGAGAACCAGGAGTGCCAGTGTCTAAGGGCAGGAGAAGATCGATGTCCCAGCTCAAGCAAAGACAGCAAATTTGCCCTTCCTCCACCTTTGTGTTCTATTTGGGCATACAGCAGATTAGATGATACCCGCACTCTTTGGTGAGGGTAATCTTTATTTCCCTCCAGCTTCATTAAAATATAATTAACATATAACATTGTGTAAGTTTAAGGTGTACAATGTGATGATTTGATATACATATATAAAAGTGAAATGAGTACCACATAAGGTTCATTAACACAACCCTCACCTCATATAACTATTTTGTTTTGTAGTAAGAATGTTTAAATCTACTCTCAGCAACTTTCAAGTATATAATATCGCATTGTTAGCTATAGTCACCGCGCTGTATATTAGATGCCCCACATTTATTCCTATTATAACTGGAAATTTTTACCCTTTGACCAACATCTCCCCATTTCTCCCACCCCTCGTCACTGGCAACCACCATTCTGATCTCTGTTTCTATTAGTTCAGCTTTTTGTTTAGAATCCACATATAAGTGAAATCATACAGTATTTGTATTTCTTTGACTTACTGCACTTAGCATAATACCATCAAGGTCTGTCCATATTCTCACAAATGGCAGGATTTCCCTATTTTTCATAGCAGTATAGTATTCCATATACATTATACCACATTAATATATATTATATATATAACATGTATAATTATATATGTGTGTATATACATATACATGTGTGTGTATGTACATATATATATATATATATATATCACAGTTTCTTTATCCATTCATCCATTGATGGACATTTATGTTGTTTCCATATCTCGGCTCTTGTGAATAATGCTGCAAAAGGACATTGGGGTGCAGGTATCTCTTTGAGATCCTGATTAACATTTCCTTTGGGTATACACCCAGAAATGGGATTGATCTATTTTTAATTTTTTGAGGAACCTCCATACTGTTTTCCATAGTGGCTGTACCAATTTGCATTCCCACTAACAGTGTACAAGGAGTCCCTTTTCTTTACATCCTTGCCAGCACTTTCCTCTTGTCCTTTTGGTAACAGCCATTCTAATGGGTGTGAGGTGATATCTCACTGTGGTTTTGAATTTCATTTCCCCAATGCTTACTGGTGTAGAGCATCTCATGTACCTGTTGTCCTTTTGTATGAATTCTTTGGAAAAATGTCTATTCCATTCCTCTGCCCATTTTTTAATCAAATTATATATTTCCTTGGTATTAAGCCATATGAGTTCCTTATATATATGGCATCTTAACCCCTATCTGATATACGGCTGGAAAACATTTCACCCATTCTGTAGGTTGTCTTTCCTTTTTTTAAAATAATTAATTAATTAATTAATTTGTTTTTGGCTGCGTTGGGTTTTCATTACTGTGCGTGGGCTTTCTCTAGTTGCGACGAGTGGAGACTACTCTTCGTTGTAGTTCTAATAGAATTCTAATAGGCGTGTATTGGTATCTCAGTGTTGTTTTAATTTGCATTTCCCTAATGACATATGATGTGAAGTATCTTTTCAAATGCTTCTTTCCCATTTGTCTATCTTCTATGGTGAAGTATCTCTTAAGATCTTTGAACCATATTTTAATCTGGTTGTTTGTTTTCTTACTGTTGAGTTGTAAGAGTTCTTTGTGTATTTTGGATAACAGTTCTTTGTTGGATGTGTCTTTTGCAAATATTTGCTCCCAGTGTTTAGCCTGTCTTTTTATCCCATTGACATTGTCTTGTACAGAAAAGAAGTTTTAAATTTTAATGAAGTCAGGTTTATCAATTGTTTCTCTCATGGATCATGCCTTTGATGTTTTACCTAAAAAGTCATTGTAAGGTCATAGCCTAGGTCATCTAGGTTTTCTCCTATGTTATCTTCTAGGAGTTTTATAGTTTTTATTTCATTTTAATTTATTTTATTTTATATTATTATTTTTTAATAGATCTTTACTGGAGTATAATTGCTTCACAATACTGTGTTAGTTTCTGTTGCACAACAAAGCAAATCAGCCATATGCACACACATGTCCCCATATCCCCTCCCTCGAGCCTCCCTCCCAGCTTCCCCATCGCACCCCTCTAGGTTATCACAAAGCACAGAGCTGATCTCCCTGTGCTATGCTGCTGCTTCCCACCAGCCAACTATTTTACATTTGGTGGTGTATATATGTCAATGCTACTCTCACTTCACCCTACCTTTGCCCTCCCACCCCATGTCATCAAGTCCATTCTCTATGCCTACCTCTTTATTCCTGCCCTGCAACTAGGTTCATCACTACCATTTTTTTTTTTTTTTGGATTCCATATATATGCATTAGCATACGGTATTTGTTTTTCTCTTTCTGACTTACTTCACTCTGTATTGTTTTTCTCTTTCTGACTTACTTCACTCTGTATGACAGACTCTAGGTCTAGCCACCTCACTGCAAATAACTCAATTTCGTTTCTTTTTATGGCTGAGTAATATTCCATTGTATATATGTGCCACATCTTCTTTATCCATTCATCTGTCGATGGACACTTAGGTTGCTTCCATGTCCTGGCTATTGTACATAGAGCTGCAGTGAACATTGTGGTGCATGTCTCTTTTTGAATTATGGTTTACTCAGGGTATATGCCCAGTAGTGGGATTGCTGGGTCATAAGGTAGTTCTATTTTTAGTTTTTTAAGGAACCTCCATACTGTTTTCCATAGTGGTTGTATCAATTTACATTCCCACCAACAGTGTAGGAAGGTTCCCTTTTCACTACACCCTTTCCAGAAATTATTGTTTCTAGCTTTTTTGATAATGGCCATTCTGACCGGTGTGAGGTGATACCTCATTGCAGTTTTGATTTGCATTTCTCTAATAATTATTGATGTTGAGCGTCTTTTCACGTGCCTCTTGGCCATCTGTATATCTTCTTTGGTGAAATGTCTATTTAGGTCTTCCACCCATGTTTTACCTGGATTGTTTGTTTTTTTTTATATTGAGCTCCATGAGTTGTAAATTTTGGAGATTAATCCTTTGTCAGTTGCTTCTTTTTCAAATATTTTCTCCCATTCTGAGGGTTGTCTTTTCATCTTCTTTATCATTTCCTTTGCTATGCAAGAGCTTTTAAGTTTCATTAGGTCCCATTTGCTTATTTTTGTTTTTATTTCCACTTCTCTAGGAGCTGGGTCAAAACGGATCTTGCTATGATTTATGTCAAAGAGTGTTCTTCCCATGTTTTCCTCTAAGAGTTTTATAGTGTCTGGCCTTATAGTTAGGTCTCTAATCCATTTTGAGTTTATTTTTGTGTATGGTGTTAGGGAGTGTTCTAACTTCATTCTTTTACATGTAGCTGTCCAGTTTTTCCAGCATCACTTATTGAAGAAGCTGTCTTTTCTCCATTGTATGTTCTTGCCTCCTTTGTTGTAAATTAGGTGCCCATATGTGTGTGGGTTTATCTCTGGGCATTCTATCCTGTACCACTGATCTATATTTCTGTTTTTGTGCTAGTACCATACTGTCTTGATTACTGTAGCTTTGTGGTATAGTTTGAAGTCAGGGAGCCTGATTCCTCCAACTCCATTTTTCTTTCTCAAGATTGCTTTGGCTATTTGGGGTCATTTGTGTTTTCATACAAATTGTAAGATTTTTTTTTCTAATTCTGTGAAGAATGCCATTGGTAGTTTGATAGGGATTGCATTGAATTTGTAGATTGCTCTGGGTAGTATAGTCATTTTCACAATATTCATTCTTCCAATCCAAGAATATGGTATATTTCTCTTTTTTATGTCACCTTTGATTTCTTTCATCAGTGTTTTATAGTTTTCTGACTACAAGTCTTTCACCTCCTTAGGCAGGTTTATTCCTAGGTATTTTATTCTTTTTGTTGCAGTGGTAAATGGGAGAGTTTCCTTAATCTTTCTTTCTGATTTTTCATTGTTGGTGTATTGGAATGCCAGAGATTTCTGTGCATTAATTTTGTATCCTGCAGCCTTACCAAATTCATTGATTAGTTCTAGTAGTTTTCTGGTGGCATCTTTAGGATTGTCTATGTATAGTATCATGTCATCAGAAAATAGTGACAGTTTTACTTCTTCTTTTCCAATTTGTATTCTTTTTTATTTCTTTTTCTTCTCTGATTGATGTGGCTAGGACTTCCAAAACTATGTTGAATAAGAGTGGCGAGAGTGGACATCCTTGTCTTGTTCCTGATCCTAGTGGAAATGCTTTCAGTTTTTCACCACTGAGTATGATGTGTGTTTGTCATATGTGGCCTTTATTATGTTCAGGTAGGTTCCCTCTATTCCCATTTTCTGGAGAGTTTTTATCATAAATGGGTGTTGAATTTGTCAAAAGCTTTTTCTGCATCTATTGAGATGATCATATGGTTTTTATTCCTTAATTTGTTAATGTGGTATATCACATTGATTGATTTGCATATATTGAAGAATCCTTGCATCCCTGGGATAAATCCCACTTTATCATGTTGTATGATCCTTTTAATGTGCTGTTGGATTCTGTTTGCTAGTATTTTGTTCAGCATTTTTGCATCTATGTTCATCAGTGATATTGGTCTATAATTTTCTTTTTTTGTGATATCTTTTTCTGGTTTTGGTATCAGGGTCATGGTGGCTTTGTAGGATGAATTTGGGAGTTTTTCTCCCCCTGCAGTCTTTTGGAAGAGTTTGAAAAGTATCGGTGTTAGCTCTTCTCTAAATGTTTGATAGAATTCACCTGTGAAGCCATCTGGTCCTGGACTTTTGTTTGTTGGAAGATTTTTCATTATGGTTTCAATTTCATTACTTGTGATAGGTCTGTTTATATTTTCTAATTCTTCCTGGTTCAGTGTTGGAAAATTGTACGTTTCCAAGAATTTGTCCATTTCTTCGTGGTTGTTAATTTTATTGGCATATAGTTGTTTGTAGTAGTCTCTTATAATCCTTTGTATTTCTGCAGTGTCAGTTGTGATTTCTCCTTTTTCATTTCTAATTTTATTGATTTGCATCCTCTCCCTTTTTTCTTGATGAGTCTGGCTATGGGTTTATCAATTTTGTTTATCTTCTCAAAGAACCAGCTTTTAGTTTTATTGATCTTTGCTATTGTTTTGTTTCTATTTCATTTATTTCTGCTCTGATCTTTATGATTTCTTTCCTTCTACTGACTTTAGGTTTTCTTTGTTCTTTTTTCTCTAGTTGTTTTAAGTGTAGGGTTAGATTGTTTATTTGAAATTTTTCTTGTTTCTTGAGGTGAGATTGAATTGCTGTAAGCTTCTCTCTTAGAACTGATTTTGCTGCATCCCATAAGTTTTGGGTTATTGTGCTTTCGTTGTCATTTGTCTCTATGTATTTTTTAATTTCTTCTTTGATTTCTTCAGTGATCTCTTGGTTATTTAGTAGCACAATATTTAGCTTCCATTTATTTGTGTTTTTTTACAGTTTTTTTCCTGTAATTGATTTCCAGTCTCGTAGCATTGTGGTCAGAAAAGATGCTTGATACGATTTCAATTTTCTTAAGTTTTCTGAGGCTTGATTTGTCACCCAAAATGTGATCTATCCAGGAGAATGTTCCATGTGCACTTGAGAAGAAAGTGTATTCTGCCACTTTTGGGTGGAATGTTCTATAAATATCAATTAGATCTATCTGGTCTGTTGTGTCATTTAAAGCTTGTGTTTCCTTGTTTATTTTCTGTTTGGATGATCTGTCCATTGGTGTAAGTGGGGTGCTAAAGTCCCCTACTATTATTGTGTTACTGTTGATTTCTCCTTTCATGGTTGTTAGTGTTTGCCTTATGTATTGAGGTATTCCTATGTTGGGTGCATAAACATTTATAATTATTGTATCTTCTTCTTGCATTGATCCCTTGATAATTATGTAGTGTCCTTCTTTGTCTCTTGTAATTGTCTTTATTTTAAAGTCTATTTTGTCTGGTATGAGAATGCTACTCCAGCTTTCTTTTGGCTTCCACTGGCATGGAATATCTTTTTCAATCCCCTCACTTTCAGTCTGTATGTGTCTCTAGGTCTGAAGTTGGTCTCTTGTAGACAGCATATATATGGGTCTTGTTTTTGTATCCATTCAGCCAGTCTTTGTCTTTTGTTTGGGACATTTAATCCATTTACATTCAAGGTTATTATCGATACGTATGTTCCTATTACCATTTTCTTAATTGTTTTGTGTTTGTGTTTGTGTGTATTTTTCTTCTCTTGTGTTTCCCCCTTAGAGAAGTTTCTTTAGCCTTTGTTGTAAAGCTGGTTTGGTGCTGCTGAATTCTCTTAGCTTTTGTTTGTCTGAAAAGCTTTTGACTTCTCCATCAAATCTGAATGAGATCCTTGCTGGGTAGAGTAATCTTGGCTGTAGGTTTTTCTCTTTCATCACTTTAAGCATATCCTGACACTCCCTTCTGGCCTGCACAGTTTCCACTGAAAAATCAGCTGATAACCTTATGGGGATTCCTTTGTATGTTATTTTTTGTTTTCCCCTTGCTGCTTTTAATATTTTTTCTTTGAATTTAATTTTTGTTAGGTTGATTAATATGTGTCTTGGTGTGTTTTTCCTAGGGTTTATCCTGTATGGGACTCTGTGTTTCCTGGACTTGGGTGACTATTTCATTCCCCATGTTAGGGAAGTTTCGACTATAATCTCTTCAAATATTTTCTCAGACCCTTTCTTTTTCTCTTCTTCTTCTGGGACCCCTATAATTCAAATATTGGTGTGTATACTGTTGTCCCAGAGGTCTCTGAGATTGTCTTCAGTTCTTTTCATTCTTTTTTTCTTTATTCTGTTTCTCGGCAGTTATTTCCACCATTTTGTCTTCCAGCTCACTTATTCGTTCTTCTGCCTCTGTTATTCTGTTATTGATTTCTTCTAGTGTATTTTTCATTTCAGTTATTGTGTTGTTCATCTTTGTTTGTTTGTTCTTTAGTTCTTCTAGATCTTTGTTAAACATTTCTTGTATTTTCTCAGTCCGTGTTTTTCCATTCTATTTCTGAGATTCTGGATCATCTTTACTATCATTACTCTGAATTCTTTTTCAGGTAGATTGCCTATTTCCTCTTCATTTATTTAGTCTTGTAGGTTTTCACCTTGCTCCTTCATCTGTGACATATTTTTTTGCAGTCTCATTTTTAATTTTTTTTACGAGTGGTATTGTTTTCCTGTTTTACTGGTTGTTTGGCATGGTGCTTCCAACGCTGGAGTTTGTAGGCTATTGGGTAGAGCTGGGTCTTGGTGCTGAGATGAGGAACTCTGTGAGACCTCACTCCGATGAATATTCCCTGGAGTCTGAGGTTCTCTGTTAGTCCAGTGGTTCGGACTTGGAGCTCCCACCTCAGGAGCTTCCACTGAACCCTAGGCTCACAAATCAAGATCCTGCAAGCTGCATGGGGTGGCCAAAAAAAAAAAAAGGTAAAAAATAAAATTAGACTACGAAACTAACAGATATGTTAGAAAGAATGTAAAAATAAAAATATAGATGATCAACAACTGGAAGGTACATCAGTACCACAGTAGTAAAAAAGAGGAGGGAAAAGGAAAAAAAATAAAAATGGTGGCAGGGGGAAGGCCTTGGCTGTGGAGAGTTGGGCCTAAGCAAGGGCGAGGTTTGGGTGGTGGGCGGGGCCAATGCTCAGGACCCAGTAGGATGGAAAAGGCCCTGGGGGCTGTGGAGGGTGGGGCTTAGACTCAAGGAACAGAAGGGGCCCAGGCATGCCCCCCACCCCGGTCTCAGAGGGCAGGGGCCCTCACCTCGGAGCCTAGCAGGCTTCCTGAGCTCAAATGGGTGGGGCAAATGCCCTCTCCTGCTCCTCCAGTCTTGGGTCTCGGAGGCCCCCTCCCGCCTGCCTCTCCTGATCTCCCTGGCCTCCCTACTATGCCTCCAAGACCAATGTGACCAGAGGGGGATGGGGAAGGGGAGGCCTTGGAGGGCAGGGAACTGGCGTGGGAGTTCAGCAGCCTCCCCATGCCCGAGTGGAAGGGGCAATCACCCTCTGTTCCTCTCCCACTCCTCCCAGAGGGCCCCTCCCGCCTGCCTCTCCTGATCTCCCTGGCCTCAGGGGCCCCGATCTTCTCTGGCCTCCACTTCTCCTCCCCCCTCGGTCCCCCTGTGTCCTACTGGTTCACTCTGGGGTTCCTCCCATTTCCTTGGGGGTTAGAGTCTTCCACCAGTGGCCGGCAGGCGCCCTAGTTGTGGGGAGATCCTAACTCCACGTCTTCCCACACTGCCATCTTAGTTTTATAGTTTTAAGTTCTATATTTGGGTCTGTGATCAATTTGAGGTTAGCTTTTGTGAAGAGTATAAGGTCTACATCTAGATTTTTTTTTTTCGCATCTGGATATACACTAGTTCCAACATGATTTGTTGAAAAGACTTTCTACTATATAGCACAGGGAACTCTGCTTAATATTCTATAATAACCTAAATGGGAAAAGAATTTGAAAAAGAACAGATACTTGTACACGTATAACTGAATCACTTTGCTGTACACCTGAAACTAACACAACACTGTTAATCAACTATATTCCAATATAAAATAAAAATTAAAAAAAAGAAAAGAGTCTCTTGCTACATTCTGTTGCCTTTGCTCCTTTGTCAAAAATCAATTGATTATATTTATGTGAGTCTATTTCTGGGCTGTTTTCTGTTCCATTGATTTGTCTATTGTTTCCCCAATATCACATAGTCTTAATTATTGTATCAGTATAGTAAATCTTGAAATTGAATTGTGTCAACCCTCTAACTTTGTTCTTTTCCTTCAATATCATGTTCGTGAGTCTTTTGCTTCTCCATATAAATTTAAAATCAGTTTGTCAATCCACAAATAACTTGCTGGAATTTCGATTGAAATTGCACTGAATCTATGGATCAGTTGGAAGGAAATGACATCTTGACAATTTTGAGATTTCCTATCCATGAACAATAAATATTTTTCCATTTATTTAGTTTGATTTTGTTCATCAAAGTTTTGTAGTTTCCCTCATATAGATCTTATACATATTTTGTTCTGTTTATACCTAGGTATTTATTTTGGGGGGGTACTGATGTAAATGTTATAGTGTTTTTAATTCCAAATTCCACTTGTCCATTGATAGAGTTCGATGCTGGTTTGATTACTGTAGCTTTGCAATATATTTTGAAATCAGGAAGCATGATGCCTCTAGCTTAGTTGTTCTTTCTCAAGATTGCTATGGTATTCTGGGTCTTTTGTAGTTCCATATGAAATTTAGGATTGTTTGTTCTATTTCTGTAAAAAATGTCATTGGAATTTTGATAGAGATTGTATCTAATCTGTAGATTGCAGACTATCATGAGAATAGCCATGTTCATTCCAAGGATGCTGTTTCTGGATGAAGAAAAACATCTAATTCTCAAGATGCTCTTGAGATTTGTGTAAGAGAAGATAAGAGTTTTCTTCCCAGCTTTGAGTCACCATTGATTATCTGGACCTTGAAGCAGCAGTACCTGTGCCCAGAGCCTTACAAAGACAAATACTCTTAAAATCACTTGTTTGTTTGCAGATCAGTTACCTGACCTCTTCTGCCATGCTCTGTATCATAAGGATCTAAGTTTCCCAAGGCCCCCTCCTCTGTGAATTCTAGGAAAATTCAGCCAAGAGGAAGAGGGTGGAAGTGGAGATAAAGCCAGGGTATTTATCCTTCTCTGTCTGCTTCAGCTGGCACTTCAGTGCCACCTGTATCTCCTCTGTGGCTACAGCTCCCCCTGGACAGCTCTGTCTCCTGTGGTCCAAGCTTGCTGAGCAGATCCAATATGGCTCCATCTTTGCTGGGTGGCCCCAACTCCAGGTCTCTGGTAACATTCTATCCTTTGTTCCCCCAGCCTTATCGATTGTAGTAGCTTCTTGATGGTAATTTTGGGGTGGTCTCATTGTCCCCCCACCCATTCCCAATTGTTCCATCATCTGTGTATCCAATTACATGTATCATATTTCCTCTGTCTGAAATATCTACAGTGGTTTCTGTTTTCCTGGGAGGACTCTAACTCTTAAAGGCTCTCATAAAAATAATGCCAAGTTGAACAGTTTGAACAAGGACACCTAGGTCTCTGGGTGAAACTGAAAGCAGTATAGGAATAACATAAGAGATATAAAATCTACTTCCTCTTTTCACATTATGTTAGTTGTTAAGTATAGGGTTGCCCTGTGACACAACCATATGGAAAACCATTCACATTCTAGTCCATGTAATTGGCAGTCCTTAGAGTTGTGCAGTTCACAACATGGTCATCTGTACCTAACAAACTTCGGTGGGTAGATATTGCCCAAAGCTCATTTTTATTGGTTAGTGACATCTAGTTATTTGTAGGACTGGAGTCAACTCTAAGACATAGAAAGAAAGAAAAAAAAACAACCCACAGTAGCCTAAATAAAACAGTAATTTTCTCACATATAAAAGTCTGTAGGGATGTAGTTCAGGGCTGGTATAGATGCTCATCTCCACAAAGTCCCTAGCCACCTAGACACTGGATTCCTTCTAGCTCATCAATCTGCCATCTCTCAAGTGTGAACCTCATTCTTATTATCCGTGAGGCATATGCCTTCCAGACAGCAGAATGGAAGAAAGGGCCCAAAAAAGTAGGGGGGAGGGGGCACAGGTAGGCAATGGGAAAATGCCAGATATCCCCTAAGGAGGATTTCAAATAGGTACCACATGGCACTTCTACTTAGATACCTTTGGCCAGAACTTTCAGAAGTGAGGGTTGGGTGGACCTAGGTTTTTCCTTCTCTGGTCTCTGCTTATCTTTAAGGGGGAAACAGAGAAACAGTTCCCATAAGTTGATGCTGATGCTCTGGCCTTAAGTCTATAGCGACTTCTAAGGCCCCCAGAGAAGGAAGAAATAGAGACTAAATCAGAAACCTAGTCTCACAGGCTTTGAGTACTAGATTTTACAGATACGGGAAATTAGGTAAAAATCACATAACTAGTTAATGAGAAATGTAGGACTGAAAGCCAGGTCTTCTGATTCCTAGTTCGGTGATCTTTTCATGATATGTCATCTCTTGGGGAAGACTGTTCTTTCTTTTCCCTGTGGCATATTACATAGCTGCAAATTCTTGGCAGTTCCTCTCCTCAGGTGATGGAGTTTATTTTTCTATTCCTTGAGTCTGGTCTGGCTTTGAGACTTGCATTGATCAAGAGAATATGGCAGAAGTGATGTTGTATGAATTTCAAGCCTAGGTCTCCAGAGATTTGCAGCTTCCACTCTTGCTTTCTTGGAATCCAGTTGCCATTGGAATGAGCCTGAGCTAGCCTCTGGAGGGGCCCCATGAATGAGATGCCCTGGCTAACAATCCCAGCCAACCACCAAACAGGGAGGGAGGCCATCCTGGACTAGGCAGCCCTGAGCTGCCATTTGAAACCAAACATATAAACGAGTGCAGCTGACACTCCAACGACCTAATTTGCCAAGCCATAGAATGGAGAGCCAATCCATTTTTTTTAAGGCACCAGATTTGGGGGTTGTTTATTATAGAGCAATACTGGTATACTTCCTAACAGGTCAATCATATTTTTTGTGTTTTTTAAGGGTTTCACAAAGGGAGACCACACAATGTGTTCCATTCTCTTGTTTTCTGTTCTTCCAAATGGGGAAATTATTGTTCACCAATCCTTTATGCAAAACAGAATACTTACTGAACATTAAACAGGACCAATCCATGCTAAATGTTTTATAACATTAGTATTTTTAAGATAGACTTACTTGAAATAATGCAAAGTATAATTCTCTCAATTTTCACATGATGAGAAAAGTCAAGTTCCTTATGCAGTTAATGCAGTTGGTTTAATAACGGAACTAGACTCAGCAAGCCACGAGCAAAATTGTCTTTATTCTTTCCTACAGCTATTCCCACAAAACCTGCTCCAGGAGCTTATTCATCACCACTGGGTGAAATCTTTCACCTCTGGGTGAAATCTTGGGGAAGTCCAGTAGCTTTCCAGTTACTTTAGGTAGTAACAGAATCTCCAATCATTTCTAGGTAATAACGAGGACAGTCTGATCTACCACCAAAACTCTGAATTTTTGTTGCTTTCAAAATTTTTCCCCTTCCCCAATTTGCACTTGTCTCAGGCTTGACGGCTGCAATAGGAAATGCAGGTCATGGTCAGCATCTCTTCTTCTCCACCGATCTCCTTTCTAACTTGCAACTGCAGTTTTGGTTCCTTCCAGGTTGTTGCTTGGGAGCGGAGGAGAAGTAAGAGATGGAAAAGGATTCACTTTTAATCTGATTCGGAGCCCTCTAGATGAGGCTGATATCCAAAGTTGTCTCTCTTATGGATTCTTTGGTGGGCTCTTCAGAGTTATTCTCACTAGAAACATCTGCCTCAAGACCTCCAAATGGAATTACGCTTCTCCTGGCTTGCCCTTCATAAATTTGCCTTCCTTTTTTCTTCCATAGGCATGTGTCCAGCCTCTTCCTTCTGGGTGGCCTCTCTTCCGGTAGGAAGCCCTGCAGCATGTACATTTCACGTCAGCTCCTGGCCAGCTCCTTTCCACGGGATCCACAGAGCACAGACGGTGTACTGAATGCGCGCATCTGTAGCGTTGCATCTTGTGTCTACGGCAGCGTGCTTTGCTGTGCAGGTACCCAGCCACACTCTCTTGTCTTTATAATTTTCAGGCATAAGTCATTTGCTACTTCCTGGTATCTCAAGTTCTCCAAATCATTCTCTTGAACCTCCTTATTAGGCTCAAAGTGAGTGGTAAACAACGATTCATGGTGAGGTGAGGGAAAGGAAAACCCACACTCTCCCCAAACTCTTTTTAAAGAAGACATTCTCCAGTGTCCTCAACCTCTCAGCAAATTCTTAGCCTTGTCTGATATTCCATCGAGATCTGAGACAAACTAAAAGTAGAAAAACCAGGTTCAGAATCATTTATTCTTTACTGCACAGATGAGCTGATACTATTGTATTGCTTTTGGAAACTCTGAAACAATATAAACAAACACATGCAAGTGATGTTAGCTATCATTTGTTCTTGGCCTACAATTTGCAAGGCAGTGTACAAAGCACGGCTTCCTTTACTAAGTCCTTATGCTAATCTGTCATAGAAGGTATGATGATTTTGTTTTATAGAAATTAGCGGTACGGGTTCATTAAGAGATTTTCCCCAACATCACATGACTGTATTTGGTAGAACCCAGATTCAAATTAACTCCAGCCTGTCTAGAGCTAAAATGTCATTTCTATTGGAAAATATACTGAATATATTTACTGAGGCTATCAGATGAAGAATGGTAGAACCAAGACTGAAAAAGGTGGGTGGAGGAGGTTGGACCACAGGAAAGATGTGGCCCATTGAGATGTCAACCCCACTGATTGCCCTGCTGCTGGGAAGGAAAAAGGGAGAGAAGACCAAAACACTCTGTCTTATTAGTTCCAGGAAAAGGTAGACCTTTGAAAATAAAGGATACAGAAAATTACAATCCAGGAAACGATATTTCCGAGATGATGCTCTATGTGTGCGTATGTGCATGTGTTTAAATAGAAGTAAGCGAATGAACTGAATTTTAGGGGGAAAAAAGGAAAAGAAAGAGTAAAGGGAATAGCATCCCAGGTAGAGATATGACTGTGATTCTCAATTCCAATGCAGAGTAAACTTCCCCGGTTGGGTGACAATACAATTAATCAACAGCTAATGAATGATATGGGTAGCAGATGCTCTAACTTAAGAATCAGGGCATCAGGAAAAAAGATGTGGTATATATGTACACAATTGGGTATTGCTCAGCCATAAGAAAAGAATGAAATCTTGCCATTTGTGACAATATGGATGGACCTACAGCGTATTATGCTGGGTGAAATAAATTCGACAGAGAAAGACAAATACTGTATGATGTCACCTATATGTGGGATCTAAAAAACAAAACAAATGAACAAACATTATGAAACTGAAACAGAGTTATAGATACAGAGAATAAACAGGTGGTTGCCTGAGGGGAGGGGGATGGGAGGAGGAAAAAGATAGGTGAGGGAGATTAAAACGTACAAACTTCCAGTTGCAAAATAAATGAGTCATGCATATGAAATGTACAGTGTGGGGATATAGTCAATAACTATGTAATGTCTTTGCACAGTGACAGATGGGAACTAGACTTATCGTGGTGATCATTTTGAAATGTGTAGAAATATTGAATCACTATGTTGTAGAACAGGAGCTAACATAGTGTTGTAGGTCAATTATACTTCAAAAACAAAGTCATTTAAAAAGAGATTGCAGGAGGAGCTTCAAGATGGCAGAAGAGTAAGACGCGGAGATCACCTTCCTCCCCACAGATACATCAGAAATACATCTACATGTGGAACAGCTCCTACAGAACACCTACTGAACGCTGGCAGAAGACCTCAGACCTCCCAAAGGGCAAGAAACTCCCCACGTACCTGGGTAGGGCAAAGAAAAAAGAATAAACAGAGACAAAAGAATAGAGACGGGACCTGCACCACTGGGAGGGAGCTGTGAAGGAGGAAAGGTTTCCACACACTAGAAGCCCCTTCGCGGGCAGAGATGGGGGGTGGTAGAGGGGGAAGCTTTGGAGCCACGGAGGAGAGCACAGCAACAGGGGTGCGGAGGGCAAAGCGGAGACATTCCCGCACAGAGGATCGGTGCCGACCGGCACTCAGCAGCCTGAGAGGCTTGTCTGCTCACCCGCCGGGGCAGGCAGGTCTGGGAGCTGAGGCTCGGGCTTCGGTCTTAATCTTAAATGTAAATGGATTAAATGCTCCAACCAAAAGACATAGACTGGCTGAATGGATACAAAAACAAGACCCACATATATGCTATCTACAAGAAATCTACTTCAGACCTAGGGACACATGCAGACTGAAAGTGAGGGGAAGGAAAAAGAAATTGCATGCAAATGGAAACCAAAAGAAAGCTGGAGTAGCAATTCTCATATCAGGCAAAAAAGACTTTAAAATAAAAACTATTACAAGAGACAAAGAAGGACACTACATAATGATCGAGGGATCAATACAAGAAGAATGTATAACAACTGTAGATAATTATGCACCCAACATAGGAGCACCTCAGTATAAAAGGCAAATGCTAACAACCATAAAACGGGAGATTAACAGGAACATGATAATAGTGGGGGACTTTAACACCCCACTTTCACAAATGGGTAGATTGTCCAAAATGAAAATAAATAAGGAAACACAAGCTTTAAATGATACATTAAACCAGATGGACTTAATTGATATTTATAGGACATTCCATCCACAAACAACAGAATACACTTTCTTCTCAAGCGCTCATGGAACATATCTTGGGTAACAAATCAAGCCTTGGTAAATTTGAGAAAATTGAAATCATATCAAGTATCTTTTCTGACCACAACGCTATGACACTAGATATCAATTACAGGAAAAAATCTGTAAAAAAATACAAACACATGGAAGCTAAACAATACATTACTTAATAACCACGAGATCACTGAAGAAATCATAGAAACAAATGACATAGAAAAAACAAATGACATAGAAAAAAACAAATGACATAGAAAAAAATACATAGAAACAAATGACAATGAAAACACGACAACCGAAAACCTATGGGGTGCGGCGAAAACAGGTCTAAGCAAGTAGTTTAGAGCAATACAATCCTACCTTAAGAAGCAAGAAACATCTCAAATAAACAAGCTAACCTTACAGCTAAAACAATTAGAGAAGGAAGAACAAAAAACCCCCAAAGTTAGCAGAAGGAAAGAAATCATAAAGATCAGATCAGAAGTAAATGAAAATGAAATGAAGGAAACGATAGCAAAGATCAGTAAAACTAAAAGCTTGTTCTTTGAGATGATAAACAGAATTGATAAACCATTAGCCAGAGTCATCAAGAAAAAAAGGGAGAAAACTCAAATCAATAGAATTAGAAATGAAAAAAGGAGAAGTAACAACTGGCACTGCAGAAATACAAAGAATCATGAGAGATTACTACAAGCAACTCTGTGCCAATAAAATGGACAACCTGGAAGAAATGGACAAATTCTTAGGAAAGCACAACCTTCCAAGACTAAACCAGGAAGAAATAGAAAATATGAACAGACCAATCACAAGCACTGAAATTGAAACTGTGATTAAAAATCTTCCAACAAACAAAATCCCAGGACCAGCTGGCTTCACAGGCGAATTCTATCAAACATTTAGAGAAGAGATAACACCTATCCTTCTCAAACTCTTCCAGAATATAGCAGAGGGAGGAACACTCCCAAACTCATTCTACAAGGCCACCATCTCCCTCATACCAAAACCAGACAAAGATGTCACAAAAAAACAAAACTACAGACCAATATCTGTGATGAACATAGATGCAAAAATCCTCAACATAATACTAGCAAACAAAATCCAACAGCAAATTAAAAGAATCATACACCATGATCAAGTGGGGTTTATCCCAGGAATGCAAGGTTTCTTCAGTATATGCAAATCAACCAATGTGATACACCATATTAACAAATTGTAGGAGAAAAACCATATGATCATCCCAATCGATGCAGAGAAAGCTTTTGACAAAATTCAACACCCATTTATGATAAAAAACCCTCCAGAAAGTAGGCGTAGAGGGAACTTACCTCAACATAATAAAGGCCATATATGACAAACCCACAGCCAACATCATCCTCAATGGTGAACAACTGAAACCATTTCCACTAAGATCAGGAAGAAGACAAGGTTGCCCACTCTCACCACTATTATTCAACATAGTTTTGGAAGTTTTAGCCACAGCAATCAAAGAAGAAAGAGAAATAAAAGGAATCCAAATTGGAAAAGCAGAAGTAAAGCTGTCACTGTTTGCAGATGACATGATACTCTACATAGAGAATCCTAAAGATGCTACCAGAAAACTACTAGAGCTAATCAATGAATTTGGTAAAGTAGCAGGATACAAAATTAATGCACAGAAATCTCTTGCATTCCTATACACTAATAATGAAAAATCTGAAAGTGAAATTAAGAAAACACTCCCATTTACCATTGCAACAAAAAGAATAAAATACCTAGGAATAAACCTACCTAAGGAGACAAAAGACCTGTATGCAGAAAATTATAAGACACTGATAAAAGAAATTAAAGATGATACAAATAGATGGAGAGATATACCATGTTCTTGGATTGGAAGAATGAATATTGTGAAAATGACTATACTACCCAAAGCAATCTACAGATTTAATGCAATCCCTATCAAACTACCACTGGCATTTTTCACAGAACTAGAACAAAAAATTTCACAATTTGTATGAAAACACAAAAGACCCCTAATAGCCAAAGCAATCTTGAGAAAGAAAAACAGAGCTGGAGGAATCAGGCTCCTGTACTTCAGACTATACTACAAAGCTACAGTAATCAAGACAGTATGGTACTGGCACAAAACCAGAAATATAGATCAATGGAACAGGATAGAAAGCCCAGAGATAAACCCATGCACATATGGTCACCTTATCTTTGATAAAGGAGGTAAGAATATACAGTGGAGAAAACACAGCCTCTTCAATAAGTGGTGCTGGGAATACTGGACAGCTACATGTAAAAGAAAGAAATTAGAACACTCCCTAACACCATACCCAAAAATAAACTCAAAATGGATTAAAGACCTAAATATAAGGCCAGACACTATCAAACTCTTAGAGGAAAACATAGGCAAAATACTGTATGACATAAATCACAGCAAGATCCTTTTTGACCCAGCTCCTAGAGAAATGGAAAAAAAAAAAAAAAAAAAAAAAAAACAAATGGGACCTAACGAAACTTAAAAGCTTTTGCACAGCAAAGGAAACCATAAAGAAGACGAAAAGACAACCCTCAGAATGGGAGAAAATATTTGCAAATGAAGCAACTGACAAAGGATTAATCTTCAAAATGTACAAGCAGCTCAGGCAACTCAATATCAAAAAAACAAACAACCCAATCCAAAAATGGGCAGAAGACCTAAATAGACATTTTTCCAAAGAAGAGATACAGATTGCCAACAAGCACATGAAAGAATGCTCAACATCACTAATCATTAGAGAAATGCAAATGAAAACTACACGATATCATCTCACAGCGGTCAGAATGGCCGTCATCAAAAAATCTACAAACAGTAAATGCTGGAGAGGGTGTGGAGAAAAGGGAACCCTCGTACACTGTTGGTGGGAATGTAAATTGATACAGCCACTATGGAGAACAGTATGGCGGTTCCTTTAAAAACTAAAAATAGAACTACCATATGACCCAGCAATCCCACTACTGGGCATATACCCTGAGAAAACCATAATTCAAAAAGAGTCATGTACCACAGTGTTCATTGCAGCTCTACTTACAATAGCCAGGACATGCAAGCAAGCTAATTGTCTATCGACAGATGAATGGATAAGGAAGATGTGGCACATATATACAATGGAATATTACTCAGCCATAAAAAGAAACGAAATTGAGTTGTTTGCAGTGAGGTGGATAGACCTAGAGTCTGTCATACAGTGTGAAGTAAGTCAGAGGAAAACAAATACCGTATGCTAACACATATGGAATCTAAAAAATAAAAGGTCATGAAGAACCTAGGGGCAAGACGGGAATAAAGACGCAGACCTACTGGACAATGGACTTGAGGACGTGGGGAGGAGGAAGGGTAAGCTGGGACAAAGTGAGAGAGTGGCATAGACATATATTCACTACCAAATGTAAAACAGATAGCTAGTAGGAGGCAGTCGCATAGCACAGGGAGATCAGCTTGGTGCTTTGTGACCACCTAGAGGGGTGGGAGGGAGACGCAAGAGGGAAGAGATATGAGAATATATGTATATGTATAGCTGATTCACTTTGTTATAAAGCAGAAACTAACACACCATTGTAAAGCAATTATACTCCAATAAAGATGTTAAGAAGGAAAAAAAGAGATTGGGTTTGTGGTTACCAGAGGCGGGGGTGGGGGCGTGGGGGAGGGAAAATTGGAGGAAGGCAGTCAAAAGGTAAAAACTTCCAGTTATAAGATAACTAGGGATGTGATGTACAACACGATAAATATGATTAACACTTGTATATTACATAAAATGCAATATTTGAAAGTTGTTGGGAGAATCAATCCTAACAGTTCTCATCACAAGGAAAAATTTTGTTTCCTTATTTCTTTAATTTTGTATCTATATGAGATACAAAATTAAAGAAATAAGATACTAAACTTACTGTAATAATCGTTTCATGATGTATTTCAGTCAAATCATTACGCCGTACACCCTAAACTTGTATAGTGTTGTATGTCAGTTATATCTCAAGAAAACTGGAAGAAAAACAAACGAAAACAAAACTGAATCCGGGCATCAGGCCAGGCAAAGGTGATTCTTTGGACACCAAAGAGAACACACACAGCTAGCTGATTGCTATCTATGCAGATTTCCCCAGGCTCTGAAGTTAGATATTCTTTTGTGTTGTCCCAGCCTATCAATAAGTAATGTTGTGGTTGGACCAGCTCTTGTGGTTCTTATTATGATGTAATAATGTTTAGCATCTTTATTGCTAAAGATGGCCTTTAGCAATAACCATCAGGAAGCTCTGAAAAACATAATGTTTTATTACTTACAAGACCTGGAAATGCACAGCACACCCAGGGCTACACAGCAAGGTCGAGGCTAGAGAGAGAGAACGCAAGGCCTTGGGGTTCTGCTTTTATTGGGGTTGAGGGTGAGGACCTAGGGTTTTGTGGCTTGCTCTTTGTTGGTGAATTTAAAACATAAGAGCAGGAATTTAAAGCATGGGAAGAGGAAAAAAACAAGTAGCCCAAATGGTGGGTTACTGAAATCAACCAGGATCTCTAATACAAAGCAGCCTCAGTGGGGGAGGCAGCCTGGCCCTTTATCTGTGGCTGGTGATATTTGGCTTTGAAGTGGACGCCTCTTTGAAATGGACACCTAGGCAATCTAAGCTTAAGTCAGGCACCTGCATTACAAAAAAAGAAAAAAAACCAAAAACCACCTGTCAGGGCTTACCTACGGATACTCTTTTCTGGAGCCTAGTTTCCTTGCCAACTCCTGGCGGCTTCATTCTATCTCTAGTTCTTGAACTCAACACATCTTACCAATGACTTAGCCTTGATTTTGGAGTTTTTCTATTCATGGTTTCCAAAGGACTTCCACCACCTGTAATCCCCATTTATGGTCCACCTGGGGTATTATCCAGCCAGTGTCGGAGACTGAGAATAAACTCTGAGGGGTGGAGCTGGATTATAGGACCTTTCCTGATTCTGCAGGGAATTGAAGTTCCAAGGCATGAGTGTAAGCCAAAATCCTCACAGTGTGTACAAACTTAAATCTGCGTAAAGAAGCTCAGGCGTCAACTGTGAAGGATGTGTGCTAGGCCTAAAAGAGGGGACAGAGCCGAGAGTCAGCAGGAGAACCAGGAAGAAGTTAAGTGGTCAAGTTCAATATTAAATTGGTAAGAGTTTTGGAAACATTTTTTTCTGCAAAAGTAGGGTGGCGTTATGACATTTGCATGAGTGGACAGGCTGGTGTAAAGGTTCATAGATGAGGGGATGCTCTAAGGTCCGTTGGCCGGGGTGAAATTAGGCCCGGGGCGTAAGAGAAAACATCGACCAGTATGAGGTAGGAGAGGCATTGGGACATAATGACCTCACCTGTTCTGGGAATCAACAAGAGACTCTAACTTCCTGCCCAGAAAACAATGGGGCTGACGGGAAGGGAAAATGGGCTTACGCCCCACAACAGACCAACCAACACCTGGCCCTGCTGTATCCTCACCAAATAAGGAATTACCCTGTATAGCAAACCACCCCCTCCCCTTGCAAGCCACCTTCTGCTTTTACCCCAATAAAAATTCCCCTCATCCAGTACTGGACGCGACTTCTCTGGCCCCTTTCTCTCGGACCAGTGAACCTCGCCCGGGACCGCTCCCTAATAAAGCTCACTTGAAGCTTTCCTTTGTTTCGCGGTGCCGTTTTGTTAAGATCCGACCTTACAGATGCCACATTGCCACATGTCCTGAGATGCCCTGCAGTGCCTGAGGGCAGATGAAACAAAGGCCACCATTTGTGTGCCGTAAAGATCTGTGGGGTTTCCTCACATAGAAGGCTGAACCATTTGGGTTCCTGCCATTTCTTTTCTGTGTAGATTTTTGCTGGTCTCACCTAGGGTGCTAATATTTCTGCTACCACACAGGTGAACCAAACCCCTCACACTAGCTGGAGAGTATGTAAGGTTTTCAGTGAAGTAGGTGCGATGGTTTGGATTCATTATTTAGCAAATAATCACTACTCTTCCCCTCCTATGAGGAAAGTATTCTTTTCCTGGTCCATTGATGTTGGCTTCGGCCATGTGATTAACTTTGACCGATGGAACACTGGTAAACATGGTTAAAAACTGAGTCTTAATTACTTGCATGGTTTGGCTTCAGTCTTGCCCTCTGGTGATTCTTTATGGGAAAACATGACTTGCTTAACTTCTGCCCCTTCAGCTTGGGCCCTGGAAGAAACACACATGCGACAGACCTGCAGGAACCTAATGCCTAGATCCAGGCCCACCCAGATGCAGCCCAAAGCACAAACGAACACAGCTTACATCAGTGGAACAGCAGGCGACACACAGATCTTTGATCATGAGAATAAATGCTTGTTTTTGCAACCACTGAGTTTTGAGTGATGCGTTACAAGGCGTTATTATGGCATTATTTGACGAAGACAGTAGACTTAGCAAGAGCTTATGCAAATTCTTTTTGAGGACACATACATTGAATTGATACCTGTGTCCATTAGAGTCTCTTGCTTCCAGAGTATTGCCCTGGACACCTGTTGGATTGGGAAGAAGAGAGTGGTGGCTTGGAAAAAAAATACTAAGAAAAGTAAAAAACAAGTGTCCTGCTTTGGAGACGTGTTGATGTACACATTTGAAACTTCAGTCTTTGGGGCATTACTTTCAAGTTTTTGCCATATTCAATACCAACCAAACTATTGCTGTTAAATATATTTGTGGTTGATTTCCTAATTTAATTGAACAGGGATTGTGTATTTTAGTCTTATATCTATAAAAGAAAAAGTATATATGCAAATTAAAATATTAAGAGCTTTCCATCACTTGCAGCTGAAACTGTTTCAAAAGTCATAAATTATTCTTTCTCAAGCGTGATCCCCACCTCTCAATATGGCTTCTTTTGAAAGAGCAGTTAGAATGCCCCCAGACTGACCCAGGAATCTCTTTCTTCCTCATCTTGTCAATCCCCAGCATTGCCTGTGACACCAAGGCCTCCTCTGGCTCATTCAGAACCATGTTTATTGCTCTTAGGAGGTAGCTTCTTAGTTGTTACCACCAAAATCAAGTGATCTTAGATGTATACACCTGAGAGTGCCACCATATGTAGATAAACGGCCCATTCTTGATTTTGATACCTTAACCAGCTGTAGATGGTAGCTGATTGTGGACAGACAACAAAGGCCAAATCTTCAAAAGGGGAAATTAGATGTTTGAGTGTTTGGAGAATAACAGCCCCCCAAGGCAGTCACAGAACAAGGTCAAGCCATGAAAGATAGTTTAAAGAGTTTAGACAAAGGAAGACTAACTAGGAAGAGACTTCCAGAAACTGAATCTTAATGACCAAGAGGTCCAATTGGTAAGGCTGTGGTTCCATTCCCAGCTCTGATCGATACTGACTTTATAACTTTGGGTAGGTTTACTGCACTTCCATAGCTCAGTTTTCTCCTCTGTAAACTGGGGAAAATAGATCTTATCTCCTTCATAGAATTACTGTGAAGGCTGAATGGAAAAATATAGGTAAACAAAGCATTTATTGTAGTCCCTGCACCATAGGAAGTAGTCAGTAAAAATGTCGTTGTAAATATTGCTCTTATTATTTGGACATCATTATGGTATCAGACGGAAGGTCCTGGGATTAGAATGGACTGGACAGAACAGTGAGAGCAACCAGGAGGCGGTGTCTGCGAAGATTAAGTGTGTGTCTGCTCCCTGAGCCTGGGGTTGATTGTGAGCTGAGGCTGCCTCGGGGCTGCGTGGAGGTGCTTGGTGGGACTGGGAATGGCCGCGGTAGTGGAGATGACGCTGCAGACCAGGACTGGGGAGATAAGGGGCCTCCTACTCCAGAGGCAGCAACCGGAACAGAGGTTACTCTGACTTTAGGTGGCAGCAGGGTAGGGAGGGGTGGCCTGGCGGCTGTATCTCCACGGTTGGCTCAGAGCCTAAGCCCAGGCCAGGGGGGCTGTTTACAGGGCTGATGTCCCACAGCGCACTTGTGCCTCAGCTTGCTCTTATCCAATCTGAATTGGCCCTGTTATCATTTTCCTAGAGAAACTTCAGCCCAGAGGACTCGGTTGGTGGAAAAGGAGTGGGGAAGGGGAGCGGGTGTGAAGGAAGCTAGAAGTCCATGGGTAGAGGGCTGGACTTTTGGAGAAGGGAATAGAGAAGGTACGATGGATTTGTATCCAAACAGACCAGAAACCTCTAAAATCCTGAATCATCATTTTGCTCTCAGCCCTTAACCAACTGGCATCACTATTCTCTTGGACATCCAGAAATAAACTCGGAAGCTCATTTGTGGCGGATATACACTGTTATACAGTACCCCCCTTCAATCGGTTTCCATGATTTTATTTTCCTCTATAAGTGTTTTCTTTCCATATATCCCCCTCCCTCTGCCCTCACCCTGGGCCAAGCAGCACTTCATCACTCCTGTACCACGGAACCAGCACTGTTTCTCTTGCCTTCTATCTAATCAATCCAGATCCCCGGGACCGCACCAGCCTTTTGCAGATATTATTTTCATTATGTCACACTCTTCCTCAAATCCCTCAGTCCCTTTTTATTCTAACGTGTGAAGTTGTACCGTTTCTTCACCGACTCTCACGATGCTTTACTACATGCCGCCCATCAGCACAGGAACCTTATTCCTCTTCTCCAGCCGCAGAGCCGTCCTTACCCCATCCCGGCAAGTACACCATAGCACAGGGCTGATGGGGAAATACTGTCAAGGTATCGTTAGTGTGACTATCCTAGTAAGTTCCATTTTGCCTGAGATGGGGAAACAAGGGACAGAGGTGAAATACTTCCTTTCGGAGATGTGCTAAGACCCCAGGTGAGGACTCAGTATGATGTGGGAAAGAGAATTTCTGGCTTAGAAAGCAATTCATTCCTACAAGTGTTTATGAAACATCTTAGGTGGGTGTGAAGGAAAAAGGGACATTGTCCCTGCTACCAGAGAGTTTGCAGTCAACAGGGAGATGAAGATACAAGCCACCTGAGTAATAGAACTAGAGGGTCAGTCGTGCCTCTGTTGACTGAAAAAAAAAAAAAGCACAACCTGCAAGTTGAGAATTATGTTTTACTTAATGGACTTAGTGAGGACTTAAGCCCGGGTTACAGCCTCTCAGCTCTCAGGGACTGTTCCAAAGAGGTAAGGGAGGAGCCAGGATATATAGGAGTTTTACTGCTAATTAAAGAAAAAACAGACATCTCAAGTTAATGACTTTAGTGCCTTTCTATGTACGGAAGATGCAAGAATCTGGACTTATAGAAATTATTCCTTTCATATGCACTTTACTATCTAGGACCAGGATCCTGGTTTTCCCCATCCTGAGTCCTCTCAGCATGCACCATTGGGACGGCTACAGTAGCTAATGGCTTTATGGCTGTAACACCCTTTGTTTACTAAGATGACAGGCAACTGTTCTTTGTCCACACTTTATTCTTTGTAGAAGGTATGAGACCCTGTGAGATATTCAAAGGCAAATTCCATCCTCATTTTCCAAACCACAAAACTTACCTGCCTGAGAGTTTAAATGGCTTGTTCATTGTCACAGGGCTAGTCATTAGCAGATCTCCTGGTTTGTTGGGCTTTTTCATGGACTGCTCTGCCTGCAACCAGCAGGGCTCTGACACACCAGGGAAGACATCAGGCATGCTTGGGAGCAGGGGGAATGGGCGTGGAGCAGGGAGACCTCCCAGGGAAGGTGGCATTTGACCTGAGAATTGAAGGACTCAAGAGGTTTCAATCATAGAAGAAAGGAGAGAAGAAAGAATATTTCAGAAATAAAGAAGCTCTGTGAGCAGAGTCACAGAGCAGGGCCAGAGGAGCCACCCAGGGTAAGACTGCCTGGGGAGTGAAGTCTCCCTCCCTCCGTCTCCTCTGAGAGGCTGAGATAAAGGAGGAGGAGAGGCTGGGGTGTCTCCTGACTGATAAACAGTCTCCACCCAGAGGCCAATAGCTTGTGAGTGGGCACAGGGGCGCCAGGTGGCAGAAGCGCCCTTTCTCCAGGGAGAAGGAACTGGGGTGGAGTAGGAGGGAGGCCGTTTCCTGAATCCCCGTCCTCAGACTCAGCACCTAGAGCAGGACCAGGAAGGATTCTGGGAGCCAGAGAAAAGGCCAGACAGACGGCAAGTCCCCTGGAGAAAGCCATTCCCTTTTGGAGTCAGATGCCTAGGGTGGGAGGTGCGGCTGGATGGTGTGTGTGAGTGCCCTGCCTGCCCCTGGAGAGGAGGGATGTGAGGCTTGGAGGACAGGACTGGTGAAGGAGAGGGAGGTGACGGGCGAGGGAGGGAGGGAGGTTAGGGATACCTTTAGGGGAGAGGTTCCTTCTGAAGCACTTCTGGGAGCACTGCCCTGGCATGCAGATACACAAGTGTGTGTGTGTGTGTGTGTGTGTGTGTGCGTGCGCGCGCGCGCACACGCGTGTGTGTACGGGGGAGTAGGTGGGCAGGGGGAGGTGTCCAAATGGCCTGATATAACTCTCTTTAATGTCCCCCCTTCCTGAACCAGCTTCTCTGTCCTCCCTCCTCCTCATTCAGTTCAGGAGGGTGGAGACGAGTGGGGGAGAGCCATGGTGTCTGAGCCAGCGAGCGGAGTGGGGACCCGCAGGAGACGGGAGGTAAGTGACCTCTGTGACCTGTGCGGGGCAGATTTATGACAACCCTGCCAGCTCCCAGGGGTCCAAAGAGGGCTGGGTTTGGGATAATGAGGGGTGTTATCTCCATACAAAGGGGCCCTAGCACTAACTGTCCCTTCTTTCTCCTCTCCCCTCCCTTTCCCCACCCCTCTCCCAATATCCTCTCTCCATCTTGTGGTTTTCACCTCCTGGCTCTCTGCGCAGAGATCTCCAGAAGAGGGGCTGCCCGCTGTACACAGCAGACAGTGGGCGATGGCCAGGCGAGCGCTAATGACAGTCCTGCTTTTCAGTCTAATCCTTGGTGGTTCTCTGCTGCTTTGGGGCTACGTTTTCAAGGGCTGTGGTCCTGGTAAGTGAGATCCTAGGTCTCCCACGACCCACTCAGCCCTCCCTCATTCTTGGACCCCATCCATCCATCCATCAGCTTGAGGCTCTGTGTCCATTAACTGACACTCATCCCGACCTTCTGGGGCCCCGGGTTCCCGACCTCTTCCCCCTTGAATCACGCTCCTGGCCGCCAGTCAGACCGTTTCCTCCTCACCAGGGTCTCTGTCCCTTTCCCTCCCCAGACATTCCTTTGCTTAGCCCCTTGGGGGAGCCCTCATCACTTTCTCTTTCCCAGCTCTGAGCTTTTCCCCACAGCCCACTGTGAGATGCCTGTGTGTCGGGACCTCCTGAGTCTTTACCTGGCCTCTGGAAACACCAGTGTGGCCCCCTGCACTGATTTCTTTAGCTTTGCCTGTGGAAACACCAACAGGACCACTAGTTCTTTTCAGGCTCTTGCAAAGGAGAACAAGCGCCGACTTCAGAGAATACTGGGTAAGGAAATCAGGGTGGAAGATTCTCTTGCCATGGGTGCCACTGAGCCTAGAATGATCACAACTGTTCCAAGCCTGTGTGCCTGTGGAACACCTGGCTTGCACCATCCTCCATTGGCTCTCAGGGAACTGCTAGGTTTGCTTCTCCATCACCGTACATTTCACCGCAGGTACCACCTCTCTTCCATCTCTTCTTGTCCCTCCCTTCATCTTTTCTTTACCTAATCCCTATCCTCTCTCCTTTCCCATTTATCCACGATTGCTCCATTCTCTCCAAGTTCTCCCTTTCACCAAGTTCCATCTTCTGTGTTATCTCCCTTAAATTTTCAATTTCTACCCTATGCCAGGTGTCTTCCCGCACTGGCATCTCCTCAACACCTGTTGCACTTTAATCTTTCTCTCCATCACTCTCATTGTCCAGCCCTCAGACCCTTCTTGTCTCCTAATGCACCCTTGTCAGTGTTATCCTCTCCCTCCCATCACTTCCCAGACCCCCCTCTTTTCACCATTATCTCCTGTTCTCCCTGAAACTTTGGACCATGGTGTGCAAGTTGAACTGGAAGAAGCTGAACTGGGATGATGGAGACGACTGATTGGAGATGATGGTGGGAGGAAAGAAGTGGTGTAGTGGGTGAGAAGTGACGGAGGGGTCTTTATTGGGTTGTGTGTAAGGGAATGAATATAGATGGACACAAAAGAGATGCTGGAGGGAGAGGAGGACCAAGTTAAAAAGGCTGGAGGTAAGAAGATTCCTGTAGATGGTGGCTGTGTTGAAAAGAACTGAGAGGAAAACTGTGAGGGAGGAACCAAGGCCACATAGGAAGTAGGAAGTTGGTCCCAGGAAGTTGGTGGATGGTGGCGAGGATTTGGGAGTAAGCATGTAACAAAAGGAATGCATTTCCTGCATATGGGAACCCAGAGAACCTGTTGACGGTATCAATTGGAATCTGGAAGAAATAAATGTATCCCTTTGCCCTCCTTCTTTTGACGGGGAGAAAGTGGAGGTGGGTATTCCCTGCATGGTAGAGGGGTACGCTTTCACTTAAGGTATGGAGGTGAAAAGAAAAAATACACTTCGGACAAATTCTGCTGCCCATAATAGAATGAAAGGATGCCAGGGGGACTGAGGGAGAGGTGTTAGATATTAGAAGGTGGAGGATTCAAGTGGGTTTGTGTTTGGGTTATTGTCCTGTGTTTGTTTGTTTGTTTCCTGGGATCAAAGAGAGGGGAGAGTCCAGACTAGGGGAGCCTGCCCCTATGTTTTCTCTTTGCTGAACATTTCCTCATGCACTTTCCTCTCTCTGATCCCTCAGAAGTCCTCTGATTTCCCCAATATTTCTAATTCCTTCATTCATCTCCCTCCTGCCTCTCATTTCTACTTTCTCCTTTTTCCATACTCTACTTATCCCATTTCTTTTTTTCCTCCCCTGTCTTTTCGTCTTTATTTCCCTTCTCACCTTTCTTCCTTTTTTTTGGCCACGCTGCTCAGCTTGTGGGATGTGGGATCTTAGTTCCCCGACCAGGGATGGAACCCGGGCCCTTGGCAGGGAGAGTGTGGAATCCTAACCACTGGCCCGCCAGGGAATTCCCTCACCTCTCCTTTATCCTCCTTGTTGTCTTGTCCGTGCTCCCGTTCCCAGCTCTTTTTCTTCCATCAGGTTGATCCAGCTCATCCCATCTTCCCAGTTTTCCTCATCCCTCTCTTTCTCCCCTTCCCTCCTTATCCCTGGAAGTTTTCCCTTTCCTATCACCTTTCTGTCTCCCACCTTCCCGGCTGGTGCCCCACTCCTTTAATTCTCCCACACTTGGTTTCTAGAAGCCCCAGGTTCCTGGCGCCTGGACTCTGGGGAGGAGAAAGCCTTCCAGTTCTACAGCTCGTGCATGGACACAGGTGCCATTGAGGGTGCAGGGGCTGGTCCCCTCAGACAAGTTATTGAGGAGGTGAGACCCGGGGCATCAACCTTTCTGGATGCATAACACGCAAGACCAACATATGCTCAAGGCTGCCGCTTTTTCCCCCTAGAGGATGGGTCTCTTTCCTAGGGATTTGGGAGGGAGATGGAAATGTTAATGGCCTGTGGATGTATTAGGACCTTGGGTGAGGGTAGGGAAAGAGGGATAGAAGTGGAGCCCTAAAGGGGTTAAGGGACTCAGAGTAGAGGTCAGGAAGTAGCAATGGTGGTGGGGGGGTTGGTCTCGGAGACTGTCCCTGTGCTGAGCCCTCTCTCTCTCCTTCCCAGCTTGGAGGCTGGCCAGTCTCCGGTGATTGGACTCCCTTAGACTTTAACCGAACTCTGAGCCTTCTGATGAGTCAATATGGTCACTTCCCATTCTTCAGAGCCTATCTGCGACCTCTTCCCACCCCTCCGTACACGCCGGTCATCCAGGTGAGGGAGGCACTGGCAAAAAATGTAGTAAAACCTGGGCCTGACTCACATTTCCTCGGAGAGGAAAAATGTGCGATCCAGGGAAGAGACTTATCTTTAGGGAAATTATTGATGTGAGAACCAGGGACTTTATGTGACATTAGGGAAAGGAGCAGCAGGGCAGTTCTGGGAAGACAGAAGTCGTCTTGGTCTTCCTTGTAGCTTCTCGGAATCACCCCCAGGGTCTCTCAACTAGTTCCCCTGTCTCCAGTATTGCCCTCCTATGATTTAGCTTTCATTTTCCCCAGAGGGACCTTCCTAAACCAAGAGCTAATTATGCTGTCGTCTCTGTTTAAATGCCTTAAATGGCTCACTAGGTCGTCAGGATCTGGTTCTTAATCCTTAGCAAAGCCTTGCAAGTATGACCCTTACAAACTCCTCCAGCCTTATCTCCTCCTTAATACCCCAAGCCATGCTCGCTCGCTTACAGCTCCAAGGATATTCGGTTCTTTGCATACGTGGCTTCCTTTGCCTGCAACGCTACTCCTCAGTTCGCACACTCAGCCTGGAAAACCCATACATAGTTTTCAAGTTTTGGCCTTGATTACTATCCCTTCCAGGAAATCTTCACTGAAACCCTGGCTGAGATGTAGGTGAACCCCTCTGTTCTCCCATTTCCTGTCGTCTCAGCATTTAGTGCTGTGTTGAAGACTGAGCCTCTTGAGAACAGGCCCACGGTTTATTCAGCTCAGGTCCTCGGGACCTAGCACAGGGCCAGGCATCTAGAGGCCCACACCAGGTGTTTGCTGAGCGGGTAAAAAAAAAATTAAAGCCTTGGACGCATCGGTATTGTGGTGGGCCATGTGACCCTATATGTTTGGCCCCTACTCTGAAAAATGCCACGAAATTATATGAGGATGAATATACAAGACCTGATAATACACATGAGGCATTCTCAAATTCAGTTCTAAAGGGTGTGCTGAGGAGTTTAACTGGTGTGGCCTTTGGAAATTGGTTAAGACCTGAAATGGTTAAGGAGAAGCTCAAAGGAGGGAGAGTGTGGGCTGAGTCCTGAAGCCTGGGTGATTCGTACAGCTGACGGTGAAGCTAAAGGGCCTTATAAGGGCTGCGGGGAAGTCCTGAGCTAAGGGAAGAGCCTGGAATGGCGTGACACCTCTGTGGGGTCAGCAAGGAGGCTGGTCTGTCGAACAGAGGATTTGCGGGTAGGGGTGGGGTGCAGTGGAAGGTAAGAGTAACGCTGAAGACATGAAGTTGAGACTGATTATTCCCAGCCTATGACACTGGACTGAGGTGATAACTTTTGACATAATAGAAAAAAATGAGCTACAAAGGCCTTTCAAATATGACGGTTGTACGTAGAGCCCAAGTACAGTCAGCGGTTTTCGAGGTCAGCCTAGAGGTGCCGAGGCAGCTAGATGAGCCACGTTGATTCTGAACTAAGATGATTGTGGCAGAAATGGAAAGTGAGGCCAGGCATGAGGATGTAGGCAGCTACCTACATCCTCATCCTAGTGGTGATGGATGGTCCATGGTGATTTGACTGGTGACTGACTGAATATCAATAAGAGAAATGGAGAAACTAGACAATGACCCCACAGTGTTGGTTTGGTGTGAATGGGAGGAGGGTGGTTCCCATCACCTTGAGACTGAATGGTCTCTAAGGGGAAATACAGGTAGAGAGAGTGAACTACAGAGGGAGCACCCCAATGAGGTGCTGGAGAAGAGTAAGAACGGTCAGGAGGTGGGGGTCAGACCAGCTCAGCTGAGCCACAAAGGACAGGGGAGAGACCAGTTCAGGAGGGAGGGGTTATCTTTGATTCCAGAGACTTCTGAGCTTAGAAAATAAGGAATGAAAAGACACCATTGGAAACCTTCTAGACATAGCATCAAAATGGTCATGGAGATGGACTCCGATTTTATGGAGTTAGGAGGAAGGTAAGGAAGTTGAAGCAAAGGCATAGATGACTTTTAGTTCTTTAAAGTTTGGACAGAAAATGTGACAAAGGAGTCAAGTGAAAGCTTTATTCAAGATAGCAGAAAAGTATATAGCTCCAGGGGGGAGTAGGATATTGAAGTCGGAGAAGTAAAACAAAAAACGTGGGAGCAAAGATCTTCGGGATAGAAACAAGGACACACCGATGTCAGAAGTAGGGTGAAGCACGTGAGGGTAGTGGGCTACTTGCCTGGGGCGCAGAATTTAAGAGGGCACCCAAACTCACTAATCAAGATAAATAGTATTTCAATAAATATTTTTTAATGTCAAAATCAACGGAAAAATCCATGATGAACAAAATATCAAATTTTTATTCATCGTGGATTTTTTTTTTTTTTGGAAAAAACAATGGATCAAAACTCTATTGTGGACTTTTGGGGAAACATCTACAATTCAAAAAAAATGATCAAAAATACATTGTGGATTTTTGGGGAAAATACATGATGAGCAAAGTTTTGCTATTTTATTCTGTGGGGATTTTTAGCGTTAATTTAGATTTTTTAAATTTCAATTAAGATATTATCGATCTTGATTACTGAGTTTTCAGTACCTCTCAACTTTTGCACTTGAGACGGGTATCTCACTCCCTTTACCCTAGACCTGGCCCTGGCACAGACAGTGATTCCCTACGGGACATGGGTTATTATGCTTCTCTCTTGCTGAGCACCCCCAAACTGGTTGAAGTACCTTCTTTGCACATTTGCACATCTGTACTCTTCCCCCATGTCCCTCGCCCCCAGTCCCTGGCTTTCCTTGCTCTCTGGCTCCTCCTCTGTGCCCCCTTTAGTCCATCTCCTGGGGCCATCTTCCTGGTAAATGCCCATCTCCCCACACCTGTCCTCTCCTTCCTCCACATTCCCCACTTCTCTCAGTCTCTCTTGTGTCCAGATAGACCAGCCAGAGTTTGACGTTCCCCTCAAGCAAAAGCAGGAGATGAACTATGCCCAGGTAAGATGGCACTGGGGACCAAGGTCCTGACCTCTTGTGCTAGAGAAAGGCAGGGGCCGACGGTGGCTGTGACTGAGGTTGCGTCTCCCCCAGATCCTGCGGGAATACCTGACTTACCTGAATCGCCTGGGAACCTTGCTGGGAGGAGACCCAAACAAGGTGGGAGAACACGCCTCCTTTTCCATCTCCATTAACTCACAGCTGTACCAGTTTCTGAGGCCCCCGGAGCAGCAGGCACAGGGAAAGCTCTTCCAGATGGTCACGATTGACCAACTGCAGGTACCTTGAACCAGGGACTGGATGAAGATGGGCCTGAGGGTCTCGCTCCCAAACTTTCTTGACCTTCTTGTCTTCTTCCTCCTTATTTCCTTAATTCCATTCCATCCCTAACTTTCCTGGCTCCATCCTTTCCCTCAACCCCCACCCACCCACACTCCCTTTCCTACCTGAGGGAGGGGATGCCCCCTCTCCTCCTTTCCTGTCCCCCCAAGCCTCCGTATCCCTCCTTTAAGGAAATGGCCCCTGCCATCGATTGGTTGTCCTGCTTGCAAGCGACATTCGCACCAATGTCCCTGAGCCCCTCTCATCCCGTCGCAGTCCATGACCTGGAGTATTTGAAAAACATGTCGCAACTGGTTGAAAAGCAGCTGTCGAAGCACAGGTTTGCCCCACGTGGGAGGGTGATGGAAAGAGGGTCCGAGGACCGGAGGTCTCAGGGACAAAGAAGACTGGAGAACGCAGGCTAGTAAGGGCCTCGCAGAAAGATGGGAGGGATCTGGGGCCATGTGGGGGCAGAGAGGGGGTGGGATGGACGGCCCAGGAGGACATGGTGGAAACAGGAAGAGGGGCTCGGGGGGCATGGGGTAGGGAAACACACACGAAATGAGGGATCCAGGTATCTGACAAGACATGGGGTTTGCTGGGAGTAGCACCCAGCCTGTGAAGAAACTCTGAGCTGTGGGAGATGCTCGAAGGCCAGTTGCTGGGGACAGCTGGGCATTTATGTCTTGTCAGCAGCTGAGGGGTGTGGGTGGGAGGAGAAGGTACGTGGGATGAGTAGATGGAGGAGGTGAAGGCTGGGAAGAACCTGGGGGAGAGGCTGTTTCTCATCTGTAGTGAGAGGATTCTGGGGCCCTTGTGGGAAAGATCAGGGCGTCGAGGAAGGTGGGAGGAGGGAGGGTGAGGCTCTGTGTTGGGCTCACTGCTGTCCCTGATACTGTGTGGCCACCACTTGAAGGCAGTGGCTTCCTTCCAGGGCCTTGGGCTCAAAGCCCATCTTCATGGTAACTCAGAGGCAGCAACGTCTAGAAATTCTTTCAGGGAGAAGCAAACAACCATTCACGCAGGTGCGATTTGTATCCTATGTAAGGATACAAATCAAACCCGGTGAGAGAGTTTCCAGCCGGGCAGAGAAAGGTCCTGGATCCCAGCTTTGTTGCTCTTAGAAGATGCATCTTAAGATGAGCTGAGCTTTCTTGGTTGTGGAAGTAGCTCAATCTGTTTGGTTGAATCTAAGTCCAGCCTTCATCTAGCCCAGATCCTTCCCCCACCCCCACCCCCGCTGTGACTTGAGAGGTCCGCCTCTTCATCTGGTTCTTTCTTCTATCATTCTCCACCCCAGCCCAACCCACATCAAGAAAAGCTCTTCTTAAAACAGACAAAAGTTTTGAACGGTGGTTGCCAGGGGCTGAAGGGTGGGGAAATAGGGGGACGTTGGGGAAAGGTTACCAACCTTCTGTTGTAAGGTGAACAAAGTCTCAGGATCTAATGTACAACATGGTGACTCTAGTTGATAACATTTAATTTTGCGTCCGCTGTATTTTACTTTGTAGAGATTGTGGTTTTTTACAAGTGAAAGGTTTGGGGCAACCCCGTGTCAGGCGAGTCTGTGGGCACCATTTTTCCAATAGCATTTGCTCACTTCATGTCTCTGGATCATATCTGGGTGATTCTCGCAACATTTCACCCTTTTTCGGTATTATTTTAATTGTTAAAGTGATCTGTGATCAGTGAACTTTGATGATACTTTAATCGTTTTGGAATTTTTTTAGCAATAAAGTATTTTTAAACTAGGGTAAAAAAAAAGATAGAAAAGCCCTTCTTTTTTTTTTTGAAAAGCCCTTCTTGACGTGTTCACATGTGAAGCAGTTATTCTCTATTAATACAGAAAAGGGCTTCCCCGAGAGTATCAAGGTGACCTATCCAAGCGGAAGCTTTTCTGGTGTTTTCCCCAGAGCCCGGGGGTATATTGTGGGTCTCTTTTCTCTCCACAGGGACTTTCTGCAGAGTCACATGATCTTGGGTCTGGTGGGGACCCTTTCTCCAGCCCTGGACAGTAAATTCCAAGAGGCACGTAGATTGCTGAGCCAGAAACTGGGGGAGCTGACAGGACGACCACCCACGGTGAGGAGGGGAGGGGAGGAATTCTCCCGGATGGGGGGCTAAAGGAGCATCTGTCATTTGGGGGGATAAACGTGGGCATAGCCCCCTCAGGGAGGGGCATGAAGATAGATGCCCCAGGGTCTGGGCTCTCGTGGAGGCACTCAAGGCTTACACTGAGAGCTGAGGCACCAGGGACCAGACCCTTAGGCACACGTCCGGCTACCTCCAGGGCCTTTTGCTGATTGTTAAAGTCTAGATATAAAGCTCTAAAGTGATCAAGGCCTGCTTTTCTTTTGTCATGACCCCTAGACTATTTGCCTGGTTATCCTGAGCGCTGTGATTTGAGGGGCCGGACATACAGCCTAGGGTTCACTGGAGTAAGAGGCAGGGACCTTCCCTTTGTCTCGGTGACTCCAGTGTTCCATGTCCAAAGGTGCTTCACGAGGAGCTCATCTCTGACATCCCGAGGGTTCTGTCGGCCGCACCGTGGGCTTCGTGGTGCAGATCCCAACATATCAGAGGAGGGAGCTGTACCAAACGTGCTCTACTAACCAAGGTCTACTCTGTCCATACTCAGTTACTGAGAACTTTGAAATCCTAGGTCGACACATCCAATCCCAGGAGGAGGCGTCTAGAACATAAGGTGCCCTCCATCCTCAGGCAAGGCCTCAGGGTAGTCTTGAAAATCACTGGGTTTCTTTTCTTAGTAATTTGTGGACCATTTCTCTGCCTTGGAGAAACTCATGGCTTTGGCAACCTGAAATATCTGTGGAATTCAGAGAAGGGAATTGTAGACGCAGGGACTGGAATGTAGTTATTGCCTATTGAGACTTTCAAATGTGCTAGATATTTTTCTAAGCCCTTTAGATACATGAGCTGATTTGATCCTCACAACAATTCCATGAGATGGGCAGACCGTTCTGTCCCTGTTTTATTGATGGGTAAATTGAGACCCGAAGGTTAAGGGGCTTGCTCGGGGTAATATACCTAGTAAGTTGTGAGAGCTGGGATTCGAACTCTGGAAGTCTGGCTCCAGAGTCTGTGTGCTTAATCGTTGTTTAAAAAAAAAAAAGAAAGAAAGAAAACCCAAAAACCTTTCTGGAATTTTCACTCAGGTAGGCTAGTCCCCAAGAACCTGTGGCTCAGCCTTTCCCTTGACTCAGATGAGACAGAGCCCCAACCCCTCTTAGTTAGGGTTGCTACAAAATCCCTGGCACCAGACGGCCTCCGGGAAATCCCAGAACCGTGGCCTGGTGGCGCTTCTTGAAAGGTGTAAGAATGCCAACATTGAAATTCACACTTAAAAAACTTAGAAGGCTTATGAATTGCTAAAGTCACCACCCTTAATACACATATATATCCTTTATATACATATTCTAAACAGCGTTATGTATCTAATAGGATATATAATTGTCCTTGGGCTTAAAAGCTGAATCAAACCCTACCAACAAATAGTTCTGTGACTTGGTGAAGCCCTTTCACCTGTCTGGAACAGTACCAGGTATGACACATATTAATAATAAAAGCTGAAATACATGGAGTAGTTACTCTGTGTCAGGCATTGCTTATTTTATTTACTACTCCCAGAACCCCTCTGAGGTCCTCAGAAAGGACATGTAATGTTCCCAAGACCACACAGCTCCTAAGTGAAGGAACACACTCCCAAACAGGTCTGTGTGACCCGGGAGGCCATATTTTTAACCGCAAACTGTGCAGGATTGAGAAATAGTGGGTGGTAACAAAAAATGCTTTGGCAAATTCTTTCTATAAAGGTCAAGATAGTAAATATTTTTGGCTTTGTGGTCTATGTGATCTGTGTTGCAACCACTCAACTCTGTCCTTGTAACACAAAAGCAGTCATACGCTAAGTAAATGAATGGGCGTCACTGGGTTCTGAGAAAACTCTGGTTTAGATACTCTTGGAATTCCTAAGAGGGAGAGATGAGGGTGGGTTTAAATGATCAGTGGGATATCTGAACGGGAGGTAGGACGGAAGCAGTGTCTAGGGAGAAGAACGGGTTTTCCGGCGGAGACAGGGATGTCGTTTCATTGCAACAAGGCACGGGGCAGGCTGGCTAAGGCTTGGTGCAGTGTGAGGGATCCTCCTGGTGGCTTTGGCTGAGCAGAGGTGATGGGGCTTGCAGGCAAGGCTGTCCTACTGCTGCTGGAGCCTGGCCTGGGGGGTTTGAGAATCAGCCTGGGAGCCAGCACACCTGGAACAGAGAAAGCAAATAGGGTAAGAGTAGGGAGGAAATCAGAGAGGGGAGGAGGGGATCATCCTGGGCCTGGTAGGTCACTGTAAGGACCTGGGTTTTTCTCTGCATGTAACAGGGGCCTATAGAGGGATTTATCTGTTTTATGTTTTAAAAGATCATATCCTGAAGGTAAGCAGCAGTGTTTCCTGACGGATGTGTGGTGTGAGAGTTAAAGTGGAGTCAAAGATACCACCAAGGTTTTGGCCTTGATTTGATCAAAATTTGTATTTCTATCCAGTGGTTGTTAATTACAGATGTCTAACCATATTCTTCTGAACGAATTCTAATGGATAATGCCCTCATTCAGAAGGCCTGTTAGGTCTCATTATCTGACCGTATTTTATTTATGACTTTTGAATATATCGTCAATGAACCTGGCTGTTAAGCCAGGTCTTCCTCTTATTAAACTTGAGAAGCTGAGTTTGGGGAATTAAAAGCAGAACCTCACATTTTTGCCCGTTAAACGTGAACTGTTTACATTCAGCGCAACATCCCAATTTATTCAGGTAATTTTAGCCTTTGTTTCAATGATCTGTTATTTCTGCCTCAGGTCATTCATGGTTTTATTTATAGCATCTTCATCTAGATTACTGGTAAAATTCTGCAGAGGGAAGAGTATTGGGTCAGATTATTGAAGACCTAGCGTAGAGTCGTCAGTTCATTTATGCACCAAATGTTAATTGAGCCCCTATTATATGCCAGACACTTCTCTAGGCCCTTGGGAATCTTCATGAACAAAATAGACAAAAATCCTTGCCCTCAAACACTTATATTCTAATGGAGGCAGAATGACAGTAAGCTGAAAAAAACATATTGGATGGTATTAAGTGTTATGAAAAAATAAAACAGGAAAGGGAGAGAGGCATACTAGGTGAGGATGTGCTTCGATGTCCAGCGGGGGGGGTGGTCGGGGAAGCTCGTACTAACTTGGAGTCAGTAATCACTGATGTTCCCTTATGGACCAGTCAGTCAGAATCCACTCAAGTCACACTGTCATTTAACGTGGATTTCTCCATCGATTTCACAAAGATGTAAGTTTTGGTTTTACCAACTGCTATCTTGAAATCAAAATCATGCCAACAGAGTGGGGCAGAACTTTAGAATTTACAGAGCACGTTCCACGTAGTGTTTCCCCTGCTCTCCCAAGTAGCTTTGTGAGGAAAGCGGAACAGGAAGGCAGAACAGGCATTAGGCTCATTTTTATAGCTGGCGCAACTGAAGTATGAGGGTTTAAGTTAATAATCCACAGTTCGTAAATACTGAATTCTCTGTACAGAGGGAGCACTGCGGTGGTCCTTGAGGCTGAATCTGGCCCATAGGTGTGTGTTGTTGGCCTTTGAAGCTTTTTATAAACTGTTAGGTGATGGCACAGCAAGACTCAGAGTTCCAGCCTTTTTTGTTGTTGTCAGTGTGAAGCTCTGGCAACACGGAGCTAGCCGTCTCCAGGGGCGACAAATGACGAACTGAGTGATGCAGCCAGCAGGGCTGCGTCCCTCTCTCCGGTTTGCCGTACCCCTTGTCCTGGGGTTCTGACGTTGGACTGCTGCTCTCACTTAGGTTACCTCATGGCCCCTGTTTGAGTTTGTGACTCCAGATCTACCGTTTGTCCTAATTTAATGATCCTTTAAAAGTGATGACATTTCAAAAGGGTTTTGATATTATTCGTCCTCAGTGGTGCTATGCTGGCCCTCAGGAGTTACACATTATTTTCCAAGTGTTCAAAAATAGTCGGTTTAATGATTCATTCTAGAATTTTGTTTAGAAATTAACATTAAGGATTCCTGACTCACCTGTAATCTCTAAAATCTACCTTCCCCTTACTGAAAATTGTGCAAAAATTTGCTTCTCTCCAGACTCTTGGAATTTTTCCTGATTTTTATCATGTCTGTCATTACTCATGGTTCTAAGCTTGTATCTGCAACTTTTTTTCTTTCTTTTTTAAAAGATTTTTTCCTTCAAGTATAGTTGATTTAGAGTGTTGTGTTAACTTCTGCTGTGTAGCAAAGCGATTCAGTTATACATATATATCCATTCTTTTTCATATCCTTTTCCATTATGGTTTATCACAGGGTTTTTGGGGTTTTTTTAATTAATTAATTAATTTATTTATTTTTGGCTGTGTTGGGTCTTCGTTTCTGTGCGAGGGCTTTCTCTAGTTGCGGCGAGCGGGGACCACTCTTCATTGCGGTGCACGGGCCTCTCACTATCGCGGCCTCTCTTGTTGTGGAGCACAGGCTCCAGAAGCGCAGGCTCAGTAGTTGTGGCTCACGGGCCCAGTTGCTCCGCGGCATGTGGGATCTTCCCAGACCAGGGCTCGAACCCGTGTCCCCTGCATTGGCAGGCAGATCCTCAACCACTGCGCCACCAGGGAAGCCCCTGTCACAGGGTTTTGAATATAGTTTCCTGCGCTCTACGGTAGGACCTTGTTGTTTATCCATCCTGTATATAATAGTTTGCATCTGCTAATCCCACACTCCCACTCCATCCCTCCCACACTCCCACTCCCGCAACATTTTTCTGTTCCTTAAAATTAATCTTTTGAGCCTCATTATCCTGGGTTTGAAGTATTTCTTCTATCCTTTATATTTTAGCAATGATTTTTTTTCTTTTTCTCTATTTTCAATCAATGTGGTATACTCTATCACTCCACATCTTGAGAGACAGCTCAGATACTCATAACCCCCAGCAGTGAATATACAACCTGCCAACCTCCACTCCTGAGACTTACGTTCATTTATAGATTCTGGAAGTTATTTTCCCGCACGTAGAACATATGACTCAGCACAAGTGTGACCAAAAGAATCCCAGAGTGGCACAGGGTGCGCAGTGGGTGGTCCGCGGTGGTGTCCACACTCTCCAGGAACCAGGTCAGGGCCTGCCGTGGCCTGAGCTATGGGCAACAGCATGGAACAGGCAAAGGCTTTTGGAGAGAAGGGCAGGCACCAGCCAAAGGGATCAGGAAACAACTCAAGAACCAGGAGGTGTAGAAAGGGCAGGCAGGTCCACACTACCAAGCTCAAGGCTGATGTGTTTGCTCCTGTCCCGGGTGCAGCCCTCCACCCCCGGCAGCAGTCTGATGAAAGGCAGCCTCAGAGCCGAGCTTGTCATCGGGGGCCTGCAGCACCTGCCCTTGACCCAGGCATTGCTATCAGACCGAGGTTGCCTTTCTATTTGCATTTCACATTTGTGAGTTTCAGAGCTCCAAGTAATACAGTATGGAAAGTGTCTGAGTCCCTTCTCCTCAACAGGAGAAGGTCCTTAATAGGTCTCATGGTGAGGGGACAGACAAGAACGCACAGATGTGGGCACCCGGGTCTGGAGCAACCTCCAAAATGATAAACATTCTAATAGGCAGGCCCGGGAGTGTCTTCGATGACAGAAGTGCTGGCCTTCCTTTCTCTTTCCTCATTTGTCGGAAGCCCCATAAACTCTCTCCAGCCTTAGGACCGGAATGCGTGGTGGCAGCCTAACTGCCTGACCTGCCAGGACGTCTGGGGAAATAAATAAGTTACAGGAATGAAGTCTTATGACTTCAGCCCACTCAGCCCAAATTAGCATGTTAGCCGGTTTTTCCTAAGTCGCAGCTCAGCTTTCCCTTAGGCCAGCTTCCTGAATTTGTTTCTCACCTGCCCTGCGTCATCTCTGGGCCTACGCTTGGTCGTCTCTTCAAAGCCATCCACCCCAACGTCTTTCTTTTATGTTTCTTAGTTTTTCCATCCTGCTGTTAGCACATTATTTGACCGGGGGATTTTTGCAGAAACTAACGCCTGTGGCAGTAATATGTCTCTGGTCAAACATGTGTTAAAAAACACCCCAGTTGCCAAGGCCCTCTTTGAGTTTTTATTTTTTTTATTTTTTAATAAGTTTATGTATTTATTTTTGGCCACGTGGGGTCTTCATTGCTGCACGCGGGCTTTCTCTAGTTGCTGCGAGCGGGGGCTACTCTTCATTGTGGTGCGAGGGCTTCTCATCGCCGTGGCTTCTCTTGTTGCGGAGCATGGGCTCTAGGTGCGTGGGTTTCACTAGTTGCGGCACGCGGACTCGGTAGTTGTGGCTCACGGGCTCTAGAGCACAGGCTCAGTAGTTGTGGTGCACAGGCTTAGTTGCTCCGTGGCATGTGGGATCTTCCCGGACCAGGGCTCGAACCTGTGTCCCCTGCATTGGCAGGCGGATTCTTAACCACTGCGCCACCAGGGAAGTCCCCTCTTTTGATTTTCTGTCTAACCGTTTCTCTGCCTTTGAAGTTGAAGACGTCCATCCTCTCATCCTATATCCTTTTCCCTGATTTGGCAGAAAGTGTCTTAGTGCTCTGAATTCGTATATTTAGTCTTTTCTTTTTTCTTCTTCTCCCACCAAACAATATGGTATCTAAAACCCAATTTTACTCTGATAACTTCCTTCTTTATAAGACAAGGTCTTACCATATGATCCTCAATAACCATTTGGAGAGTGGGGTAGGAAGGCAGGAGGCAGGGAGTCTCTTCCTTCTTCAATTTCTTTTTTAAGTAAAGAAGCTTGGGAGGATGGGAGTCTCCGCGGGGCTCTGTGCGTGGTGGGTGGGGACAGGGTGGCAGGCGTGGTGGGCGGGGACAGGGTGGCAGGCAGACCTGCTAAAGTGAGAGGGTTGGCTCTAGTTCTGTCCTTCCCAGGAGCCTTTCAGTCATCCAGAAGGATGCCTCCCAGTGGCCTGGCTTTCAAATTCAATAGGCAATAAACAAGGAGAGTTTGCCCAACCCAGGCTCATGAGACTAATCCCGGAGGAGATGTGAGCCCCTCTTTGCTAAGCAGCATGACCCCATGTGTGTCACCAAAAGGGGTTATAGAGTAAAGGGAGACAAACCCAGAAAGTCCAGCAAAGAGAGCGTGCTCTGGGGGTGAAGGTCTAGGTGAGACTGGCCTGGGAAAGTGGATGAGGAAGACGCCTTGGCGGGAGCCATTCATTCCAGCTTTGTTTCTGTAGCCTGCCCACCCTCGCTGGATGACGTGTGTGGAGAAGACAGCAGCCTTCTTCAAGCCTACGCTGGCAGCCTTGTTTGTCCGTGAGGCCTTCGGCCCCAGCACCCGAAGTGCTGTACGTGAGGGCCCTTCCCCAGCCCACGTCCTTCCGCCCCTTCCCCGCCAACCCATCCTCTCCTAGTTCTAGCGACTTTGCTCTTCTCGATGGTCTCTGTGGTCAGAGAACCAGCCAGTTAGAGAACCCAGAGAGGGACACGCTCCATCCCTAGGGTCTGCATGGTTTAGCTCTGAGACACGAAGTCCGCACGACACACACTGACCTGGACAAGTCGCCCAGCTTTCCTGCTCATGTGTTTCTTCAACCATAAAATGAGAAAATTGAACTGCATGACCTCTAAGCCTACCCCTTGTTTACCTATGATTTTTTTTTTTAACAACACGTGAAATGACATCAGAATGGAATGCTATCATCTTCAGAAGTGCCAATAAATAACTACTGAACACTTTTCAGTGCCCACCATGTGCCTGATACTCTTATAAGCACTTTGCACCAACTACTTTAATTCCTACTATTATTATAATTTTAAAGCAGAGAGAACTGAAGCACAGAGGGGTTAAGAAACTTGCCCAAGATCACACAGCTACCAAATAGCAGAGTTAGGATTTGAACTCAGGCTCCCAGTGTCGTCATCCATTTTCCTCCATCAAGAAAGGAAATACACACGGTGGTAGATGGCTGAGGAAGCAGTCAGTGCACAGTCAGGGTGTGAAGCTGGGCAGGCTTCAGCTTGTTGCGAAGCTGAGGAACCCTGGAAGATGGAGAGAGGAAATGCAGGCTGTAAGAAACAGGCTGTGAGGACGAGGGCCCTCGAGAGCAGAGAAGGGGATGGTGGTCCACCTCCTCCCGCCACTTTCTGAGACGATTGCCTGGCCGAGAGAAAGGACAGTGTCACGGAAAGGAGCTGTCTACCCCGTCAGGTGTCAGGCGTGACCAGTTCCCACCTTCCCCTTCTGTGCCTGGTACCTCCTTCACATCCCCACAGCTCTCCGTACCCTGAGTTTTTGGTCACCTAGTAGGTAGCACTTTCCACTTTCTCTGTCTGAGACCTTCCTCCTTCTGGCAGCCCCTCAGGGTCGAGGCCCCTTCCTAGAGGCCCAGTGGGCAGGGCCCAGCACTGAGGCTGAACTTGATCCTGTTTCTTTCTCCCTGCCCCGTCCTGCCCACAGGCCATGGAATTATTCACTGCAATCAAGGATGCCCTCATCGCTCGCTTCCAAATGCTTCCTTGGATGGATGAAGAGACCCGAGCAAAGGTCCAGGACAAGGTAAGGCCAGGAGAAGGAGACGGTGTGGGAACGTGTAGTAGGTGTGAACTGAGTGTTGGATCAAGAGATCAGAGGGCCTGGAGGAGCGTGCTCAAGGCCAAGGGCACAAGTATAAACACCAATATGCCGCACGCACATCCTGGGGGCACTACCAGAGGAAGGGACGGGGCAGTGAGCAGGAGAGATTCCTTCTGATAACACTTGGGGCAGCTAGGTTCCTTCCACCTTTGTGTCTCTTCCCAGGTCACCCAGCTGCAGGTGAAGATGGGGGCCCCGGAATGGGCCTTGAAGCCAGACCCAGCCAGACAAGAATACAACGATGTGGGTTCCTGCCCTTGCCAGTTACTCTTTAACCCTCAACTTCTTCACCCACCCTGATCCACCAGAGTGGCAGACAGTCATTTTCCCTAGTTGATCCTAAGAAACCCCTTCCCTGCCCTGGTGCTGCTGGGGCCTGATGGCTGGATAGCCACACTATGGATCTTGCCAGCAGAAGAGTAGAATCTTTGCAGGTCACGTTGAGCGCGTGTGAGCACTCGCATCCATGCATTCGTGTGACTTGCCTGAGTATTTGTGTGCTGGTACGTGTGAAGCCTGTTTGTACCACGCAGGCACTGGTGTCATGGCGCTGGTTTTCCACCATTCCGGGGATGTCCGCCCATCAGGGCTTATCTGTCTGGGTTCAGATGTCCGCATCAGGGTATATCAGTGTGCATCTACATTTGTCTCCGTGTATTCGAGTTGCCTCCTGCCTCCTCCCAGATACAACTTGGACCCAGCTTCCTGCAGTCCTTCCTGAGCTGTGTCCGATCCCGCCGAGCTAGAGTCATCCGGAGTTTCCTGCAGCCTTTCCCCAACCACAGGTATGAGGGCGAGGGAGACACAGACACCGCATCCCAAAGATAGTCGTCCAAAATCAGCAGGAAAGAAAGCCAGAGGCTCAGGGAAACAGGAACAGTGACAGTATTTGGGAAGGACGGCATGTAAATGATAGAGCTGGTATTCATATGTACTCTTTCCACAGGTGGCAGGTGCTCCCCTGGGGCGTAAATGCCTACTATTCAATACCTGACCATGTGGTGGTCTTCCCAGCCGGACTCCTCCAACCCCCGTTTTTCCACCCTGGCTACCCCAGGTATGGGCCATTCTAAGTTTCCCAAGAGCAGTGGACCAATGTTATGATGAATGATGGATGCGACTGATGGTTGGAGAATTGGGGCCAAAAACTTGGAAGGATTCTGAGGGTAAGACAAGCCCTTGCTCCCTAGAGCTGTGAACTTTGGCGCTGCCGGCAGCGTTATGGCCCATGAGCTGCTGCACATCTTCTACCAGCTCCGTGAGTAACAGCGGGCCGTTGGGAGATGGGGCCATCGGGAACCCAGGTGAAGGCCCCAAAGGCATCCTAGAGGGGGAGAAGGGAGGCTGTGCGAGGGTTCCGGGGTGGGGGGGGGTGCAGTTCTGAAGCCTTTGCAGTGCTCCTGGGAGCCAGCCCAGTTTGTGGTACCCCCATGTCTTCACCCCTGCATCACGCCTCACCGTTTCATTCCCTTGCCCCGTTTTCAACAGTATTCCCTGGGGGCTGCCCAGCCTGTGACACCCATGCCCTACAGGGGGCGCTAGTGTGCCTGGAGCGCCACTATGCTGCCTTTCCATTACCCAACGGGACCTTCTTCAATGGCTCCCGCACATTCCTGGAGGATGCTGCAGACACGGGGGGACTGGCCATTGCACTGCAGGTAACTCACATCCCAAGGGCTGCGATCTATTTTTACCAGCAGAATAGACAGCCTGTCCCCAGTTTTTCCTTCCACCATCCCTCAGGCAAACATAGCAAAACTTTCTGCCCTTCACATCCCCACTGAACAGGTGGCAACTTGAGGACCCCCTCCGACTCCATAGAGCCCTCTTTTCTAGATCCATAGATCTCACGGCAAGTACCTTTTCTCCTGGCTCAGAGCAGCGTGTCAGTGCAGAACTTGGAAAGAAGGACCATGAACTGGTTTTGGATATTGCGTGTAGGGCATCAGATTTCCAGATGGCCACGGGTCTAGAGCCTAAGGGCGACTCTCCATCCCACTCCCATATCCAGGCATACAACAAGAGGCTATTATGGTACCGTGGGGAGACCACCCTGCCCAGCCTGAACCTCAGCCCCTGGCAACTCTTCTTCCGAAGCTATGCCCAGGTAGGCAGCCGACACCTCCCACCAGGGCTTAGTCCATGTCAGATAAATACCGTATTGTTAACACTCAGATATTGTTAAGCATCTCCCCCCAATGCCACCAACCCTCTGTTGCACAAATCCCCGATGTCATCCTTTCACACATGTCCCCTTGGGACCATCCCTTCATCCTGCTATAAATTCTTCTACCAAATTCAGCAGTGCCTTCAAAAAAAGGAAAACAACTCTATTCCCAAATCCCTCCTTGAGATGAGCCCGACTTTTATCTTCTCTCATTTCTTCTGGAAACACAGATCCCTTCAAAAAGAGCCTTAACAGACTATCTGTAGACCACATTCCTCCTCGGAGACCTCGCCACGCAGTGGGGTCCCCACCTGACAGGAGCCCCGCTAAGTGCCATCTTCTCCCTCGGCAGATCGTGCCCCCAATTCCTCAGGGCACTTAAAGACCCACACAGTGTTCTTACAGCAGACCCACCTCTGGGGCACTTACAAATGGTATGATTGCACAGACCAGCCCTCCCCAGATACCCACTGCCAGATTAAATGACCCGCAAATGGCAAATATCTTCCTTTCTCCACGTGGCCCTCGGAGCATTGCTATCCCTGCTTTTATCTTTGCTGTCCCTCGTTACCACCTGGTCACCAGGTCTGCCGTGTCCTGCTGACCCTGATACCCTGCTTTTCTCCTTACCCTGTATGGACCTCTCTTTCTCCCCAGGTGATGTGTAGGGACCCCAGCACCCAGGATCCTCAGGACACTCACAGCCCTCCTACCCTTCGAATCCACGGGCCCCTGAGCAACAGCCCAGCCTTCGCCAGACACTTCCACTGTCCCCATGGCACCCTCATGAACCCCTCCAGCCGCTGCCAACTCTGGTAACCCAGCTGGCTCCCAAAGAGACCTCAGTACAGGTGTATCAGCATCTCCCTGCCCCATCCCTGGAATCAGGACAATACCTCCTCTCCCCTTCTGTTCCAAAAATAAAAGCCGGCCCTTGGCTTCTGCCTGCCACTTAAGAACACTTTCCTGCTATGTCCGATGCCTAGAAGTCAGAAAAAATCAGAGGAGAAACCGCCAAGCAGAGTTCCAAGGACGTGAGACAAGGAAAGAACCAGTGAATGAGCTAAAGGTCGGCGGAAACCGGTTAGAGACAAAATTAAGCTGCCCCCACTTGTTTCCAGGATTTGATTGTTATTACTTTCATTGTTGCTGCCTCCCTACCCCTCATCTGTTGTCCTGAGCAAAGCCAGGAGAGGCTGGGGGAGAGAGAAGGGCAGGGGTCCGGTGTCTCCGCTCTTGGAGATGGCCCTCAGAGGGTGGGGAGGAAGGTGGGCAGGGGCCATGGGCCGCTGAGAGGCCAGCACGGGGTCTCTCTGATGCTGCGTCCCGAGGGGGAGGGTCGTGGGCAAGAGCCAGGAAGCCGCATGTACGTCACCCTCGGGAGAAGCGCTCTGAAGCCCCACGGGGAGGCGGTCAGTAAGCTACCGTGAAGCGGAGGCAGATGTCCAGGTCCTCGTCCAGGAATCAGGCCACCGCCTCCGCCTCCAGGTCCCTCACAGGAAAACCACGGTGCCGGCCAAGTTAAAGCAGAAGGTGAGGTCGAGCAGGCAGCCACGGCTTGCCACCGCCTCTGACGTCTGCTCGTCCTCTTGCTGGGTCATGTCCACTGCCTGCCACAGCTCGCCCACCGAGGAGGCCACAAAGTGCTCTGCAAACTGTTCTCCATCTTGGTCTGAAACAGGGGACGGAGGACAGCATGAAAGGACTGTTTCTGATCCCCCCCCCGCCCCCCGCCCCTGGCCCACCTTGGAAAGAGGAAGGCATTGGGGAACCTGGGAGCCCAACTGCCCACACCCTTGTTCTTGACCACCACAGAGGCGATGCTCCATCTGGGGGGTCTCTTCTGGTCTGTGTGCAGCCATAGCCCCTGCTCAAGGGCACACACTCCCCACTGCCAATTCAAACTGCCTCCTCCAAGGTGTTACCTCATTTGGGGAGTGAGGGACCAACGTAGAGAAGGGTGAACTTCCAAGACCCTCTTCCCGTATTCACAGGGTCCCATGCACATCAGCTGGCCCCGGCACACCCTGAGTATGGCCCTGGCGAGGAACCGCGGCTCTAGGCCCTTTACAGGACACTCACACTGCAGTAGTAGGGCCTGGGGTGACCGCGCGTAACCCAGACCTATCTCAGCTTTCCCTCTGGCCTGAACAGTGATCTGACTCCAAAGAGATCTGGTCCCCGGCTTCAGGCATCGTCCCCCTTCTTCACCTACCTGAAGAGGGTGTTTTCTCTTTCTGACTCCTCTCGTCCAGGTCTGGGCTCCCTTTCTGAGGCTTCACCCCCTTGACCCACAGCAGCAGCAGGACGGATGCCAGGAATGTTGCCCTGCAGAGCTGGGAGCCCAGGGAAGTCATGGGCCTTCCCTAGTCCCCAGTGCCCGGCAGGACCCCCTCCTCCCTCCCCTGTCTGTTGTCCCGGCGCTTACCCCTTCCCAGCACCGTTTTCTCCCCTTCCCTTCCGTAGGACCTCTGATGTCATGAGCTCTGTGACATCACAGTCATGGGCCTGACCCTCATCCCGTCCTCTTGGAGAGTTCCGTTGGCAGGCAAGAGCGTGGAGAGTGGCTAGCAGGGGGCAACTGAGGCTTCCAGGATGACCACGGTGGGCCATTCTGTGCAGAGCCACAGCAATGACCTAAGAGTTTGTGGGGTCCTTTCATGTCCATTATATCATTAGATTCACATAGTAACCAGGACTCAAAGTCACGGTATTGCCATATCCATTATACAGATGAGGAAACTGAGGTTCACAAAAGAAATGATTCGCCCACTGAAGATCACACAGATAATAAGGTGCAGAGCAGGGCTCTTGGCCGATTCTTTAGATTCTAAATATCACACCTTCCCACTCCTCTGTACAGCCTTTCTCAAAGGAAAGCGACTTGCATAAACTGAGACCCAGACCGGATGTCGAAATGGGGATCTTCAAGTCCTGGGCTGTGCATGAAAGTCAGCTCCGTCAGAAATGAAGGAGGGGGAGGGTGTAGGTGGAGGAGGGGATGGGTACCTGCTCTGGGTGTGAGAGAGACAGAGAGCAGAGTGCCTTGGACCCAAGTGGAAACCTTTCTCTCACTCATCGTCCTCTCCCGGACTTCCCTCTATCCTAGCCATTGCCCTCTTGTACTGGTAGACTGAACACCATCTTCCCTCATTCCACATCCTCCTGTACTCAGACACAGAGGAAAAGTTGTTAGAGACCCAGTGTCTAAACTCCATCTCTAAAGGGTGGGAGGAGTTACAGTCTTCAGAGAAAAATCAGCGTGGCAGACAGAGGCAAGGATCCCAAGTAACGGATCTCAAGAGACCTGCCTTCACGTCCCAGTGCCTGCCCCTGCCCATGACCCTGGTGAGCACAGACCTGTTGGTAATGGGCTGTGGCTTATTAGCGTCTGCTTCCTGGAGCAGAGAGATGGGGAGACAGGATGAAGCCCCACCCTGAAAAACCAGAGACAGATACTGGCCATGAGCGACAGGAGGGGGTGCCAGGACAGGTGGGAGGGGGGTCTTAAGACACGCTGGAACTATCACCACCAGCTCACACCGCTCCTGGCGTCCATGTACCCCGCAACTGAAGGAACCGCCAAGTGCAGGGGTGAGGATGTGCGCAGAAACACGTACCCTTCCTGAAAGAGGGGATCGCAGAAATGGAAGGGCCCGTGGAGCTTCCCTCCCACGGATGCCGCCCATGCCGTCAGACGGGCTTATCGGGAGACTGTCCCAGACAGCCGACACGGCCTCCTGTTTACTTCCTGGTGATCCAAGCCAGGTGACAGGGTGACTGGGGAGCCGTACAGGAGGTCACTTGATGATGGGAGAGGCAAGATTCAAGTAAGCAGGTGACCCTGTTCACCTGTCCCTTGCACTCATTGACCTGCAGGTTCAGGAAATGATGCTTGAATGGAAAAAAAATCACTAACAACCTCCTGGCTATTTGGGGGAGGAGCCTCTTGGTTCAAGGCTAAATGAGAAGCCATCTCTGGCTCTGTGAGTTTGCCCGGGGAGGGTAGTTGGGCATCGGGGGTGTCTTACAGGGGCGGCTGGAGAGGAAAGAACCGGGTGGCACCGCTACCACTGCCCCCATTCCCTCACCACCCGCCTGCCTGATGCCCTGTGCTGAGGAGATAAATCCTTGTAGGAAACCAGGAACCCCTTCACATTTTTTTCTTATTACAAAAGTATGTTAAAAAATTATGAAAAACGAAAAAGGCAAATAATTCCACCATCCAATGACAATTCCTCTTCATCTTTTAAAGGATGGTATTCAGATTCTTCCCCTACATGGCTGTGGGCAGGTGGGGTGGGAGGGTATGACCTAAACATTGAAATCTGGGTTTATATGTTTTCCTCCTTCTCATCCCATCAGAAAAAGAGATCTGGCTCCCTTGGCACCAAGGGTCTCTGGGATAAGACAGGGAAGTCGGGGCCCTGGACCAGCTCTTACATACTCGTGCTAGACCCCGAGGCATCATCTTGCAGGAGAGCTGCTACCTGAGGGAGAGAGCTTGTAGGACTCCTTGCCTGCAGAAAGCTGCCGGAGAATGAGGACGGATGAGAGAAGAGAAGGGAGAAGAGAGTGGCGATGCAGGACGTGACAAAGGGTATGGGGGGACGGGGAGGGAAGCCAGAGGACGGAAGAGGAGAGAACTCCTTAAAGATGAGGAAGGCCATTTCTGAATCTCAATCCTGCCAGGTAGGACAGGAGGGACAGCTTGGTCCCCTTCAGGCAGCTTGTTCCTGCCCCTCTCGTTGGAGAAGACAGCGCAGGCAAAGGAGCGCAAGTGGGAGGGGGAGACCCAGAGGTGGAGGCCCACGCATGGAGGGGGCCCCCCCTTTCCTCCTCCGGGACCCGAGGACCATGCCCTTGGTGGCCAGCCCTGCACACCTGCTCTGTGCGGCTCTGACCGGGCCCTCCCGCCTCCACTCCCTCCAGGACTAGCATTAGGGCTTGAGCGTTTCCCGGGCAGGTGTTCCTTTCCTCTGCCAGCCTCTTATCAGCACATCTACACCCCCAGCTCACCCTTATCGCTCCCTCCATCTCCTTAGACTGCAAGTCCCAAGGCTTCAGAGGTCATTGCAATCCCACACTGCTCCAACCTCCAGCAAAGCAGAAAATGTCCCACAAGGTGACCCCTCCCCCTTCCCAGCCGGCATCTCCCCCCTTCCTGAGGGAAAGCGTGCTTCCTCGTCTCGGGCACCTCCTTTGCTTATTTTCCTTTCAATTTCCGTCCCTCTCCAAAGGTAATTTTGTCCATCCTTCAGTCTCTAGAGACGCGCTCTCTTTCTTACAGCAAAAGAAAGGAGAGGTCCCTGTTCCTGAAGACCTCCAAGGTGGAGGGTCCCCAGCCTGTCTCCACCCAAGCCTCTCATCTTTATAGGCAGAAGGCTCCCAAGAAGCCACGAGGTCTGATGGGTGATTGGGATCTAAGGTTCCACCTTGCAAGTCAGCTCCAGCTTCGCCACCAGCCGTGGGTAATCACACGCACATCTCCCTGCTCTGTCTTCTCATTTAGGAAACAGAGAACCCTCAGCCTGTTCCCAGGTACCTCGCAGATCTACTGAATGACTGCAGTTCAATAACGTGGACATACCTCTTGGAGAACAACAGGAAGAAAAGTGGAAACTGTCGTACCATAAAATAATTGAACACTGTCTCGTCTTTATACGCATACTCCCCCTGTTGACTTACTCCCGGAGAGAGTCCCAAGATTTCCTCCAAGTTCCTGCTGTTCCGCCTCTGCGGGGGTGCAGGGCTCTCTGGGGTCTCCTCTGACTGGAAGGAAGGAGCTGGGAGGGAAGAGGGGTCACGGGGCTGTGCCAGGAGGGGGCTGAGCCAGGAAACCTCCTTTGAGGCAGGGCTGCAGGGCTGCAGGGTAGAGGGCAGAGGTGACCGCAGCTCAGACAAGCAGGTCTGGGGGCTTTTGAGCTCATCTATGGAAGAAGAATCAACTGTCCTTGAGCTGTTATGATTATGCTTTACAGACACTTCCATGAGAGCGTGTAAGTGTTACCCGATTTTCTAGAAGGTTAGAAGATTGAGGCTCACCTAACTGCTTTGCAAGGACTCAGAGCCAGCATTCAAACCTGGACCTGCCTGATTGCGGAGCTGGAGGGCTTTGCTTCTGTACTCTCTTGCACCCAAGGTAATTGCTCACCTGGCTTGTGGGACCCACCTTTAGGCTCCCAGTCCAGATTCCTGGGCCACACCCCTCTCCTGTCCCGGTCTCAGCCGCCCTAGCCCACTGATAGGAACAAAGTCCTTCCCCCTCCCCTCCCAGCTCTGGGGCAGGCTCTGTGCCCCAGGGCTCTCTCCAGAAAGAGCTCCTCCCCTCCAGGTAAAGCCTCTCTCTCTCCCGGCAGGGCCCCCAGTCCCCTCAGTGCACGTGCACACGTCCCCACAGCCCACAGCGCACACAGGGCACCCTGGAGATACACTCGCTCTCCATCCCAGCCCCTGCCTGCTCACCCCCACTTCAGCTGCTATTGAGTCCTAGACCCGCTCCCTTGAACCACATCCCCGTAACCTGCTGGTGCCCGAAAGGAGAAAACATGGGGCCCCCTCCACCCGAGGCCAGGGGACTCTGGATCCAACTCCAGAAACTTCTGACCTCCTGGCTGGCGGGACAGCAAGACTGGGACCAGCATCTGGACGAGGCCTACATGCTGCAACAGAAGAGGTAGGCTGCCCCTCCTCTCCCTGAGCCTCAAACCCTCTGCCCACTCAGGTCTGTCTCCCCGCCAGAGTACTCCAGAGTTCAGTGCCAGCCACCGGGATGGGCCCAGCGCACCTGTCACCAAAGCCCGACTCTTCTGTCAGTGCAGGCGGGGTGTGTGGCATTGGGCCACAGGCAAGAGGGGGCGGAATGATGCCGGGGCTCTCGCCTGGTGGAGAAGGGGAGCGGGGGACCTAGAGGGACCAGGCAGGAGAAATCAGGAGGTATGGCAGGTGGGTGCGGACTGGTGGGGAGCAAGGTGCTGGGGAAGCGCCGAGATCCTGTGGGTTTTAGGACGCTTGTTGGTTGAAGAGAGAGTGCGGAATTACTGCTAACGGGAAGGAGAGGTGATGACGTGCGAACAGGGAAGGAGAGCTCTGGTCTGTGTAACACCTGGAGCTGGCCAGCTACCGGGGAAACCCAGGTGACACTGGGGAGGCCCAGAGGGGACTCAGAGTCCATCCATCTTTTACTGAGTCTCCTGGGTGCAGGGCTGTGCTAGGTCCCGAGGAGACAGAGATCGAATAAGGCCTGGGCCTGTTCCTAGAGCAGTTCAGGCAGGACTGGTGCCCTGAGGGCCAGAGCATTTCATGGCCAGCCCTGAGGTCCAGATCCTGGAAGACTAGCCGGGGCAGGGACCCACCTTGAAGGCAGGCCTCTGCCTCGGGGTGTTCGGGGGACTTGTCTCTCGTCGGAGAGTCACCGTTAGCAGATCTGGGGGCAGCCAGGGCTGGACTCACGGGCAGTGGCTTCTCCAGGCCAGAGGCCTGAGCACCAAGGCTGTGAGCAGAGCTCTCAGCACAGGGGTGGACTCTGCAGTCCTGGCCCTGGTCGCTCTGAGCTGGACACGCTCACACAGAGGGTCTAGGTGAGATGGTGGAGGGAGCTGGCCCTCACTCTGCCGGGTCCCCCTGGAGAGCACTTCCCCGAGGGGCAGAGCTGAGCTCTACCTTGAAATCAAAACTTCTCCTTCCAATAAAAAGCTTCTTTCCCCTGGCTCCTGGGACCATTGGAAGAGAGGAACTGGGGGCTGGGGGACATCACAGGAACCATCGGTCAGTCTGTTTTCCTGCCCTTCACCTCTCCCTGCCCGACCCTCTACCTACCATCCTGTGTTCACCTTCAGAGCCAACACATACTTGCCCAGCAGGAATCGGCTTCAGCTTTATCTCTTGTTTGGCTCACCCAGGTGGGGGAGAAACAAAGATTAACCGGCAGAGGTACCGGTACAGGATGGATATCTCCACAGGCTCCTCCCACCCACCCCGAGATGCACATACTCAGAGAAGCTCACAGCTGTGCCCTTCTTCAGTTACAAGCAGCGTGTTTAGATGCTTGAGTCTAAGGGTAACCATAGGAGGGATAGATCCTTCATAGCCCACCTCAAAACTCTCCCTCCCCGCAGCGGGAGTGTGTATCCAAACAGCCCCCAGGAGAGTCAGAACTTTGGCAGCTCCCAAGGCTCCTAGCTCTAAGAGCTGGCCTGTCTCTCAGCCCCCTTCTGGTCTCTCAAACTCCCCTTGGCTAAAGAGAGCTGCTTCAGCAGGCCTGGGAGCAGGGATGAAATCGGGCAGAAATTCCCTTTCCCCCACCTGCTCTAGATCCCCAAGTTCCCAAAACGTTTACTCAGCTTAGACCGACTTGGCCAGGCCCACCAGGACCACTCCTTCCGTGGCCCGAGCCCTCCTCCCTCAGCCACGCCACCCCTCTTTCAGCTGAGCCACGAGGCCCCCCACGTGGGAAGAAGTGGCATGATGTGACCACACGGGGACCCTGAGACAGGCTTTTGCCCCAGGCTGACCCTCAGTTAGAGTCCAGGAAGCAACGCTGCAATGGGTCACTCACTGCACATGTTGTGGGACCCGTGTCTGTCCTAGGCACACACTTTCTCTGTTCCTCTCTGCCCTTGACCTCTCTGCCATTCTGTCTCTTCCTGACTCTTGTTCTTCCTGTCCCAGGATTCGAGAGTGTCCTCTGCTTCGGGCAGCCAAGGACAACGACCTGTGTGTCCTGAAGAAACTTCTGCTGGACCGAACGTGTGACTTTCGGCAACGAGGTGGGATGAGAGTTTGATGTGATGGCGATGGGGCAGAAGCCCCTGCCCCTCCCCTACCCAGGGCTCTGAGGGTCCCTGCAAAGGGGCCTTGGAGCGTGTCTCTGGGAAGTGTTTGATGCTCGTGTTTCCCTCCACTCTAGGAGCCCTGGGGGAGACGGCGCTGCACGTGGCGGCCCTCTATGACAACCTGGAGGCCGCCATGGTGCTGATGGAGGCTGCCCCGGAGCTGGTCAAGGAGCCCACCATCTGTGAGCCGTTTGTAGGTGAGGAGCCTGAATGGGTTTTCAAGGTGGACACAGGTAGGAGAAGGTCTGAAGTCATCTCTTAAAATGAGGCTCAGAGGGTAGGTTGGGGAAGGAGTGATGGAGGTTCAGGAAGGTCTCCCTTGAGTTGGAAGGAAGGCAAAGGTCCTGGTCTTGGCTTTGCGTATCCGTGACCTTCTTGAGCCATTTATTATTTCCCTTCATCTCCTTTCATGTTCCCTGAAGGACAGAACTCTCTTTCTTTCATAGCAGCACAGTGATTACCTTTCTATGCCACCCCCAGTAGTCGAGGTGGGGACAGCTAAGTGAACTGCTGGAGGGATGACTTGTTCTCAGTCTCACACCGCTCTGCTGAGTCGAGGGCAGAAATCCATGCAAGGATCCGTCAGGGATCTCCTGGAAGCCAGGTGGATGCTGTGTCTCCGAGAGAACCGGGAACAGACCCCATGACTGAGGGCTCTCTTGTCCAGGTCAGACGGCACTGCACATGGCCGTCATGAACCAGAACGTGAACTTGGTGAAAGCCCTGCTCGCCCACGGGGCCAGCGTCTCTGCAAGGGCGGTAGGCTCAGCCTTCTGCCTCAGTCCCCACAACCTCCTCTACTTTGGTGAGAGCCAGGGCCAGGGCTGGGAGGGTGGGGAGGGGGCCGAGAGCAAAGGGAGGGCAGGCTGCGGGGGCTCCATGCCGGGGGAAGCTGGGAGGGGTCCGCCCTCCTCAGGCTGAAGGCCAGAGCCAGCCCCCGACGCAGGGCCCCCTGCACCGTCCCCGCCTCTGGTTCCGCTGACAAGCGTCCCCAGGCCCAGAGCTGAGACGTGGGGAGGGAGAGGCAGTCCCCTGGAGAGACTGCCCATCCCAGCCTGCACCCTCAAGCCACGGGGCCCTCTGCACCCCCAGGGGAGCACCCTTTGTCCTTTGCGGCCTGCATGGGCAGCGAGGAGACCGTGAGGCTGCTCATTGAGCACGGCGCTGACATCCGGGCCCAGGACTCCCTGGGTGAGAGCCGGGCTGGAGGGGGAGCTGGGTTGCAGAGGAGGGGCCGGGACAGCCCTCAGGTCCACCCGGGCGCGGGGGGGGGGGGGGGGGGCTGTCATGGGGAGCATCAGGGACTCTAGTCCCGGTGGCCACGTGACAGCCCGTGTCCTCCCCCAGGAAACACAGTGTTGCACATCCTCGTCCTCCAGCCCAGCAAAACCTTTGCCTGCCAGATGTACAGCCTGCTGCTGTCCTACGACAGGCGCGGGGACCACCTGCAGTCCCTGGACCTCGTGCCCAACCACCAGGGCCTCACCCCCTTCAAGCTGGCTGGAGTGGAGGGCAACACCACGGTGAGGGACCCGCCCCCAGTCCCCCCGTGTCCTTCTCATGACCCTTTTTCCAAAACTGTCCAGAAGGGTGGTGGTCCCTCACCTCCCAACACCGTCACTAAAATCCTCAGCCTCAGAAATTCCTGACTCAGGAGGACTCGAGAATCTTGCTTGAGAGGATCTGCTGCGGGAACCCAGAGTTCTCCTCCCCTCGCCTGTTCTCTTCTTTCAGATCTTCATAGGGTTTGTGGGAAGGAAAGGGAGCCCCAAAATGAAAAGGTTCATGTCAACAGAGCCTTGTCAGTTCTCCCCTGTCCATCAGTCCCAAGGAGTAAGCGACCATGCTGTTGCCCTCGACGTGCTCCTTATACGCTGACCCCCCCACCTCACCCCTGTGTCCACACAGATGTTCCAGCACCTGATGCAGAAGCGGAAGCACATCCAGTGGACGTGCGGGCCGCTGACCTCCACTCTCTACGACCTCACGGAGATCGACTCCTGGGGAGAGGACGTGTCATTTCTAGAGCTTGTGGTCTCCTCCAAGAAGCGAGAGGTATGGATACCATGGAGGATCAGGAGCTGTCGGGTGTCCATGCAGAGCCTGTCCGTTTGCTGAGATCCTGGGCTCCAGACACTTCCCTGGCCTGTAATAGATGGAGATGAGGACGGACTCCTGGGACCTTTGGGAGGAAATGCCAATTGACACCCCTTTCCTAACTTCACTCTCCCTCTGCTTAGCTCTGGTCCCTTCCCCTTACCTTTCTCCTACTAACGTTGCATACGAGGAACTCTCCAGATGGAAATTGCTTCCTGTCATTCATTCATCCTTTCCGCATATTGAGCTTCTTGCTGTGTCCCAGCCACTGTACCAGGAATTAAGAATACAGAAATAAATAAAACACAGTTCCTGTCAATCAGCTTTGTCAATTGCCCATCCCCGTCCTCAGTAATTGTAATAGGGTACCGCATAGAGCATCATAAGGGTCTGTACTGTACACAGTGGCAGCAGAATGGAGGTTGGTTTATCTTGGCTTGGATAGACCAGAGAAGATGTCACAGAGGATGTGCTTGAGCTGGGGCTTCATGGAGGAGTTGGGAATCACCAGGAAGATGAAGGAAAAGAGAGCTTTCCAGAGAGGGAAAAACACGTGGGTCATTCAGACAGTACTGGATTGAGTGATATGAGGGAAAGGAAAGTTTGTTGAAGACTTATAGGGGGGAGAAAAATCGTTTGTGTTTCCTGGAACCTCCAAGATGGTGGCAAAATGTAGTTCCCCTTGTGTACCTGCCACCTGACAGTTTCCTAGGAACCTTCTGGAGCCCAACTCAGGTGATCGCTGGTACTGCTGAGGAGAGGAAAAGGTGAGTGGCTGGCAGGTGTGAACTTCCTCAGGGCAGGATTTCTTAGGAATTGGAACCCCAGTCCGTCTGGTGGATTGTGCCAACACAGATCCTTGGTCTCTGATTTCAGCTGGTTCTCAATGTTCTGCTACAGGTTTTATTCTTGTCTTGGTCAGCTATTCTATTCCCTCAAAATTCCTTTCTAGCCCCTTCTATATCCCTCACTGCCTTCACCTTCAGTTCTGCGAGGAGACCCAGATTCGTTCATTATGATGCAAATAGAGGCTCTCTGGCTGGAGCTTCTTCAACTTCCTGCCTTGTCCTGCCCAACAGATCTGGAAACTGCCCACTGTCTCTCTCCTTCCCTCTAGGCTCCATGGAAAAGGTATTCTTTCTGCTAGTGAATACTCCCGCCAGCTACGCTCTGACTTTGCCTTCTCCTACTTTCTCAGATGTGTCGTGCTGTCCATCGTCCTCTCTCAGAGCATCTGTAACATCTCACTGCCTACTTACATCCGAGCACTAGCCCACCTGGCTGAGGTTATGGCCGCTCCCCACTCTTTGTGTCCTCTCTTGCTCCTCTCGGGTCCACAATACTTGTGGAGCAAATCTGACCGCCTCCTTGCTTGAACCTTGCAATTGCTTTCCGTTGCATTCAGAAAACAAAGTCCAGCTCCTTACTTTGGCATTCACGAGGTGCCGTGATCTGGCCCTTAGCTGCTTCACCCGTGATAACCCCTGCCCGCCCCTCCAACAGGTTCTGCCATATTCCCAGCCACACCTCATCTGTCAATGTCTTCTCGCACCTTCCTGCCTTGGCAACTGCTGCTACTTTATGGAATGACCTTGCCGAACTGTCCCTTCACTTAACCATCTACGGCTCATCCGTCAGAGCCTCTGTGGTGCTATAGGTCCTGGTGTTTACTTCTGTCATGGTTTATCTACAGCACTACCATGAGGCCTAGCATACAGTAGAAGCTGACTGGTTGTCCATAAAAGAAATGACGGACGAACTGAATGCATGATCATGACCCTGCCCGTCTGGGACCCAGTGGGAAACCCGGCGCTGCTTCTATCTACGGTGGTCACCCCCAGCTGCACTCTTCTTCCATGGCAGGCTCGCCAGATCCTGGAACAGACCCCAGTGAAACAGCTGGTGAGCTTCAAGTGGAGGAAGTATGGGCGGCCATACTTCTGCATCGTGGGGGCCTTGTACGTGCTCTATATGATCTGTTTCACCATGTGCTGCATCCATCGCCCTCTCAAGCCCCGTAGTGGCAACCGCACAAACTCCCGAGACATCACCATCCTCCAGCAGAAGCTGCTCCAGGTGACTCTTCTCAAAAGGGGATGAAGGGAGCTGGTAGCGTGGGGTGATGGCGCTGGAAACCAGAAGCAGCTACCTGGGAAAGAGAGCACTCACTTGGCTGTGGCAGGGGCAGGTTCCTGATCACCTAGACAGAAATTAGGAGGGAGGGAGAGAAGGGGACCAGAGTGGGGGCTCGATGAGTCAGAGTGGGCTTGTCCAGGGAGCGATGGCTTTCTTGTGAACTTTGAAAGAATGCTTGGTATTAAAAACGTCATACTTCTCTAAAATTCCTTGTCATTTACAAAGAGGACCAGACGTTTGTAAATGTGACCTTCAGCAGAAACCGTGCTGTTGTAAAGGGAAGAAAACTGTGCTCCAGGTCCGTTTCTGAGTCTGTTTCCGGTCTGTTAGGGCAACACAGGCATCTTTCTGGCCTGCATTCTCTTCTGAGCTCTGTCAGCAGGAACACACTGGCAACGATGTATCAGCGGTCTGGCCACCTGTCAGGTGTGCTGCAGAAGGATGCCTGGCCTGGGTAGCAGGTGGAAGTACATAGTCTCTAAGGTCCCCTCTGCTCTTGTGGGCTTGCCATTCTGTGGGTCACCCTCAGAGACCTGGGGTGAGGATGACTGAGTAGAGGTGTGGAGTAGATGTCAGGCTCTGCTGTTGGAGAGCAAACCCCTTGGCACGACAGAAAGAGCAGACTCTTGTGCGTACTTCCGGGCATATACATTCAGCACTGGGTTCGTTTAATAGGTAACCGAAATTCTTGTCCTAGTGACCTGAAAATAGCGGAAAGGGAGTGAAGGCATGTGGGCAGAAAGCAAAAGACAGAGGAGGAAGAATTTTGCCAGGCGATTAAGAGCTCGATGAGTGGAGACTTACGCCCAATGCAGGCTGGGCCAGCCACAGGTATAGCTCAACCTGGACTTGGAAGAGGGGTAGTTTGGGATAGTTAAGGAGCAAAGAACCTGAGTCAAGTTAGACCAAAGAGAGTGGATGCACAGAGAGAGAACAGGGCGAAGAGCCTCACTGAATCCTCCAGTAGGTCGAGACACTCCATGCTTCTCCAATTTCCTCTCGGTAGGTATACAGTGTGCTGTCGTATCCAGAGCCTCTGTCTCTCACAAAGCAGGGCTTGCTGCCTGGAGAAGACAGGCCTGAGTCGGGGGGGGGCTGCCTTGTTAGAGGCGGGCAGAGGCGTGCTCAGGGGAGGTTGTGTGCCATGCATCTCAAACTAGACATGAAGGTTGTCCCTGGTGTGGAGACCACACAACAGGAAATAAGGACATTTAGGAGGTGGCCAGCTGAGACAGGCGAGTGACTAGCAATGGAGGGGATGGGTAAACATGGGGGTGGCTGGACTTTTCCAGCCTTCTTGGTTCTGTTTCCTCAGATGCATTCTTTTCCGCCCTTCCTTTGTTTCAAACTTACTTGGGGGATTTTCTGGATCTAGAATGTAGATAGCCTTCTAGCCTAAGAGCTGGGTGATGCTGAGCAACTCTGCTTCCTATGTGTCTCTTTCTCTTTGGGGCAGGACTAATTATGTACAGACCTGTTCCTTTGACCCAGATAGTCTAAATTATTATTAGGAGATCCCTCCCCTTGCCTCAGGACCAGGTGAATCATAATTACAGCTAAGTGCACGAACTTTTCTTCTGTTTGCTCTCCTGTTCCTTCCTTGTCCCCTTTGGCATTTTTACCCTTTTACCTTCCACTTCGATTAAAGCCACTTTGACCCAAATAGAAGACTCCTGACTTTCAAATATTCTTTTCTTGCTGGGGGAGTGGACTTAAGAATGCTGCCCTAAGAGGTTTGAATAGCAAAGAACATCAGTGAAGGTCTGTGTCTTTTGACATTACCCCTTGAGCCTTGGTCCTGAGTTGATGGAACCCCTGAGCTTCTCTTATTCAGTCGGAAGTCAGTCGGGATGAGATCGGGGGCTCCCAAACACATCACCGCGACTTGAAAGATTCTGCTTTCGTGATGTGCCACATTTGTTAAATAATGGGAAATTCTTTTTTTCTACATTTTTATTACTTGAAAGTCTTAGAAAAATGAAAATGTACCGATACAGGGTCTTGGCTTGATGAATGCAATTGTCGCCACATTAATTAGCCCATGGAGCTTTTTCTTAGTTAAATGAATACTTTTCTATCCAATTATATTAATAAATCTGGACATATGGAACTCTCGGTCACTGTAGGATTTCCTCTTTGGGTCTCATGGGATCTAGAAAAGTCGCCGGGCTCCATGAGAGTAGCCCAGAACACCATCTCAAGACAGTTGAAATGAAAGAAAATACTCCTTTATTTATATGAGGTGGCACAAGGTACACGAAAGCGGACGTATATGAGGGTAAAGTCAGTTTATCTCTGTGCAGTTTTGGAGATAATCTCAGTGTCTTCACTCTTAAGATGCCTCATTGTTCAGCCATAAAAGTTATGCTTTTCCAGGGTTTCCCAAGAACGTATAATTACTTAGAGTTCATTTTCCGTCTCCATTCAGTGTCTCCACTCGGTTTAGGCAGGACACCGTGCACTGTGGTCCTGGCTCTCTTAGGTTTCCAGGTGAGCAGAAAGTTCAAAGTCTGGGATTAGGCAGCTTAGGTTTGAGTCCTAACTCTGAAACCAAATAGCTGTTTGACCTTGGGCAGATCCTATCTCTTGCTAGATCAGTAGTTTTTAACCAAGACTACACATTAGAAACATGGGAGGCTGGTAAAAGTACGGGTTCCTAAGCTGCCCCACACCTGACACATTAGAAAGACTGAAGCTGAGGTCCAGGCAATGGTACTTTTAAGAAATTCTTTGAGTGATTCTCATTCTTAGCTCGGGCTGAGAGCTTCTACTCAGCTTTCCAGTGTGAAGTCGGTCACTCTGAGCATTTAGAGCCCTGATTTGCTGTTCAGCAAGAGGGCGTTGATCTCCCATCATCAGATTTCCTTTTTGTGTCTTGAAGATTTCCTTTATCTCTCCGCTGCCCTTTTCCCAAAATCGCTTTGCTAATTCATTCACTACACAAGTAATCACCAAGAGCCTAGTGGGGCCTGAGCACATTGCTGTAGGTGTTGGAAATTCAACCTGGTCTGAGCAAAACGCAAGTAACCCCTGCCCCTTGGGAGCTTACAGACTGGTTGACATTAATTAAATGAATAGATATCGCAACCTGTGATGGCTGCAAGTCACATGATTTTTTCCTATGATGAGAAAACAGACAGGGTGCTGAGAGAGCTTATAACAGGGGCCTGGGCACTCTGGGAGGTCAGAGAAGGCTCCCCTGAGGAAGGTAACTGAGCTAAGATGTGGGTATGAATTAAAGGTGGAAAGTGAGTTCTAGGCAGAGAGGATGCATATACAAAGGCCCTGAGGCAGGAAGACCCTTGCCAGTGTCTAGGAACTGAAGGAAGAGTGGCTAGGGTAGAGGGAGCTGGGGCAGGGGCCTCCAGATGAGGTAGTCCTGGCAGATCTTTCCCCAAACTTTCCCAAATCATACAGGACCTTGCAGGCCATACTGAGGATTTTACTCTTTATCCTAAAGGTAGTGAAAGGCTCAGAAAGATTTTAAACAGGGGAGATGCTCGGTGACACTTCTGTTTCAGAAGAATGTCTCTGTACGGTGGAGGACAGGTTTGAGGGGGCCTGGGGAGATGGGGGGAGACCAGTTAAGAGACTATTACAGTTCAGTGAGCAAAGATAATGGTGGATTGGCCTCAGGATGTGATGGGGGGACGGAGAGAAGGGGTTGGCATCAGGGGACTTATCAAAGGTAAAATCATCACTACTGCACAGTGGATGGGATGTAGATAGGGAGAGGACGTGGCAGGAGTGACTCATAGGTTCCATTTATTTTAAATCATCCTCCACCTGTCACGGTCAGTGGGTTTGCTCTTTCTACACATCACAATTCCTCATAAGCTCGCGACAGTCCAAGGCACTACAGCTATTTGAAAACCCAGTTGATCTCCAGCTCTGTACTGCTTTACTCAGGGGTCCTAACCAACTCACTTTGGAACAAGCACGGCAAATTAAAAGACAAGACAGAGGTGAGGAGAAGCAGGGAGCCTGGTAGATAAAAATAACATCTACTGGGTGTTTGTTTTGCACACTTGATGTGCACTTACCAGTGCCTCTGAGATCTTATTAAAATGCAGATTCTAAGAATAAGGCTGGCGTGGGCCCTGAGATTCTGCATTTCTGACTCACGGCTGGGTGATGCTGACATTGTGATTCTGTGGACCACATTTCAGATGACAAAGCATTACACCACTTGATCCTCATAGATACCTTAGTAAGTAAATACAATTATTATTACCATTTTAAAGATGGTGACTCTGAGGTCAAGAGAGGTTTAGTACTTCGGTAAAGACACTCAGCTAGTAAGGGCGGTGCTGGGGTAGGGGTTCTGGTCTGCGTCACTTCAGAACCTTTAATACGAAGCCAGGCATTTCTCCCTCCAGAGTGATGTGCTCAGTTCCAGGCTGCTTCTTTGGAGGATTCACTGCGTGAGGAACTCATGTCTCCAGGCTTTGAGAGCTAGCCAGGGCCTGGCACACTCACCTGTACCTGGGCACACCTGATAGTTCCCTGCCAAGATAAGGAATGCTGACGAGCAGGGGTGGGGATCCAGATCTGGGATTGTCTCCAACCTCTAGCTCCTGAGCTACTGTCAGGGCTCTAGTTCTGACACTAGGCCACGGTTTTGATGTGATTAACTTTTTGGTGGATAGAGTGCGTCCTGCTTCTGTGGGAATGGGTAAAGACTCCTCAGGAACGAGCAGACCTTTCCCAAGTTCATCTTCCTGAGACAACACAGGGGCTGGGACATGGAATAAGCCCTTGGAAAGTAGACTTAGATGGAAACCAGGAGATCTTGCTCTCTTTTTGGCCCAGTGGTTCTCAAGTGGGGGTACGTAGCAGAAACATTTACATCTAAAAAAGGAGATGCTGGGTCCCTGCTCCAAACGAATTGAATTAGAGTCCTCAGGGTTGGCCTGGACACGTGTTGTAACAAAGTTTCCCAGCTGATTCTGATGGGTGGCCTGGTTAGGAGCCCCTGCACAGTTTAGAGGATGAGAGTAACTCTTCCTTAGGAACCAGCAGGTCTCTTTCTGGGAGCTTAATTCCTCTGTAAGAATCTTGGGGAAAAGGGAGGGTCCAGGATGGGGTTTGACAATTGTTTCCGGTGCGTTCCCCCTTCCTCGTGGTTACACTTGCTTCCCACCCTTCCCCACAGTGGTACCCAGGCTCAGCTAGGCCCACCCCTCTCTGGACATTTCCTTCAAGACAGTGAGCTGAGTGAGTCAGCTGGTAAGTGAAAACACTCTCTTTTGGCCAATTCTCAGCAAAGTAGGACCTGTCATCCTCCGCAGGGGATCTGGCTGTGGACAACTCCTAAAATCCTAAGCCATGTAAAGAGGATTCCAGTCATTGTTGAATGACATTTACTTATTTATTTATTTTTGCAGTACGCGGGCCTCTCACTGTTGTGGCCTCTCCCGTTGCGGAGCACAGGCTCCCGACGCGCAGGCTCAGCGGCCATGGCTCACGGGCCCAGCTGCTCTGCGGCATGGGGGATCCTCCCGGACCGGGTCACGAACCCGCGTCCCCTGCATCGGAAGGCAGACTCTCAACCACTGCGCCACCAGGGAAGCCCTGACATTTATTTTTTAAAGGGGCTGAGGGGAGTATTTTCTCAGTGCGTTATTAGCTGAGCCTGCTTACGCAACCTTGAGCTAGGAATCTGGAAATTCCAGACAAGCCCACTTCATTGTCATCCTTTCCGCCATTTGCATCCTGGCTCCACCTCCTGATTCCCTTTTACCTCCCTTCCGCAACTCTTAGATCATGCTCAGCGTGCACCTGTCTGTTCACCTGCTCCCTTGTCTCCTTCCTTCTTTCCTTTCTTATGAATGCAGCATCTGCTGTGTGTGCATTGTGGACAAAAAAAGAAGTTAGAGGTCCCTGCTCTCAGGAAGCTCTAAGATTCCTGGTGAGACATGGAATGTCCAGACGACTGCAGTGTGCTGGGGAAGGGCTGTAACCAGAGACCGGCACCGTGATCCTGCAGGGGAGACACCTGACCTGGCCTTGGAGGGGCAGGAAAGGAGACCCAGGAGGAATGCTGTGACCTGGGTCTTGAGGTTGAGGGTGAATCAGAAAAATGTGGTGGAGGCAGGCATTCTAAGAAAAGGTCACGGTCCACACGAAGACCTGACTTAACAACAATAATTCAACGTGGCCAGTGCTCACACAGAGCACGGGGACCTAGGGCAGGAGCCAGACCAGCAAGGGTTCTGTACGTCATGCTCAGTAGTCTGAGTCTTTATTTTTTATTCTTATCTCACAATGCACACTTCTAAGTAAAAGAACACGTGTGCAACCAGCAAGGGTTCTGTACATCACGCTTGGTAGTCTGAGTCTTTTATTCCTATCTCACTATGAGCACTTCGGAGTAAAAGAATACACGCCCATGATTTAAAAATCAAACGGCAGGTATAATGAGGATCAAGAGTGCGCTGGCTCGCCGGCCTCACCCGTGCCTTACTTCCTGGAGGCAACCAGTGTTTACATCTTTTAAGTTCTTCACCCCTGTTATCACCTCTGCACTGCTGAATAATGCACTTCTATCTCTATTCATTAATTAAATTTAGACATCAGCTATCGAATTTCTACTCTGATAAGGATTTAGAGAATACCCATCACTCCCATCTCCCCCTCATGTTTATTCCAAAGACATGGTGGAACTAGGAAAGGTATTAAACAGAGAAGCCATGGGGTGATTTTTGCATTTGAGAAAGGTTAGTCCAAAAGCGAGGTGAGGGGGGATTGGGTGCAGGGTGCTATGGGTTTGCATTAAGGCAGTGGTGCTATGGATTGAGGGCCAGGGCAGCATTTGAAAGAACTGGGAGGCTAAATGAACGGGACCTTGAAAATGAGTGTCTCTGTTAATTCACTTTGTTAAATATACCCTTGATCACGAAACCTTTTCATAAGAACCACAAATCTAGAAAGCTGCAGATCAGTCTCTCCCTGTAGACAGGGAATCTTGAATACAATCCCCAAAGAGTAAACTTCTAAAAAATTCAAAGAAAAACTCATTACCACTTTGAGTTTAGGGTTTAATTCTAGAGGGGCAAGGGTGGTTGATGAAGAGGGCATTCTTATTATCAGTTCAACAGACATTAGAAAGTCATTTGTTAAAATTCAATACCCCTGTCCATTTTAATCTTATTTTTTTATTATTTTATTTATTGATTTGGCTGCATTGGGTCTTTGTTTCTGTGCGCAGAATTTCTCTAGTTGCGGCGAGCGGGGGCTACTCTTTGTTGCGGTGCATGGGCTTCTCATCGCCGTGGCTTCTCGTTGCAGAGCACGGGCTCTAGGTGTGCGGGCTTCCGTAGTTGTAGCACGCTGGTTCAGTAGTTGTGGCTCTCAGGCTTTAGAGTGCAGGCTCAGTAGTTGTGGCGCACGGACTTAGTTGCTCTGCGGCATGTGGGATCTTCCCGGACCAGGGCTCGAACCTGTGTCCCCTGCATTGCAGGCAGATTCTTAACCACTGCGCCACCAGGGAAGCCTGCCCCTGTCCATTTTTAAAACACTAAACTCGGGCTTCCCTGGTGGCGCAGTGGTTGAGAGTCCGCCTGCCGATGCAGGGGACACGGGTTCGTGCCCCGGTCCGGGAGGATCCCACATGCCGCGGAGCGGCTGGGCCCGTGAGCCATGGCCGCGGAGCCTGCGCGTCCGGAGCCTGTGCTCCGCAACGGGAGAGGCCACAACAGTGAGAGGCCCGCGTACAGCAAAAAAAAAAAAAAAAAAAAAAAAACACTAAACTCTTTCTCAACTTTGAAAAGAGTATCTATTCCAAATGAGAGCCAACATTACATATGAGTGTGAACTGCTAGAATTCCCCTTGAAATCAAAGAAAAGAAAAATGTTTTAAAAGCCCACTACTATCATTATTTTTTCAGCTTTAATGAGGTGTAATTGACAAATGAAATTGTAAGATGTTTAAAGTGTTCATCGCAGTGATTTGATACACGTATAAATTGTGGAGGGATTCCTATCTAGTTAATTAACACATCCATCACCTCACATATATACCTTTTTTGTTTTTGGTGAGAATAAGTTCTGCTCTCTTAGCAAATTTCAATTGTATAATACCGTGTAATTAACTATAGTCACCTTGTTTTACCATTAGCTCCTCAGACCTTAGTCGTCTTATAGGTGAAATTTTGTACCCTTTTACCAATCTCTCCTTATTTTGTCCATACCCCCATGCCCTGGCAACCACTTTTCTACCCTCTTTTTCTAGGAGTTTGCCTTTTTTTTTTTTTTTTTTTTGATTCCACATGTAAGTGATACCATGAGGTATTTGTCTTAACCTGATGGGCTTATTTCACTTAAAATAATGCCCTCAAGCTCCATCCATATTGTTACAAATGACAGGATTTCCTCTTTTCTCATGGCTGAATAATATTCCGTTTTATACATATGTGTGTGTATATATATGTATATCACATCTTCTTTATCCATTATCCATTGATGAACACTTAGGTTGTTCCCATATCTTTGCTACCGTGACTAATGTTACAATTTACCTGGGAATGCAGGTGTCTCTTCCAGATTCTGTTTTCATTTCCTTTGGCTGTATACCCAGAAGTGGAATTGCAGGATCATGTGGTAGTCCCATTTTTAATTTTTTGCGGGCCCTCTGTTCTGTTTTCTGTAGTGGGTGCACCAGTTTACATTCCCGCCAATAGTGTTCAGTGATTCCTTTTTCTCTACATCCTTGCCAACACCTGTTATTTCTTGTCTTTTTGATTATAGCCATCCTAATAGGTCTGAGATGATATCTCACTGTGGTTTTGATTTGCGTTTCCCTGATGATTAGTGACATTAAGTACCTTTTCCGTACCTGTCAGCCATCTGTATGTCTTCTTTGGAAAAATGTCTATATTCAGGTCCTCTGCCCATTTTTTAATCGGATTGTTTGGGGTTTTTTGCTACTGAATTGTATGAACTACCATTATTTTCATTGCAACTTTTGCACATGTATATTACCTTTTGTTTTCCAGAGAGCAATTAAAAAAAAAAATAAAACCCTACTAAAGGGTCTGTGTCTTGGAGAGCAGCAAGGAAGGGGGCTCGCAAGAGACTGTGGCGCTCGGCATTCTGCTTTTACATAGAGGACCTTCAGAGACAGAGTGGCAGAGGCAGCTACTTTAGGGCAGTCAGATCCCAGGTGGAGCAGAGGCAAAAGCCTGGGGTCTCTGGACACCTCTGTTACTCACTGGTGAACTTGAGCAGGGGAACTCCTACTCGTAAAGGAACACGTTGAACAACAAAGGGGTGCTGGTGAGGGGCAGCCCCAGAAGGAGATTACGGTAACCAAAACTGTCCCCAATATTCTCCATTAGTTAGGGTTTTGCCTTTTCGTCTCCTGAGGGAGAAAGCTGACGCCACTCTCTCGCTTTCCTCTAGGGGCACTGTGGTTCCCACAACTCTCCTGGCCAACTAGTGCAGTCCTTTTCTTCTTAGTTGAGCCAAGGAAAAAGGTTGGTGGCAGTTTTCCAGACGTATGCGACCAAGGTCCAAAGTTTTTTTAAAGTTTAAAAATTTTGTACAGACACATATGTGGCACGGATGCCGTTATTTTATTTCTATATTTAATGTTATTTTGTTCCTATAGTTAATGAACTTATTATTTATACTACTACCTGATTCTCAAAAGGAGTTGGCCTGTTTTACAGTGAAAGACGGATGCTATAGGAACATTAAGATCACCAGACCCATGACCTGAATTTTAGGATGGAGGAGAGGGGATGCAAAGATAGTTGTTTGAGCTGGGGATTAAAAAAAAAAGAGAGAGAGAGAGAACTCTGAGCTTCCTTGGAAGCAAGGCAAAAGGGAAACGTCCCACTATATGACAAAATAAAATTTGCCAGTTTCTCAAGAGAGATAAACGTCAGAGAAGTTTACAGAACATCAGTTCTTTTTTTTTTTTTTTTTATAAATTTATTATTATTTTATTGTTGGCTGTGTTGGGTCTTTGTTGCTGTGTGTGGGCTTCTCATTGCGGTGGCCTCTCTTGTTGCAGAGCATGGGCTCCAGGTGCGCGGGCTTCAGTAGTTGTGGCTCGCGGGCTCAGGATTTGTGGCTCACGGGCTCCAGAGCGCAGGCTCAGCAGTCATGGTGCACGGGCTCAGTTGCTCCATGGTACGTGGGATCCTCCCGGACCAGGGCTCGAACCCGTGTCCCCTGCATTGGCAGGCGGATTCTCAACCACTGCACCACCAGGGAAGTCCCAGAACATCAGTTCTTTAAACAACAACAGCAAAGGAATTGATATCTAGTCACAGGTTGTTAGATCATATTGTTCACTAGATACGTAGTCACCAACTCCTTTTCTGGTCTTCCCTGGTCCCATATGATTTACCTGAAACACTTCCACCACCTGTTGGTAAGTCTGGTCCTGTTCTTCCCTAAAGACTCTATCCTTGGCTTCTTCTGAGCTGACACACACCCTCTGAGAGGCCACAGCATGCTTGGTGGGTGCCTTCTTTATACCATAGATCACCTCCCACTACATAGCATCTCTTCCTGTTTCAAAAGCTATGCCTCTCACTGGACCAGGGTGTACACTGCTGAAGTAGCCTGCAGAAGGATGCTGAGAGGTTCCAGTTTATCGGCGGGACAGAGATGATTAGCATTTCTCATGCTTAATGAGGAATCACGTCCTTCCCAGCTTAGATCATCCTCAGGGACTGTCAACTCCTGTCTTCGGTGCACAATTCAGAGATGTGACCGTGGAGAATAGAGTTCCCAAAAGTCTAAGGGGTACTCGAATGGGTTGAAGTTGTCTGTATAGTTTCACATGAGAATTATGTACATATGAGCACAGTTTTCTGCAAAGAGGATCTGTGGTCTTTATGATATTCTCAGATGGGCTCATAACTTCAAAAAAGTTAAGGAACATTATTGTAGAATTCCATTGCTGTATCTGGGTAATATTGCAAGCCTTTTCCTGGTAACGTGCAGAGGAGGGTGGTTTTTATTCCATCTTGACCTTAGGACTGTACCTTCCACTCCTACTGTCCCGGATAAGGCAGGGCCCTTCCTCAGAGCTGAAATCCATATATTGTCTTTAGCCCTTTGCTATATTGCCCAATCATAATAAGACCACAATGAATATATCTATAGCGCTCTGTGGTTTATAAAATACATCCAAATACATCTCATTTGGTCTTCACGATAACCCTGAGAGGTACGCATTATAGTTTCCATTTTACAGATGAGAAACCCCAAGCTCAGGGAGTTTAGTGACTGATTCAAGGTTTCACTGGAGCTAACAGGTGCTGGGTCCATACGGGAACCTGAATTCTGTGATGTGTTTATATTCTACTCGCTGGGAACCGCAACGAGATTGGAAAAGCTGGCCTTTCAGCGTAGCTGAAATCAGCCCAAACCACTAATACCTCTGCCTGTTGGTTTAGCCTTCTTAACTTGATGCTGTGAAATGTGACCTCAGCCCCTCAATACGCACATCATCATAAATACCTGCTCACAACATATATATAAGAGGTGACTTACTAGGCGGTTACTCAGGTTGTTAGCATATGTAACATATGTATATTAAGCCTTGGTTACTTAATGCCCTGGTCACAGACTGAGCCACAACGGCAGGGCGGGTGTTGATGGTGTTGGTAAGGGGAGCTTTTCTTCACCTTGGGTAGAGTTGAGCTGCTTTAGACCACTTACTCAAAAGGACTTGACTCTCAGACCATCAGAAAGCACTCCTTTTGTGTGTGTGTGTGTGTGTGTGTGTGTGTGTGTGTGTGTGTGTGTGTGTGTGTGTGGTACGCGGGCCTCTCACTGTTGTGGCCTCTCCCGTTGTGGAGCACAGGCTCCGGACGCGCAGGCTCAGCGGCCATGGCTCACGGGCCCAGCCGCTCCACGGCATGTGGGATCTTCCGGGACCGGGGCACGAACCCACGTCCCCTGAATCGGCAGGCGGACTCTCAACCACTGCGCCACCAGGGAAGCCCCAGAAAACACTTCTTATCCTGAATTTCTCACCGCAGGAGGCCTATGTGACTCAGCAGGATAAAATCCGGCTGGTGGGGGAGCTGATGACGGTCTTCGGGGCTGTGATCATCCTATTCCTAGAGGTGAGGTGCAGCTGTGCGCAGGCGGAGGCCACCCACCTGAGGCCTCAGATTGAACCGAAGTCTATATCGATCATTGTTTTGTTTTCCTGGCCTTTTCCCAGATCCCGGATATCTTCAGGGTTGGTTTCTCTCGCTATTTTGGACAGACTGTCCTCGGAGGGCCATTCCATGTCATCACGTGAGTGTCCTTCCTTCCAGCCCCCTGCCTTCCCTTGCCAGAAGTGTCCCAGGTCTCCCAATCCCTCTCTGGGACCCTCACTTCCAGGGATTTTTCTCTAGCGGGCTTGTGTGTGTGACAGTGTATGTGTTTAGGTATGAAGACTGAGCCTGAGTGTTTGGGTCCCATGTAAGTCAGTGCTGAAGGGGACCTAGCATATTTCCAGCCCTCCTCTCACTTCCCTCCTCTCTGCTCTCCCCCCCAGCATCACCTATGCCTCGCTGGTGCTGGTGACCATGGTGATGCGGCTTTCCAACACCAACGGAGAGGTGGTGCCTATGTCGTTCGCCCTGGTGCTGGGCTGGTGCAGTGTTATGTACTTTGCTCGAGGATTCCAGATGCTGGGTCCCTTCACCATCATGATCCAGAAGGTCAGTGCTTTCCCCAGAGTTTCCTCTGGCTTCAGACATTGGACCTTTCCCAGACAGAGGGAGGGAGTGGGAGCAAAAAGGAAAATGCTGCTCGGAGTGGACCTGGTGGAACTCTGGTGACTTCCAATCTATCAGCAGTAGCTGCAGAGAGGTAGGTGGAGAAAGGATCCCTCCACCCTCCCTCCCCTCTCTGTTTTCTATAGATGATTTTCGGAGACCTGTTGCGTTTCTGCTGGCTGATGGCTGTGGTTATTGTGGGATTTGCCTCAGGTAAGAGCATCACTCTCTCCTCCATCAGATCATCGGATTCAGTTCTCCAGAAAGTTCTCTCTTACTCTTGCTCTCAGTTATTTCTCCTTTGCAATCCCTTTTGCTTTTTTTCCCCCTGGTGGAAGGTGATTCAAAAAACACACTTGCATTCTTAGGATCTGGGTCACTCAGGTTGGCCTAGAGAGTAGACTCATGGGCTCTGAATTTCTGGGCCAGTAACATTCATGTTGACTAACTGCCCTGCAAGATCTTTAAAGGAGAGATAGAAAAAGGGCTTTGGAGAGAGAAGAATATTAAACAAGAAAGACTGGCCAGTCGTGAAAGGTGCCATAGGCAAAAAGTCTGGTATTTAACTCTACTGTGTTTACACTTCAGAAGAAGAAACGAAAAGCATTCACTAACACGTACGGTGCCCTTTTTTCCCCTATGTGTGGTCAGAGTTGAAAGAAAAGAAAGGAATTTGAAAAAGGAGGTACAGAAAAAGGGTTTGGAGATTGTGAAGAATGAGAAAGGAAAGCAGAAGAGCTGTGAAGAGAGGCTGGAAGAAGAATGCCCAGTGGGGACCCAGTCACGGACCAAGACACAGGGGGAGGGTGCCAGAGAGAGGAGAGGAAACATCCGGAACAGAGCAGACAGAGCAGAGGGAGGGAGAGCACAAACGAATGAGTGGAAGACAGTTCTTAGGGAAAGGAAGGAAGAGGAAAGAAGAACAAAAGGCAACAAGGCTCACTCAGTCCTCCAAGGCTCACTCAGTCCTCCAAGGCTCACCCAGTCCTCCAAGTCTGCAGCTGAACCTCCAGAAGGCAGGTGGATGCACCTGATGACACGTGAAGACCTACAACCCTAAAGACAACAACTTTCAGTACAAAGGACGCCACGCCTGTCCTAGGCATTCCCCTGCTTAATGGGGGTTCCCACGAAACAGTGGACTGAAAAACTACACCAAGATCTGAATTCTGAGAGGGTCAAACTTTGATAGGCTGCCTGTTTGGAGGATTCCTCATGTACCCTTCCTCCCCACCCTCTACTCCACCTGCAGCTACACTTATGCAAAATGAGGAACTATAACAGAGTCGTTTTCTGTAGATCTCCTAAACCATCTCCTCTTCGTTGTTGCAAAGCCGTGCTTTGTCATAGACCCTAGTTCTGCTCTTGGGGTCACCTTATTTATAGTTCCATTCCCCACACAGCGATGGGTCTTTTAGAGGTTCTAACTCTGTAGTGAGTTTCCAGGATGCCCAGTACCATCCAGTAGGCTACACACTGAGCAGGGAAAACTTTTTTATGATGGTCCAAGCTCACCCAGGAAATCTCAGAGTAATGGATGGTTATCTAGAGGATACTGAGATTTTTTTAAAAGGTGCTTTTCTTTTAGCCCTTTCATGTGCTCAGTTCTTTAAAATTGTTGGAGATTCCATGCATTCTTGTAACAACTTGCCTTTTAAATATTTGGTTCTAAAATGTAAAACCCAGTTAGGTGACATATACTATATTGATAGATGGATCGATCGATGGATATTTACTAAATTCTGAGTATTACTGGTATGATAAACTTGGTCATAGGACATCTGAGGGTTAGCCAGGTCCACAGGGAAAATGTGACTTATATGTGTAATTCTACATTTATGTGCCTGTGTGCATAGATGTGCTTGTGTGTAAATGTATGGAGATGTATACTGGAGATAGAATGAATGCTGACCAGGCCCGTGCTTATTGTGATAACTCCCCGTTTCCTGATCTCCGTGCCCTCTTCGTGGGCGGAGCAGCGTTCTTTATCATTTTCCAGACAGAGGACCCATCCAACCTGGGGCAATTCTATGACTATCCCATGGCGCTGTTCAGCACCTTTGAGCTTTTCCTCACCATCATCGATGGGCCTGCCAACTACGATGTGAACTTGCCCTACATGTTCAGCATCGTCTACTTTGCCTTTGCCATCATCGCCACACTGCTTATGCTCAACCTGTTCATTGCCATGATGGGCGACACACACTGGCGGGTGGCCCATGAACAGGACGAGCTCTGGAGGGCCCAGGTGAGTTCATTAGGGTTAGTCTTTTTTTTTTTTTTTAATTTTTATTGGAGTATAGTTGATTTACAATGTTGTATCAGCTTCAGGTGTACAGCGTGTTGAATCAGTTATACTTATATCCGCTCTTTTTTAGATTCTTTTCCCATATAGGCCATTACAGAGTATCAAGTAGAGTTCCCTGTGCTATACAGTAGGTCCTTATTAGTTTTCTATTTTATATATAGTAGTGTATTTATGTCAATCCCAATCTTCCAATTTATCCCTCTCCCGCTTGTCCCCTGGTAACCATAAGTTTCTTTTCTACATCTGTAACTCTATTTCTGTTTTGTAGATAAGTTCATTTAGATTCCACATATAAGTGATATCATATGATATTTGTCTTTGTGTGTCTGACTTACTTCACTCAGTATGACAATCTCTAGGTCCATCCATGTTGCTGCAAATGCCATTATTTTGTTCTTTTTTATGCCTGGGTAATATTCCACCGTATATACGTACCACATCTTCTTTATCCATTCCTCTGTTGATGGACATTGAGGTTGCTTCCATGTCCTGGCTATTGTTATTAGTGTTAGTCTTTCTAAGGGGCAGGGGATGGAGAGAAAAATCAAAGTGGAACATGCCACGGTAGATGACTCTTAGGAGAGTCACGGAACAACCCTGTGGGGCTGTCACCTCAACAGAGGTACTTTTGGATAGATGGAGGGGACTTTTTAGCCAAAAGTCTTTTTTTATCTAAAAGAGTGTAGGATGGTAGGATAGGGTTAGGATCAATACCCAAGAGCACAGAGGAAGGGTAGATTCAGGAGCCAACCTTGAATCCAGTGGGAACTAGAAACTGTTTTGTTCTTATATGTTCTAGTTTTTAATTTGGACCTTATCTTCTATTTGCTTCTATAACTGTTTCTCCATAATCTTTTCCTTATATCATCATAGGCTAATAAAATCTTAGAGTTGGAAGTGCCTTTAGTGGTCCTCTAGTTGAGCTCCTACCCAACATATACTCATTTATTGGTCAGAGGATCATTCAGTATCTTCTTTCATGCCGATGAGGATCTTATTGTCATGTGGATTTGGGTAGAGGTTGGAAGGAGAGAGCTTTTTTATATTTCAAAAGTTTTTGTTATTAGAAAATTCCGTATTGCATTGAGCTGAAACCTATCCTTCTGTAATTCCACTCTTTGGCCCAAGGTTTTTCTTCTTGTATAATGCAGAATACAATCTCCCATAGGAGCACCATTCAGATATTTGAAGACAATCATCATGTATGCCCTCAGACTCTCCATTCATTGGCAGTAATTATTTAGAGCCTGTTGTGTGTTGGAAAATGTCTAGGATCTGGGGACACAGGCATGATGATGTAGTCTGTGCCCTCACGGAGCTTACCGTCTGGCTGGGCAGACAAACATTAAATGAATGACTTCACAGAAAACTGTACAATTAGAATAGCAAACGTGTCATAGCGACGTGAAGATGCTAAAAACAGGAGGCAACAGAGGAGTTTGACTGGAAAGTTAGGAAATGCTTTCCTGATGGAGCGACAGTTAAGATGAGCCCCTAAACATGGGTAATAATTAGTCAATTAAGAAGAATGAGGGGAAGGGATGGAGGTTAGGATTTGCATCCATTGGGACTCTTGGCTACAGGGACAGGAAACCAAACTCAAATAGACTTAAAAAAAATTGGGCAGTGGGAAGAGGGTGTGTTGAGCCTCACAACTGGAACGTTTAAGGAATTAAATCAGCTTTAGACATGGCTGGCCAGAGTCTGGATCTCCATTTTATACTCTAGTTTCTGTTCTCTCTTTCATCCTCTTTTAAGTCAGTCCCTTGCATCATGTCGGTGAGATAAGCTTAGAGAAGCTCTGAACTTACAAAGGAATGAGCAGGTGCACTGTGTCCCAAATTTCAAGGGTCCATTCTTGTATTCTGTGTGCCTCCCGATGCTGTGGATCTGTAGCTTTTAAAAGAGCGTCTCCCCCTGCCGCCCGAACCCATCTCATTGCAACAAGTTTGATCATAGGCGCAGGTGGTGGTGGGGGTGGTGGTGGAGTTTGGGGGAGAATAGACTAATTAACCAGGGCTGTGTGAAGTCCAGTCTACTCTAACTGATGGACTCAGAGTAGAGAAGGAGTGATTCTCTAAATGAAAACTGGGTTCTCTTACCAGAAGGTGGCGGGGATGCTGAATGATGGCAGGGAAAGGAAATAGAATGATTGAAAATCCTGAGGTTGGGGACTTGCCTGGTGGCGCAGTGGTTAGGAATCGTCCTGCCGATGCAGGGGACGCGGGTTCGAGCCCTGGTCCGGGAAGATCCCACATGCTGCGGAGCAACTAAGCCTGTGCGCCACAACTACTGAGCCTGTGCTTTAGAGCCCGCGAGCCACAACTACTGAGCCCGCGTGCCCAGAGCCCGTGCTCCACAACAAGAGAAGCCACCGCAATGAGAAGCCCACGCACCGCAACAAAGAGTAGCCCCCGCTCGCTGCAACTAGAGAAAGCCCGCACGCAGTAGCGAAGACCCAATGCAGCCAAAAATAAATAAATAAATAAAATAAATTCCTATATTAAAAATAAAGAAGTCATATCTTTAAAAATGAAAAGAGAAAATCCTGAGGTTGGAGGGAACTCAGCGCAGCTAGGAAACAGAGGGAAGGCCAAGAGAAGTGTGGAGTACCGAGAAAGATGGGGCGGAAGAAGACAAAGTGGAGAATTGAGCTACTTTAAGGATTCCTAGTTCTTTCAATTCATCAAGTTTCCTGAGCCCAATCCATCCTGACTGACCCTCTGTTCAGGTCTACTATATCCTGGGCCTTTCAAAGCTAGAATGGTCCTGATATGATTGGAGGAATGCAGCGTGAAGAGGGGTCATGCCAGTCCTTGCTTTGGACACTACGCTATAAATAGCACCTAAAATGGCGGCAGGTCTTTTAGAAAATATGCAATGGGTTCTTACTAGGCTTATGATCAACTAGAACCCCCGCATCTTTGTTACATGACTGACTTAGCTAAGCTCCTTCATCGTTTTTCCTGTACTTAACACAGACATTTTAGTCTTTTTAAAAAAATTTTTATTGGAGTATAGTTGATTTACAATGTTGTCAGCTTCAGATGTACAGCAAAGTGAATCAGCTATACATATGCATATATCCGTCCTTTTTCTTTTTAGATTCTTTTCCCATACAGGCCGTTACAGAGCACTGAGTAGACTTCCCTGTGCTATACGGCAGGTTCTTATTAGTTATCTATTTTACATATAGTTGTATGTATATATGTCAGTCCCAATCTCCCTCCCTGCCTTATCCGCTTATCCCCACAAGTTCGTTTTCTACATCCATGACTCTACTTCTGTTATGTAAATAAGTTCATTTGTACCCTTCTTTTTAGATTCCACATATGAGCGATATCATAAGATCTTTGTCTTTCTGTGTCTGACTGACTTCACTCAGTATGACAATCTCTTGGTCCATCCACGTTGCTGCAAATGGCGTTATTTTGTCCCTTTTTATGCCTGAGTAATATTCCATCGTATATATGTACCACATCTTCTTTATCCATTCCTCTGTTGACGGGCATTTAGGTTGCTTCCATGTCCTGGCTTTTGTAAATAGTGCTGCAGTGAACATTGGGGTGCATGTGTCTTTTCGAATGATACTTTAGTCTTATACATAAATGTAGGACCTTACATTTGATTTACTTAAATTTTTAATGTTAGTGGTCTTTGACCAGCATTCCAGTCTGGTGAGATCATTTTTGTATTGCTTTGTCATCTTGTATATTATGTATCCCTCCCAGTTTTGTGTCTCAGACATATCTGATAAGCTTGTCTTCTATGTTTCACCTAGGTAATTAATGAGGGCTGGGCAAAGGACAGAACATGTGACGTGCCACTAGAATTTTCCCTGCCCAGTTTGGAGTCATTCACGCACCCTTTTCCTTCTTAGCATGTGGGTATTTATTGAATTTGCTGCAAATTCCTGAACATCGGCAGCAGCATTTCCTCCCCAAGGTCATAGAGATTCTGTTTAATCATATTATTTAAATCAAGATAATTGGTTTATGGCTTTCATATGAAAAAGGAAATGAGATTAGTTTGGAGTGACTGATTTTCCAAGAATCTGAATAGTAAAGCAGGGGCCACTGTTTTATTCGAAGCACTCATAAAATATCGTCTGCTTTTATGGCAGGTGATGAGTAAGGCAGGTAGCGTGGCACCTCCCACAGGCTAGGGGATAGGTAGGTAGCTGTCACCTCCACTGATCTCTGGTGTCCTCATCCCACAGGTTCCTTTTGGTTCCCTCTGTCAGTAGCCTCAGGGTTCTCTGAACCTCATGGCTCTTTCTGAGTTCTTCCTCTATCTCTTGGTTCCTCCTAGGTCGTGGCCACCACGGTGATGCTGGAGAGGAAGATGCCTCGCACCCTGTGGCCTCGCTCTGGCGTCTGTGGGTACAAGTACGGGCTGGGGGACCGCTGGTTCCTGCGGTGAGTGACAACGTAGACGTGTGAACTGTCAACCAGTGTGAGGCCGTGGGAACAAGGGTGACCGGTTCCACATTTATGACCCTCCTCTCCATCCTTGAGATCCCAAATTGGACCCAAAGGAGGCGTCATCACTCCGTAAAGCGAGACTGCGTTAGCCTGTTAGGGGGAGGCGGGTGGAGCTGAAGTGGAGGGGTGCAGAGAATGCTGAGAGCTGATGCCAGGCTTATGAGTACATAAGGGCAGTAATGTGAATGGCTAAGAATATGAGTCCGTGCTCGAATGTGGGCATGGGTTACCCAACTTGGTCTAGTCTTGTTTCCACCTGACGCCCACTTCTAGTACATTCTTGAAGCTTCTAGTCTAGCCTTGAAACTAACCTGCTCCTTCGTACTCTACCTTCATCTCCTGACCTGGCTCTCCTCTCTCATTTATTTCCTGAATGGCATCTTCTCATCCTGACGACACGCTTATCTTTTAATTGGCTCTGTTTTCTCTTTCATACTCACCCACATTCCCCCCACCATCACACGCCCACACAAGCCCTGCTACCCTCCAAATCCTGAATGCACAGCCTTTTGGGTCTCTCTCCTAGTTATCCTCCATCTCCCTCTACTTCCCTTCATTTGATCCTAGAGGGTCTTCTGGCTTCAACGCTGCTAACTTCCTCCCCCTTTCCTCTCACTCCTGTTTCCCAGCTGTGCCCCGCTCACTTCTGCTTCTCCCCATGGCCCAGCTCTCTCCCCAGCTCAGCTGAGTCCTCTCCCCTTTCCCCTCCTCAGAGTTGAGACCAGCCAAGATCAGAATGCTTTGCGAGTACGTCGCTACGTGGAAGCTTTCAAGGGCTCAGACAAGGAGGAAGAACGTGAGCATCTTCCTGAGAAACAGCCCTCTGTGGTGGAAAGTGGGATTCCAGCCAGGGCCTCCCTGGCCCTCCCGACTCCCTCCCTGTCCCGGGCCACATCTCGAAGCAGCAGCAGTCACCGAGGCTGGGAGATCATTCGTTGCAACACGCTGGGACACTTGAATCTTGGACTGGACCTTGGGGAGGGGGATGGAGAGGAAAGTGTCTATCACATATGATTAGGACCCCCGTTACTCTCCTCCCGACTCCAGGTAGGCCTGGGGTGGGGGGCGGGCAGAGAGAGAGAGACACTGCCTATGCAAGCATCTGACCTTCATGCCCATTAATCCTGGGAGGGGAGGACAGAATAATTCTTAAAGGCCATCCACGCCTTGCCCTTCACATCAGCATCTAGGGATGAGCAAAGGGCCCCACGTATCTTCTGTCTTCTTGGAAGTCCCACATCTTGGGAAAAGGGGGTATCTTTTCAAACAGAGTTAGACTTGGCAACTGAAGACATGAGGTAGGGGTGCTAGGCCAATGAGCGGGTCGTCTTCCTTTCCACCCCATGAGGCCCTAGATTGTAAGCTGTGAATCCTCCCTGGTTCCACAGGGCTTCATGTGGGAAGAGCCAGGCATGGCATTGAGGTTGTAGCCTCTCGCCTCTTCTTGTACCCCGTAGGACTCTCTCCCCACCTACCGACCAAACCCCAACGAGAAAACTGCAAGAAAAAAGGCTCTTTATCCTTGCTTTATTTTAAAAAGATGCACTGTGATATACATAACATAAAATTTACTATTTTAACTATTCTTAGGTGTGCCATTCAGTGGCATTAAGTACATTCACCTTGTCGGGCAACCATCACCACTGTTCATCCAGGGAATTTTTTACACTGAAGCTCTTGTACCCGTTAAACATTAACACCCCATTATCCCCTCCCCATGGTGCCTGATAACCAATATTCGACTTTTGGTCTATGAATTTAACTACTCTGGTTACCTTATATAAGGGGAATCATCCAATATTCGTCCTACTGTACCTGGCTTATTTGATGTTTTCAAGATTCATCCATGCTGTAGCATGAGTCAGAATTTCATTCCTTCTAAAGGTCAAATAACATTTCATTGTATGTGTATTCCACGTTGTGTTTGTCCATTCATCCACTGATGGACGATTGGGTTGCTTCCACCTTTGGCTATTGTGATGCTGCTATGAACATTGGTATACAATTATCTGTTCAAGTTCCTGCTTTCTGTTTCTTTGGGTATATGACTAGAAGCAGATGGCTAGATCTTATGGCAAGCCTACGTTTAATTTTCTTGAGGAACTGCCATACTCTTTCCCACAGCAGTTGTACTGTTGTATGTTTCCTCAGGCAAGGCACAGGGTTCCGGTTTCACCACATCTTCACCAACACGTTACTTTCTGTTTCTATGATAATAGCCATCCTTTTGGTTAGGAAGTGGTATCTCATTGTGGTTTTAATTTGCATTTCCCTGGCGACTAACAGCATTGAACATCTTTTCATGTGCCTATTGGCCATTTGCATATCTTCTTTCTTGGAGAAATGTCTATTCAAGTCCTTTGCCCATTTTTGAATTTTTTCGGGGGTTTTTTTGGTTGTTATTTTTGGGTTGTCTTATCCTTGTTTTTTGAGACTGGGAGTCTGAAGTGCTTGTATCTCATTTGCATCCTGGTGTGTTTTTAAATATGTGAGGTAAATTATTCCTTTCCATGCTTGGATGGCCCCATCATTTGTTTTATGAGACCATCCCTGGCCTGTGCCTCTGGTTGTCTGTTGGCAGCTGTTCATCCTTGCCTCTGGAGGTAACAGGCCCCCAACCATGTTTCCTGCAACAGCCATCCTCCACCCCCATCTCCGTTTGTCCCTGTGCTGAACTGTGGGGTAGACAGCAATAATAGAGCCCGGGCCAACCCTTTCCAGGAAGGAAATTGGAAACTAGGTGTCCAGGGTACCCATTACAGCCTCGCTTTGGCCTCCAGCCCTTCTCGTCCCAGCTCTATCATCACCCTGACCACAATGCCATAACAACTCTTAAGAGGACTGTGGTCTGGAACAGCAAAAAGGTAAGTGGGATTTGCAACACCAGAGACAGGTTCATCCAGACTCTCATGCAAGGCACAAATGAGTGCAGAACGGTGAGGGATCACACACACACACACACGCACACGCGCGCACACACACGCACACACACACACAGAGGTTGTATGGTTTCTAAGCGTGCTCAGCGTGACTCCTCTGATCTTCTTTCACAGTGGAAATTCTCCTTCTCCTGTATAAAGCTCAACTCCCATCTGCGTTCCAGATGCAGTTTTCTTTCTGTCTCTTCAGGCAGCTCTGTCTATCACTGTGTCCTGTAACTCCTCTCATTCTTGTGTCTTCAGCCTCTCTCTCGCTCCCCTAGCGATGCTAGTCAGCAAATAACCATGCTCTGCTCTTTCCCACCTGCAAAGACATTGTAATCGCCCTCCCTCAACTCCCATTTCTCGTTTCAGGTCCTGCCCTATCTTTTTACTCCCTCTTCGGGGCCAGACTTCTTAAGAGAAGAATCTATTGTCTGCTGACCTCACACTGAGTCCTCACCCCATTGTGATCTGACCTTGCCTCTCCGGCTAGCGATCTCATCAAGGTAATCTACCTGTAGCTAACCCCGCTGAGCAATCCGAGTCTTGCGCAAACTCTGTAGCGTTCAGATGCTAGTGGACCACTCACCCCTTCCCAGCACGTGCCTAGTGCCACGCACGCCTCCTACTTTGCCTGCTTCTCTCCTATCCATCCCTTAAATATTTTTGGTCCACAAGGCTCTCTGTTTTCCTCACCACCTGGGAAGTTCCAGCTGCCTCCGTAGATGGTATTGACACACACACCTTCATGATTCCCGACTTCTTACCTTCTCTTTAGGTCTGTCTCCTGAGCTCCAGGCATGAACAGCTTGGATGCCTATCTATTAGACAACTCTACCTGGATAGTTTACAGACACCTGGAACTCAGCATGTCCCAAACTGAGCAGCTTTTCTTCCTCACCAAACCCACTCCTCCACCAGTGTTTCCAACCAAATAAGTAGGCAAGATTGCCTGAGCTCAAATCTTAGCTGTCATCCTCAACACACCTGTCTCACCTCTCATATGCAGTTAATCTTAAGTCTCATAGATTCTATAAAACATATCCCTTGAAAAAGAATAACTTTTGAGTAGATGATACACCACATGGTACAAAATTCAAAGAGCACACAAGATATACAGAGAAAAAAGCATTCCTACCTCTGTTCCAGCCCCTCATGTACTCTCGCCAGGGACTCTCACAAACAAAAGTTTGTTATCTATTCTTCCAAAAATACTCTATGCATATCTGACCATACCTATGTATATATTCCTCTAAAAACACATATAATATAGTACAATGTATTAGGAAAATACTTCTTGCTTTTTTCATTTAATATGCTTTGAAGACCGTTTCATTTGTCTCTACCTCTCCAGACCCTATCACTATTCTTCCAGGACGAGCACCCATCATGTCCCACCTTAAGTCCAGGAGTGGGTTCCTCTCTGTGCTGTCTGCATGCAGTCTTGGTTTTCTCCAATCTCTCAGTCACACTAGAGCCACATTGATCTTTGTAAGATGCAACTCCTGCCTCAACCTGTGATCGACTGGAAGCCCTTCCGTGAGCTGACATCTGGCAACCTCTCCTGGCCTTCTGTTTCACCAAGATGAATTTTTCATTCCTCCTCTATTTTCCTTCCTTTGGGCCTTCACAGTTTCTGGACCTTTCTATCTCTCTGCACCATCCTCCCTTCCATCTTTGTAACTTCTATTCATCCTATTAGTCTCAGCTTAACAATCGTATATCGTGTTTGTGTGTGTTTTGGGGGGTGGGGGGCCCTGACCCATAGGCTAGGTTGGAGTCTGCCTCTTCTGTTTCCAGGCCACCCATGATTTCTTCTTCTTACACACCCTGCACTTTATTGTACTTACTTGTTTAAATGTGTTTTCCTTAACAGACGGCAAGCTCCACAAAGGAGAATGTGATGCCCATCTTATTCATCTTTGTGTTCCCAGTGCTTGGCGTGATTCCTGGTACAATGCAGTGGGTAATAAATATTCATTAACCGAATCTATGAATGATTGACCTGTTTTTATTCTAATTCTCCTACTGGACATAGTTCAGATTGTTTTCCATTTGTCAAAGGTGGTTAAAAAAAATTACCAGCCTTTGTGTAGACATAATAGGGGTGGAAACACATTGCAAAGGATAAAAAACAATGCAAACATCAGTAATCGTTGGGAAATTTTCTCAGCTTATATATACTTCTGTGTGTGCAAGAGACAGAAAGAGAGACAGAGAAAAAGAGAACGCGAGTAGGGGGAAAGGAGAGCTCGTGGAATATTATGAAGAAGGAAAAAAAGAGGGAAGGATCCCAGCAGCAGAGCTCACGAAACCGGCCGGCACGTGGTACCCGCTGAAAGATGCACTCAAGGCAACCTACAAGATTCTACATCTGCCCTCAGGAGCCCAAGTGAGAAATGAAAGAAAGACACCCAGGCATCGCTGTGCAGCACGACAGATGCAGTAAGTGAACTGGGCGCCGAAGTGTTAAGCTGATAGATGTTTTTGTCCCAGTGACTACAGGGTGGCTACCACGCTCATTGGATGGGGCTGCAGAGACTGGGACACGCAAACAGAGTAACAGAAATACTGCGGTTCCTGCGTCTGGAAGTCTTCAGGTACCCCCAACGCTTACCATTCTCCCCTGTCTCCCCCTTCCCTGGTTTCTTCAGAATAGAGAAGCAGAACATTCTGGTTCCCATGCACCTCACCAGCCAGAGGCAAGGAGCTGATGAGAGGTTGTGTTCTTACAGGTATCTCTGGACTTTAAAAATGGGTCGCCTCCCAGCTACTTGCAAAGTGTTTGACGGACAAGGTTCTGAGTTCTGGTGACAGTGGTGGTACAGCCTCTGGAGCAAAGCTCTGCCTGCAGCCAAGGGAAGGAAGGGCAGGGCCAGTGTCCCCCCGCCGGTGCTGGCTGGAGAAAGGCCAGCTGAGGTCTGGGGCGCTGCAGCTGAGGGAGGGAGAGAGGCTGAGTGGAGGCCGGGAGCCTCTGTGGGCCCCGAGAGCACAGACGGGGCGGCACATGGGGGCTGGCAAGGCCCCTCCAGCAGCCGAGATCACTCGATGAAAACGGAGAAAGTGCCCTGACTTGGACGTAGGAGCCAGGATCACTGACTTCTCTGGGTTGGGCCCACCTGTTTCTTAAGGCTAATGAGAAAAAAAATGAGAAATATGCCAGGAGAGAAACTACTCTGACACACAGAGTGGCGTCACACCGACAGGGAGGTTGGATCAAAGGGCCCCTCTCTCCGCCCTGGGAGGGCAGCCAGGCGGGAGCCACCTGGGTGGGACTGGACACACCTGCTTCCCCTCGCCTGCATTGCTTCTTTGTCGTTCGTGGCATCGAGGAGGTGGCAGTTACGGCCACGGGGCCGGAGCGGGGACTGTGCCAGGCCAGGCTGCAGCCAGGGGGTCCCCACTCACCTGTGCGGTAGCAGGCGTCTGTGGGAGGGGTCCGCTGTGTGAGCACAGGTGCCAGTGGTTTGCTTTGCTTCCTTCGGCTGGTTGCTTGCCGGACTCCTTCCCGATCAAACTGTGGGGTCGACTGAGGGGGGCTGGCACGAGTTTCCCGCAGACACCATCGCTGCCACCCTCCCCGCTGCCACCACCTCCGAATTCATTGCCCAGGGGTGCCTTGGGTGCTGGGCTAACGTGAGGGCCACTCCGCTGCCTTCTGCCAACTTCTTCGTCCCCAGGAGCAGCCCCACTGGACAGCCAGGGCCCTTCGGGGGTGATGGGTACAGGTCAGAACCCAGTGTCCGGTTCCTGCTCTGCGACGGGATTAGCTGATGACTTCTGACTTGTCTACCTGCTGTGATCGTGACCATCAGACAGCAGCACACACAGGAGAGCACGCGAGCTGCCAGCATTTCAGTGACCGAAAGCCTTGTCATTGCAATACCTTTGCCTTCTCCTACTTTTCCCCTTTCAGGCCTTCGCCACTCATCTCTCTCCGGGCCAGGCCTTCAGATTCAGAGATAAGAAGGTAAGGGAGACAGACAGATAATCAGACTCTGGCTCCATGAAGGTCACTGACCTCTGACCCAGGCCTTGGAGACTGTCTCCTGCCCCTGGGTCAGAGCATGTTACCCCACATGGCTGGCTAGTCTCTTCTCCCAGGGATCCTCAGGCCCCAGCCCGCCCCAGCCTCACGGGTCTAGAGGACACAGCTGCCAATTCTTCCTCCTTTTTCCGGAAACCTCCACTTCTCATCTCCTCTCTCCCCCTGCGAGTAACCTGGTAGGCAAGAAGGGGACGGCTCTCAGGCCCCACGGCTTCGGGCTTCCGTCAGTGGTCACGCCCCACCCCCCACCCCGGAGTCCCAGGCCAGCCAGGAGTGGGGGCTCAGGACCAGCAGCTGGGATGGAGAGAGTGACTGCAGGCACGGGGCCTCTGCTGCGCGCAGGCCGCACCCTCCCTTCATCCCAACTGCTGGTCTCTGCTGCCCTTCCGCAGGTCCATTCCCCTTTCAGGGGCAGAAGCCGTTCTCTCTGTGCGTGACTGGGTATTGATGTACACCACCCACGTACACGTGATCCCCTGCCACCTTCCCTTGTTCCTCTGTCACCTCTGGGCCCCTCCCTTGCACACTGAGCCCTCCCTTAGCCTTTGGGGCCTAGGAAAGGACAGGCAGGCACCCACCAAATATTGGGTTGGCCAAAAAGTTCGTTTGGGTGTCCTGTAAGGTGTCACGGAAGAACCCGAACGAACTTTTTGGCCAGACCAATAGCTTGCAATTTCCTTGGTACAGATCACTCTCCATAAAACACAGTTCAACGTATCCTCTGTGCCAGGTTCTCAGACGGGGAGAGAGAAGAACACGGTGTGATTTAGCCTCTTCCTCTGAGGCTCTGCAAGTAAGAGGCGGAAGACAGCCAGGTCAAGGGACAGTGTGAATTCGGTGCAGTATAGAGGCTATTACTGTACGTTTGCCACGGGCCAGGCACCTGCCACACCTGCCTCATCTGAGTCCCGTAACAGGCCTGCACGTTAGCTACAGACGGTTACTGAAGCCCAGAGAGGGTGACTTCCTTGCCGAAGGTCAAGTGTGTATGGCTGCTCATTTCGTAGATGGGAAACTGAGGCTCAGAGCGGGGGACCTTAACCGTACAAGATCGCTCAACTAGTAATTAGCAGAGTTTGAATCCAGAGATATCTGGCTCCAAGGCCTGTGCTCCTTCTACCACGAGATTCAGGGCCCAGAGACAAGACAGCTCTGACATCTGAAAGTTACTTCCTGGATGTGTTCAATTTCAAACACTCCCGCCCAAGCAAAGATGACAAAGCAAATGGCCCTCAGTCATTCATAAGACACTGTTCGGTATATAGAATGTTTAATGTTCTTTATCTTCTTTAATCCTAACAAGAACCCTACAGAATAAATCCTGCAGCAGGTTGTTATCTGCGTTTTACAGGCAAGCAGGCTGATTCTCAGAGAGATTCTGTGATTGAGGTCGCAGAGCTCACCAGGGCAGAGCAGGACACCAACCCGTGGCTTCTGGGCTCCTGGAGAGACCTAGCCCCATGATGGTTCCCTTGCCCATCTGTACGGACAGATGGACAAATCTAGACCCGGTGGGTAGAGGGCTACCCTCTGCACCAAGTCTGCAGCAAGAACTGCAGGGACATCTTAGCTCGATATTACAGGCACTCATGTACCTCTGACAGTAAACGTTTTAGTACATCCATCTGCCACCTTCGATGATGGGCACAACCTTGGCCACAGAATCACACACCGGCACCTCCAACGTACACTCCAGTGGACAGCCCAGGGTTCTGAGGTGTCCTGTACTCTGTCCCGTGCACAGCCCCAACTGCATACCGGTTTCTGGACTTCCCTGTAGCTTGGGGACGCGTCAAAGTCAGCTCTTGGAGTTGGGAGTCAGCATGTCCTGGAGAAGGGGGAGGGGTCAGGGAAGGGAGCCAGTGGCCTGAGAACTGCCCCTAGGGCAGAGCCTGTGGATGCTGGACTGATCCCTCCTGGCCTGTGAGCCAATCTTATCCGGAGCTCACTGCATACCCCGCCAGGGCCCCCATGCAGGTCCCAGCGCCCCTGTGCAGAAGCAGAGCCCACGGCCGCACCCCAGGTGCACGGGGGTCTTACACCCGGGAGGACACCGGGTCCTGGAAGCCTAGGCAGTGGGGCAGGCGAGTGAGAGAAGGTGCAGAATGGCCAAGGTCGCTTTCTCTATTTCCTTGTGCTTGCCGTTGCCGTGGCTGACCAGGGACCTGCCTACGTGGGGCTGGAACTGATCAGGAGCCAGCTATCTGCAGAACGTAGCGTTTGGCTTCTGTCCCTCCGTTGTTCCCAGCCCGGATGCCACCTCATGGCCCCCTGGTCTGGCCTCTCGCCCCTCGTCTCAGCCTCCCACCGACGCCGTCCCCCTTAGGTATCTGCCTTAGAATCTGCCCGGCCCCTCGAGCCCCAGCCTGGCACTGCCCCGCAGTCCAAGGGGAGACCCACCCCCTCTGCCGGCTGCCTCTCCATCGAGGGCTGAGGAGAAGGCAGAGAGCTCCCCTCAGGTCAGGTCTGCCTCTTGGGCGGGGTCTTTAGGCGGTGGCCCCCAGCTCACCCCCCACCCCTGGGCCGCTCTGACCCCGCTCCCCGACTCTCAGACCCAGCGCGCCTACCTGCTCCCGCTGTCCTCCCCACCTTCAACTACTGCCGCTGCTCGTATAACAGGTCTGGCATTTCGCTTGGTTTTCATGACAGACGTGGTGGAGTGTTTGGGTGAGCGCCTGGGCCAAATAAATAGAATCTGAGCGTTCTTATCATCACCCCGTTTGCTGTTTCACTGAGATTGTTTGCGGGGGGAGAGAAAGAGACTAAAAAGTGCAGGTGGGGGACAAACTGGGGGGAGAGTGCCAAGAAAATCTGCCACTGCAGGGCTGCTAGAAAGGCTACGGTTTGCACACCTGCGTTTGGAAAGGGGTTTTCCTTTGGGCTTGGGGGTTTTTAGTTGTTGTTGTTTTGTCTTGTTTTTGAACTTTTATTGGAGTAGAGCTGATTTACACTGTTGTGTTAGTTTCTGCTGTACAGCAAAGTGAGTCAGTTATACATATATCCACTCTTGTTTAGATTCTTTTCCCATATAGGTCATTACAGAGTGTTGAGTGGAGTTCCCTGGGCTATACAGCAGGTTCTTATTAGTTATCTATTTCGCGTATAGTACTGTGTATATGTCAGTGCCAATCTCCCATGGGCTTGGATTTTTAATAGCAGTGATCCGATTTGAGATAACGGCTAGATCCTGTCTCTTGAACACCAAACCGTTGGTGTTTCCCTGAGGCTTAGTGGCCTCAAGACTTCCTCCCCACACGCCCCGAGCCCAGTGTCCAGGGACATTGCCCAGAGCGGAGTGGAGTCGAGGGGAGAGCCAGCCACACTTGCCTGGTCAGGAGGACCACACACCTGGTCCCCAGCTCTGGCTGGCTGTCCGGAGCCCTGGGGGTCCCCATGGCGGGGGAGCTTCACCCTCCCCCCGCTCAGGACCACAGAGTCCTGCCACGTCTAAGCCTAGAGGATGATTAGAAGCCATGTGTGCCCGTGTTCTCCCTCCCTTCCCTCTCTCCTCTCTGCTTGGTGGAGCATCTGCCCCTGTGATTCAGAGTCAGATCTCACCTGAGGGATAAGAGCCCTTTCTGATAAGGGGTCCCTTCGGACCTCCATCCTCTCTGCATGTGGGAGCTGAGGGGGGCCACCTGGGGGAGCAGAGAGTGTTGAAAGGAACAGGAAATCTTAAAACTTAAGAGTCCTTATTTTTGCAGATCAGGACACTAAAAGGTGATGGGGCCGAGGTCCCGCCGTGATTTCTGGCGAAAATGGAGCTGGAACGCAGCTGTTCTGATTACGTATCAGTTGCTCCCTCCATGCCTCTTCCAGAAGCCAGGCTCCCTTGGGCACATTTGGAAATTCCTTTGGGAGCTGTGCACGCTTCAGCAACTGCGTTCCTGGTTGACTTCCGGGTCTGCAAGCAGAGTGCCTCTGATCAGGTAAGGTGGGTAAAAGCCCATCGAGGGAGATGGCAGAGCAGAGGGGTCTGGCTGTGGAAGGGAGAGGCCTTGGGGTCTGACCAGGAAGAGAGGGAGGAAAAAGGCTCTAGGAAGCCTGGCCAGCAGGACCAGAGGCTCTGCCCTGGGAAGGCTGTGGACACCCTTCTGCACCCTGCCGTGTCTCCAGAGGGGCTACGCTGGGACTACGAGTCCTGACCCCAGCCTGCAGAGACCTGGAGAGAGAGTTAGGGTCGGGTCAGAGCTCCGCGGGGCTCCCTCTAAAGCGTCAAGC